>NC_059113.1:98674214-99407964 GCF_020740685.1 Jaculus jaculus | reverse complement strand
ATTGTTTACAAGGCTGGCTTCATAGTTCACTTTGGGGGAAAACCAGCCTTACTGGGCAGGCATTGTATTTAAGGAACTCCTGAGCCAGTGGTGTTATGCTTTTGTTCTGAGAGGGCTCATGTGTACCCATTGCAGCTGCTGAACTTGGATTTCAGGCTTTAGCCTCAGCCTGAATAGACAGCACTTCTCTTAGAAAAGGTACCTTTGGATGTCTGGACCAATTTGTGTGGGGGAAGAATAAGTGCCCACATGGGATGATGCACCTAGAACCTCACCATTATAGTGCATTGCCTTGGCTTCCAGCCTCTGCTCTAACCAAACAACCAATAAAAACACCATTGTCATCCTGGTGTGGTGATGCACACCTTTAATCCCAGCACCGGGGAGGCAGAGGTAGGAGGATTTCTGGGAGTTCAAAGCCAACCTGAGACTACATATTCCAGGTCAGCCTGGTCTAGAAACCCTACCTTGAAAACCCTACCTCAAAAAAAATAATAAAATAAATAAAAAACAAAAATTAAAACAAAACAAAACACAGAAAACATTGTCTTAGTTCAAGGGGCACACCTTTGGATGTTATTTGCTTAACTTGCTGATGGCAAAAATGGCTCTTGCTGGAAGCATTTGGGAAATAATGGGTTAATTAAAGAAGACTTAAAATGTTTCCTAACCCTAGTCTTCTCCCAGCCCTCCCAGCCTGGGGGGAGGATGCTGGTGTTAATTGGCGAGCCTCCGAGGAAAGGATGCAGCAGTTTTTCAAGACTATATAATTATCAACTGACTCTTTGAAGGAATAGATTTAAGGACTGGGGAAGATTGCCTTCAGGCCATGTGTTGAGTTTTTCCTCATGATCTCTCTCTCTCTCTCTCTCTCTCTCTGGTGCCTTCCTTATGAATAAACCACTTTCAGAAGGAAGTACCTATGAATGTGCTATCACTTTTGGGGAATTAGACCATTATTTTTCCAGCATTCTGGGTGCTCCTTTTCTTTGCTCAGACTCTCACATCCCTCTCTGTCGCTCCATCTCATACTGTCTGCCCATGTTGGGTAGATGAAAATAAAGGGGAGAGGGTAACTGGAGAGATTGCATAGTGGTTAAGGCTCTTGCCCGTGAAGCCTAAGAACTCATGTTCAAATCTCCAGGTCCCAAGTAGCCAGATACATGGTGACACAAGCATGCAATGTCACACACGCACCATGAGGGGAGGCATGCATCTGGAGTTTACAGCAGGCTGAAGGTCCTGGCATTCCCATTCTCTCTCTCTCTTTCTCTCTCTCTCTCTCTCTCTCTCTCTCTCTCTCTCTGTCTCTCTCTCTCTCTCTCCCTCTCTCTTTCTCAAAAATAAAAGAAAAAATAAAAGAAATAAAGCAGACTGGGAGGGACTTAGGAGATACCTAAAACACCTCCTCAACTTTCTGCTTTCTTTTTAGTTTGCTTCCTGAGTTACCCAAATCTTGGCTTTGCTGCCCATGCCTTGCTGTCTCCCACAGCCCATCTAGTGTGGTGCAAAGGTAAGTTCCTTTAGTTTCATACCTAGCTTCCCTGACCTGGTCCCCTTCCTTCCTTAGCCAGCTCAAATGGCATAGATTAAACCAGTAAATTGGGATGATGAGCACCCATGACTGCTTCTCTGTTTACAAGAAAGAATGGTTGGTTAGATGCCAGTGGTCCTGACTCCAAGGCTAGCACTCCTCTCTCAGCCTCCAGTGGCACTTCTATGGACTTGAGAGCCTAGAAGGGCACCAGCTTCTCCCAGCTTTGGGAAGATTGGAGGCCCTGAGGAAGATCTTAGGTACACAGCTATGGTGTGACTGGTACATGAGAGTACCATTGTTGGAGACGGACTCTCTGGGGGGTTTCTATTGTTTTTACCCTAGATCTGACTGGGTCCAAATGACAAGGCCAAAATCATCACTCCCCTTTATACAATCTGGAAAACCTAGAGTTTTCAAAGAGCAATTGACTTGGAAAGGGAAATTAAAACCAAAAACTACACATATATCACAAAACAATGAAGAGAGAGAGAGAGAGAGACACTAAGAAAACTGGCCATGATCCAGTGTACACTGTTGAGTCAAGGCAGGCTAGGCTGTCTGTTGCTGACCATGGCCCCTCCCCAACAAAAGGACTTGGTGTCCCATCCCCGACACCTGCTACATTATCAATTTAAAAAGCGCCAGCCTCATTATGAGACCCATTTGGCAATACCTTCTCCCTCTCTGGATGCAATCCAAAGAAAACCAGTGCTGTGCTCCAATGTCCCTGTGGAGTGTCCCTGGCCCCGTCGCCTTTTTCTGATTCAACACCCAGGCTATACCCTTTCCTGGGTCCCGGGAACCCTGGGCTGGTTACTGTCCTCCTGCCCACACAGAGCCTGGGTCTTTAAGTTTGCTTGCTCAGAGGCCTTGCCCTCTTGCTCCCTTGACAACCTGGCTCTGGCCTGTCTAACTCTGTGACCTTGATTGTCTAAAGGACCTTGCCACTAAAAACTGTCTCCAAGCTGCAGCTCAGAGTCAGCTGCTGACTCCTGGATGATCTTGAAGGGATATTGTGTGGGCACAGGCATTTGGGGCTACTTGTTAAGCCCTTGTACTAGTAAACAAACACCACCTCTCCAGTTTAAAAAAAAAAAATTAATAGGCTGGAGAGATGGCTTGACAGTTAAGGAGCTTGCCTGCAAAGTCTAGTGATCCAAGTTCAGTTCCCCAGTAGCCACATAGAGCATGCATTTTGAGGCCCTAGTGCACCCATTCTGTCTGTCTCTCTTCTTTCCATCTCTCTCTGTTTGCAAATAAATTTTTAAAAATGTTTAAAAAGATTTATTTGTGAGGAGAGAAAGAGGGAGAATATGGCGTGCTAGGATCTCCTGCCAGTGCAAACAAACTCAGATGCATATGCCACTTTGTGCATCTGGCCTTAATGCAGGTACTGCGGAATCAAACCCAGGCCAGCAGACTTTGCAGGCAAGTTCCTTTAACAGCTGAGCCACCTCCGCAGCCCCACCTCTCCAGTTAAGACAAAAGTGGTAAAAGCATAAGACTGGGACATAGCTCAGTGGTAGAGTGCCTTTTTTTTTTTTTTTAACCACTGTGAAGGCTCTGGGTTTGATCCATAGCACTGTCAACAATTAGATAAGGAACAATTCTATCAGCATGTCGTCTACTGAACAGACATTTTGGGAGTACTGATCGGTAGGACGCAGCGAGTTCCAGGTGCCAAGGTGTAATAGGTAGATGCAAGAGGGTCTCTCATCTTTATGAGGATGGATAATAAGTGTGACTAACACACAAATGGATTGGTGCATAGCAAGATGGGGAGTGCAAGGAGAATCAATAAACCAGCAGAGAGAGAAAGTGAGCGAGAGAGAGAAAGAGAAAAGAGAGACGTAGAATGGGTATGTTAGGGCCTCTAACCTGCTGCAAATGGACTTCAGATGCATGTGCCACTTTGTGCATCTGGCTTTATGTGGGTACTGGGGACTAGAACCCAGGTTGTTAGGCTTTAAGGCAAGTGCATTAACCACTTAACCATCTGTCCAGCCTTTCTTTTTTGAATATTTTATTCATTCATTCATAAGAAGAGAGAAAAAGGATGAGAATGGGCACACCAGGGTCTCCTGCCACTTGCTAATGAACTCCGGATGCATGTGCCACTTGGCGCATCAAAACCAGACCATTAGGCTTTTCAAGCAAGCATCTCTCTCCAGACCCCAGGCTAGATTCTTAAAGAGAATGGTAAAGAAAGACCTCTTGGAGAAGGTGACACCTTACAGAATGAAAGAACATAAAGGTGTGATCGAATCCAGGAGTATGCCAGAGTGTTGTAGGCCAACTGGGCATCCTGTGCAAAGGCCCCAAGGCAGTCAAGGAATAGCAAGGGCATGGGCTTGGCTGGAACTGAGAAGTCTGGAGCTCCCAGATCACGGAGTGTGTGATAATCATTAAAGGCGCTGTGGCTTTTGCTCAGAGGAGGATGGGGAGCCAATGCTGGAGTTTGAACAGACAAATGATGTATTAAAGAGTAGCACCTTTAATGTGTTGAGTACTTAGGATGGTGCCAGGAATTATGCTAAACACTATACAGGAGCCTAAAATCCACAGCTTTCTGGGAGATCTCATGATTATATCTGTGGTGGCTTGAATGGGTGTCCCAAAGTTTATTCAGGAGTTTATTAAAGCTTGTAATTTAGATCTCCAGCTGCCTGGCTGGAGGAGGTATCATTGAGTGGATCCTAGGGTCCAATCCTAAAGTGTGGGATAGATTTGGAATTCTAGTCTAAAGATATGCAGAGTTCTGCAGCTCTGCCTGGAGTTCCTGATAGGCTTGCTCGTAGTGCTGATGGTGGTTTTTCCCTCTCTTCCTGGACCTGTGAAGGAGGACCGGCTACTTCTGCCATTGTGGAACTTCCCCTCTATCAGTAAGCTTCAATAAATCCCTTCCTCCCCTAACTGTGCTGGTCTGGAGGTTCATCTCAGTAACATGAAACTGTCTACTACAGCATCTAAATTGTAAGGGGTTAGGAAAGAGAGGGGCAGAGAAGCCAGGGCATGTGGGCTCAGACAGCGATATTGGTGTTGGGTCTCTGTGCGTCTGGCTCCAAAGCTGAGCCTCACAGTATCCTCCTGTGCATTGAGGTGGCTGGATTGGCCTTGCCCAGTCCCCACTGGACCGTGGGTTCAGAGCCTGAGGCCTGAACAGGCAGGTATGATAACCTCCCTCCTGTCTGCACATTGAACATCTCACCCCCAACTTCTCTGAATTTTAATCTTTCTTCACATATGACATCTTACAGTTCAAAGTCCATACCCATAAGATCGAGCCCGTAAAGTCAGTGTTCTGGGAAGGACTAATTAAAGCCAAACATGTAGACATTGCTTAATGAGCTGCCTCTCCAAGCCCAGGGCTCAGTAAAATCAGACCTCTGCGATGGACACATAACCGCCACCCCCAGTCCTCTGTCTGATCAAGACACAGCCTATGGCCCACACTTCTTGGCACAGAGCCCATCTGGATTCCCCAGAAAGACCAGTTGGATCTTCAAAACCCTGGACATCCCTTGGGTCCAGAGAGGACCCCAGGAGCCAAGTGAATGACAGTCTCAGTGCTCCTTCCCCTCCCAACTCCAAACTAAAATATCCCTTCAAGGAGTCCCCTCCCCCTTGGCCCCACAGGGACCCAGACAATCTGGCTTGAGCTCACAGCCCCCCCCACCCCCCCCCACCATGCACTAAGGCATATAGAATCCTTCTGCTACCATTTCCTCTCTCTCTTTTCTGTTCCTTCTGAACCCCAGTGTGCATGCTTCTATTCATCCTCATGCCTATCCACCCACTCTCCCGGCTCATGTGTACTTCTCTCTCTCTCTGATTTTTTTCTCTCTCATTTATTCTCTCTCCTTCCCTTCTCTGATTTCCCCCTCAGCTTCAGGTCCACCTTCCCTAATCAACATTCTTGCAGGCCTGTAGCAGGGTCTCTCCTTTCCTAAAGGACTCCCTTCCCTATTCTTAAAGCTACTGCACCACTCCAATTGGGGCAGATGAAGAAAGCACTTTTGATTTATAAGAACACCCATGCTGGGCTGGAGAGATGGCGTAGCGGTTAAGCACTTGCCTGTGAAGCCTAAGGACCCCGGTTCGAGGCTCAGTTCCCCAGGACCCACGTTAGCCAGATGCACAAGGGGGCGCACGCATCTGGAGTTCGTTTGCAGAGGCTGGAAGCCCTGGCGCGCCCATTCTCTCTCTCTCCCTCTATCTGTCTTTTTCTCTGTGTCTGTCGCTCTCAAATAAATAAATAAAATAAAAAATTAAAAAAAAAAAAGAACACCCATGCTTTGTCTCAGAGTCTCTTTTCTTGAACCCGCCCCTCCCACAAAATACCTGGCAGCGAAGAGGCCTAAAAATGTGGGATTCTAAACCACAGCTCATCTAAGCCATCTGTGTGTGCCTGAGAAGTGTGGCTGTAAGAAAGAGGGTGGAAGGGCTTGGTGTGAAGGGTTAGAACAAAAATGTGAGAGTTCTATAGGGAAAGGTGTGGGACAGGCTATCTGAAAATCCCAGAGGACTTCACTGGGGGGGTCTCCTGTGCTGGGCTGTCCCATGATCTGAGACTTCCCAGCAGTTACAAGAGTAGAACTTAGCTGCTGTTTATTTTTATTACATTTATTTATTTGCAAGGAGAAAGACAGAATGGGCACAACAGGGCCTCTTGCTGCTGCAAACAGATTCCAGGCACGCGTACCACTTTGTACCTCTTGCGTTATGTAGGTACTGGTGAATTAAATCCCCAGGCTGTCAGGCTTTGCAAACAAGCACCTTGACCACTGAGCCATCTCTTCGGTGCTCAACTGGGGTTTCAAGTGTATAGATCTGCCACTGGAAAGGAGCGCTGGGAGCCAAAGAGGCAGGAGGAATCAATTTCGGCCTTCTCGGGGCTAGCTCAGGAAGACAGATTCCTGCTGTGGCCCTCCAGGGCCACGAGGCTGCAGGAGAGAGGAGGGAGGACTCGGCTTGCCCTTCTGGAAGCTGCTCGCCCAAGCCACAGCAGTCAGGCTCTGCTCATTCTCCAGGAGTTTGCATGGAACATTGACCTTTCCCTTGGTGCAGGGCTTCAGTCCAAGTTCACGTGCACTCTCTCACCCTGGGAGGTGGGCATTGCCCGGCTTTGGTGATGAACCGTGCTTGGCAACAGGACAAATGCCAGGTCCCTGTGAGGAGTGCTGCCCCCTGGGCCTCTGGCTCTGACAAGTGAGGCTGGAATGTCATCTCTGCCTGTCTGATGTCTTCTTTCTCTGCGTGAGACAGTCTATGATGCCCTGAAGAATAGAACAGGCATGGGTCAAATGGCTTTTTATTTGTCTGTGACTCTCAGGTGTGTGTGTGAGGGGGCAGGGGGTGAAGGCTTTGGAGGTCTTTGGAAACAGTCCTGTTCCTGTACACAGTTGAAAGAAAAATGTAACAGTCTGAAGGGAGCTGTGACCAGGTGGCGGGGGAGAAAGGGACAGGTGGCCAGTGAGCAGGTGTTCGAGGTGATAGACATTGTCACCTGCCCCAGCTCAAGAAATCACTGCAACCAGGAGTTAAATGCCATTTGGAGAAATTAGAACCCAGTAAGGCCGGTTCCTTCAGAAGAGGTAATACTTGGAGCATTGTGTTCTTTTTTGTTGTTGTTGTTGTTGTTTTTGAGGTAGGGTCTCACTCTGATCCAGGCTGACCTGCAATTAACTCTGTAGTCTCAGAGTGGCCTTGAACTCACAGCGATCCTCCTACCTCTGCCTCTCAAGTGCTGGGATTAAAGGCGTGCGCCACCATGCCCGGCTGTTTTCTTTTTTTTTTTTTTTTAAACATACGGTACATGGGCTGGAGAGATGACTTACTGGTTAAGGCTCTTGTCTGCAAAGCCAAAGGACCCAGTTTCAAGTCCTCAAGCCCCATGTAGACCAGAGGCATCTGGAGTTTGCAGTGGTTGGAGACATTGGTGCATTTATTCTCTCTCTCCCTCTCTCTTTGTCTGCCTCTTCCCTCTCTCTGTTAAATAAATAAAAAAATAAAATATTTAAAGAAATATTTTATCTATTTACTTGCAAGCAGAGAGAAAGAGAGATGATGATGATGCACCAGGGCCTCTAGCCACTGCAAAGAAAGTACAGATACCTGCATCTCCTGTTGCATCTGGTTGACTGGGTCCTGGGAAACGGAGCCCAGGTTGTTAGACTTTGTAGGCAAGCGCTTTAACCACTGAGCAATCTCTCCAGCTCCATTTGTTCTTTGTATTATTACATTTTCACTCAACACCTCAATATGTGAACATATACTATTTTGATCATGTTCTCATCCCTTTATTTTTTTTAATCTCCTCTCCCTACCTCTGCTCCCTGAGGACCCTTCTCTTTCTAGGTAGGCCTTCCTCTGTTTATTTCTTTTTCAGAATTTTAAAAATTTATCTACTAAGCCAGGTGTGGTGGCACATGCCTTTAATCCCAGCACTCGGGAGGCAGAGGTTAGAGGATTGCCTTGAGTTCAAGGCCACCCTGAGACTACATAGTGAATTTCAGGTCAGCCTGGACTAGAGAGAGACTCTATCTCATAAAACCAAATAATAATAATAATAATTTATTAGAGACAGAGAGAGAGTGAGTGAGAATGAGAATGAGAATGGGCATGCCAGGGCCTCTAGCTACTGCAAATGAACTCCAGATGCATGTGCCACCATGTGCATCTGGCTTACATGGGACCTGGAGAATTGAACCTGGGTCCTTAGGCTTCATAGTCATGTGCCTTAACTGCTAAGCCATTTCTCTAACCCCTTTCCTCTGCTTTATTGTCTCATATCTTTTGTCCTTCTCAGTTCTCCATGTCAAAATGTTGATGGGTTCAGATCCATGCTGGTCTTGTGAAGGTAACAGTAACCGCTGTGGGGTCATGGATGTACCAATCAGTTCATATTGGGGGGACAGCCTCCAGGAATGTCTACACACCCTGTGACTGTTACACTCATTCCCATTCATTCCTTGCTTAGCTTTTATTTTCTAAGTTTTTGTCTGAATGAGCTACTAGGAATGAAGAAGAGGAAACAGAAGTGGAAACAATCTGGTCTTTGTCTTCAAGGGGTTTGCAGTTTGCACAAGGTAGCACGTGTGTCTGGAGTTTGTTTGCAGTGGCTGGAGGCCCTGGTGCACCCATTTGCCCTCTCTCTCTGTCTCTAATCAATAAATAAAATAAATAAAAATAGAAATAAAGAGCTATGTGAGCACAGAGCAGGGAGTGCTCAATCATCTTCTGGGGAGATTTACTGAAAGTGTGAAAAAAGACAACCTTTGAGCAGGACCATGAAGGAAAGGCATAAGGACAGCCCCTCAATGCGCACTTCCTCTAACTAAGATTAGCCAGGGGAAGGGCAGCTTTCCCACAGTCCTCTAGCACTGGGCACGGGCTGCCATGTCATCTGTCAGATGACTGTACTATCTCCATGGCTTTCTCAACCTTGTGTTTTTTCTTTGTCTCCTAACAATATGAAAAAAGAGGTCTTTCACACCAATAACAAGCATACACCCATTATTTCTTTTTTCTGCTCTGTCTAGACACTATCTACCCACCCACTCACCCACAAATTCTTTCTCTACTTTATCTTCCTTCTCCAACAGGGCCAGGTGGAGGAAAATCTGCATCTGAGAGGCAGTGTGCAAGATTGATACAAGTGCAGAGACACCAACACACACACACACACACACACACACACACACACACACACAGCTCATCCAAGACACAATGCCCCCAGAAAGACCTGGATCACCTGATGGCTGTTTAAAGACAGCTCAGTTGCAACTAGGGGATACAATTCAACCACAGACATGGCTCAGTAAAGCTGATGATATCTTTTGAGAGTCGGGAAGGTTACCATCCACGGACACCACTAGCAATCACAGGAGCGATGGTGTCAGCCTTCCTCCTCTTCCTTCCTGGTCCTGCCTTTCTGACAGGAGATGCTCCACTGGGTGGGCCCAGGGCTCAGCCAACATTGGGGGGTGGGGAGGATTTTCCAACAATTAGTGAGGCATTTGAGAGTAAAAGGGGTCCATAAGGTGAGATATTTCCCCACTGAAGTGTACACACACAAACTCACACACACACACACACACACACACACAAAGTCTATGGGCTGTCGGAGGATTGCTTCTCCTCCCCATTCACTAAATTTTGCTGAGAAAATGTGGACCACTGGAAGAAGAAGACCCGAGTCGTCTGATGGGAAGTGGTGTTTGAGGGGAGATATTATGCCAACACAATCTTGAGGCTTCTAATTTTTAGCCGATTGTTTAAAAGACGACAGACGGTAGTGTTTATGAGATGTATAATTCAAGGCAAATCTGTCCGGATAGAGAGGATAAAGAGAGTCTTTAACTTGGCTAACAAATGTCGAGCTGCATTCAGATAAATAGAGCTGGCAGAACTCAAGGCACGTAATTGCAACTTTGGAGAGATACAAAACAATTTTTCTTTCTTAAAAAAAGGGGGGGAAAAAGAACTGTGTGTGCTTGAATAAGGAGTTGAGATTTTTGTATCCTTCAGTGCTGATCAGTGACATTAGCACTCACAGGTGAGAGCAGGAGACATACCAAATCTTGGCTATCTGAAGCTTATCTGCACCCTCCAAGGTCACACTGCGTGCCAGCTTTACTGATCTCCAACTTTTGTTTTGAGCCAAATATCGCCATCTTTGTTTCATTACTATTTAAGAGTAATTTGTGTTGTGCCAGATTATCTTAAAGCTCATTTAAATCAGCTTGGAGATAATATTAAGCTCTCTCCCAGCACAATCTACTACCATAAGTGACAGTGTCATCTGCATATAAATGATGTGCTGGATATGATAACAAAAAGTGAAGATTATCAATATAGAATGTTGACTGCCTTTGATTTGAGATAAATATTTCAGGGGTCCATTATTCTGTTTTCAAAGCTAAAGATGCATTGTTTTTTGCCCAAATTTTCAAAAGAAAATACAAAAGGTTTTTATGAAATGAATCCCTTATTATGTTAGAAAAAAAGTGGGTGAGAGTCTACAAATTATACACAAGTTGTTTTGCAAGTACAATAATTAGAGTTTGTTCAGATCCTTGCCTTACTGAGTTGAATGACTTTCTCTTGGCAATTGCCACTTTTCCTGTTTTCTTCTCCTCTTCCTCCTCCTCCTTTCCAGTGTTGCAGTCAGCTCCTTGTTGCTGGAACAAACGTCCACCCAGACACAGTTCATGTGAAGAAGGGATTTAATTCAGGCTTACAGAACCCAGGGAAAGTCCATCGATGGTGGGAGAAGCTAACTCCCTTTCATAGATCCAAGCAGAGAAAACCACCAACTAGTAACATGGGCAGGAACTCAAATGGCTCTCCACACACCTTGGAGAGCTGGACTGGAGATCCACCCCCAACCACACCTTAGGACAGGTCCTCAGGATCTTCCCCTAGTGATATGTCTCCCCGTAGCAGAGATCTACCTGCTAGGGGCTCAAATTGGAAGTTTAAGCAAAAATGCCCAAGTCTAGGGGCTAGAGAGAAGGCTCAGCAGTTAAGATGCTGTAATTCCTAGTGACCCAGGTTCAATCCCTTAGTACCCATGAAAAGCCAGATGCACAAAGTGGTGCATGCATCTGGAGTTTGTTTACAGTGGCTACAGGCTCTGATGTACCCATTATCTCTTTCTTCTTGAAATAAATAGATAATTATTTTTTAATGCCTGAGTCTATAGGGCCGTACAAACTATTACATTCAAACTACCACATTCAGATACCAAGAAATCATTTCATTTGGGACTGGCTTGATCAACATACCCCCATAAGCCTTTGGAATTCCTCTCCATGCTACCTTATAGAGGACAGCTCTCCATACTGTGAAAACCTTTGACTTTAATAAACCACATCTTGCTTTTTCATCAACTGAGAACTAACTGGTATCTCTTGCTTGAATGAAATAAAAACTCTGGATAAGCATGTACTAAATAAGATTTGTAAGAATTTAAGACATCTTTTCTTCTCCTGGGACATGATAACTTTTACTGCCATTATGACCACAGGTCACCTTCAGACCCTCTGCCATCTTGGATGGAGAGGGTGGCTTTCCCGAGAAGGCATTCAGGCGGAGCCACGCAGCCCCCGCCCCGCAGCGCGCTCCCTGGGTCTCTCTGGGAGGTGGGTAGTTTGTTTTGTATTTTTTCGGCATGTGGTTTGTATGACTACACATGCGCGTGCTTTTGTGCATGTGTGTGTGAGTGCGTGTGCATGACATGGCGGTCAGAGGCTGTCACTGGGTGTCTTCCTCTATTGCTCCACTTTGTTTAAGACAGAACCTCGCACTGAGCCTGCGGATTCAGCTAATCTAGCTAGACAGCTTGCTCTGGGGGTCCCCTGTCTCCACCTCCTGAGGGGCTTGGGTTGCAGGTGAGCACACCATGTCGAGCATTTACATGGGCGCTGGGGATTTGAACTCAAGTCGTCATGCTTGCAAGACCAGTGCTTTACTCACCAAGTCATCTCCCCAGCCTTGCTTTGGGAATACAAAGTTCATGGGGAGGGACTGCAACCTATGGACCCTTTGGCAGTGTGGGAGGAGTTGTCCCAGGGAGGCAGGCCTTCTTTTTTTAAAAAAAAATTAAATTATTGACAACTTTCATAATTATAGACAATAAACCATGGTAATTCCCTCTCACCCCCACTTTCCCCTTAACAGCTCCACTCTCCATCATATCCCCTCCCTCCCTCAATCAGTCTCATTTATTTTGATGTCATCATCTTTTTCTCCTGTTGTGATGGTTTGTATAGGTAGTGCCAGGCACTGTGAGGTCATGGATATCCAGTCCATTTTATGCCTGGAGGGAGCATGTTGTAAGGAGTCCTACCCTTCCTTTGGCTCTTACATTCTTTCTGCCACCTCTTCCTCAATGAACCTTGAGCCTTGGAAGATGTGATAGAGATGTTTCAGAGTGGAGCAGTCCTCTGTCACTTCTTCTCATCAGTATGGTGCCTTTTGAGACATCCCAAGGTCACCACTGTATGAAAAGAGAAGCGTCTCAAACAAAAAGTGAGAGTAGCAATAATATACGGATATGAACATTAACAGAAGTACTGACCAGGCAGTTTGGTGAGCATAATATATGCATTTTGCCCAGACACCAGCAGACCTTATACCCCTAGGGTCATGACTTCCCCCATCATACATTTTTCAGTATCAGGCATGTGTTTCCTCCTGTGGAGCAGCCCTCCAGTCCAATGAGATGGGCCTTCTTATGGGTAGCAAACTGCATTTTTTTTTTTTTTTTGGTGGCTCTGCTCAATGCTGGAACTTTCCTATCTACATCTGAACAATGGGCTCTCCTACAAGTAGAGTCAAAGTAAGTCCATCTTAGGCAGAGCCCCCAGCACACCATCTGAGTGAGTTAATCAGGCTGAGTTTGCCTGGCTGCTTTGTGGTGGCTCCATGTGTAATTGGAGGAGCACAAAGATGAGGCCAGGAGGGAAGGGTGTGCCCAGCCCACACTGCGCGTGCTCCCTGCCCTTGACCATGATTGCAAGCAGAGTCGTGACACACCTGAAGCTGACTGTCCTCAGCAGAAGTTACCTGAACCCAGAGCAGCTTATGAGAGGAAAGGGTGTATTTCAAGCATGGCCACTTGCTCACAACTTCTCATCTCCGCAGCAGAGAGCAAGAAAGCTGCAAACGTGAGCGGGCTTTGAGCACTGAGTTAGGCTAGGGTGACCCATCCTTAGGTCTGTCCTCACCCTCAATGGGAAGCACACCGCCTCCAGCAAGGCTCCTTCTCCCAAAGGCTCCACCAGCTGGGGTCCGAGTAGGAAACTTAATTACAAACATTTGAGGATATTTTATATTCAAAGTGCCATACCCTCTAACAACTGGTCCAAGCAGCCTGTGGTTAATTACCCAATGGTACAAGTGAGGAAACTGAGGTAGAGCTAAAGTCACCTAGGGGATTTGGATCCAGGGAGCCAGAGCGTCACTCGAAACAGTAGCTGCCCCTATGGCTGTCGGGTAAACCTGCTTGGTTAGATCACAAAGTGCTGAGGCAGGCACAACTCCAATGGGAATTCCACATCCCTTCACTGGATCTCAGAGGTGAGCGCATGTGCTGTTTCTTAAGGAGGAAGGAGGCATATCAGAGTCAGCATTTATTATTATTATTATTATTATTATTTTGTTTTTTTGAGGTAGGGTCGCGCTCTAGCCCAGGCTGACCTGGAACTCACTATGTAGTCTCAGGGTGACCTCCAACTTCATGGCGATCCTCCTACCTCTACCTCCTGAGTGCTGAGATCAAAGGCGTGCGCCACCATGCCTGACTCAGATCCAGCTTTTGTCTGGGGGTTGATGGGGAGCCACGTTACACTCTTGCCCTGGCTGCTGAGAAGCGGACTCCTCTTATCTCTCTCTCTAACCCCAGGCATCTGCACCCATATGTGGACAAACCCTTTCAAGTACTGGGTAAATACCCATTGCCAGAGGCTGCGTAGTGATAAGAGGATGGCTGGCCCTACCTGTTGGCTCCCTCTGTTTCCCTATTGCCTGGCTTGTTCTTTCTTTTTTGTTTTAATTTTTTTTTGTTTATTTTTATTTATTTATTTGACAGCGACAGACAGAGAGAGAAAGAGACAGAGAGAGAGAAAAAGAGAGGGAATGGGTGCGCCAGGGCCTCCAGCCACTGCAAACAAACTCCAGATGCATGCACCCCCTTGTGCATCTGGCTTTCGTGGGTCCTGGGGAATCAAGCCTTGAACCAGGGTCCTTAGGCTTCACAGGCAAGCGCTTAACCGCTAAGCCATCTCTCCAGTCCTTGTTCTTTCTTTAGAAGACATGCGCTGCTTGAGAGCTGGCCAGTTGTTTGTGTCCCCTAGGGAACCTCTCAAAGCAGAGATCTTCAGGCTGGATCCCACGTTTGTCAAGTGGCACCAAAGTGCCTCAGCTTGGTCGAGGGGTGCACTCCGGGGTGGGGGGAGCAGTGGTGGACCAGGGTCAAGCCACAGCTGAGATTTTTCAACTTTTGTCAGCGTAAAGCACACTTGGGAGATGTTTAAACCTCTGCAAGTCTTGGATGCTTCCAGAACTATTAAAGTAGAAACTTTGAATGTCTGGAAGAGGAAAAGAGCCCAGGTCTTATCTCTAAAACGTTCTCATGTCATTCCTTAATCTCTGATTTTCAGTCTTCAGAACTTAAAAAAAAATTGATAATTTATTCATTTGTTATTTATTTATTTGCAAGCAGACAGGGAAAGAGAAGAGAGACAGACAGAGAAAGGGAGAGAGAATGGGTGAGCCAGGACCTCTAGACATTGCAAACAAACTGCAGTTGCATGTGCCACCTTGTGCATCTGGCTTTACGTGGGGAATCGAACCTATCCGGGTCATTCGGCTTTGCAGACAAGTGTCTTAACTACCGAGCCATCTCTCCAGCACTTCTGTTTACAAGCAATTCCATCTATGGGAATTTGCTACAGCTGCTGGAACTAAAGTTCCTGCTTTGTCTTCTCTGACCTCCATGGGGATTGTTTTCCACCTCGCTGTGGCCCCACAGCCGGGGCCAGGGCAGCCAGTGAGGAGAGCTTTCGACTTTGAGGAGGAAAAGGTAAGAGGCTAGAGGCCCTGTGAGCTGTGGACTTCCCATCAGCCCTTTCTGCTTATGCATCTTGATTCTCCCATGAATCTTCTAAACCACAGTGGTCTCCCTGGTACTGAAGCTTCAATTTCTGCAGGTTCAGTTACTCAGGGGTCATAATAGTCCAAATCTATTGCTATGGAATCCTTCATTTCCTCCACGCCCACGTAGTAAATAAAGGCTTCATACCCAGCTGGGCACACTGGGGGGCAGAACTCTTGATATGTGGGATCTAAGAGCAGGGGTGTTCAGATCAATGGGAGTGCATCAATGGGAGACTATAGGCTCCAGTTCCCAGTTCCCTTCCTCTCTCCTGCTTGCTTTCTAGCCAGGAGATGGTAGCTTGGCTCCGCTCCATGCCCCTGTCATTTGATGGGTTGCATCACCCAGTCCCAAAGCCACAGGCCAACGGGTCACAACCTACAACCTCTCCAACTGTGAGCCAAACAAACCTCTCACCTATGACGATTGATTATCTTGTCATACAGAAAGAAGCTAATTAATATGCATGTTACTATTTGCCTGAGTCTTTCAAGAGAAGAACACATTTACATGGTCTCTACAGTCTATCACTTTAATTATGGTTTTGGCATGTTATTATTGTTAATTCATAGTGCCGCTTAATTTATTCTTCAATTTTTAAAAAATATTTTATTTTTATTTATGTATTTGACAGAAAGAGGCAGAGATGGAGAGAGAGAGAGAGGGAGAGAGAATGGGTGTGCCAGGGCCTCCAGCCACTGCAAACAAACTCTAGACGTATATGCTACTTTGTGCATCTGGCTTATTTGGGTCCTTTGTCTTTGCAGACAAGTGCCTTAACCACTAAGCCATCCCTCCAGCCCCAATTAATACTTTTTTAATCAAAGGTATATATTGATATGAAAAGGCACAGTGCATTTAGGATTCATTTACTATCTGCAGTCTTTAGTTTCAGGCACCACAGTGGGTCTTAGAACATATTCCTCTCAGACAAGAGGGGACTACGTATGCTGAAGCAAGGTTTGTCTTATCGCCAGGTTTGAGTGACATTAAATAAAGTCTAAATCTGATCTCTTGAAGTGAGAGTTATGGCAGAATGAAAGGGTCTTGTTTGTCATATTTTAAACTTGGATTTTAAAATTAATTAGATTATGGTAAAATTTAAAATTAATTAAAATTTAAAATTAATTAATTACGTTAGAGATTTTATGTGTGTTCTGAGGAACGTAAGATTCTATGGAGATCCTTTGGGTATTTAGCAAATGATTGATTTCAATTTTTTATTTATTTGAGAGAGAGAAGCAGAGAGAGGGAAAGAGAAGGAGAGAGAGAGAATGGGTGCACAAGGGAATCTAGCCAATGTAATTGAACTTCAGATGTTTGCATCACCTTGTGCATCTGGCTTACGTGGGTCCTAGGGAATTGAACCTGGGTCCTTTGGCTTTTCAGGCAAGCACCTTAACTGCTAAGCCATCTCTTCAGCCCCAAATGCTTGGTTTCAAATGCTATATGTTATTAAATGTAAATGAATCATGTATTATTAATCAGCTTCTAACAATCAATGTATGAGCATTTGCTGACAAGTTCAGCTTTATGTGTGTAAGTCCAAATGTTGAAACAAAGCTTTCCTTGCTATCATTAATAAAGGAAGTTTATCTTGAATTTGAAAAGAAAAAAGAAAAGAAAGGAAGGAAGGAAGAAAGAAATTAAGTCATTACCATTTGAGTTACTCATTTGTGGAAATGAGGCTTTCTTGACTATTATATAATCAAAGCCAAATACTAAAATAAATTAGATGTTTAGACTGATATGGTTTCAATTTATATCGCTAAGTCCCCATTTAAAATTGTAATGTCTCAGTGATTCTCTATTATCTCCTTGTTTGACTTTTCATAAATAAAAGCTATGAATTAAAGCCTATAAAATAAATGTTTGCAAATAATTTGTCAATGTTAATCAGTTTTATATGGCATTATATTAGAGTGCCTGCTGGTTCAAAGTGCAGGAAACTCACCTCAAAGTGGTTTATGTAAGAAGAGGATTCATCATGGGCCATAAAAAGAAATTCCAGGAGCTGGAGAGATGGCTCAATGGTCAAAGCGCTTGCCTGCAAGGCCTAAAGACACATGCTCAATTCTCCAGTACCCATGTAAAACCAGATGCACAAAGTGGCACATTCATCTACAGTTCATTTGCAGTGGCTGGAGGCCCTGGCGTGCACATTCTCTCTGTCTCTCTTCTCTCTATCTCTTTCTGCTTGCAAATAAATTAAAAAGAAAAGAAATTCCAGAGCTGGTAAATTTGCTGGCTCAGCAACATCAGAGAAGACCAGGATTCCTGCCATGCCCTGTTTGGCTTTGCCCGGATGCTGTCTTTTGGCTAGTTTCTATCAAGATGGTTGCCATAACTCTTAGCATCCCTGTGCACACATGGAAACAGCCCAGCGGGAGGAAAGAGTGACGTATCTCATCTTAGGAGTGAAGGAATTTTCCCAGAAGCCCCTCAGCAATCCTCAGCTGGCATTTCACTGCCAGAACCCCATCACATGCCCGTCGATATCAGCGGTGGCAAGAAGGAGCACCGTCTCTGCTCTTTCCCAGTCATGGAGGGGAGACACAGACCAGGAACAAAACCCAGGCTCTGCCAGCAAGAACACGGGGAGAAAATCTGCTGGTGTTCTATTGACAGAGGAACGAGCATTAGATTCTGTGTATGGGTCAATTGAAACCATTTTGCTTCTTAAGAAAAATATATTTGATTTGATTGACTCATTTGAGAGAGAGAGAGAGAGAGAGAGAGAGAGAGAGAGAGAGAGAGAGAGAGAGAGAAAGAAAGACAAACAGAAAGAGAGAGAAAGAAGGAAGGAAGGAAGGAGAATGGACTCACCAGGGCCTCCAACCACTGCAAACAAACTCCAGACACATGTGCCACCTTGTGCATCTGGCTTACATGGGCCCTGGGGAATAGAACCTGGGTCCTTTGGTTTTGCAAGCAAGTGCCTTAACCCCTAAGCCATCTCTCCAGCCCAAGAAAAAATATTTGAACAAACTTCTAGGCCATCTAAGAGCTTTCCTTGGGCTGGAATGTCAGGCTGTTTTTGCTACTGGTCAGTTTTGCTGGGTGGGAAGAGTAATTGCCATTTGGCTCAACCTTGATCCTTTGGTGCATTTCAGTCCTGGACACAGTGGTGGAACTTGCGTTTGACTGACAGGATACATATGGCTTTTGTAGACAAAAGCCCATGTAACCCCCAAACTGTGAGGCAGTCTTGGGCATCAAAAGCTGGTGGCTGCCAGGCATGATGGCACAAGCCTTTGATCCCAGCACTTGGGAGGCAGAGATAGGAGGATTGCTGTGAGTTCGAGGCTACCCTGAAACTACTTAGTGAATTCTAGTTCAGCCTGGGCTGGAGTGAGACCCTACCTCAAAAAAACAAAACAACCACAATCACAACAAAACTGGTTGCCCATTGGATCACCTGGGGAACATCTTTAGAAAAGATAGACGTTTTTACGCTGGACCCACTGACTCAGAATCTCCTGAGGGAGGTAGGGTCTGGGAGTTTTGCTTCTCACAAAGCCAAGCGTTCTGGGTATGCTGCAGCTTAAGGAAACAGGTTTGCCATGGCTGGAAAACTGGCATAGCTGGAGACAAGCTGCCGATGTGGGCTTGTGTCCCATGACTCAAGGGCTCCAGGTTTAGGACTTGCGCTCTGTCACACCACTGCTGTGGTGGACTGTGGTTGATTGACAGGTGGTAAGCACTGAGGCAAAGCGGAGAGGCTAGAAGGGAGGGCAGCCCAGGACAGAGGCCAAGGGAAGGAGGATGCATTTTTTTAAGTATTTATTTGCAAACAGAGAGAGAGAGAGAGAGAGAGGAGAGAGAGATACAAGAGAAACAGAGAGAGCGAGAGAATGGGTACACCAGGGGCTCCAGCCAATGCCAACAAAGTCCAGACGCATGCACTACTGTGTACATCTGGCTTTATGTGGGTGCTGGAGAACTGAACCTGGGTCATTAGGATTTGCCAGCAAGCGCCTTGACGGTTAAGCCATCTCTCCAGCCCAAGATCTGACTTTTAATTAAATTGAAAGATATGAAATGGCTCCTAGGTGCCTATTTTGAGTGACTTTCTCTCAATGTGCTGCTTTTCTTATTTTTTTAAAAAATATTCATTTAAAACAGAGAGATTGAGGAAAGGGAGACAGAGAGAGAGAGAGAAAGAAAGAAAGAAAGGAAGGAAGGATGGAAGGAAGGAAGGAAGGAAGGAAGGAAGAAAGAAAGAAAGAAAGAAAGAAAGAAAGAAAGAAAGAAAGAGAGAGAGAAAGAAAGAAAGAAAGAAATGAGAATGGCATGCCAGGGCCCCTTGATGCTACAAACAAACTCCAGCCACATGAGCCACTTGGTGTGGGTCCTAGGAAATCAAAGCCAGGCTAACAGACTTTGTAAGCAAGCACCTTTTAACTGCTGAGCCATCTCCCCTCCCCACAGATTACTTTTTTATGTCACTGGTATTTCTGGCTGAGGAAGATTGCATGGTAGACCGAAATATTGTCTCTCCCTATTCTTCTATCCCTAACTGTGTCTGCTCTCAAGGTTTATTAGTCTTCTCTTCCTCTCACCCAGTTCACTTTTCATCACAGAAGAATCATCATAAATAACCAGGCCGCTGCCACTGAACTTGACCTGACAGCTTTTGTCTGTAGGAAAGAGGAACAAGTGAAAGTGGAAGCTGGAGAGGAAATATCATTCACAACCTTGGCAAGGAGAAGGCCATGTGGGGCTGGTCTTGAATTCAATATAATGCTAATGGTTAAATGGAAAGTGTATACTAAGGAACCCGGACTAGACCAGAAGATACTTGACTTCTCAAATTGAGGACTTGCCTACACACATTCATTCTCTCGTACTGTGTTCTGAGAAAAATGAAGGCCACTGCTTTGCTAGAATGCTAATGGAAATTGAGTGATCAGGGAAGAGGTTTGGTCTGAAAATCCTTGAATACCTTTATGAATACCGGGAACTTAAGAAACGGTCTTTTTTTGGGAGGCAGAGGTAGGAGGATCACATTGAGTTCGAGACCACCCTGAGACTACATAGTGAATTCCAGAACAGCCTGGGCTAGAGTGAAACCCTACCTCAAAAAACCAAAGAAAGAAAAAAGAAAAGAAATGGTCTTTTAGAAAAGCTCTGGTAGAATCCCCCTTCATCACTCCCACACATGCTCCCCTCAGGAAGTGTTGGATTTGAACCTTACCATCTGTGGCCGTTTGAATGTATGTCCTCCAATCGACTCAGGGTGGTTCACTAAAGTCTGTCACTTGGATTTCTAGCTGCCAGGATGGAGGCGGTGTCACTGTGGACAGATGCTGGGCTCCAGCCCTGAGGTGGGTCTGATATCCAGCCTAAAGTCTGCAGAGTCCGTGAGCTCTGCCTGGGGTTCCCTGTTGTCTGATGCCAGTTTTGTTTTGTTTTGTTTTGTTTTGTTTTGTTTTGTTTTGTTTTGTTTTGTTTTGTTTTGTTTTGTTTTGTTTGGGGGGGGGGGTTGCTACTCTCTCTGCTGTGAAAGGGGACCAGCTTCTCCCGCCATTCTGGAACTTACCCTGAGTGCGTAAGCCTGAAATAGATGCTGTTCCTCCCGTAAACTGTGCCTGGCTTGGAGGTTCATTCCAGCAGCATGCAGCTGACTACAGCACCATCCTACCACTCCCGTTCTTTCCAAGATCTCCAGGCTAACACAGGTTCTCTCCTCTTTGTCCTAGGTAAATGCCCCCCCCCCCCCGCCCGCCACCACCACACACACAAATCTGACTTGTGGTTAGCTGCTGAGAAATCCCAATGAACACAGGAAACCCGCTTCTTTGCCACTAAAACAGAACACATGAGAAAAGCAATGCTTTCTGAGTAGAAAGTGAAGAGTGCTTAATGACTCTAAGTCTAATATCTCCACTAAAACTAAGGTAGGATGGGCTGGAGAGATGGCTTAGTCATTAAGGCATTTGCTTACAAAGCCAAAAAGGGTCCCAGTTCAACTCTCCAGGACCCACGTGAGCCAGATGCACAAGGGACGCACACGTCTGGAGTTCGTTTGCAGTGACTGGAGGCCCTGGTGCACCCATTCTCTCTCCCATCCTCTCCTCTCTCTCTATCTTTCTCTCTCTCAAATAAATAAATGAAACATTTTTAAAAATAAGGTGAGAGGGGACAGTAAAAATGAATGTATTTTTGGCATAGTTTTTGTTTGGGGTGTGTGTGTGTGCAGAGTTTGTGTGGCGTGGTGTGTGATGTAATGATGTATGTTCAAGAGAAGAGGGAGAGGAGACTATCAGGGGTCCTTGCTGTTTTGGTCTCCTCCCCTGCAGGAATGGGCTCACAGTCTTGCGTGGCCACCCAAAGCTGTTTATGCGGATGCTGGGAAATTGAACTCAAGCAGTCTCATCCTTATTCTTTTTTTTTTTTTTTAATTTTTGTTCATTTTTTATTTATTTATTTGAGAGTGACAGACAGAGAGAAAGACAGATAGAGGGAGAGAGAGAGAATGGGCGAGCCAGGGCTTCCAGCTACTGCAAACAAACTCCAGACGAGTACTCCCCCTTGTGCATCTGGCTAACATGGGACCTGGGGAACCGAGCCTCGAACCGGGGTCCTTAGGCTTCACAGGCAAGCGCTTAACTGCTAAGCCATCTCTCCAGCCCCTCATCCTTATTCTTATGTTGAGCCCTCTCCCCAGCCCTGGGGCTGGTTTCTTTAAACATGCTTTATCTGTCTAGTGGGTTTTTTATTAAACAGTAAAAATAAATAAATAAATTACTGTGCTGATAGACAAACACACATGGATGAACTTCCAAACAATTTTGTTGAGTGAAGGACGTCAGATCCCCAAATGAGAGGATGCAGTATATATGACTGCATTTTTATAAAAGTCTGTGAAGTGAAAACGGACCCATATTGACAAAACAAAAGCAAACAAGAGACGTCAGTGGCTGTTTAGGTCGCTGGCTAGACCGAGCGGATTGGAAAGGAGAAAGGACACTTTTAAGCGTGACCCACACTTTCAGAATCTTGATTGTGGTGAAAGTTTCACAGGTGTCTACCTATGTCAGGTCTCACCCAACTTACACTTCAAATAAGTGTGACTTAGTCTACTTCAATTCTGTATAAAGCCTCAATTTAAAAAAAAAAAAAAAAGAGGGAAAGAAGAGATTGATTCTTCCTCAATGGAAACTTTCAATGTGAGAATACTAATCGTCTCCTCGAGGGTAATTTTTCCGTGTAATTTTACAGCTATTTTTGAGGATTTCTGTTTCCACTCTAATTCTGCGGATCATGTTGTAAGTTTTCTCTATTTATTGGACACTCGGGCATAATGAGGCTTCTAGAGGCGAAGGCAGGGAAAGATGTAAAATTTGTGCATTTGTGCAGATGCCTGCCTTTCTCTCAGCTTGGAGCTCACTGATGGGGTTAGTCTGGCGAGGGCAGCTCTTGTCTTCACGTCTCTGTCCCGCCACGCCCAGCATTTGATGTTGGTGATAGGGATCTGAACTCGGGTCCTTGGGCTTGCACTAGTGTTTTTACTTACTGAGCCATCTCCCATTTTCCGTATGACTCAGTTCTACTTGGATCTCTCTCTCTCTCTCTCTCTCTCTCTTTTTTATTTTAACAATTCCAGCCCCTGAGCAGCATTTAAGGCAGGAGCCTCTCTCTGCCTGCAATGCACCACATCTAGCTGCCCTTTCTTCTGCCCTTTTCCCTGGCACTTGTGCTTGAAGTTCCACTGAAGAGAGAGAGGCTGGCAGTAGCAGCGGGAGAGAGGACCAGCAAGAGTTCAGGTGGTGGGGAGGAGCCGAACTCCTCAGCAAAGGGAGAAGGCTGTCTATAGACAAGGTTCCTGGCGGAAGAAAATCACAGAAGAGAAATCCCAGGGCAGGGAGGGGTGTTCCCACACAGCCTGCAGAGAGGAAGGGCGGCCTGTATCGACCCCTGCTGAGAAAGAGGGTGGGTGCCCAGAGACCCTCAGTTCTTCTCTTTGCCTGTCCACAGGGTCCATCAGCAGACATCACTGTGGCACTTGTAACACCATTGCTCTCCAGGAGCAATCCTGCTCAGTGCTAGCCCTGGGACAGATCTGTATTTCCTTCTTACGCATGGTTTCCCATTCCACAAGTTTCAGTTTCCAGACATCAACAAATATGAAAAAAATAGATAGATACAGAAAATCCCAGAAATAAGCAATTCATAAATTTTAAATTACATATCGTCCACAGCAGCATAATGAAATGTTTTTGCTTTATTATTATTTATTTATTTATTTATTTTTGAGGTAGGGTCTCACTCTAGCCCAGGCTGACCTGTAGTCCCAGGCTGGCCTCGAACTCACAGCGATCCTCCTACCTCTGCCTCCCCAGGACTGGTTTTGAGACAAGATCTTATTATGTATCCCAGGCTGGCCTCAGATTGTGATCCTCCTGCCTCAGCTTCCTTCCTCACTGCTGCGATTACATGTGTGTACCACCGTGCCCAGTGCATGATGAAATCCTTACAATGCCCATTCCTTTCAGCCTAGGACATGATTGTCCCTATATCCAATATGTCTGTATCGTATGTGGTACTCACTCACCTGAACCACTTTGTAGTTCTATCAGTTATCAGACTGGTGGTTGTGGATGTGGTAATGCTTGTGTTAAGTAACCTTGATTTTACTTAATAATGCCTCCAAGGTATAAAAGTAGTAGTGGCAATTTTATTACATTATATTGTCAGTTATTCCATTATTATTAGCTGTTCTTGTCAATCTCTTACTGAGACTTGCCTTATTCATTAAACTTTAACATTAGGAATATACAATATGATCTGTATAGATGAAAAGAGTATACACAGGGGCTGAAGAGGTGGATCAGCAGTTAAGGTCTTTGCATGCCAAGCTTAACGACCCAGGTTCAATTCCCCAGCACCCATGGAGAGCCATGCACCTGGAGTTCATTTGCAGTGGGTAGAGGCCCTGGCGTACCCATTCTCTCCCTCCCTTCCTCCTTCCCTTTCTCCTTCTAAATAAATAAATTAAAAAAAAATTTAAGTATACACAGGGTATACCTGAAGTTTTTAGCATCCAGTGGAGGCTATGGGACAAGGAGACACGTTTCTCTGACAAGGAGAAACTATATACTTTGGCATTAAGAATATCAATTAATAGCTCAACAGGCAGACATTTGTGCCTAAGGGAACCCAAAATGACAGCTAATATCACTCAGAAGAGCAAGGAGAAAGAGAAAAACAGGGAGAGACTGAACTTTCTCAACTGAAACTTGATCATGACTGTCTAGCTGCGACTCCAGGGGTATTCTATGTCATGAACATGCTTATGCCTCGCAGAGAACCTGTTAGGTGTCTAGTATTGCACTTGGCCCTCCAGTTTTTTTTCAAAAAAAATATTTTTATTTGACAGAGAAAGAGGGAGAGAGAGAGAGAGAGAGAGGGAGAGGGAGGGAGAAAATGGGTGCACCAGGACCTCCAGCCACTACAAATGAACTCTAGATGAGAGCATCCCCTTGTGCATCTGGCTAATGTGGGTCCTGGGGAATTGAACCAGGGTCCTTTGGCTTTGCAGGCAAATGCCTTAAACCGGAAGCCATCCCTCCAGCTCTGGCACTTCATTTGAATCCATACTATACCCTGTAAGGAAAGTGATCCACATTCCACAGATGAAAGAGCAGAAGCTCATAGACTAGGTAATTATGAGGCTGAACTACTGGGATTTGAACCCAGGTATATGCTGTTCTAACCTAGTTCTGTTTCTTCCACAGCAGCCTACCTTCCCATTCCCCACTCTTGATTTCCTATGCTCCAGGACAAGCCCCTACATCCCTGACCTCATAACAAGTTGTCAGAATCACGCTGGCTGAGGAAGGATTTAGACAGAGCTCTTCCATTTTCAGAACAGAAAGTTAGCCTGGGTCTCAACAAATGAATCTGGAAGACTCATGGGGTGAGTGGAATTTTCCTTGCCCCTTCCGAATCTCCTTTGGCTCCTGACCCCATGCTCCTCTCAAAGCAGTCCTAAGTGACCTCCTGACTGAGGAGACAATATAAGGAGAGACAGACACAGGTAAGCTCAGATCAGAACACATTAAGGGTTACAACGTAGACAGACACTCACAGAGGGTCACCCCTTTATGCTTGGTCCCAGAAGGGTCTGATTACAAAAGTCCATGACATTAATTTACAGCTGTTCTCTAGCTTGCCAGGCTCTGGGCATCCTCTCATTTAAAAAAAAAAAAACAAACAAACCAAGGAGTCAGGCATGGTGGTGCACGCCTTTAATCCCAGAACTCGTGAGGCAGAGGTAGGTGGATCATTGTGAGCTCGAGGTCACCTTGACACTACATAGTGAATTCCAGGTCAGCCTGGGCTAGAGCGCGAGATCCTACCTCGAAAAGCCAAACCAAAACAAACAGAACAAAAAAGCAAGGAGGAAGAGAGTTCAGGATAGAGAAACAAGAGGAGATGAAAGGAAGCCCTTTTGGGAAATGTAACTGTGGCCATCTGAAAAAGGTGGGGAGAAAATGCCAGCACAAGGCAGGGAAGGAGAGAGGAAGAAGGGGGTGGGCAAGAGCAAGCAAGGCAGTCTGCAGCTCCAGGACCAGCAGAGCTCACTGGTTTGTTTTCTATAAAAAGAGATGTGTTGTTTTCCCCCCTCTCCTAACAAATGATGACAAAGAAGAGTGGTTGTGGAGTTTGCTAAAATGGAATAGTCGGCAGGGGTGTTCAGAGTGAATGAAGTGTGCTCTGGGACATCTTGTGTTCTCCACCAACTTGCTTTTATTTCAAATTGCCTACAACAGGTGCCAGGGTCTGGGGCGAAGTATGTTCTACCTTGTAGCAGCTGGGTGCAGGGGAAGCATAGAAATAGTAAAGAAAGGTGACACAATGTGGCTGCCCTCGTGTGGCTCACTCAGAGCAGCTCTAGAATGTCAAACATTTCCTTGTCCTCAAGTTAAATCGGGCCCCATGGTATGTGTCTCTGTAACTCAATCCGAAAGGTTGCTGATGGATGGGACTGACACTGTGGTCACCAAAGTTGGTGGTAGGCACCTGCGGGGACACATGTGTCCTAGGAGGATAGAGCTCTGTAGAGAGGTCTCCCAGTGAAGTTTCTTTTTTTTTTGTTTTTAGTGTGTGGCCAGTAAGCTCCCCTCCCTGACACGTGGAAAGATTCCAAACGGTTGAATGCAGATGATGGTCACACCCAAGGCTCATCTTGAGCTGTAGCCCACAGAGAGTAAACTGTAGTCTACGTAGTTTCATTTCCCTTCTTATTCTCCCACCCCAGAAAACAAATATGAATATTAGCGAGTGACCACAGCACATTGAATCTGTTCTAAGTTGACAGAAAAACAAGACACCTCAAGCTTAGTTCCTATTTGTGACAGACTCAATAGAGGTATCTCCTAGAGTTGATGTGGACTTGCCTGTGTGAAGCACTCCTGCAGCTGAGACACACCGGTGGTTTGCGTGGAAAATGTCCCCCATAGGCTCATGTGCCTCCCCATAGGCTCATGTCCTTAGCTCATGGCAACTTGGGAAAGTTGTTGGGCCTTTGGGAGCTGGAGCCTTACTGGAGGAGGTGTGTTGCTTAGGGAAGGACATGGGCGGTTACAGCCCAACTTCCTAAGAGCTCCCTCTTGCTGCCACCTCCCCGCTGATAGGACAAGACGTGACACCCTGCTTTCTGCCCTGCCGTGATGAAACGTTCCCTCAAGACTGTGAGCCGAAATCAACCTTTCCTTCCCACACGCTGCTTTTGGTCAGGTGTTTTGTCCCAGCAACAAGAAAGTAACTGCAATAAGGACTTTCTTGATTGGGTAAAATACGACCTTGCCATTTCAAGTTTTCTCCAGGTAATCTTCCATGTGTGAAATAGAACAGAGCGTGCTCTGAGAGGGCAGGAAGGTAATGACGTGTTCCAGTCAGGAACCTGACCGGCAAGCAACAGGAAGAGTGATTTTAACAGAAAGGGATGTATCAAAAAAGATAAAACTTTCTTCATATAATTGCTAAGGCCTTACAGGGACCAATATCTGCGACAGTGGTATCGGCGTCAACGCTGACCTGGGAAGGGGCCTGTTGTATGACAGCTTCACACTGCTGGGATGGGCCTCCAAACCAGACACGGTTTATGAAAGGAAGGGATTGATTTCAAGCTGACAGATGCAGGGACAAATTCCATCCATGGCGGAAGGAGCTGCTTCCATACATCTGAGCAGAGAGAAACCATCACCAGCTGGCAGACACCAAAAGCACCAAGCACAAACGGGCAGCGTGCAGCAAGGACCCAGGCAGAGCTCACACCTCTGTGCACCCTCAAACACACCTTAGGGCTGGACCCCAGGATCTCCCCCCCCCCCCACAACCCAAGTGACAACTCATCTTAGCCAGGCAGCTGCAGATCCAAGTTACAAGCTTTACTGAAACACCCAAGTCTGCGGGGGACAGACATTCAAACTCACACAGGGCCTGGTGCTTTTTGACTCCCTCTGAGTTTCAGAAGTTGTGCTCAGCCATTCCCTGTCAGCAGTAAGGATTCTGATAGCAACTCTATCTTTCTGCAAACCCTGTCACTAGCAGAAGGCATGGCTTGTGGCCTCTGAGCCTCTGACACAGCCCCATATAACTGACCTAGCGGGGGACATGGGTTGACATCTTAGAGCATGCCCTGGGGGCAATGTTTAATCAGGACAACTGAGTAGGTAATCTTAATTCTGACATTTTGCTAGACTGTGGACAGGGCCACCATGCTCCCTGCTCACATCTCTGTCCCCAGGTCCTAGCATAGTACCTGGCACTTAAAAAAAAAGACTCAATAAGCATTTGATGAAATGAATTAAAATTGAATTTTAAACTTAGAAGCACCCTTTCCAAGGGCAGATTGCCAGTCACTATTGCAAATTAGTTCTAGTAAATCAAAGTATATTAGAAATGCAGTCAAAAATAGACTCTTTAAGTCTAATGGTGATGTGCTATACTTACCTACCACAGCTTTTGCCCCTAGGCCTCTGGGTTTGTGACTTGTTTTTAAGCTTAATGACAGCTTTATTCTTTTTTTTTACCCTGCTTTTTCTTTTTTTAGAAGTAACTGTATATATGTGTATACATGTCTGTGTATAACTGTGCCTGCCCATTGTGGTGAGCATCTGGCTTCAACATTTTTGTTTTCTTTCTTTCTTTCTTTCTTTCTTTCTTTCTTTCTTTCTTCCTTCCTTCCTTCCTTCCTTCCTTCCTTCCTTCCTTCCTTCCTTCCTTCCTTCCTTCCTTCCTTTCTTTCTTTCTTTCTTTCTTTCTTTCTTTCTTTCTTTCTTTCTCTCTTTTGTTATAGTGTCTATGTAACCCTGATTGACCTAGAACACACACTCTAGACCAGAATGATCTCAAACATGCCGCATTTGTGAGAACTGCCTCTTCGATAAAGGGCAGAGGAGAGGGGAGGATCTTTTCCTGTGGGAGGGAGGGTTTCACAGGCTGATTTGCAGTGGGTGAACTGTCACGTCAATGAAGTATGCATAGCATATTCATACTGGATGAGCTCTGATGTTTTGCCCTGTTCATTTCTTCCTGGTCATTTGTAAAATTCCCAAGGCCAAGCTAGAGAGTAGAGGGCAATATATATAATCCCTAACAGATTCAGCAAGATAGTAGCTATGAACACATGATTACACAGTGGATGTTGGAGTTGTACTATGAGACTGTAGTATGGGTTACTTCCCATATTTCTGCCAAAGGAAAGGTTTTAATTGATTTTGTATGAGCCATAAGTTTGTATATCTTTGATTCAGGAAAAAAAAAAAATCCTTCAAAAATGCCAAGAGCCATCACATTTGGAGAAGTCTCTTAAGCTGAGGCTTCCATCTTGCTCTCGTCTCTCTCAGCAGAGCCCTGGTTCTCTGGCTTTTGGAATCCACGAGGTATACCAGTAGTCCCCCTTCTCCACTCAGTCTTGTTTTGAAGTCTTTGGATCCAAACTGAACTACTGGCTTTGTTGGTTCTCCAGCTTGCAGATGGCATATCATGGGAGATCTTGGCTCCATAATTAAGGGAGCCATTTCTCATAAATTGTCTCTTGTCTGTTTCTACCCATCTTTATCTATCTGTCTGTCTATCTATTTGCCTATCTATCTGCCTATCTATCTGCCTATCTATCTATCTATCTATCTATCTATCTATCTATCTATCTATCTTATCTGAGTGTGTCTATACTCTGTACAAAGCTGTACTCTCAAGGTGGGAGAACTGCTTTAGTGTGTACATGTGTGAAATTCCCTGAGGTATTTTTATTCCCTCATGGTGAGAAGTTGCTTCTAAAAATGGTTTGCACTCTAGTTTTGAAAATGTAGTCTCTCAATACCCACTTATTTTTAAAGTAAGGATATGTAAACTGGAAAGAAAATCCTGGTAAAATATTAAAAATTATCTCCAAGTGGGATAACTATTGGCTAATTAATTTTTCTTTTCTGTTGATTTTTTATTTTTTATCAATAAGCACGTGGTGCTTTCATAATGAGAAGAATGTACATTCTATGATCATTTTTCTTGCTGTACCACCATTCTTGCATTCTGAAAAATTATGCAACAAAAATAAAAGAGCTTCTGGAGAAAGGAGAATTGGGATAAATTAATCAAACCTATAGAAGTCAGAAACCAGAATATTAAGAAAAATCACAAACAATCCTGATAAAAAATACTGTCTTAAGTAAATATACCTGGAGCTTATAATTTTTTCTTAAAATACGTCTTGCAGGGCATCTGCTTCTGATAGAGAACATTTTCATCAATATTCTAATTCATATTCCTCTTCATTAAATCATTGTTTTAACACAGGGTACAGTAACTTTGTAGCTGAACTCTAAATCTGCCCAGGAGCTTAAGATCATGACAACAGGGGGTATTAAAAGCCACTGGACTCAACACTGCTTGCATTATAGAAAGGCAAGACTGGGAGGGTTGAGAAGACGGCTTAGGAGTTAAAGCTGCTTGCTGGCAAAGTCTAATAGCCCTAATTCAATTACCTGGTACCCACGTAAAGCCAAATGTGCAAAGCAAGCATGCCTCTGGAGTTCATTTGTAGTGGCAGGAGGCCGGGCAAACCCATACACACTCCCTTTCTCTCTCTCCCCTTCTTCCTCCCTCCCTCCTTTTTTTCTTTCTTCTTGAAAATAAATAAATACGTAAAAAACTTTTAATTTGAAAAAAGAAAAGCAAGACTGTAGAGTTTTGGGGTATTTTTCTACTTGAAGTTTGGCATATGTTTTATTAAAATTTTTTTGTTCATTTTTATTTATGTATTTGAGAGTGACAGACAGAGAGAGAAAAAGGCAGAGAGAGAGAGAGGATGGGTGCTCCAGGGCCTCCAGCCACTGTAAACAAACTCCAGATGCATGTGCCCCCTTGTGAGGCATATGTTTTTAAGACTAATTTTTGAGAACGATTGCTTCAGGTTGCTTCAAAATATTAACATGTTGGGAGAAATTGTAAAGGAACCAACATAACATCTGCATTATACGGACCTCATTCCCTAATTGCTGATCCCGGTGAGTAAAAGTTGTACTAAAGAAATATTCATGACCACAGAACAGACTTTAAAAAATTCTGGGTCCAGTTTCCATAACCATCTGTCCAGCCCTAAATAAAAATATTCTTAAAAAAATCAAAGCTCTAGTGAGTCAGTAGACAATACAAAGGAGCAGATGGAAAATTTGATCAGAGAGATGGAAACCCTAAGTGAGACTCAAATGAGAACACCAAGCATTTGAAAAGAACAAGAACAGAGGTAAATGCATGGCAGTGCATGGAAGCAGGGGACAGGTTTGGGGGCAACCTAGGCTACGTAGTGAGACTGTCCTGTCAAGCAAAAAGAAGGACCTGAGTGTTCTCAGAGAGAACTGACAGAAATGAGAACACGTGACATTGAAAACAAGTGAATAGAAATAAATTACTCAAACCATGGGGCTGAGGACAAAGTTTTCCTGTCATGTATGTAAAGCTTTTGGGTTCCTTCCCCAATACACACAAAAATTACTCAAACTAAAACATCAAAACTTAAATTTAGCCAGGCGTGGTGGTGTACGCCTTTAATCACAGCACTCAGGAGGCAGAGGTAAGAGGATCGCCGTGAGTTCGAGGCCACCCTGAGACTACATAGTGAATTCCAGGTCAGCCTGGACTAGAGCGAGACCCTACCTTGAAAAACCAAAAATAAATAAATAAATAAATAAAAATTAAAATTAAATTTAAATTTTAAAAAGGGGAGAAAACCAGAACCGATGGGGCAAGATCAAATGGTCCAGTGTACCTATAAATGAAACCCCAGAGGTCAGAAAGAGAAAATCAAGAGGCTCATAGTATTTCAATTGGCAGGGGAGGCGGTTGGAGGAGGAAAAGGAGAAAGAATGGGGGAAATAGAGGCAGCACCCCGACACATCGCACTCAGACTTCAGCAAACAAACAAAAAGACAAAGAGACAAGACAAAGGTAAGAATTATGGCTGATCTCTATGCTGCAAAAGTACAATGCAGAAGTCAGAATTTTAAAAGAAAACTGTAAACTCAGCCAGAAGATCTGTCTTTGGCCAGACTATCTCTCAAAATGAAGGTGAAACAAATACAGTGAGATAAGCAGAAGTTGAGAGAATTCATCACCCACAACCGTGTACCTCAAGAACTGTTAAAGAGGGACCTTCCAGCAGAGGGAATATGACATCCAACAGAAATTTAGATCCACACACAAGAATAAAGATCTCAGATCTCTGCAAGTGGTTAAAATGAAGGGCAACATATTTTTAAAATTATTTCTAGTCACACTCTATAACAAAAGACAATTATCAGAAACAAAATAGTATGGCTGTATATAGTGTAGGTTTATTACATATGTAAAAGCAAAACACATGACAATGGAACAAGAGACAGAGAAGAATTAGAAGCCTAGTGTGTAACACTGTTACATTACATGTGAAGCCTGATATTATTTGAAGGTAGACTGTAATTAATTATGGTATCCATTATAAATTCTAGAGCATTCATTAAAATGTTAAAAGTGTAGCTAATAAGTCAATGCGAGAGCTAACATGGAATAAAATTATTTTAGTAGAAAGGAGAAAAAAAGAGAACAAATAACATAACAAATAGAAACAGCTATAACATGGTAGCTTTATGTTCAGCCTTAGCAATAATGACATTAACAATACATAATTAAGAACTTCAATTAAATGACAGACACTGTTGAAATGGCTAAAAAAAAGAGGGAGGCAAGATTCAACTAGATGCTCTTTACAAAAGAAAACACTTTAAATATGAAAATACAGCGGTGTAATGGTTAAATTCTGTTGTCAACTTGATGGGATTAGGAATCCACAGACATTCCTCTTGGTTGGGTCTCTGGTGTTGTTTCCAGGAAGGATGAACTGAAGGGAGAAGTTCTTCCCTCAGACGGGGCAGCCTTCCTGATGGTGGGTTTTATAAAAGGAAGCCAAGCCAAAGAGAAAAGAGCCCTGTCCTGCCTGTTCTGCTTGCTGGTGAATGCTTCACTCGCACATGCGTCTGTCCTGTTCAGCTGTCCTTCTTCAGCATGGGAACCATGGTTCCTCAGCCTTCCAGCGTGGGCTGAAGAGCAGCGGCTGTCCAGGAAGCCTCCAGTGCCCGATTGGGACTGCTGAGCCATCCAGCCATGTGGCCTGAGCAGCTACCAGGTTCCTTGACTCTCAGGCCTGCAGACTGCTGTTGTTGGACTGCTGTAAACTAATCCAGTAAATTCCCTCTTTAATACAATTCATTCCATTCATTCTGTTCCTCTAGAGAACCCCGTCTAATACCAGGGAGTTGAAATAAAAGAATTGACAAAGGCAAGCCTTGCAAATGCCAATCAAAAGAAACCCAGACCTGTATAGAGCTGGCTCCCCCGCTCAGTACTGCTCTCAGATGAAGCTTGGTTTGCCATCAGCTACAGTTAATGCAGAGACTCATAACTGGCCAAAGTGCAGAAAACAAGTAACTGCTGAGAGCTCACTCCTATATGAGACAACTACATCCTCCTCCTCTGAGACTCTGAGAATATTATGGAAACAGGGGCATGTGGTGGTTTGAATATAAAATGACCCCATGGGTGGCACTGTAAGAGAAGCTTGTGGAATCTTTAGGAGGTGGATCTTTCATGGAGGAAATGTGCCCATGGAGATGGGCCTCAATGTGTGATAGCCAGGCCCAGGTGTGGTTCTCTCTGCTTCCTCCCTACTGGTGTGCTGAGTGGATAACAGTTGTCTTCCTGCTCTTGCCACACTTTCCCTGCCACAGTGAACGCTCTCTGGAACTGTCAGCTGAAATAAACCCTCTCCTTCCCGATGCTCCTTCTCATCAGGTATTTCGTCCCAGGAACAAGAAAGTAACTGAGGGTTTGGAGAGATGGCTTAGCGGATGCCTGCAAAGCCAAAGGACCTCGGTTCAATTCCTCGGGACCCACGTAAGCTAGATGTACAAGGGGGTGCATGTGTTTGGAGTTTGTTTGCAGTGGCTGGAGGCCCTGGTGCACCCTTTCTCTCTCTCTCTCTCTGTCTGCCTCTCACTGTCAAATAAAAGAAAGAAAGTAACTGAGGAGCTAGAGAGATAGCTTAGCGGTTAAGGCACTTGCTAGCAAAAGGATCCAGGTTTGATTCCCTAGTACCCATGTAAGCCAGATGCACAAGGTGGTGCATGTGTCTAGAGTTCGTTTTCAGTGGCTAGAAGCCCTACTGTGTCCATTCTCTCTCTCTCTCTTTCTTTCTGTCAAATAAATAGATAAATTTTTTAAAAATTTTTTTTAAAAAAAGACTTTAAAAGAGACAGTAATGGATACAGGGCAAAATAAAATTTAAAGAGTTGGAAGGTGGGGAGGAAGGAAGGCTATGGAACTCTCTTGTGAGGACATGTCATGGATCTTACACTTATGAACTCATAGCTGCTGTGGTTATCTGCACTCAAGATAGGGCCAGTCACCCTTCTGTCATGAATATGAGAGGGGCTTTTGAGTTCCCACCCTTCCCTGAGGAGCTACTGGTAGTCAATTGTTGCTGGAAGAATAGAAGCCATTCTCTTCCATGCTAAATCCACGACTCTGTGGGGGTGGGAGTGAAGAAGAAATTCAGTAGGAGTGGAAGGGGGACAAGAGTGGGTAATGATCAAATTACAATATATTACTTATGAAATTGTCAAAGAACAAATAAAAGTAATTATAAAAAAGGAGTTCAGGGCTGGGAAGATGGCTTAGTGGTTAAGGCACTTGCCTGCCAAGCCTAAGGACCCAGGTTCCGTTCCCCAGTATCCACATAAAGCCAGATGCACAAAGTGGAGCATGCATCTGGAGTTTGTTTGCAGAGGCCCTGGTATGCCTATTCTTTCTCTATCTGTCTCTTCCTATCTCTCTGAAATAATAAATAAATAAATATTTTTTTTTAAAAAAGCTCAAAGGGAATATAGTTGTGTATAAGTCGATTCTAGGATAAGGACTATTAGCAGAGGTATAGAATTATATAACATAAGCCAGGTTTGGTGGCACTCGTGCTTCCAGTATTTGGGAAGCTGAAGCAGGAAGATTGTGAGTTCTAGGCCAGCCCAGGTTGTATAGCGAGATCAAGACTAAAAACAAAAATACAAACCAGGGACTGGAGAGATTGCCCAGTGGTCAAAGGTGTTTGTTTGCAAAGCCCTGGGTTCAATTCCCCAGTACTTACATCAAGCCAGGTGCATAGAGTGGCGCATGTGTGTGTCTGAAGTTTGTTTGCAGGGGGCCCTGCCTTGTGCTGTTGTTGGGAGGTGGTGAAGCTTTGAAGAGGTGGGGCCTGAAACGACATTCTCGGACATTAGGGACATGCCCTGCAGGGAACCTTGGGAGCCCACTGCTCTCTTATCCTCTTTCACATCCTGGTCATATGACGTACAGTATTGCATGTCCTTCTGCCTCACCATAGGCCCCAAAGCAACTGGACCAAATAACCATGGACTAAAGTCTCTACGACTATGTGCCAAAAACATTTCCTTTTTTGAAAAACATTTTATTTTTATTTATTTGAGAAAGATAAAAAGAGGGGGAGCGAGAGAGATAGAGAGAGAGTGAGAAAATGGACATGCTAGGGCCTCAAGCCACTGCAAATGAACTCCAGATGCATGTGCCACCTTGTGCATCTGGCTTATAGGAGTCCTGGGGAATCAAACCTGGTGCCTTTGGCTTTGCAGGCAAGTGCCTTAAGTGCTAAGCCATCTCCCCAGCCCCAAATTTCCTTTTTAAAATTTTATTAATTTTGGATATTTTCTTGTAGTATTCTGGAAAGCTGACTAACACACAGTACTTAGAACTGAGTAGCTATAAACACCTAACTGGAAATTAAGAAAGTCAATAACCTGCGTTTTCACCTTAAGAAACTATGGAAAGAATAAACCAAACCTGAAATTAGCAAAGAAAAGAAAATAATAAAAGTGGAATCAGAATTCAATTACATAAAAAGATAAAACCAGAAAAGATGAGCAATGAAACAAAAACCTGATTCTAAAATCAATAAAATGGTGGGGAAAGAGAAAAACCCTCAAATACCAATGTCAGGACTAAAAAAGGGACACCACTAGAAATCATACAGACATGAAAAAGTCAATCACGAATATCAAGAATAACTTAATGTTAATAAATTCAACAACCTGGATGATAGGATTCTTCATTTTATAATATTCAAGAAGTCATCAATAACTTGAATGGCCCTAAATCTTATTAAAGAAATTTAATTTGTAGTTTAAAATCTTCCTAAAAAGAAAACTCAAGGTCAAGGTGGCTTCACTGAGAAATTCTACCAGAAAATTCGAGGGAAAATAGTATGAACTCGACCCATACTTTTCACAAAACAGGAAAAAAACCAGGTGCAAATTCACTTTATGATGTCATCATTATTGGGACAGCAAAACCAAAGACACTGTATGAAAATCACTCATGAATGTAAATGCAAAATCCTTCAGATGGCTTTTGGGAAATGGAACCTGACAAAATATTAAAAGGATAACACATCAAGGCCAGCTGGGCCTATTCTGAAAATGAAATATTTTAACAACTAGTCAGTGTAATTTGCCATATAAACCGACTAAAGGAGAAGAACTATGTGATCATGTCAATAGAGAGAGAAATCCATATAAAATCCATTCAGGGCCAGGCATGGTGGCACACGCCTTTAATCCCAGCACTGGGGAGGCAGAGGTAGGAGGATCACAGTGAGTTTAAGGCCACCCTGAGACTCCATAGTGAATTGCAGGTCAGCCTGGGCTAGAATGAGACCCTACCTCAAAACAAACAAACAAACAAAATCCATTCATGACAAAACACAACAATAAATAACAGGATTATTAGCCTGTAAAGGCATCTACAAAAAGCCTACAGCTTACATGAGGCTTAGTGGTGAGTGATTAAATAACTTCCCCTAAAGTAGGGAACAAGATAAGGAGGTTCTTACCACTTACACTCCAAGTTGCATGGAAGTCCTAGGCAGTGTGATAAGACAAGAAAAAAAAAAAAGTGAAATAAGAGACAAACAGTCTAGAAAGGAATAATCATTGTAAGCATCATAATATAGATAGAAAAGCCCAATATCCTATTTCAAAAGTTACTACAGTCAGGGCTGGGGAGATGGCTCGACAGGGAAAGTTAACTTACTGTGCAAGCATGAGGGCCTGACAAGACCTGAGAAATCAGGTTGATCCCAGGACCTGCATGAACAGCTGCGCATGGTCATACTCACCTGTAACCCCAGCCTTGTGGGGAGCAGACACTAGAGCATTGCCAGGGCTCATGTAAAAACAGCACTCCCTGGGGTCAGTAAGAGAGTCTATCTCAAGTAAGAATGGGTGGAGGAGAGAAACATGGAAGGGAACATGTGACATTTCCCTCCTGCCACCACAGGCAAGGCCACGGGACACTAGATGGGCACCTGTTACAGTCAGGTTCACGTTGCTGGCAGAAATCACCTGACCAAGAGCAGCATGTGGAAAAAAAAAAAAAAAAGGTTTGTTTTGGCTTACAGACTTGAGAGGAAGTTCCATGATGGCAGGGGAAAACGATGACATGAGCAGAGGGTGGACATCACCCCCTTGCTAACATCAGGTGGACAACAGCAACAGGAGAGTGTGCCAAACACTGGCAAGGGGACACTGGCTATAACACCCATAGGCCCGCCCCCAACAATACACTGCCTCCAGGAGGTATTAATTCCCAAATCTCTATCAGCTGAGAACCTAGAATTCAGAACACCTAAATTTATGGGGGACACCTGAATCAAACCACCACATTCCAGACTTGGCCCCCATAAACTGATATCCATACATGATATAAAATACAATGCATTCAGTCCAACTTTAAAAGTCCCCCTATTTTTTTTTTTAATTCTAATGATGTTCAAACATCCCCATAATCCAAGGTCTTTTAACTGAGCCATAATACCAGAAAAAAAACTCCCCCCCAAAACCCATAATGGCACAGAATAAACACACTGCAAAAGATAGCATTGGACATAGGAAGGAAATATTAAACCAATACAAGATTTAAACAGAGCAAATATCAAACTCTGTAGATCCAAGTCCAACAACTCTAGACAGTGACAAGTCTCCAAGTCCAATAATTCTAACCAGCAACAAGTCTCTGGAGTTCCAATTCCACCCCTCCAGCTAGGCTACTCACAGTCCTGGACAACTTCATCCAGGGCTGGCAGTTTTCCTTGGCAGCCATCTCGTGGTCCTGGCATCTCCACTGGGTCTCTACTGTAATCCACAGTTCATCCTCATGGTCCCTTGGGGTCTCCACGCAGGCATCCAGCAAACCTGCTTCACACTGCCCATGGGGTCATTTCCAAAACACAAGACCGTGTTGCAAACTCCAGGACCCTCTTTTTCCTGCATTTCCTATACTCCACAATACCAGGTAGGGTGCCAATTTGTTAATCCAGGGGGGAATAAAGCAAACTTTGTAGAACAGGACACTCTTTGATTATTCAGGCCCCTTCAGAAAAGTCTACATTCTTCCTGTTGTCCCAGTGCTGGTCAGCTGGCCCAGTCTCAATGGTTGCAATCTCTCATATAATTGTAGTTGATCAGGCAGCAGTTTCATCCCACTTTCTGTGCCACATCCCTCTGCACACGCCAGTCCATTTCTATGCACTGCAACCCTTCACAAGTTCTCAGGACATGGGCATAACAACAAGCCTCTCACACAAACTGCTTCTAGCCCAGTGCAGACAAAGCTCCTTTTCAGCCTCATAAGCCAAACCTCCCAGTCCATAGTTCTTACTGCATTCAGGTCTTGCAACTCTGACCAGAATAACCCATCAAGCTGTATTTACCGCACTGCAACGTGTCTCTGAGGCCAAGGTTTCAAATTCATTCACATTCCTCTTGAAAATCAGCTCCAGAAGGCCAAAGCCACAGTCAGGTGTCTAGCAGCAAATGACACTACTCCTCAGTATCAACATTACTGCTGCAGAAATCATCTGACTAAGAGCAGCTTGTGGGAGAATAGGTTTATTTTGGCTTACAGACTCAAAAGGCAGTTCCATGATGGCAGGGGAAAACAATGACATGATCAGAGGGTGGACACCACCCCTTGCCAACATTAGGTAGACAACAACAATAGGAGAGTGTGCCAAACATTGACAAGGGGACACTGGTATAATACCATAAGCCCACTCCCAATAATACGCTGCCTTCAGGAGGTGTTAATTCCCAAATCTCATCAGCTGGGAACCTAACATTCAGAACACCTAAGTTTATGGGGGACACCTGAATCAAACCACCACACCACATACACACCACTTCACATACCATGCACACATGCAATAAAAAAATGTTACTGAGTGAGGTTAACAAAGATTCACTGCATAATACCATAGCAACTATACTTCTATGTAATAACAACGTTATTAACACATTGATATTGAGTAAATACCATTTCAATTAAAGTATCCTTACAGTAGTATCTTTAAACATTGAATATATATATATATATATATATATATATATATATATATATATACACAAGATCTTTTTTAACTATAAAATTTTTGTGGAAGAAACTGAACAAATGGAACATGCTCTATGTCTATAGACTATGGGCTTCCCTATTATTAAGTTGTCAGTTCTCCTCCAACTAATGTACAGAGTCAATATATCCATAACTTCTCTCTCTCTCTTTATTTTTTTTGTAGAAATCACCCAGGTGATTCTAAAATCAATATGGAAACTAGCATAGGGAAGCCAGAGAGGAATAAACAAATTTTGGAGATCCATGCTACCTTATTTCAAGGCATTTAGTCACAGTAATGGAAATGATTATAGGTGAGACAATACTCATGCAGAGGAACTGAGCAGAACAGGGCAGGTAGTCCAACTAATTTTGACATAGGGAAGGACAGACTGTTCGTGAATGGTGCTGGGAGAATGAGAGGCTAACAATGAAAGAAGGAGAAGGAGGAGAACATTGGCCCATGCTTCTTTAAAACTGACAGGAGAAAAATCTTTGTGACCCTGAGGTAAGCAATGAGTTCTTGGATATAAAACCAGGATGACTGCAACAGATAAAATTGGAGTTACTTGAAATGGAAAACTTTTGCTCTCTGGAAGACGGTGATAAGAATTGTTTTTAAAATAAAAGGAGCAGGGAGGGATGAATTAAAAAAAGAAAATTAAAAAGAAAACAACACAGACTGGGAGAAAATGTCTGCAATCACATATCTGGTAGATGGCTTATTTGCAGGGTGTATAGAACTCCCACAGCTCAATAGTAAAAAAATAAATAAATAAAATAGCTCCATAAAACATGGACAAAATATCTTAACAGATGTCTTATCAAAGCAGCTATATAGATGGTAAATAAGCATGTGAAAAACATCCAGTATCATTAATCATTATGCAAATGAAGACTGAAACTACAGTGAAATTCAACTAACCACATATTAATGTGGCAAAGAGAAAATCTGACCATATATAATGTACGTGGGACAACTGGAATTATCGTGTATCCTTGATGGGAATAAAATGTAGTCATTTTGGAAAACAGTACTGGCGGTTTGTTATGAAGTTAAGTATAGACTGGCTAGGCACCAAACAGCTTCGCTTGGTTTATTTACCAAAAAGAAATGAAAACTTCCAATCACACACACACACACACACACACACACACACACACACACACACACAAATCTGCTTTTGGATGTTTACAGCAACTTTATTCATGATCACTGGAAAATGGAAATAACTCAAGGGCCCTTCAACTGGTTAGTGGGTTAAGACAGTATAGGGGCATACTCCTTAGCAAAAAAAAAAAAAAAAAAAGGAACGAGCTACAAATGCCACCATGAATCATACTGAGTTCCAGAAGCTGGATGCCAAAGGCCACGTACATTCTGTGTGATTTTACTCCTGTGACATTTGGGAAAAGGTAAAACCGTAGGGACAGAAAACAGATCAGGAGCTGCCTGAGGCTAGGGCTGAGGGCTCAGGATTGATTATAAACGGGCATGAGGGAGCCTTTGGGGACTGTAAAAATGTTTTATATCTTGATTATGATAACAGTTGTAGGAAAGTATTTTTTATTCATGAGTGTGTGTATGTGTGTGTGTGTGAGAGAGAGAGAGACAGAGAGAGAGGGAGGGAGAGAGCAAGCAAGAGAGACAGAATTGGTGCACCAGGGCCTTATCCACAGCAAAATAGCTCCAGATGCGTGCTCCACCTTGTGCACATGCGCCGCCTCTGCGCGTGTCACTTTGTGTATTTGGCTTACATGAGTTCAGGGGGGCTTGAACCTGGCTGGATCTTTAGGCTTCACAGGTAAGAGCCTTAACTGCTAAGCTATCTCTCCAACCAGAAAGCATGTATTTAAAAAAAAAGAACTCTGGCGCTGGAGAGGTGTTTCAGTTGTTAAAGATGCTTTCTTGTTAAGTCTAATGGCCCAAGTACCCATGTAAAGCCAGATGCACAAAATGACTCATGTATCTGGAGTTCACTGCAGTGGAAAGAGGCCCTGGCATGACCATTTTCTCTTTCTCTGTCTCTCTCTCTTTCTCTCAAATAAATATATATTTTTTTTAAATGAAAGACTCTGGGCTGGAGGGATGGCTTAGCAGTTAAAACGTTTGCCTACAAAGCCAAAGGACCTTGGTTTGATTCTCCAGCACTCACGTTAGCCAGATATGCAAGGGGGTACATGCGTCTGGAGTTCGTTTGCAGTGGCTAGAGGCCCTGGTGCACCCATTCTCTCTCTCTCTTTCTCTGTCAAGATAAATAAAAATAATTTTTTTTGTTTTTTTTTTGAGGTAGGGGTTCACTCTAGCCCAGGCTGACCTGGAATTCACTATGGAGTCTCAGAGTTGCCTTGAACTCACAGCAATCCTCCTACCTCTACCTCCCGAATGCTGGAATTAAAGGCGTGCGCCACCATGCCCGGTTTAAATATTTTTGTTTTTATGAAAGAATCCTACATGAGAAAAAGGTGATTTTAACATAAAAAGAAATGGGAGTGAAAGAAAATCTCAAATGTTGATAATCAATAGTGACAACAAACTTAGTCCCCCAGCTCACCAAGTGACCTGATGTCCACAGTTTTACAAAGAGGGTGGGGTGGGAAAAACGTTTGGATCCAAAGTGCTGAAGGTCAGACACTGTGTGTATGTGGAGCAGGTGCTTGGGTGAGCTTTTCAAGGTGGGTCAAGTATGCTAGGAGGACCCTGCTGTCTTTGGACCAGAGCGCAGCAAGAGTTGAATAACCCACTCACTTCTGGGGTGGGCAAGCCCTTCTGAGGGCATTCACAGGGCACGCGGAGGTGCGAGTGGGATGTGATGCACGCTCCGGCCCTTAGCATCCCAGTCTCACCATAAAGCTCAAGCCATCTCCACACAGCCCTTGAGATACACCCTCCACTTAAGTGCAAGGGTCCCTGTCGCCCGGGAGAGGGGGTGGGATTAGAGGCAGCCCAACCTCTCTTACAGCCTGTTCTTTCAGGGACCCTGGCCAGCAGTTGAAGTCTCCTGTTCTGGATCGTTTATCCTCTCCGCCCACGCTGCAGAGCCTGGCAGGAAGGCTGTCCGGAGCAGCAGGTCAGCAGATGTACGTGGCTTGCTGAGCAGAGGCCCAGCAGGGAGGATTAGACAGTGGCAAATCCTCTCCTGCCTGACTTTGAGTCTCCCAGCTCCTTGGGGTTAAGTGTGGCCCCTCATGATTCGCGTAGCCTCCCCTCCCTCTTCCTAGGCAGGCATAAACTTAAAACTCCAGCTTTGATTCCACCTAACTGCCAGGTAACCAGTGAGCACTGAAAAACGTAACCTTTCATTTGAAGGCCTATACTTGCAGAAATTGCTTGTCTGCATGGCTGAGGCAGGGCTGGGAAGACAGCAATGAGGAGGGGAGGGAAAGGAGGGATGGCGCAGCCACCGATTATAAGAAGGGAGTGTCTCCCTGAAGAACGGAACCTGCTACTTCCATGCTCTCTACTGTGTGATCTTTGCTTCTCAGCAGTCCCCGGGCCCTGATGTGGTCTAGTGTATTTTGGTCTTGGGGGCTGGGAAGATGGCTCAGCAGTTAAAAACGTACTTTGTTTGCAAAGTCTGCAGTCCTAGGGTTCAATTCTCAAGCCACCCACATAAACCAGATGCAGACAGTAGCACAAGAGTCCCTGGTGTGCCATATATATGCATACACATAGGTGCCAATAAAGTTTGAAAATAAATAAGTACAACAGGAGCTGGATACATGGCTTGGTGGTTAAGGCGCTTGCCTGTAAAGCCTAAGGACCCAGGTTTGGTTCCCCAGTACCCATGTAAGCCAGATGCACAGGTGGTGCCTGGGTCTGGAGTTCCTTTGCAGTGGCTAGAGGCCCTGGTAGGCCTATTCTCTCTCTATCCCCTTTTCTCTCTGTCTTCCTCAAGTAAATAAGTAATTAAAAAAAAATCTCTTTATACAGTAAGTAAAAAATATGTTGTTCAGCTACCCTTTGACATGTTCTGACTCTTAAACTGAGCTAAGAAGAAATGGGTAATTCGAGAAACCTGCACTTAGGAAATAAGGTGTGGCTTTAACCCTATTCTGTTTTTCCATGCCTGTGCCATCAAATGATGGAGAGGAAAGGCTTCCCGGGCTCTCTCTGGCAGAGACCTGTTGGCAAAGCCAAGACCACCTGGCCCACAGCCAAGCCAGGGAGCAGAACCGCTGCCTTGGAGAGACACGGCAGCATTTGTGCAGGCTCTGGTACCTGGAACAAAAAAATATGCTGAGCAGCAAATTATGGCTTTCAGATGTCACCACTGCCATCTGACACTGTGCTTCAGCAGTTCATGTCTTTATTACTGTCCTGGAGCCTCCCGTGCAGGCTGCCACTGTGTGGAAAACAGATTTATGCTATGCGGGTGACTGTACATTGGAGCAGAAATTGCTCACTGAGGGTGGTCAGGCCAAACCCCTGGGTGGAGGAGCACTGAGCCTCTGGGTTGCTTTGTGGGTGCTGCTGAATGGGGGGGTGTGCACCCCTCCTTCTTGCCCCATCTTGGAACAGCTGAAGGCGGCCACCAGCCCCCTCGCTTCAGGAACTTGCCCTGTGTGGTTTTCTCATCTCCCCGTGCTTCGGAAGCCGCCTCCTGGACCATCTGCTAGATCCTTCCTCTCCCCCACCCCACTCCTCTTTGAGGTGGTGACTAGACCAGCACGGCAATGCCCTTGTGGCTCCCTTTTCAGTTTCTCAGCCTCATTCGGACTAATGGAACAGAAACATGTGCTTGCATCTGATGCCAGTAATCATATCGTAAGTGACCACAGAGAGGAAGATTAAGCCAAGGTACCGCCGTCCCCCGGGGATATGGTTACAGGAAGAAAGTGTTGTTTGACAGCAGCGGCTCTGGCTCTCTTCCGCCTGCCCCCTCCTCCTTCCCCAGGCTTCTTAAGCCCCTTGAATATTTTCCATAAGATTAATTAAAATCTCCCCAGTAATGGCTCAAGCCCATCAAGGACTGGGTTTTGATGTATACTCTGATTTACAGTCCTGGATGGGAGCGGAACACAGTTCCATGCTCGTCACTCTGCCATTCTCCATTAGTGACCTGCCTGGACGTGGTTTTACAACGCTGGAAGGCAAACACGCGTTGGTCATGTAGCCTGATGTGGTTTCAGCCAACCGATGCCATCGATCAGTAAGCTGCTCCTTTAGGAAGGTGTTGTCCCTGTCCAAGGGGCCCTGACTGAGTAATGAGGGCAAACTCAAAATGCTCTAGTGTGAGACAGAACAGGAGGACAGCAACATAGTGAACTAGGGAGACCTTGGAAGGGAGAGCAGGTCTGGCTGGATAGACCCACCGAAGCTTCCAGGAAGAAGGGGCATTTGAGGTGAGCCTCGAAGGAGAAATAAGACATTGATATATACCATACATATGTAAAAAGAAAAGGTATTCCACAAGAAAGTTCCACCTTGAGCAAAAGCCTAGAGATGGGAAGACATTGAATACTTGGAGATGAGTGGGAATTAGAGAGAAATGGAAGAACTGTATACCTAACAGGGAAGTGACCTGGAAGTACCTTCTATTTCAAGGAGTTCAAGGCCAATCCTAGGTGCAGGGAATTAATAATGTCAGCAACAGGAGCCACTGCAGATTCAGTGCAGGGTAGCCACAAATCGTACCTTCATGATCAAGCATTAAGAAAAGGACCCTTAAAAGGTTACAGAATAGGGCTGGAGCTTTAGCTCACTTGGTAGAGAACCTGCCTACCAACCATGATCCTGGGTTGGATCCCAAGCACCAGATAAACCAGACACCTTTAATCCCAGCACTTGGAGGCAGAGGTAGGAGGATCACTGTGAATTCAAGGCCACCCTGAGACTACATAGTGAATTCCAGATCAGCCTGGGCTACAGTGAGACCCTATCTCAAAAAAAAAAATTGTGCATGAACTGGAGAGATGACTTATCTGTTAAGGCACTTGCCTGTGAAGCCTAAGGACCCAGGTTCGATTCCCCAGTATTCACATGAGGCAGATGCACATGGTGGCACATGTGTCTGAAGTTTGTTGGCATTGGCTAGAGACCCTGGTATGCCTGTTCTCTGTAATAGTGAAAAAACAAAACAAAACAAAACAGTGTGGTGGTGCCCACCTGTGATCCCAAACCCTCAGGAAATGAAGAGAGAGGATCAGAAGTTCCAGTAGCACAGTGAATCTGGCCTTTGCTACATGAGTCCCTTGTCTCAATCAAACAAACATTAAAAAAAAAAAAAAACAGGAGCTGGAGAGATGGTTCCGTGGTTAAGGCACTTGCCTGCAGTGCCTGACAACCTAGGTTCAATTCCCTAGTACCTAGATAAAGCCAGATGCACGAAGTGGCACATGCAGCTGGAATGTGTTTGCAGTGACTAGAGGGTCTGGCATACCCATTCTCTCTCTCTCTCTCTCAAATAAATAACTAAATAAAGCATTTAAAACAATGAAAAAACAAATCAATACAGATTGTACTGGGAGAAGTGTGGGAGGGAAGAAAGGCTAGAGGTTATTGCAATGCCTGAAATAGTGAAAAATGAAGTTCATGTTAGGAAGAAGGTGATATGGAATGATATTACAAAAGGATGGTTTGGAAACTGGTTTAATTTGAAAGGTTAAGGCCAACTGGTCAACCTGAGCTGGTGCTGCTTTTGAGAGTGGGTGCTAGAAGGGAGGTGATGCTGATGAGCACAGGGAAGGAAAAGCCCAGAGCAGAGAAAGACCAGCTCAGCACGAGGAGGAGGCAGCTGGGGCAGGAAGCCCGTGAGGGCTGCAGCTTCGGGCTGCTAATGGTGGAGAGGTTAAATATGAAGACCATTTCCATGCACGGACAGACTGAGGCCTCAGAGAGTACGAGACAGGGCAGGGGCAGAAGGGTGGGAACTGCGTGCAAATCCCTGGGGAGATGGGCACCTTAGAAAGAGAGAAAGCGATGAGAGCTTCCCGCCAGGAAGCGGAGGGAGGAGGCAGGAATGTCTCGGGTTGGGGCAGCTGAGGATCAGCCTGGGGCTGAGGAGGAGGCCTCTGAGCCTCTGAGCTCCTTCCTGAGGCTCCCCGGGGACAGAGGTGGGCGGAACAGGATCAGAAGCCCGCGCAGAGAAGAGTGAGTGGGCAGGGAGGAAGCGCAGGCAGCAGGCTCGTTTCCTGAAGACCTTTAAAAATAGGGTGGAAGTTTCCCCTTTGGAGGTGGTTGGAGGGGCCTGGGCCTGGTGTCCGGCAGCTGGACTACGCAGGCTGCAAGGGGTCAAAGCCAGCGCTCCGTGTATGTTCACGGTTCCCCTCTGCATCCAGAAATCCCCATGTCGGCTCACAGCAGCAGGTGAGGAGTTAGTTACACTTGTGTGCTTGTTAATGTGATAAATGGTGACCTTTTCCTTTAACAAGACCCAGGAATGAGTCTTGGTGGCTTTAGACTGTTGTGCATCTCATTTTAGAGACCACTCTGGGGTGTCCGTGAAAGGGACATTAGTTTTCTACACCCCCAGAGAATAGGAACATGAAGAATAAAAAACCAGGATGTGTCACCTTCCACAGTCAGAATAAAAGTCTGTCTTGTCACAGGTAAGGTGGCGCACACCTTTAACCCCAGCACTCAGGAGGCAGAGGTAGGAGGATCACTATGAGTTCAAGGCCACCCTGAGACTACACAGCGCATTCCTGGTCAGCCTGGGCTAGAGCGAGACCCTATCTTGAAAAAACAAAAACAAACAAAAAAAAAAAGAGTCTTGGCTCATTGATCTTTCCTCAGGAAAGGCTGCCAAAGAGAAAAACCAATCCCATAAGTGGCGTGACACTGCCCTGGGAGGCAGCTGATTATCCTGCCTCAGAAAAGTAATGCCTGGACGGTCTCCCATGGAAGTATCCCTCCCCACCTGTCTGGCTTCTCACAGGTGACCCTCATGTCTAGACTATCCCTCCATCATGCAATTATGTTAGTCTGGCCTCAAAGATTCTAGCTAATTCTGCCTGTGTGTGCTTTAAAAGCACTTATGACCAGCTCTAGGCAGAAGAATGAAGGCCCAGAGTCCAGGTTTGGGGAGTATGGATAAGTTACCTCTTGTCAAGGGAAGGGATTGAGTGTCCATGACTGTTGGGAATGAGATCACTTCCTGCTCTCCTATCACTGTTTTATGAAGAGCCTTTGTGTTCAGTCCTTCTGTAATTCTCCTAGAGGATCTATCTCTTGCTTCAGAAGCTAAGGCTGGGCGGTGAAGCGGGGTGTGGACTTGTGACTGGCTCACTCCATCCCATGGGATACCGAATCTTCCAGGGGAGGCAGAAAGAAGTAGGTGTGGCTTATAAATTATTGACAGTCCCTGAAAGTCTAGAGAGAGCATCGAGTGTCCGGTGCGGTGATATCTTGCAGCAATGTTGCCTCTTCTATGGTGACCTGAGTCTGGGGCCAGCTGTCTGACGTCCCTGGCTTTCTGAAGTGCCTCCTACACCTGGGCTGCTCTTCCCTTCAATCTGTCTCCCTGTGAATTCGCCTTTCATACAAAACGATCCGACTGTGTTTTTGGGGTTTGTAACCAAGGACAGGTAAACAGTGTGATGCCAGGACCTGAGAAATGGGCTTCCCTGGACCCAAGAGGAATTCATTGCATGCAAATGCCCCACAATGGCCTTCTTCTGGTGGGAGAGTCAGAGAATGAACAACTGTGTACACACACACACACACACACACACACACACACACACACCCCAGAAGGTGCTAAGGGAGCCGGGGAGCAGAGGGCGAAAGGACTCATTTCACTTAGACACAGAGGTCAAGGAAGACTAGAGAAGGCAGCAATGAGCAGAGGCCGGCGTGGAGGGATGAAGCCACCAAGAGGAGTCTTCTAGGCAGAAGGAACCTCAATTTAGGGCAAAACAATCTGGGGCAAAACAGCAGAAGCAGCCACTTGTGCTTCTCTTCCAGCATCCGGAGACAGGACTCCACCTGCGTCACTTACTGCTATCCCCGTGTCACTGGCGTAAACAGCACTTTGGTTCACAAATGCGTGTGAACACAGGCAGAGTTCCATTCCTCACCATGTCATTTAGAGTCATCCTGGCAGCCAGGGCGGGGTGTGGGGAAGGGAGCCCTTGAGGAGCAGGTTTAGGGCCTGGGCCCTGGAGGATGGGGTCACTTACCTGAGTTGTCTCTTGACACCCAATATGAGGCATAGGCAGCTGTCAGGAGGATTGAATTATTGAATGTGTCTGGAGGTCTTAGCACTGCAGGCACAGAGCATGTGCTGGAATTTGGCTGTTGCTAATGTTCTTATCAATCAGTAATAAACCGTAAATCTATATCCGTGCCCATCTGGCCTTAGCCTGTTATTTCTTTGTATCGAATTTATAAGCCACCAAGGCACATGCTCATGTTCCCCGTCTGCCAAGGGAAATATCGATTGCCAATCACAGTTCAGTTTATCCGGTAAGACCCTAGCACCTCGAGCCCCTTTCTTTTCTTTTTTCTTTTTCTATTTTTTTTAAATTAAAATTTATTTATTTATTTATTTATTAGAGACAGACAGAGAGAGAGAGAGAAAATGGGCAGGCCAGGGCCTCCAGCCACTGCAAATGAACCAGACGCATGTGCCACCTTATGCATCTAGCTTACATGAGTCCTGGGGAATCGAATCTGGGTCCTTTGGCTTTGCAGGCAAACGCCTTAACTTCTAAGCCATCCCTCCAGCCCCGAGCCCCTTCCCTTGATGCATAGAGAAGGTGGCCTCAGGGCCCCTTCCACTGAAGGAAGGGAAACAGGGTCCAGAGTGGAAGGAACTTCCTCACCTGGGGTCCCTGCTTGCTCCTTTCCCGCATCCTTTCTCCTAGCCCTGGACAGTTAAAGTAGGAGACCTCAGTGAAAAGGGAGCTCCGTGGGCCCCAGTTCTGGACACCTTCTTTACCACCTCCGCCTCTTCCTATTCTATTCTCTCTCATGCTGGTACCCCCACTTGTCCTCTCATTGACATCCCAGTCCTTCCCTTGCCCACCCCTCTCAGCTGGCTGGAGACATCCTCCGCGGCAATGACCCCTTAAAAAAACCTTATATGGCCCTCCTCTGTTGTTTGGCCTTGGGTAGATGAGGTCAAATGAAACCCAATCCCCGCCCCCCCTAAGGAGCCATCACCTTATGTCCCTTTGTAAGATGCTCCTGTTGATCCCTAAGTAATCGGATGCTTTCGAAAACATGTCAGTTTTCATGGCCTTGGAGGTGTGACCTTGCACACTTGTGGCTGGACGGGCTGGCTGTCTCTTCTCTCCAGGGTCTCCTCCTGTGGCGGTGGCGATTGTGTCTGCTCAGGGTAGCTAGCAGACCCTCCCCAGATTGGTTACTTTAAAGTCATCTCTTTCAGACATTGAAATTGGCATAATAGCACGTTGGAGAGCTATTTGGGGATATGTATGAAAGACTTTAAAAAAATGTATACTTCCTTGACCCAATACTGCCAAACCTGGGAATTTTCCTGAGAAAACAATCAGAGATGTAGCCAAAAGTGTATGCATAAGAATATTTATTCTGGTGCTAGTTATAATAGTCAAGGGGGAAAAAAAATACAACCCACAGAAACTTGGTTAAATAATTTATGGGAATGCTAAGAAGTTTTTTTTGTTTTTTTTTTTAAAGGCCAACTTAAAGCCTGCTTAAAGATAGGAGGGCCAGTCAGCTTTCTGTCCAGGTTGGTCTTGAACCTGTGACTCTCCTGCTTCAGCCTTCCAGCCAAGGGTTGATATTATAGGCATGTGCCACCATGACCAGTTTGCATTGTTGGAAGTAACCATGGGTCACATTTTAAATGAAAAAAAAAATAATTTACATTTTAATACAAAACTGAAAACAGAAGAATTAACTTTGGAACATCATCCATCTACAAATAACCCTGCAGATATTAGATTCTGAGTAAATCTATGATAATGCATTTAAACAGAAATATAAATATATATTGGTAGGAATTCTTATTAACCTTGACTATTATCAATCACATCTTATCTAATGTTAAGCTACCTTTCTAAGCCTTCCTAGTACTTCATATAACTTTTTGGTAGGCTTGGAATTTTCCAGAAGTTGCACTTGTCCCAGCTCTAACTTTGGCTTTGAATCCAGTTGTGTTCAAGGTGGGCATGAGGGGAAGCAGCTCCCTGTAAAGTGTGTCCTTAAATATGGCTTCACATTTATCGACTGGGAATCCCAGAAAACCTGACTTTTTATTTAAAAAAATATCGTGTCTCCATGCTTAAAAACTTATTGAAAGCATAAATTATAACATTTTGCCTCATCAAAAATAATATCTTCATTTATTTTAAATTATCTTCCAGGTTTTTTTAAATAGCCCTAAATGCGGATAACTAGCTACCTACCCATACGGGATCAAAATAATAGATATGGTTAAAAGGTGTATTTAAAAATATTCCAGGGTTGGAGAGATGGCTTAGCGGTTAAGGTGTTTGTCTCGGAAGCCTAAGGACCCAGGTTCAACTCCCCAGAACCCACATAAGCCAGATGCACATGGTGGCGCATGCATCTGGGATTCGTTTGTAATGGCTAGAGGACCCGGTTTGCCCATTCTCTCTCTCTCTTAAATAATACTTTAAAAATATCCCAAAGTTGGGCTGGGGTGACTCAGTGCTGCCGTAAGTTGTGTACGTGGTTCAAAAGTTATTTATTGCTTTTTCGAGGGAGGATAGGTGGGATGGAGTAAAATTTCATGACAGCAAAACATCTATAAATGCTTGAATTTGTTCAAATTTCTCTTGTACTTCTAAATCGGATGGTCCCCTTAGAGATGTTCTAAGGGGGTTACATTTTTAAGAGAAAAATCTACTTTGTGTACATAACGTGAACTCATTCTGCGTATCTCGAGTTTCACCTTCCAGAGTCTGCCATCCAGAGAAAAGAAAGTTCAAGGAGCTCCTGCCATGTGGGGAGTTGGAGAAAATAAAGAACCCATGTGGAGAGTAAGGGCTAGGGGCCCTCCCTCAACTCAACATAGCCCAGCTGAGAGGAAAGCTCACCCACAGCTGGAAGTCCCCAAGTGGTCAGAGAGCCTGCCCTCCCCTTGCGAAGGTATTTATAACCTTATGGTGATGGCCCTGCCTTCTGGCTCAGCTAAAGCAGAGGTTGCAGCTGGCTGATTAGGGCTAGGGGCTGTCTCAGGAAGAGGCTAGCCCTGGCACCAAATTCCAGGGGCTGAACTTGACCAACCATAATCCTATAGAGACCTCCCTCCTTCCTGGGAGGGGTCCTGGTTAGTTGTGGAGAAACAGGTCTAGGGATCTAGGCAGGGGATAAGAAGTCCAGTTATCTTTGATTTCCAGACTTCCCTGACTGCTTTTACTTTCAGGGGTCCAGTCACCCTCACTGTATTCCCTCTCAACAAACTCCATAACAAAACGATCATCTTTGTGTAGCGACTGCCACATTCAGGGCTGGGTTCCAAGTGTTTCCTAGTCACCTGCTTAGTCCTCAGAACTGACACCTGGGCCGGAATGCAGCTCGGTGGAAGAGTATGTGCTTAGTACACTTGCGGTCCTGGGTTCACACCAGCAAAACACACACACAAAACCGACACTATTTATAATCTGCATTTGATGGCTAAGGGCACTCACTGAGCAGAGAGGTGAAAAAAAAAAAAAAAAAGAAAAAACCTGCTAGAACTCTCTGAGGTCCCCACATCCAGGAAGTTAGTGAAAAGCAGTTGAACCCTGCAGGTTGGCACCACACGGGTCCCCAAATTTCCCAATCCTTTCTGCACTTATCACACAAAAAACCTGGCTGGAGTTTCCAAGTCCCCAGTCCCACCAGCAGTTACACAGAAACCTGAGTTCCCATGATCTCTTGGCGCCCCTCACAGATGGGTAAACTGGGACAGCTTCCCAGCTCGCCTGCCCCTAAATCTGGCTTTGCTGGTCATCCAAGTGTCCTTGGTCAGGGTACATCAGAGAGGCAGCCTTGTAGGTGCCTGTCACAACCTCAGAGACCAGAAACTCTGTGCCCTGCTGTCCCCTGACCACTCCGTGGCTTCTTGTTTGCTGGAGGAGAAAAGAGCGCCTGGCTCAAGAGGCAGCCTTGGAATGACCAGTGTCCTCCAAGTGAGGGGGAAGTTACCCCGCAACCAGACCCAGGCGCCTTGCCTCGCTCACCCCAGAGGTGAGCGTGTGCTAATTACCTGCATCTGCAAAGAGCGTGCTCCTTGGAGCCGCTGGCCTTCAGCAGGACTCTTGAAAAACCTACTGCAGGTTAAAAAGCAGACCTGCCTTTAATTTATTAAAAGACTTGGCATTTTTTTTTCTCCCACTGAGCATTTTAAAATGCAATTAGACAAAGTGGAATAATAATAAGGCAAACTACTCAGGAGTTTTTACATCGGGGTCTTCTTTTCTCATGGGTCTTTGCCATTCTGCCTGGGAGACACATCATGATGACCTTTCTTGACCCATCCTCTATTCCCAAGGACCCGAGTGTCCTGTTATCAGCCATTGGATGTCACACCACCCGTTCTTCATACCAGAGGACGTCACACTAGCTGCCTCACACTGCACTGGACAGTCCCCTTGTGTGAACAATTTAATCAAAAATTTTCCAACTCTCTCTCTCCCTACCTGCCTATTTCTGTATCTCTCTCTCAAATAAATAAATAAAAATAAAGTATTTTTTCAAAAACGAGGGTGGCTGGAGAGATGACTTAGAGGTTGAGGTGTTTCCCTGCAAAGCCAAAGGACCCAGGTTCAACTCCCCAGGACCCATGTAAGCCAGATGCACAAGGGGATGCATGCATGTGGAGTTCATTTGCAGTGGCTGGAGGCCCTGGTGTGCCCATTTTCTCTCTCTCGCCTCTCTCTCTCTCTCCCTGCCTATTTCTGTATCTCTCTCTCTCTCTCAAATAAATAAGTAAAAATAAAATATTAAAAAATTTGGGGCTGGAGAAGATGGCTTAGCGATTAAGGCATTTGCCTGCAAAGTCAAAGGATCCTGGTGTGATTCCCCAGGAGCTACATAAGCCAGATGCACAAGGTGGCACATGCATCTGAAATTCATTTGCAGTGGCTGGAGGCCCTGGCATGCCCATTCTCTCTTTCTCTCTACTTCTCTACCTCTCTCTCTCAAATAAATAAAATTTTTAAAAAAATTTCCAAGACCAAGTCAAGATGCCTGCACTCACAAACCAGTTCCGGAGGTAGTTGGGAGGCATCGTTGCCTTTGCAAGACACAGCAAGCTACGGAAATCAGGTCAATATTCACACTTAGATGTAAAACCCTTGTCTCCAACACAGAGACCGGCACAGGAAGGCATCAGAAGTCACTGAATAAATGGCTTCAGGGGACACATTAGGGGCTGTGTGGAAGACAGAGGACCCAGCCCACCTCCAGCAAGGAAATCTCATTCCATGTGTCAAAACCATGCCATTTAAATTTTGTTAACACATTCAAGTACTCAAGATGCTCAGGGGTCTTGTGGCAAGCATCATATATAGCAAGGGAGTGTCCAAGAGAACCCAACTGCTCATTCGAGACTCACTGTGGACCCAGCACCATTGGCATAACCAGAACAGCAAGACAGTGTTAGGCTGAGCTAGAAAGATTCTGCCTCTGAGGCTAACACATCCATGCCGCAGACTCCTAAACAGAGAGCTGTGTGGCTAGTTGGAGCTTTGGTTGCCATCACAACGCCCCCACCAGGTTCAGGCTGAGTCACTTGTCCTTTGCCAGCCCACAGGATGGGCCCTGTGAAACGCGCCTGTGTTTGTTAGTCAGCTTTCCACTCCCATGACAAAGACACCTAACGTAAACAACTTGTAAAGAAGGAAGATGGGCTGGTGGGATGGTTTAGCGGTTAAAGGCATTTGCTTGCAAAGCCTGCCGGCCTGGTTTTGAGTCCCCAGTACCTCCATAAAGCCAGACACAAGTGGTGCATGCATCTGGTGTCCATTTGCAGAGGCAGGAGGCGCTGGCACACCCATACACACGTCCGCTTCCTCTCTCCTTTTCTCTCCCTCCCTGCCTCTCCCCGCTCCCTTGCAAATCCATACAACTTTTAAACAAGGAAAAAAGATGTACTTTAGCCCACTGTTTCCTAGGCTAGAGCCCATGTTCGGTTTGCCCTGCTTGCTAGTGTGAGGCTATATATCACAGCTGGAGCTCAGGGCAGAGGAACACCCCCACTCCCCCCAGGAAGCAATCAGAGGAGACAAAGAATGAACCAGCTTCTCACAGTCCCCATTCAAGGGCATGCCCCTTACAGATCTAACCTCCTCTCGCTAGACAATACCTACTAAAGGCTCTGAGGCTTCTAAACAGTACTACAAGCTGGGCATCAAGCCTTCAACCTGTGGGACCCTTGGGGACACTCCAGACCCAAATTATAAAAGTAGCGATGGGCTGGAGAGATGGCTTAGTGGTTAAGGTGCTTGCCTGCGAAGCCTAGGGACCCAGGTTCGACTCTCCAGGTCCCACATAAGCCTGACACTCAGGTGATGCAAGTGCATAAGGTCACACATGCACACAAGATGGCACACACGTCTGGAGTTTGATGGCAGTGGCTGGAGGCCCTGGCATGCCAATACTCTGTCTGGTAAAAAAATGAAAATAAAAGTAAATTTTTTCTTAAAGTGCCACTATGCCCTTTGGGCTGCCACATATAGAGTAGAGCATCTCTGCCTCATTTACTGCAGCCTCTCGTGGTACATGCTCACTCCTAATGGGTTTTCTGTAAGTGTTTGCCAAATCCATCTATCCATCCATCAGCGTGGATTTCAGTGATGAATAAGGTCTCATGGAACTGGGATAGATTTGCAGATCAATGAGTTCAAAGAGCACTGTGAACCTCAGAGGGGAAGTCGTTCCTGCCTTACCAGCTCCTGCCCTATCCTTGCATTCAGCCAGCCTTCTTAGGATGGTTTAATAGCAGCTTATCTGATGCAGTCTTGGTGTTTTGGTTTTTTTTTTTTTTTTTTTTTTTTTTTTGAGACAGGGAGAGAGAGAGGGGGAGATAGCAGAGAGAAAGAGAGAGAGAAAATGGGTATACCAGGGCCTTCAGCCACTGCAAATGAACTCCAGACACATGCCCCACCTGTGCATCTGGCTTACGTGGGTTCTGGGGAATCAAACCGAGGTCTTTTGGCTTTGCAGGCAAACACCTTATCCACTAAGCCTCCTCTGCAGCCCAGCCTTGTTGTTTGAAAAGAAACCAGCCAGTTCGAAATGGCTTGCGGGGAACTCCTTGCCCAATCAGGGCACTTCATGCTGGAGAGGAAAAGCCAGGTTTGGATAGTGGCCAGGTTAAATTTCCACTTGAATTCTCTTTCTCCTCTCCTCCCTCTTTCCTTCCCTTTTCCCTTCCCTCCTTCCCTTTGGTTCAGCTCAGCCCCCTCCACATATGCACTGCATCCGAAGCAGGGCCACAGTCTCTGCCATGTGCGGAAGACTCCAGACTAAATGCTTCGAGTTCAACTCATAAAACATTTAAAGGGAAATCACCTCCGAGGAAGCTTGTTTGCATTTCAAACCTCCCAGAATTTCTCTGTCCCCGCGCTCTTCTCTAGTGGAAGGCCCATCAGTTTACTATCCCTGGTCTGTGCCAAGGCTTGGTTACTTGGGCATGCAAATCAGCCTCCCAGGCTGCCCGAATGTTCCTATGCGTGAATACTGCCATCCTCACCGCACTGTGCAGTCTCGTCCAAGCTGGTTCATGTGCCTGTAGCTCTGTGGCTCAGAGAGAAGTCCTCATCATCCCTGAGTGAGTGGGCTGACAATTCCAACATGCCTGGGAGAAGAGAGAGCTCAGGTGGGTTTCATCTCCTGGCTTTTAGCTTCTAAGGACTAGACAGTGGCTGGCCTCTTATCTTGCAGTGATTCTTCATGTGACACGCAACAATTGCTTTCTGAACCCCATGTGCCTGTGTCTTGCAGTGTGCAGGCTTTAGAGCCCATGAGCATGTTTTCCAGCCTCATGCCCAGGACCAGACAGAGACCATGTGCATCCTATGCAGTGTGCAGGTGCAGGTATTGCCAGAAGGTCACAGATCTGAGGGTATATGCACCCATAGGGACATTTAAATTTTTTTTTTTTTTATTTTAAAGAGAGACAGAGAGAATTGGTGCACCAGGGCCTCAGCCACTGCATTCAAACTCCAGATGCTTGTGCCACCTAGTGGCCATGTGTGATCTTGCGCTTGCCTCGCCTTTGTGCATCTGGCTTATGTGGGATCTGGAGAGTCAAACATGCGTCCTTAGGCTTCGCAGGCAAGCACCTTAACCACTAAGCCATCTTCCCAGCCCCAAGGGAACATCTGGAGCTTGGCTCATACACTGTCTTCTAATGAACTTTGAGTCCTCCAGAGCTGACTTTGCATGGGAGTCCAGGAGCTCCTTACCAAGGAAGCCCATGGCTCCTTCAGGGAGGGTTCTCCTCATTTCCTATCACCATTGTAACCCTGATGCAGCCGGCAGGGCAAGCCCTTGAAGGCCAAAACTTTAAAGAGAAAAAAAAAAAAAAAGAAAGAAAGAAAAAGGAAAAGAAATACTCCTTTGAACAGTGACTTTGATGTGGGACCACACTTTGGTTGGGTACCTGTTATCCTGGCTGAGCATGGTGGGAGGAACGGACTGATTTCTCGTTCCCAGCCTCCTCGTGTCCTCAGAGCAGCAGATTACTCAGAGCTGAGATGGGACCTCTTTGGACTGTTTTCCGGCGTGTATTTCTTTGCTAGACCATAACAAAGCACTACCACACAGGGAACAGTTTAAACAGCAGGAGGCGATTGTCCTCTATTTTTAGAAGTTGTTAGGTGTTGCAGTCAGGTTTGCATTGCTGGTAGAAATCACCCAACCCAGAGCAGCTGGTGGGGGGGAGGAAAAGAGGTCTATTTTGGCTTACAGGCTCAAGGGGGAAGCCCCATGATGGCAGGGAAAACGATGGCATGAGCAGAGGGAGGACATCACCCTCAGGCCAACATCAGGTAGACAAGAAGGACAGGAGAGTGTGCCACACACTAGTGAAGGGGGAGTTGGCTATGACACCTATATGCCCACCCCCATCAATACACCACCTCCAGGAGACGTTAATTCCCAAATCTCCATCAGCTGGGAACCTAGCGTTCAGATCACCTCAGTTTATGGGGGACACCTGACTCAAAGCACTACATTAGGTTTGGAAAGAGGCCCAAGGTATGGCTTTCATGGAGTACACAGGTTTTCTCTTCAGGGGGCTCAGAGTGACGAAGGGAGAGAAAGAGAGGCAGGACAGAGAGAGACACTGTGTTGGGCTGAGAGGAAGGAGGTAGGTCAGCGTCATCAGCAGGAGAGCAGGGCTCAGCAGAGGGGATAGAGAGGGCTCTGAAACTGGGAGAGAGGGGCCAAGAGACAGAGGGTAAGGACAAGGGAGGCAGAGGAAGAAAAGGTGTGCATGAGAGAACACACTGAGAGAAATAGGCAGGCATCTTAGAGCAGGAAAAAGGGGGTGGGTAGAGGCATGCACCTTGGGCCAGGAAGAAACAGAGGAGAGTGAGCTTGTGTGAGGAACACATTAAATGCCACCATGAGATAGGGAGATGAGAGGATGGACTATTCTGACAGCCTGTGGGAAGATTCCATCAGAGCCTTACCGGACTTGGCTGGACCACCCGTGCAGTGCCTTTGGGGGAATGAGATCTTTGAAGTCTCAATTTATTATTTTTTTAATGTACTTACTTACTTATTTATTTATTTATTTGCAAGGGACGAGAAAGAGAGAATGGGTGAGCCAAGGCCTCTTACCACCACAAACGAACTCCAGCCATATGTACCACTTTGTGCCTTTGGCTTTATGTGGGTGCTAGGGAATCGAACCCAGGCCATCAGGCTTGCAGGCAAGCTCCTTAACCTCTCAAGCCATCTCTCTCTAGCCCCCAGAAGTCTTGATTTCTGGAACAGGCAGCCTCCCCTCCTCCTAGCTAGCTTCGCTAGGTGATAGAGGAGGTGGGGCTAGGTGAGCGATGGACAGAGAGTTCTGAGGTGCTAACAGAGGTGAAAAGTCTGAGGTCAAGCTACAGGCAGAGTAGGCTCCTCCCGAGGCTGTGCGGGGGACTCGGGCCCTGCCAGTGGTTTGCTGACAATCTTCCTTCACTCATAGAAGCATGGCCTCACCCCCACCTCTACCTTCCTCTTTGCATGCTCTTCTCTCCCTGTGTGGCTTTGTACACAGCACCCCGTTTTAAAAATATTTTGTTTATTAGTTTATTTGAGAGAGAGAGAGAGTGGCAGATAGAGAGAAAGAGAGAATGGGCACGCCAGGACCTCCGGCCACTGCAAGTGAACTCCAGATGCATGCGCTCCCTTGTGCATCTGGCTTACATGGGTCCTGGGGAATTGAACCAGGGTCCTTAGGCTTCGCAGGCAAATGCCTTAATGGCTAAGCTATTTCCCCAGCGTCCCCTGTTGATAAGGGCGGAAGTCATATTCGTTAAGGCCTTGCCCGCAGGACCTCATTTTAATTTGATTACCTCTGTTAGGGTTCTATCTCCCAAATAAGGTAGTATTCTATACTACTAGGACTCAGAAGTCAAGCATCCTTTTTGGGGTGGGGTGGGGTGCAAAGGTTGGGGGAATGACATATTTCAACTCAGTGTAGTCCAGTGTCCCGATGACACTTGTATCTGCATTCACCACAAAGACCAGGGCGTGTCCTAGAGCCTGGGAATCAGGGCTTTGATTGTTTTGGTGGCTTCAGGAGTTGGTAATGATTTAAAGGCTTGGAGTAATGGAAGATAAACTGCTTGCCACTACCCACCCTGGTGTTCTGGGACATTGCATTTCTGTGTGAGGCCGCCCTAGCAAATTGCCCTGCAAAAGGCTTTTCCATTATGCTAAGAGCTGGTGGTCATAGCCGCCATTACTATTGTGCCCTTTGGCCTCCTCTGGTTCCTGTTCCCTCTGCCCCAAGCACTTCCCACTGACCTGCCAGGAGGTAACATCAGAGTTATTTTCCCCAGGAGACCTCTGCAATTACTTGCCTGCATCAAGGGGAATCCCATGATGCTTTGCTCAGAGCATGCCCAAGAGGGAGAAAGGGAGACCTCGCTGACAGTTCTCTGCCCTCCCCTTTCCAATCTTATATTAGAATGTGAGGGAAATGCTGAGCTATATTTTGCCTCTGTTTGCCGTCTCTCCTCCAAACAGAAGCTGGGAGAACAAGATAAAAATCCTTGTCAGCCGGGACCCTAAGTTCTCATTCACTTATTAAGACGTGATGGTTTTTCTCCAAGAAGCCATCTGTCTTGCTTTGCTGGGCATGGTCAATTACTAAAGAAACAAAAAGAAGGAAAGAGCTCCTTTTTGGCAGTCATGGGTTTGTTTGTTTGTTTTTTCGTCCCTCTCAGTGTCTATATCATCATGGATATTTTTTTTTAATTTTGTTTTGTTTTATGAGATAGAGAGAGACAGAATTGGTGGGCCAGGGCCCTAGCCACTGCAAACAAACTCCAGACATGTGCGCCACCTTGTGCATCGGGCTTACATGGGTTCTGGGGAGTCGAACCTGGATCCATAGGCTTTGCAGGCAAGTGCCTTAACTGCTAAGCCGTCTCTCCAGCCCAGGAGGATGTTTTTTTCAAAATCTTGTTCTAAGAACAGCTTCTGAATCTCAGCGTCTTCAGGGCTGACTGGTATAACAAAGCTGCCTGGCATGGAGCCGCAGACATTGGCTCTACGGCCACGGAGAGTGGCGCTGTGAAGTTACTGGTGTGGTCATAACAAAGCGTGACTGACCAGGCGGCTTCAATATCGGAGCTCGTGTTTTCTCACCATTATGGAAGGAAGGCACCAAAAGGCAGGGAGTCAGCAGGGCTGATGTCTGTCAAGGCCCCTCTCCTTGGCTTGTAGATGGCTGCGTTCTTTGCCTCATGCACCGTCCTCCCTCTGTATTCATGTCCAAATTTTGTCTTCTTACAAGGACTTCATGGAACATTAATTCGATAAAGATCTTATCAACGGACACAGAGATCCTGGAATTAGCAGTGAATGGGAGAGGAGGACCAAAAATGAGTCCTTAACAACGTTTCTGTGTCGGTAGGATTTGGGGAGTCTGGGGATCTCAGATTTGACTGTGCTTCTGGGTAGGAGGTCTTGGGAAGACTATGGGCTGGGGTTTGGGTTCCCAGCAACAGAAAGCGGATGAGGCTCACTTGAGCAAGAGGGAACTGAATGGAGTGATATGGGGAGCAGAATGACGGGAGGCAGTAAGTGTGACACCGTGGACATGGGAAGTAGGGGTACCAGAAATTCTCCTATGTCAGTGTGGTGGTCTGATTCAGGTGTCCCCCATAAACTTAGGTGTTCTGAATGCTAGGCTCCCAGCTGATGGAGATTTGGGAATTAACGCCTCCTGGAGGGAGTGTATTGTTGGGGGCGGGCTTATGGGCTTTATAGCCAGTTTCCCCTTGCCAGTGTTGGGCACACCCTCCTGTTGCTGTGGTCCACCTTATGTTGGCCAGGGGGTGATGTCCACCCTCTGCTCATGCCCTCGTTTTCCCTTGCCATCGTGGAGCTTCCCCTCGAGCCTGTAAGCCAAAATAAATCTCTTTTTTCCCAGAAGCTGCTCTTGGTTGGGTGATTTCTACCAGCAATGTGAACCTGACTACAACAGTCCGGGACACTGATCAAGAAGGCAAGGATGAGGACCTCAGGAGTCCCAGAAGGCAGCTGCCCTCCTGGTTCATGTTGTGTGGGGGCAGACGTAGGAGGGTCTGGACCCTTGGCCTCAGTGATGGGAGTTGGGGAGTAAGGTTTGCATCTCTCCTGGACCACCCAGGATCAAAGGGAATGATCAATCCAGAGGAAGCTGGCAGCTTTCACAAGAGAAGTGAATGTTGAGAGACCAAAACTATGACAAATGACTGTCACTGTTATTTCCTTGCCTGACAAAGAAAGCCCTGAGCTGGACCACATCCAAAGTGGATCACCTTAGAGCTGGACCATGTCTGAACTGGACCACAGCTCAGGCTCTGTCTTTAGTTAATAATTGCCAGATCCCTTTCCCTTCCTTCTCCAGCTCTCCACTTTTTGTTTTCAGGTGGCTATAAAGATTTTCATTTATGATTTTTTTTTTTGCTGTCTCTGCTTGCTTCTTCCTACATTCCCTTAGTTCTTAGGTCTCTGTCTGCCCAGGAAGATCAGTAATCTTATACCACTATTAAAAACAAAACAAAACAGGCTGGAGAGATGGTTTGGTGGTTAAGACACTTGCCTGTGAAGCCTAAGGACCCACATTTGACTCTCCAGATCCCACATAAGCCAGATGTACAAGGTGATGCAAGTGCCCATTCACACAAGGTGGCACACGTGTCTGGAGTTCAATTACAGAGGCTAGAGGTCCTGGCACATCAGTTCTTCCTCTCTCTCTCTCTCTCTCTCTCTCTCTCTCTCTCTCTCTCTCATTAATGAAAAAGGGCCAGTCTATTTGGCTTGCCTCAAAAAAGAAAAAAAGAAGCACAAGATAAACACATTTGCTGGCCTGCATCAGTTTATTAATGTCCTCTTTTGATTGGTACTGGTGGTAAATACTATATTCATTATAAATAATAATTCAACCTGCCATTCATTCATTCTACTCCCTGGCTCCCTTGCCTATAGAACAAGAGGATCGAATTAAATTATTATTAAGGTCTTGGAAGTTCCCAACTCTGATGGATTTCAGGAAAATTAAACTCCCATGGGTAGACAGTCTATGGAGGTTGACTGAGCGAGGTCTTCCCCACCCCCAACACACACACACCCAAGAACTTGGAAATGGGAAAAAATAATTTCCCTTGAAGAGTAAAATTATAAAACCAGCTAGCTCACATCAAAGATATATTCAAAGACTCCTTAAATGGACAGGATGAATTTCAGACCAGAGCTGTCTGGCCTGACTATGCAAACATTCCTAGGGCAGAGTGGCCTGTCAGAATGGATGGAACATCAGAGTTAGACAGAGGACTTTAGGAGAGGAGAGCTACACGTATTCTGACTGAGATAAGGCTGGGGTGAGGGGATGGCCACATGGCAATGGACTTGGGGCCTTCTGTCATCTGTGTAGACCACGTTTGAACTGGACCATGTCTGAACTAGACCACTGCAGAGCTGGACCACATCTGAACTGTCTTACTTCTGAACAGGACTGTGTCTGATGCTCTGTTTTATTATTATTATTATTATTATTTATTACAGAGGGACATCAGGCTGTGGTGACTGGACATTCCTGCAGCAGGGACAAGAGTCGCCGTACTTTCCAGTCCATCTAGCACAGAAACCAACAGAACCTGAGGGTGTTTGGAGTGGAGCTCAAAGTCTCTCCTGGGCCCAACATTTACCTCCTGGTGGCTGGGGGGTCCGTGGATCACCGGCACAGGAGGACCAATATAGTGGGACATATAAGAGGCACAGGACCAAAGTCGTTTCCCAGTCCTCTGAGAAGCATGTTAATAACTGAGTGGTTTATTTCCTTTCTTTGATTCCTATTCACCTTCACACCCCTGGGTTTGAGTGCTGTCCCCCGTACACGCCTGTCTATGGAGGGGAGCAGGGGCCTGACTGGCTCCTGGTAGCTCCAGCATCCCAAGCCTCTTAGGACCCTGCCCATGTTGATGGGAGTGAGTTCTCCCCAAAGAGAGAAAAGCTACTCTTGGCTGGCTGACAAAGTCAAGTGCTTCATTTAGAAAAAAAAAAAAAAATCCTAACCTGCTCCTCCAAGAAGAAATAGTTCTTGGAAGCAGCCAGCTAGGCCCTCTCTCGAGCTCAGAATCAGCGGTGTGAGAGCGCCTTCAGTACTTTTCCACAGGCTCTGGCTGGATTTCCACAGCAAGAGAAAATTCAACTATAGGCAGGTCAGCATGATGCAGTGATATCTCTCTCCCACTCGCCCTCTCTCCTTCTGCTCCACAAAACAAACAAGAAAAAACTCAAAAAAGATCTAAGTGAGGGCAGGGAAAGAAATTGAGTAAAGGAAAGGTGGAGGGAGGGCTAATCAAAATCTAAGAAGATATAAATAAGTCATATGGAAACCTACGTTTTTGGACAATGGAACACATAGATTGTTACTAGAAAATTTTCAGTGCCAGGTATGGGATACCTTCCAGTGAGTTGTTGGCCAGGGAGGTCCCTGATGTCTCCAAAACATTACAGGCCATTGCTGAAGCCCTTGGTTTCCCACCAGGAATAAATGGTAAGACCCTATTGCTGAAGACTCCACATACTTGGATGAAAGGCCACTGAGAAACCCTGCTGGAGCTGAGCTGAAAACCTCCTCCATGTAGACCAGCTGACAGAAAGCTGGAAAAAGCCATGCTGCATGCAGCTCAATGGGAGAGAGAGAAATCACTAGTGGAGATACACAACAGTGGACACTGAAAGCCTTATATTTGGCCAGCCAGGTCAAATGAGCCAATGGGTACAATAGAGGGATGTCTGTTATGGGGGAAATCAGCTGCCCTCTAATTTGACCAGAGGCCCGTTCCATGGGAGGGAATACATCTCTGATACTAAAACCCTTCAACAGGGGTAGTCATGAGCCCTAGGGGTGCAATGTCTGCTACTGTCTGGCTAAAAGTATATATTATGCTCACCAAACTTCCCAGTAAGCACATCTCTTAATGTTCATACCCATATATTAATGCTACCCTCACTTTTGGCTAGAGAACCTTCTCTTTTCAGATGGCAGTGACCTTGGGATGACTCAGGAGGTACTATGGTGCTGAGAAATAACCAAGGAGTGCTCAGCACTGAAACATCTCAATCACACCATCCATGGCTCAGGCTCTATTGTGGAAGAGGTGGCAGAAAGAATGTAAGAGCCAAAAGAAGGGTAGGCCTCCTTACAACGTGTTCCTCTGGACATAAAATGGCCTGGATATCCATGACTTCACAGTGCCTGACACTACCTACACAAGACCATCATAAGAGGAGGAAAAGACCATGACATCAAAATAAAAGACTGATGGAGAGGGGAGGGGATATGATGGAGAGTGGCGTTTCTAAGGGGGAAGTTGGGGGAGGGAGGGCATTATCATGGGATATTGTTTATAATTATAGAAGTTGCCAATAAAAATATTAAAAATAAAAAAACTACTCCTTACTATCATCCAAACTGAGCCCATTACTGGCATGGAACATCCTCATCACAATACAAGACAGGCCCCAGGGCCTCTTACTTGGTCCTGGCTGGCATTTATTTAGTGGGTGATACAATCATCTTAGGCAAGCCCCCTCACCTTTGACAAAATTATTTTTTGAAAAAAAAAAGACAAAAAACAAAGTTCCTCGGGGCTGGAGAGATAGCTTAGTGGTTAAAGGCACTTAGCTGTAAAACCTGACAGCCTGGGCTTGGCTCTCCAGGACCCTTGTAAAGCCAGATGCACAAAGTGGCGCATGTGTCTGGACTTGACTTGCCGAAGCAGGAGGCTGCCCATTCTGTCTCTCTGTGTCTTTCTCTCTCTCTTTCCTTCTCCTTCTTTCTCTTTCTCTCAAATAAATAGATAATAAATCAATATGTTTTAAAGTTTGTACACTTTACAGCACCCTTCTATTAATGTCTACTGTGGTTCATGCACTGTCCTGGGAAATAGACTAATAATGACAAGACAAGCAATCTAACTCAACGCGTATTTTCCATCAGTCAGTTAGTTTTATAGCTGAGGCAATGAAGATTCAGAGCACCTAAGTTACTATGTGTAAAATACTTGTTCGTGAAGCTCCTTTGATGGTCATTGCCTCTTAGGTCAAACCTACCCTCCCCGGGAGGCTGTGCCCATTGGTGGTGCCAGGAAGAGACTGGAGCCTAGAAGAGGAGCATGGGTTTGCCCCATTCTTGGGCTCTGCTGGTCTCGGTGAGCCTGTGTTGGCTTGTTCTCATTGCTTCTGCCTGGCAGCCTGTGTCTGCTGAAGCAGAGGTGGGTTCACTAGGTGGTTGCTTTTCATATTTTATATCTATTTGTGAGACAAAAGAGAAAGAATGGTTGCCTCAGGGCCTCTGACCACTGCAAATGAACTCCAGAGGCATGCGCCACCTTGTGCATCTGGCTAAATGTGGGTCCTGAGGAATTGAACCTGGGTCCTTTGGCTTTGCAGGCAAGCACCTCAACCACGAAGCCATCTCTCCAGCCCTACTGGGCAGTTTTGCTAGCACTCCTGAACCATCCACAGTGTGCTCCTAGGGAGATACCATTGTCAGGTAAGCATCTCCCAGTCACAGAGGTTGGAGCCAGTCTCTCGCTCTCCTCCAACCTTCAAGTGTTTCTCCCTCCATCTCCAAGTGGCAGCTTCTTTCTGAACAAGCTCCTTTCAGCTGATTTTAGCTCCCCCTCTCTTTTTCCCTTCAGTTGTCTACTTAACTTGGAGCTGGTGAACATATCTTTACTTAAGAATCCTTCCTATGAAAATACCCGCTGTGGTTCCTGTCTGCTGTCTGGACCTCACCTGGCACGTGTGTGGTCACACAGGTGAGCCAGGATCTGCGGACATTCGTCTGCTGAAGATCAGCAGAGGTAGAGGTTGCCTGTAACGTGCTCAAGAGGCCTGCCTTCCCACCTTTCAGACGAGAGAAGGAAGATGGATTTCAGCAGTCACGCTATAGGCAGAGACTCTTATTGCTGAAAAGTATGAACATTATGTCTGTCTCTGGAAGTATCTTGCCTGTCTCAGACCTTGCTTGGGGCATCTGGGAGTAGCCACGTCCAAGTCTACTGCTAAGTTCTCTGTCTTTCTGGCACACAGACTTGTGGTTTGGATGAGGAAGAGATCTGGTCTCAGATGAAGTGGCTCCTTCCTTCCTGCCCAGTCTGTTCGAAGCCAGCCTTCTCTCTGCCAAAGAGTGGCCATGGGACCCAGTTATGGCTAGTGAGCCAGCAAAACAGGAGGAGAATGTACAGGGGCTTCCCACCAGCGGGAAGCAAGCTGCTGTCCCATGCCCTGCATCTGAGCTGCATCCAGCAGCCACGTGGGGACTGTGAGATGGCAATGGAAAGTGCAGTTTAGCCGGGCGTGGTGGCGCACGCCTTTAATCCCAGCACTCGGGAGGCAGAGGTAGGAGGATCACCATGAGTTCGAGGCCACCCTGAGACTACACAGTGAGTTCCAGGTCAGCCTGGACTAGAGTGAGACCCTGCCTGGAGAACCGCCCCCCGCCAAAAAAAAGCACACTCTTGTTTCTGTTGTTTGCAACCAAAACATTCCCACTGGATATAAAACAAATGGTCCCTAAGTGCACAGGGACACCCACGCTGGGCATTTGTGCCCTGCCCTGATGGCCGAGGCCTGGGTGTGCTCTGCAGCGGGGCTCCCAGTCTTCCTCAGGCCCACTTTTGTCCGAGGCGGGGATTCCAGCAGCCCCCACAGAGGAGGGAGTATAAATAAGAGGTCTTGTGTCTTATGGCCTAGTCGATATTTATTCAGCCCAATGGAGCAATGCACTGGAAGGAGCAGAGAGATCATAAAATGGCTCTGGAACTGAGGCCCGAGGTCATGCTGGAGGGAGTGGCTGCTCCTGGCTGGCCTGGCAAGGGACAGCTCAGCCCTGAGCCACAGGAGGAAGAAGGACCCGGCCAGCCCAGGCAGCAAGGGTAAGGTCAAAGGCAGACATGGAAACACGGAGTTGTTGGGGCAACTGTCATGGTCACCAGTGGCTCCTTGCAAAGACAGGGCAGGAAACAGCGCCTTAGAGGATCAGTGTGGCAGTTTGAATATATGGCCCACAGACCCAGGATGGCTATTGTGTCTCTAGTGGGTGGAGCCCTACTGGGGAAGAGGTGTTTTTGTGGATTTCGACTCCACCCTAAGGTGTGTGGAGAGCAGTTTGAGTTTGGGTGGGGTCAGGCTCGCTGGCTGGTGGGGAAGTCTCTCTGCTTGGATCTACGGAACTGAGCCAGCTTCCTCTGCCATTTGATGCTGTTCACCTGGAATTTGCAAGGCTGAAATAAACTCCTTTCCAACTAGGAGTTGCTTCGAGTCTGGTGTTTGTCCAGCATCTGGAAGCTGATGGTGACACGTGGCAAAGCCCATCGTTATGAAGGCAGCAATTGTGAGGGCTTGGTAAGGCCCTGGAGGTGTGTGCAAGTGGGCACACGGGCTGGAGGCCATGTCACCACCACTGCTTGAGTTCTTCCTTATCCCTACTGCGTGGGGCCACCCACGTTCTGTGGCGCTTCTCCTCGTGTTGTGACCTCCCCTGTGAACCACTGTGTTCTCTCCCTCCTCCCCATCTTTCAGCCCTCTCCCTCCTGCGCAGGTTTCAGTCCATTCAGGCTGCCACGGCAAAATACTTGAAACAGAGCGGCCAATAAGCAACAGAAATTTATTGCTTACAGCTCCAGGGGGCTGGAAAGTTCCAGATTGAGATATTGTAGATCTCGTTTGGTACCCGAGGAGGGTACCTTCTCCCCGCATGTTCACCACGTATGCAGCCAGCTGGATCTCTGGATCCCTTTTATTTATTTACTTTATTTATTTGTTTTTGTTGTTCTTATTTTCAAGGTAAGGTCTCACTCAAGCCCAGACTGACCTGGAACTCACTTTGTAGTCTGAGGTTGGCCTCGAACTCACAGGGATCCTCCTACCTCTGCTTCCCTGGATAAAAGGTGTGTGCTACCAAAGCCAGCATCCACGGATGCTGCCATCAATATCCTATGACACTCAGAACAGTTCCCCCACTCCTTCCCACCCCACATACACACACAGCAAAGAAGTATCCAGCCCAAAACAAGCGCAGATGTAAGGTCAAGACATACTGGGTTCGATCTTAAGCTCCTAGAGACAAAAACCACACTAGCCGTCCTTTCTGTTCCCCACACTACACAGCTTAGAAACAGCATCTTGTTCAACGACTTCAAGTGGATGATGATAAATGCTCTAAACACATCTGTTGTCTGAGCATGCATGTAGATGCCTGTTGCCCACAGAGAAGTCTCATCGGCATAACCATATAATCTTCCCATTAGCCAGCCCTCTCTAAGGGCCCGTGGCCATGGTAACCCTTTATCATTGGTATTCACCGGGGCTCTCCTGCATCACTGGGCCCTATAAAGCAAAGTCCCAGCTCATATTCTCTGGGTTCCTCATAGGAATTCCTTCACTAGGCTGCACTTTAGTTTATTATATCTTTCTTCTTTATAGAGGGTCAATAAAAGTCACCATATGAAGCTGGGCGTGTGGCGCACGCCTCTAATCCCAGCACTTGGGAGGCAGAGGTAAGAAGGATCGCTGTGAGTTTGAGACCACCCTGAGGTTACATAGTGAATTCCAGGTTAGCCTGGGCTAGAGTGAGACCCTACCTCAAAAACAATTTAAAAAATAAAATAAAATGAAAGTGATGATCTGTTGCAGTGTTTCTGACTTCTGTCGGATTTTAGTTAGCAATATTTCACACACTCACGACACTAGAAGGTGACCTGAATGCTTTCCCTCACTTTGCACATGACGTGAGTTAAGTTCTCTGTGTCACTTTTCGCTCTTTAGCCAAGGACTCAGGGGATGAATTCCTACCTAGGATTAATTCCAGGGCAATATTTTGTCTCTATAGATGAATATGTATTCTTTATACTGTCAAGACACACAAATCTATGTGATCCAATATGTTTCTCTTCGTGGCTTAGCTGCCAGGAAGGTTAAGGCACCAAATTAAACGCCCAAGTTTGAGAATCTGGTTCATTCAGTGTCTGAAGCCATCTATTTCCTTTGCTTTCCTAGGCAAGTGTACTGCCCTTAAATGCCTTCTCTTGTATGGTTTTCTTTTGTTTTGGGGAGGGGCATTATTTATTTATTTATTTTGGTTTTTTGAAGTAGGGTCTCACTCTAGTCCAGGCTGACCTGGAATTCAGTATGTAGCAAACAAGGAAAGAAATTAATATTATATACAATCTCTTAACTTAAGAATTTTTTACTCATTTACAATAAAATGTCCAAATGAAGTTACAAAAAGTATATATTACTATGAAAAGAACATATACTCCACATTTTGCCAATTAATAGTGGCAATCAAAGTTTAATAATTTAACATAATAAAAGAATATATCTATATATAGCTAGTTCATAATTGTTGGGAAATAACTGCTAAATTTCTAGCTGTTTTGAATGGACTTGCACCACAACTCAATATGGAAAAAAAACTATTTAACTTATTTATTATCTTGTGAAAAGTATACATTGAGAATTTTGTTCATACTGTATTTATTGAGTATGATGAAAAGCAATATATTGCTTGAAGCTTTAAGATACATATAAATCTTAAAGCTTCCTAGAGTCTGGAAGTAAGTAGGATACTAGCTTAAGAGATGGCTTAGTAGTTAAGTACTTGCCTGTGAAGCCTAAGAACTCCAGTTTGAGGCTCGGTTCCCCAGGACCCACGTTTGCCAGATGCACAAGGGGGTGCACGTGTCTGGAGTTCGTTTGCAGTGGCTGGAAGCCCTGGTGCACCCATTCTCTCTCTCTCTCTCTCTCTCTCTCTCTCTCTCTCTCTCTCTCTGTCTCTCTCTACCTCTTTCCCTCTCTGTCTGTTGCTCTCAAATAAATAAATAAACAATTTTTTTTTAAAAAAAATCTTAGCTTATGCTAGGTGTGGTGGCACACACCTTTGATCCCAGCACTTGGGAGGCTGAGGTAGGAGGCTTGCTGTGAGTTCCAGGCCAGCCTGAAACTTCATAGTGAATTCCAGGTCAGCCTGGGCTAGAGCAAAACCCTATCTCTGAAACACCAAAATATAAAAATAAATAACTAAAATCTTAACCTAAAATAATCAAAACTTGTTATTGTCATCCCAAAGCTGCTTCTGTGGCAGAGACGTGAGGGGCCAAGGCTCTGAATGGATGTGGCCTGGCCTGGAAGTCTGACTGTCATTCATCTTCTTGTGCCCTTGGCCTTGTTAGGTAACCTGTCTTGAAATGCCTGCAGCTGTATCACAGGGCTGTTGAAAGGATCATATAAGAAATGACGTATCAATGAAAGCGCGTTACTGCCTCTGTCATGTAAGAGGTCCTTCTACAAACCCTTCCCATTTCAACGCCCAGCCTTCCTTGTGAAGTCCGCAGTGCAGCACGTGCCCTGGCAAGGGTTGGCAGCAGCCTCTTTCCAGTAATTGGAGCAAATTTCATTTTATTGCAGGTTCTTATTGTTACCGTTTCCCTTACTATTTGGAGGTAATGCGTCCCATATGAAGCTATCACTCTCACTTCCTGTGATCTTAATTGCAAAGGTAAGTTATGTAAACCACAGCAAAATACTGCAGGCTTTTGCAGGCTGGCACTGCCCGCCTCTGATTTGCCATTGCGGCTGCTATATGTTCAAAATTTGGCACTTACAGTGAGCCTTGACACTTCTCATTGTACACCGAGGGAATAAGGCCAAAAGTCTGAGTTGCTTTTCTTCTTGCCTAAGGATGGGATGGAATTAGAAACCAAAGAAAGGTTTGGAATATACTGCATCTCTATCAATAAATGGTTTATCACTTGCTCACAAGTCCTGAGGCTCTAAACAAGTTAACCTCGTAGAATGGTCTTATTTAAAAAAAAAAAAAATCTTAATTTTGAGCTGGGCATGGTAGTGAATGCCTTTTTAAAAAATATTTATTTATTTATTTATTTGAGAGAAAGAGGTAGATGGAGAAAGAGATAAAGAGAGACAGAGACAGAGAGGATGGGCATGTCAGGGCCTCTAGCCATTGCAAACAAACTCCAGATGCATGAGCCACTGTGTACATCTGGTTTGCATGGGTACTGGAGAATCAAACCTAAGTCCTTAGGCCTCTTAGGCAAGTGCCTTAAAGGCTAAGCCATCTCTCCAGCCTGGTACATGCCTTTAATCCCATCACTTGGGAGGTAGAGGAAGGAAAATCTCTGAGTTCAAGGCTAGCCTGGGACTATAGAGTGAGTTCCAGGCCAGCCTGGGCTAGAATGAGATCCTACCTCAAACTAAAAACAACAACAACAGCAACACAAAAATTTAATTGTTTAGAGTAATTTGAGTCTCATGATACCATGTGAGACAGATGGAAGAATTGAGACTTGCAGGAGACACCAGGCTTGTCTTGGTCCCAGTGTCAATTGTAGCACCTGGTTGTCCAGGGCTGGCTCTGGTCTTCACTGGACCTAGCTGCTCATGTGTTGCTTATCGTCCTAGAAATGAGAACTGCAAATCCAGAGATGATGGGATGCTTTACCTAGTCGAGCGGAGGGTTGGGATGAAAGTTAACAAACCTACTAGAGTCGTGTTATCTGTCAGGTCATCACTAAACATGCATGGCTCTTTAAATTGAAAACCTAGTTGATGAAAATACAGTTCTATTTTTTGATTTACTTTTTGATCTATTTATTTGAGAGAGACAGAGAGAGAGAGAGATACACAGAGAAAATAGGCACGCCAGAGCCTCCTGCCGCTGCAAACAAACTCCACACATGTGCCACATTGTGTATCTGACTTTATGTGGGTACTGGCGAATCAAACCCAGGCCGTCAGGCTTTGCGTTCAGGTGGTTTCAATCACTGAGCAATCTCTTCAGCCCCAAAATATAGTTTTAAAAAGCAGTCCAGCCGAGAGTGGTGGCGTACGCCTTTAATCCCAGCACTCTGGAGGTAGAGGTAGGAGGACTGCTGTGAGTTCGAGGCCACCCTGAGACTACATAGTGAATTCCAGGTCAGCCTGGGCTAGAGTGAGATCCTACCTCAAAAAAAAAAAAAACAAAAACAGGGCTGGAGAGATGGCTTAGCGGTTAAGCGCTTGCCTGTGAAGCCTAAGGACCCCGGTTCGAGGCTCGGTTCCCCAGGGCCCACGTTAGCCAGATGCACAAGGGGGCGCACGCGTCTGGAGTTCGTTTGCAGAGGCTGGAAGCCCTGGCGCGCCCATTCTCTCTCTTCCCCTCTATCTGTCTTTCTCTCTGTGTCTGTCGCTCTTAAATAAATAAATAAATAAATAAATAAATAAAAACAACAACAAAAACCCAGTCCTTCTGTGGCATTGGCCAAAAAGCTCAACAGACAGCTGCAGGTAGCAATGAGGGTATCAAACAGCTCAAGGGGAAACATTTCCATCACTGCCATATGATCTTACTGACATTGCACTTCCAGAACATCTTCCACCTATGTGGGGGTTACAGCAAAATAAAGGCACTGCTATGGGCAAGATATTACTTACAGCTCACATAAGTGTTATCCACGGAGGAGGAATTGTCAGTGGGGGGCGGGGGTTCTGGTGAGGGGCTCATCAGCTCTGCTGGTTTGGGTACCTACCTACCCCATGCTCTAAACCCCTGTGTCATTAAGGAAAGCGGGTTCCCACAGGAAGTGTTAGCCCCGGGAGCAACTGGGCCCCTGTCCTTGGCTTGGACTGTGTGTGACATTCAGAGTTATGACTCAGTCACTGGGCAGGAGCTGACAGCCTCAAATAGGTGAGGACGACATTGCCCTTAAAGCATTACCTTTCTCAAGTCCCTCTTCGAGTGTGGCAGGCAGTGCTGGATCTACTCCTAAACCTGAAGGGCATGCGGTCACCAGGCCAGCCTTGCTTTGTGAACGCGCCTTTACATAATGGTTAGGAGAATCATTATTAGCACGTGCAAATGAGGTATTAGGGACTTACACGGTTCCCAAGTTGCCAGGGAGTCTCCCCCGCTTGATATGTCAGAGAACATAGAACTATACCAACATGATGTCCTTCTAGTCATCTGTGTGGTGGTTTGATTCAGGTGTCCCCATAAACTTGGGTGTTCTGAATGCAAGTTCCCAGCTGATGGAGATTTGGGGATCAATGCCTCCTGGAGGCCCTGTAGTGTTGCCAGGGGCAGGAGGAGGGGAGGCTTATGGGTATTATAGCCAGTTTCCCCATGCCAGTGTTGGGCACACTCTCCTGTTGCAGTTGTCCACCTGATGTTCAGGTCAGGAGGTGATGTCCACCCTCTGCTCATGCCATTATTTTCCCCTGCCGTCATGGAGCTTCCCCTCCAGTCGGTAAACCAAAATAAACCATTTTTTTTTTTTTTTCCTACAAACTGCTCTTGGCCGGGTGTTTCCTGCCAGCAATGCGAACCTGACTGCAACATTATCTGTGCCTGGATCCAGAGTCTCCTAGCTGACCTTGACTTTCTTCCATTGTCTGCTTTTCCAGAGGTGCTGGCTCGGGGATAGAGCTCTTGCTGGAGCACCCACGTGGGGTTTTTGAAGCGTAGAACAATCTTTTCTCCTGGTTCCAAAACCAGCGTCTCTGTGTTTGCCCCTGTCATTATCCCCACTTCCTGGCTCTGCCTTCCCTTGTCTAGCATGCCAACTGTGGTATCTGTCTTTGGCCTCTCCTTCCAACTACTTCTCCCGTCCAATGTTAATAATATCGCCACCATCGCCACCCATGGAGCACTTGCTTCGCCCTGAAACTGGCAAGGGCTTTATAAACATTAGACAGAATCAACCTCGTCCCCTCCCCAGCTACCACCCACCCCCCTCCCGCTCCAAGTCACTGTCATCCCTCACCTGGACTAATGCAAAAGCTGCCGGACAGCTCTTTTGTCCACCCTTGTTCCTTCTTGTCTATTCTTCACAGAGATAGCAGAAAGCATCTATGAAAACGAGAACTGGGCCATGTGTTTCCTCCTTCTTTTGGTCATGTCTCTTCTGACTCAGGGTGAAGTCCAAGTGTTTACACCTTGAAGGCCTACATAATCTGCTGCACCTGGCGAGAGCATGCTGAGCCCCCCTCCTCAATTCTTGTCTATGCTGGCTCCTTGCTCTGATGCAGCTGGCCTCAGGACCTTTGCACTTGTTCTCTTAGTCAGAGATCTGCATGCCTGGCTCCCCTGCTTCCTTCAAACCTCATTGCTTCCTCAGTGGGGATGTCTTTGGCCACTTCACTTATAAAAATTACACACACACACACACACACACGCACGCACACACGCATACACACTCCAGAGCTAACTGTGCAGTGTTAACATGTCACACACTTATTTATGGACATTTGACTCTATTAAAAATTTCAGCTGGGTGTGGTTGTGCACACCTTTAATCCCATAATCCCAGCGCTTGGGAGGCAGAGGTAGGAGTGTGAGTTTGAGGTCAACCTGAGACTACATAGTGGATTCCAGGTCAGCCTGTGCTAGAGAATCCAACCTTGAGAAATGAAATTTTTTTAAAAAAAAAATCTCAGCTCCAAAATAGGGATTTTTTTTTTTTAATTTACTGGTAACTTTTCAGCACCGGGTACCTTGCCAGCTAAGATATTTCTCTACCAGATAGATTTAGGAATGACGAGTCTAATCTTTTACTTTGAGTTAGAATGGTGAAGAGTCTAACAAATAAAGACTGCACTTGTAGCGTATTTCTTTATGTTATGATTAGAAGGTTACGTTTGAATTTAGCTTTGGTTACAGATGCTGAAGAGAAAGAAAAGTGTTTAAATATTAGCTAGTGAGGCCCAGGCTAAGTTTGGCTCCCCAGTTCTCACATAAATGCCAGGCATGCTGGGTGTGGTGATGCACACCTTTATTCCCAGCACAGGAAGGCAGAGGTAGGAGAATCGCCATGAGTTCGAGACTAGCCTGAAGCTACATAGTGAATTTCAGGTCAGTCTGGGCTATAGCGAGGTCCTACCTTGAAGAAAATAAACAAATAAACACAGGCATCTACATCTCTACTTCCAGCACCGTTGAGCAGACACAGGGAATCCCTGGGGCGCACTGGCTAGCTACTGTAGCCAAATCGGGGAATTCAGAGACCCTGATTCAAAGAAAACAAGTAGAGGTCAACCCTCGACATCTACCTCGGGCCTCCTCATGCATGTGTGCCTGCACACACAAATACACGTGCATCCCCACACACATGAGCACACGTGTACACACACTACACATACAAAAATAAACGGAAATAGCAAAAAAAAAAAAAAAACCCTAAGTTTTCTCTTTTCAAGAATGAGTTTGAAGGGCTGAAGAGATGCTTTAACAAGTGAAGGCACTTGCCTGAGAAGCCAAATGACCCAGGTTCAATTCCCCAGAATCCATGCAAGTCAGATGCACATGGTGTGCATGCATCTAGAGGTCATTTGCAGTGGCTAGAGGACCCTAGTACACCCATTCTCTCTCTCTCTAAATAAGTAAAAAGAAATTAAAAAAAAAAAAGTTTGAGTTTGAAATCAATGATGTACTTCTGATTGTTTTTTTTTTTTAATTTTTATTTATTTATTTATTTTGAGAGCGACAGGCACAGAGAGAAAGACAGATAGAGGGAGAGAGAGAGAATGGGAGCGCCAGGGCTTCCAGCCTCTGCAAACGAACTCCAGACGCGTGCGCCCCCTTGTGCATCTGGCTAACGTGGGACCTGGGGAACCGAGCCTCGAACCGGGGTCCTTAGGCTTCACAGGCAAGCGCTTGACCGCTAAGCCATCTCTCCAGCCCCTTCTGATTGTTTTTAACTTGAAGTAACTGTACCTGACATGAAGTGTGCCATGATGATGACTTGGTGGACGTGTGGGTGCTTGTTGGTGTGGGGCCAGGGCACTGCGAGAGTGTGCGTGCCCGTGTGCAGGCCGAGGGCAGTCTTGGGTGTGGTTTTGTTTCTCAGGTGCTGTCCACCTTCTCTTGAGATAGGGCCTCACCTTGGCCTGGAACTCGCTCACTTATGCTAGGCTGACTGGCCGGCCAGCCTCTGACATGCACTTGCCTCCACTTCCCCAGCGCTGGGACGACAAGCATGTTTATGTGAGTTCTGGGGATTGAACTCAGGTCCTTATGCTTGTGAGATGAGGACTTTACCAACAGAGCTGGCTTCCCAACCCCCATCCTCACCATTTCTCTATGGACAGATCTCCACACTGTTGAACAGATACAGAACCTTTCCGTCTGACACAAACTGCGGTTTTTGTAGCATGGAACGCTGACTCTGCACGGCCCCTCCCTGCCTCCCACAGTCACCACTGTGCTGTCTATGGTCCTGAGCACGCTATAGACCTCGACCTCACATGCCATCCTGCGTCTTTTGCCTTTTGTGGAGTGTCTCCAGACTGGTTTAAAACATATTTTGAGGGCTGGAGAGATGGCTTAGCGGTTAAGCGCTTGCCTGGACTCTTGTTCGAGGCTCGGTTCCCCAGGTCCCACGTTAGCCAGATGCACAAGGGGACGCACGCGTCTGGAGTTCGTTTGCAGAGGCTGGAAGCCCTGGCGCACCCATTCCCTCTCTCTCCCTCTATCTGTCTTTCTCTCTGTGTCTGTCGCTCTCAAATAAATAAATAAATAATTAAAAAAAAACATATTTTGACAACTTTCATAAATGCAGACAATATGCCATGATCATAATCTCTTCCCATCACTCTTCCTTTCTTTCCCCTACTAAATCTCCCCTCCACTGAATCCCTTTTTCTTTTCAAGTAGTCTCTCTTCTAATTTGATATTGTCATTTTTTTTTTTTCCTCCTCTTATGCAGGTCTTGATTATCAAGACCACTTTGTATCTGGAAAACAGTATTGTAAGCACTCCTTCCCTTCCTTTGGCTCTTACATTCTTTCCACTGCCTCTTCTGCAATCATCTCTGAGCCTTGAAGGGTGTCATATTGAAGTCTCAGTGCTAACCACTCTGCTGTCACTTATTCCCAGCACTTTGGTGAGTTCAGAGTCACCACCATTTATAAAGAGAAGCTTTTCTAACCAAAAGTGAAAGTAGCATCAATATATGGGGTATAAACACAAGTATCCAGAGGGAAGATTGTTGGGGGTAATACATCCATTTAGCCAGACAACAGTAGTAGTTTCCCCCTAGGATTTATTACCCCCAACCCTAGGCTTTTGATTAGGTTTTTGTACCAGGCAAGAATTCTTTCCCTTGGGAGGGTGCCTCAAGTCCAATTAGAGAGCAGTTGGTTTCCTCCATAACAGGTATGCCACCATTGCACAAGCTAGTATACTTGGCCTGGCTGGTCAGCCTTAAATATTGCAGGGTCCATTGCTGGTTAACACTTCCCCAACAGGCTGCATAGATCTTTCCAGCATCCTGACAGCAAGTCATCAGAGAGGTACCTTCCAGCTTAGCTCCAGCTTGATTTCTCAGTGACCTGTGGCCCCAGCATGTGGAGTCTCCATCAATAAGGTCTTACCATCTCGTTCTCATGAACAAGCAATATCCTTGGCAATAGCCTGTAACTTTTGGGGGGCATCAGTGACCTTTGTGTCCAACAACTTGCTGGAAGATATCCCACCCCTGGCATTGAACTTTTCCTAATAACAATCTATGACTTTTGGGGTACAACATTATCTACCTCCACAGGATACTTCTGCTCAAACTCTCTCTTTTTTTGACATACATATTATTAGCTAGCAAAAAAATATGGCTTATTCATAACATCTTAAATTTCAGTTAACCCCTTTCCTCCCCTTTTTTGTTCATCATCTTCCCTGACCCCGCTTCGACCATTTCACACCCACCATCATACATTCTTTTTTCAACTGTCTTATTTCGGTCAGTGTGATGTTGTGGACCATCGAACATGTGGGAACATGGAGTTCCTTTGAAAATTGACTTCTGCATATTTTTCACTTGATGGTGCTGGGGTGTTAAGGCCAGAGACTCTTTTCAAAGATGCCTATTTTCTCATAAACCTTTTGTCTGCAGTTATGATACTTAAAAAATGTTTTGTTCACAGCCACCCTGTTCAGTGAGGCTTGCCACAGAACAATGATTTGCTGTTTAATTATACCTTTTCCATTATAATAAAATCATTTATTAAAACAATTAATCACCCATAATCAGAAGACAGTATTTAAGCAAGGTGACAGTGCTGGACTCGTGTTAACAGCAGTGGTTGTCACACTGCTCCAGGAGTCCTGGGCTCTCTAGGATGGGTCAGGACACTGAGGAGGGGATGCGTGTCAGATGGGGAGGGCTCCAACAGCACCCTCCAGGCTTAACCAGAGCAGCTCCAGCGAATGTATCTCATACTGCGGGCCCTGCATCATATTCTTGAATCAAAAAGGCTTCACAGAGGGGTGGAAAGAGACCTCAGTGGTTAAGGGCACCTGCTAGCCAAGCCTTCCAGCCCTGGCACAAGCATCTGGTTTTCTTTTGCAGTGATAAGAGGTCCTGAAATGCCTGTACATACACAAATACATTAAAAAAAATTTTTTTTTAAGTTTCCACAGTGTTTTGTCATGAGTGAAATATTTGTTCATCAAATCTTTGAGTTCAGTCTCTTCCCAGGCACAGGGCAGAGCCATGATTTTGGGCTCTAGTGGTCCAGTTGGTCATGTGACTCACGCTAGCCAATGAGCATGGCCTTCTGGCTTGAGCACAGTTAATTGTTAATTCACTCCCACCCTTCTCTTTTCCTTTGTTATGGTCATTCTTGACATTTCAACCTGGGCCCCAGGGTGACAATAACAAACAAAAAATAACACAGGGGCTGGAGAGATGGCTTAGCAGGTAAGGTGTTTGCCTGAAAAGCCAAATGACCTCAGTTTGATTCTCCAGGACCCACGTAAGCCAGATGCACAAGGTGGTGCATCCATCTGGAGTTTGTTTGCAATGGCTGGAGGCCCGGGTGTGCCCATTCTCTCTCTTTCTGTGTGTGTGTGTGTGTGTGTGTGTGTGTGTGTGTGTGTCTGCCTCTTTCCCTCTCTCACCCTCTCAAATATAAATTAAAAAATAATAATTTTTAAAAAATTAAAAAGCAACACAGAGCAGCATATTCAGATGAGCGTGAGGTAGACAGAGGCCTTGACTGTTTGAAGCTCCCGAGATTTAGGGGCTGGCTCATCTCTGTAGTGTGGCCCACCTGTCCTGACACATGCATAACTCTGAACAGCGTGAACCTCAGAAACACAGGATATTCAAGCACTCTTCTCTAACCCTTCGCCTGCCCAGAAACGCTGCTTAATCCAGTCTCTTTCTCAGTACCCCTGCTCCCCTAGTTGGCTGATGATCTGTCTCTTCACCACCTCCCACCCCATGTTTACCCTCTAGGCTTGCCTAAGGCCTGGGGACTCTCTGGAGTGCCACCGGATACTGAGCTTTCCTCTGCTACTGCAAGACTGGACCTTTGCCAGGAAAGGAAGCTTTGGATTGTGGGAGGTTTTCTCATTCAGCAAGCAGCATTTGGTAATCCTTCTTCCTTGCTACTTGGCTGTTTACATGAGAGAAATAATTGTACTTCCATTTCCTGGTCAGCTTGGAGTCTGAGCCAGCCTGGGGAGAGATAGATAGATAGATAGAGTCAGAGAGAGAGGGAGGGAGACAGCTGGAGAGAGAAAGAAAGAGTGACCAAGGTGGGAAAAGACAGAACAGGAGGAGGAAGAAGAGGAGGACAGGGAAGAGGTTGACGGCAGGGCCATGTTGTTGCTTCTTTTATACTAAGTACTTCTAAGCCAGTGCTTATCAAAGGGGGTCTTCAGTGACTCACAGCCACCAGTTACGTGGCAGCCCCTGCTGCGAACATCAGAATCCCCAGATATGTTGAAGCTGACAAACCCTGCAAGCCATCCTAATGTCCCTCTTTGATCTCGAGGCATCAAAAACCTTCTCTCTCCATGTAATGTTAGGGATGCCATGTTTTCAGACTCCTCTCAGTATCCAAATTACTTTATGTTTAAAAACATGTTGCTGTCACTTAACATTCAGCCAGTGTTGTAGTCAGCACCACGTTGCTGGGATGAGCATTCAAACCAGACACGGTATATGGGAGGAAGGGTTTACTTCAAGCTTACGGATCCAGGAGGGAAGTTCCATCAATGGCGGGAGAAGCTGCTTCCATACATCCGAGCACAGAGAAACCACTAATACCCAGCAAAAACAAACACCACCACCAAAAAGCCCACCCAAAAGCAGCAGCCACAAACTGTAGTAAGCAGGACTGCCTGCCAGAGCTCAGACTCTCTGCGCGCCTTTGGGCTGGTGTGGTTCCCAGCCGCTCCTTGGGCCTCTGCACATCGGTTTCCCAGGGGCATCCAGGCAATTGTAGAGCAGGGTCTTGAGTGACCGTGAGTGCAACGGGAAGAAACACCAGGAGACTGTGTCAGAGGACAGCTTGTTTATTTGTTGGGGGAATGGGCTTATAAGCATTCATGTAGTTGTGGGAAAAGGTACAGGGTACGGGCCACAGGGGGACTGGCTGTGTGAAGGCTGCTGGCTGATACCTCATTAACATACAGGGACTTTCCAGGTGAGCAGTTAAAGGGCACATGGCCATGGGGAGACCAAATCCTAAGTCTGATCAGGACCTCCAGGTGTCCCAGGCAAAGGGAAGGAGCAGCCACACTCCTGGGGTCTAGACCTGCCGCAACCTCCTGCGGCCTGGGGCCCTCAGCCATGCCTGACAGCTCGGTTCTACTTTAGCCCCCAGTGGCCTGGGGCCCATAACTGTGCCCGAGAAGCTGGAATTCAGAGCCTCTCCCAGTGATACCATAGGGCTGGACTCTAGATATCCACCCCCGGTCACGCCTCCTCCATCCAGGTGGCTGGAGACCCAAGTTACATACTAAATAAAACACCTGAGTCTATGGGGGACAGACATTCAAACCAGCACAAGAAGGTTCTGAATTCTCCTTTTTCTCGTGTGGAAACAGTGTGTATCAGCACTTCGAAGTACAAAATAAAGTGAGACATTCACATGTCACATAGTTTTCCTTTATAGCCTGTAAACTGTTGTGTTCTTAAAGAAGTAAAAGCAGAAAAAACCTGCAAATTGATCATGGGAAAGTCCAGCGAGGAAGAAGAACCTGGTCCCAGGACCACAGGACTTATCACAGAAGCAAGGTAATGACAATGGACACTCATTGTCAGTCATATGTCCAACACTTGATTAACATTAGCTTGGGAGTTTCACTGAGGAAAGCTGAGGTGGAAAGAGTTAAAGATTAACACCAGAACAGCAGAGGGGAAACTGAGGCAGAATGAAACCCATATCCAGAACCATAGCTCTACCTTCACCAAATTATAGTTAATTCACCTTCCACAAGCAATAGCTCAAAATGACAGAAAGGCTGTGTCATCAGAGGGGCTTGATGGTTACTGGGCCAGGCAGGAGATCAGAGACTCAGAAAGGCCCTCAGGTAGGACAAAAGCCCATAAAAAGTGGAGGAAGGACCAGGAAGCTATCTCTAATCACTGACCTGCATCCCTTCTAGACTTGCCAGGATAGATTGACATCAGTGGCCTTTTAGACCCTAACTAACTACCTTGCTCTTAATTTCAGATCGGGAGAGTCCCCTTTCCTGTCTTCACCCTCCTTGGCAAGTTTCATGCCTTGGGGACGTCATAAATGTTTCTTCGCATAGCTTTCTGTTGTGAGTTTTCTATCCTTATGATAAACTGTCGTTGGAGGCAAAATGTTCCAATACTAGGTGCCAACTTTTTAATAAAAATGCTGATGTGGAGTGTCTGGCGAGAGCTGCCCCAGTGTAACTTATTAGGCTACCCCAGCACTGAGTTTTGGGAACTGATCTATACTTAGGTCGAGTGGCTGGAGAGTCCCCAAGCCCTTCAGCGACTGCAGGTTGAATCCTAACTTGGGGATTTTGCTACTTGGCATGCAGACGGGCTTTTTCATCTGCTGTAGAAGGTTCTAGTGGTGTGGCTGGGGCACTGGCTGAGTCACGGCCACTCAAATTCCTGGTGACGGCTTTTGCTTTAATCATTCTCTCACAGCAATATAATGGTAATTGGTGTCGGTTAATCTACTGTGCTGTTTAATGCCCTGAGACCTCTGGGTATTTCACACAACCCATCAAACATTCACCTATACTAGTTATTTGCTCTGCAGATAAAGAGCCTCCCTTCTTCCTGGGCTCCTGCTTTCAAAGCATCAGACAGAGATGAACGCATTCCTGGGGTGTGTCCCGCACTGCCCTGGAAAGAGGGGTTCCTGAGTCTAAATCCTTCTAAGCTTCACGGTTTGCTTCACTCTTCCCGGGGAACCCTTTTAGCCACTGAGTTAACATTCACGCAGGCTTTGCTTGGCTCGTGAGGTGGCTACTTTTCCACCCTGGAGCTCGGAGTGGGTGGGGGGCTGGGCGGAGGTGAGCACAGAGCTGTAAGGGACGTCCTTCCCTGAGTCAGGCACTCCCGGGACCCCATCCTGGAAGCACAGAGGATTTGTGCGTGTGCCTCTGGTGAGTCTGGGTCCCTGTGGCATGTCTGTGGAGGTCAGAGGACAACCTCGGGCGTCGGGTCTCTGGTTCACTGCTACACACAGCAGGCCAGCCAGCATGAGAGCCTCTGGATTCCCGTGCCTCCACCTCCCACCTCCCTGGAGGAGGGCTGGGGCGTGAGATGTGGGCTACCAGTTCTGCTCTGTATATGGGTTCTGGGGATCTGAGCTGAAGTGCTCACTCTTGCACAGTAGGTGTTTTACCCTCTGAGCCATTTCCTCAGCCCCACAAATGATTTAAGAACAAAACAAAAGCCGGGCGTGGTGGCACAAGCCTTTAATCCCAGCACTTGGGAGAGAGAGGTAGGAGGATTGCCATGAGTTCAAGGCCACCCTGGGAGTACAGAGTGAATATCAGGTCAGCCTGAGCTAGAGTGAGACTCTACCTCAAAACAGAAACAAGGGGTTGGAGAGATGGCTTAGCAGTGAGGTGCTTGCCTGCCAAGCCTAAGGAGCTAGGTTCCATTCCCCAGTACCTACATAAAACCAGATGTACAAAGTAGTGCATGCATCTGGAGTTCATTTGCAGTGGCTAGAGGCCTTGGTACGCCCATACTTCCCCTCTTTCTCTCTTGCAAGTAAATAAATAATATTTTTTTTTAAAAAAAAAAAAAAGAAACTAAGCTGGAGTTGCTGTGGCTCATGCCTTTAATCCTTAGCACTCAGTAGGCAGAGGGAGGATTGCTGTGTGTTCAAGGCCAACCTGAGACTACATAGTGAATTCCATGTCAGCCTGGGCTAGAGCAAGTGCTTAGAATATGCTACCATCACCTCAACCAAACCAACCAAACAAAAACAAAATACATAGAGGGCATGGATGAAGTAACAAGAGGAGAGGTCAGACACCTCTGCTCATTTTCCTGGGCTGGTTGTCCTAAAGTCAGCCTACCTCCCTAAGCCCCAGCATTCCCACAATGCACAAATGTCAGTGCAGCACCGTGTGAAAACCAATACTGTGCATATCAGCCACCCATGGAAATAAATGACCCTAGCAGATCGGGGAACACACTCACCAGGAGCATAAATAACCATTATGGGCATCTCTGCATGATTGCAAGGTGCTGCATACCGAGTCTGACAAAACATTAGAAAGATTTGCAAATGGTGTGGCTGTGGAGGTGGGCACCAGCAGACTCTATATCCTGATATTTCCACATCCATCCTTTTTTTTGGGGGGGGTCAAAATGAAATATTTAGCCTTTCCTTTTTCAAATGGGACAGAAACCAGATTCTAGTGGGGCAGCCATGCTATCCAGGTGCAGACAGGGTGCTAGGCAGGTAGCAATGGGCCTGGGTTCTGGTAGGATCATGGCTTTTGAAGTTATTCCCTTCAGATGGGGTTATGAGAGGAAAAGGAATAGAAGTGATAAATGAATTTTGGGTTCCTTGTACACTAATGCACTGATAATTTGGGGTCTTCCTGGATCCTTGTCCTGTGGATTCCAAGAATGAAATCCATAGACAGGAGGATAAGTTCAGAAAAATTTTATTATGGCTTAAAACATTTTCTCTCTCTCTCTCTCAAAAATAAATAAATTAATTAAAAATATATTGACCTCCAATCTGTTTCATAACTTTATAAATAGGGATTTAAAATTAGTTGCTTTGCCGGGCATGGTGGATCACACCTTTAATCCTAGCACTTGGGAGACAGAGGTAGGAGGATTGCTGTGAGTTCAAGGCTACCCTGAGACTACATAGTGAATTCCAGGTCAGCCTGGGCTACAGTGAGACACTACCTCAAAAAAAGCAAAACAAACAAAAAAATTAGTTGTTTTTTTCTTCTTTCTCTTTCTTCTTCCTTTCTTCCCTTCTTCCTTCCTCTCATCCTTTGCTTTATTCCTTTCCTTTTTTCTATTTCTATTTAGGCAATATTAAGATCATGCTATGCACAGTTTCATAACCCATACTTTTTCATTTAAAACATTCAGAACATCATTCCAGATAAATGTCTACAATTTAGTGCTCAGAGATGAATTTCCAGTTTCCCATCAGGGTGCAATTTTCTCTTTGGGGTCAAATGCTAGATAGTAACAAACCGAGAGCTTTCAGAAAAGCTTTTACATAAGGCATTCAGAAATGAACTACCAAATTCTCTTCATCTCCTCCCCCTCTCCAAATTACTAAGAAGTTACATATTTTTTCTGCTACCGTTAGAAGATATGTTTAAATATCACTAATTATTTTTTATTTATTTATTTGAGAACAACAGATAGAGAAAGAGGCAGAGAAAGATAGAGACAGAGAGAATGGGTGCACCAGGGCTTCCAGCCACTGCAAACAAACTCCAGATGCATGCGCCACTTGTGCATCTGGCTTACATGGGTCCTGGGGAATTGAGCCTCGAACCAGGATCCTAAGGCTTCACAGGCAAGCGCTTAACCGCTAAGCTATCACCCCCACCCGAATATCACTAATGCTATTGGAGGGAAGTTTTTGGGTGTGGGAAAGGGAGGCGTGATCTGTTCTGTGAAGGCTGAACAGTGGTTTTCTCCACAGGCCTTTTCTAGATTGGAAAATCCAAACGCCGTTCTCTCCTCCCCAGGGGTCTGGCCACCCTCTAAGGACTGAGGTTGCCTCTGGATTTTGAAAAGGGTCTGTCACCCATCCAGGAGGGCATAAGAGGTCCCATCAGTTCAGCTGGAAGTGATGTTGCCCTGGTGAACAACGGAAGTCGTGTTGCTGGGGTCCCATCAGAACAGCCCGAAGTGAAAAGGGAGGACGTTAAGCTCTTAGATTCCTCTAAGAATCCAGAACCAACAAACAGACCTATTCTACACTACTGTAAACAGATTTCGGAAGCCCAAGGACACAACACAGGACACGGTAGAAGGGACCACGCCCCATGATGCGTTCATCTCCCATCTCCCCTCCCAAGGCTGACCAGCGTGCAAGCTGCAGTTCTCATTACCCAAAGTTACACTGCATCCCACACATCCAAGGTCACCTCCCTGACACCTTTGCCTCCAGGGAGGCAATGCCCAACCAGTTGAATGCTGACAAGCACCTGCCACTCTACTGGAATGATTCCCAAGGAACAAGATTTTTCAAAAACAGCCTTCCACGTGGCTCATAACCTGCGAGGGTCATACCCCCGACACCCCCTGCCGCTGCTGGGCAACAGTTTCCTGTCTTGTTGTTAAGGACCAGACCTCACACTTGCAAAACTTTTCTGCAGCTTTCATGGCAGCATCCTCTCTTGGGAATGGATGTCTTAATTACAGGCAACAGAAATCTGCCCAAGCTAACTTAATGAAAAAAAAAAAATAATAATAATAATATAAACAGGGTATCTCCCAGACTCCAAGGACAGAAATGCTTCTGGGTCCTGTGAGGATGTCGACTGTGTAAAATGTAAGTTAAAAATGCGTTTGATGTATATAAACAAACCATCCAGACAACAAGATGTCAAGAAAACGAGGAAAAAACATAGTAATATTGGCTTAAGCCATCAAAAGGCTTTTTTTTTTTCTCACAACATAATTCAGAATTAGGCAGCCATCCGTATCATTAGAAATCCAAAGATGGCTTTTGTTTTTGTTTTAGTTGCAAGATGGCCAGTATCTACCTATTGAAGCATGGCATCTGTGTCCCAGTGTTGAGAAAAAGAATGTTGAACATTTTTAACCTTTGGAAAGCTCTCCTAGAGTTTTCTGTATTGGCCACAATTTAGCCAAATTGTCGTCTTTAGTTGAAAAAAAAAAAAAGAAAAAGAAAAAGAAAAAGAAAAAAAAAAACCTAGGTAAGCTATTGTTCTCAAATAGGTATATTGTTCCTAGCCTGCAATTAGACTTATGTAAGTAAAAAGAAAAAAAAAAAAGCAGACTGGCTAATGGATAGAGTTATGTCCTGTAGTGTAAAAAATAAGTCCAGTGGCTCAAAACAACAGCCGTTTTACATTCTCCCTGCTCTTTGGGTCAGGAACTTCAGTGGGGCTTAGGAGACTTCGTGTCTGTTTTGCAGCGGCTGTGGCTTCTTCTGTTGGAGTGTCACAAACGTCGTAGGCAGGCTGGCCTGGCTGCATCTGGCCCTTCTCAGTGCCAAGCTGAGCCGTGGGACCGGGTGAGAATCCAAGACAGCCTCCCTCATGAGTCTGGGGCTTGGGTTGGCAGGGTTGGGCTTCTTCCATCCTTCTTTCCACAAGCTTCTCGGTAGATGGTCTTTTGCCATCCAGTGACTTAGCCCCAGCATCTTTTATATGGTGATCGCTGCCCAGAGGGTAACAAGTGATAACTGTGAGGTCTCTTAGACCTGTCCTGGCAGTGCCAGAGCATATGGCTCTGCAAGTGTTGCTTTGGTTAAATGAAGTCATCAGTCAGGCCAGCAGACTCTCCCGTGTGCTGTTGACGCCACCTCCTGATGGGGAAAGCAAGCGGGAGCCACCAGGATGGAGCCATACTGCCATCTTTTTAAGTTGACTTTAATTCTTTTAAATATATATTTTTAAAATATTGTTTATTTATTTATTTATTTGACAGTGGGGGAGAGAGAGAGAGGGTGGGCATGCTAGGGTCATCAGCCACTTCCAATGAACTCCAGAAACATGTGCCCCCTTGTGCATCTGACTTATGTGGGTCCTGGAGAATGGAACTGGAATCCTTTGGCTTTGCAGGCAAACGCCTTAACTGCTAAGCCATCTCTTCAGCCCTAATTTTAATTTATTTTATTTTTTTTTAAATATTTTATTTATTTATTTGAGAGAGAGAGAGGAAGAGGCAGATAGAGAGAAAGAGAGAATGGGCATGCCAGGGTCTCCAGCCACTGCAAACAAACTCCAGATGCATGTGTCCCCTTGTGCATCTGGCTTACATGGGTCCTGGGGAATCGAAGCAGGGTCCTTAAGGCTCCACAGGCAAATGCCTTAACCACTAAGTCATTTCCTCAGCCCCCTAATTATATTTTTTATCTGGTTTTATTTTTATTTATTTATTAGAGCAGAGAGAGGGAGAAAGAGGCAGATAGAGAGACTGGGAATGGGTGTGCCAGGGCCACTGCAAACAAACTCCACACACATGCTCCACCTTGTGCATCTGGCTTACGTGGGACCTGGAGAATCGAACCTGGCTCCTTAGGCTTCCCAGGCAAGTGCCTTAGCAACTAAGCCATGTCTCTAGCCTCATGCCACCATCTTTGCACAGATAGCTGGCTACTGAAACCAAGGCAGCTTTCTTCCTCATGGGCACTGGGGCTTTGCCTCGCAATTTCCCTTCATTTTTTTCCCCTGCCCTCCCCTCCCCTATCTGAGACCATTTTTTTCCCTTCACTTTCCCTTTTTCCCTGAGCACCCAGATCAAGCATGACTGCCCGAGGAAGGAAATTAGCCTCCTTGGGTTCTCAGTCTATTCCGGCTGCTGTACCAGAACTTCACAGGCCTATAAGCAAGAGCAACTTCTGCTCTGAGCTGAAGGCTAGGAGTCCAAGTTCAAGATGCTTTCACACTCACCATCTGTCGGCGCTACGGAGTTCACTGATAGCTGTTTTCTCTTGGCACTCTTACCTGACGGAGCAGGAATGTTCTGGAGCCTCCTTTGTTAAAAAAAGGTATTTATCCCACTTGTGATGGAATCACCTCCCAGAATCCCACCTCCTATATCAGTCAGCTCTGTGTTACAACAAAAATACCTAAAGCAACTAGCTTAAAAAGAGAACTGGTCGGGCGGTTTTGGAGGCTTAAAGTCCAGGATCTGGTTGACCCCATTCAGGTGGCCTCTGCTGAGGGTAGCAGATGGCAGAACATCATGACGGGAGTGTGTGTGGGTACACTGGGTCACACTAGAAGGCAGAGCAAAGAAACAGGAAGAGAATGGGTTCCATAATCTCTTTCTTATTTTTTATTTTTATTTATTTGGATTTTCGAGGTAGGGTCTCGCTCTAGCTCAGGCTAACCTGGAATTCACTCTGTAGTCTCAGGGTGTCCTAGAACTCACAGCGATCCTCCTACCTCTGCCTCCTGAGTGCTGGGATTAAAGGGGTGCGCCACCACACCCGGCTCTTTCTCTCTTATTTTTATTTATTTGAGAGAGGGGGCCAGATGCAGAGAGACAGAATGGGTGTGCCAGGGGCCCCAGCCACTGCAAATGAACTCCAGATGCATGTACCACATTGTACATCTGGCTTACGAGGGTCCTGGGGAATTCAACCTGGGTGCTTTGGCTTTGCAGACAAGGGACTTAAACTGCTAAACCATCTCTCCAGCCTGCATAATCTCTTTTGAGGTCACACTCTTAATGAGTTAAAGACCAGAGCACCTTCCAATACCATAATATTTCAGGGCCCAAGCCTTTAAATGCAGATCTTTAGAAGGCACTCAACATGCAAACCATATCACCTCCTAAAAACTCTCACTGTGGGGGTTAGAATTCAACATATAAATTTGGGAAATGTTCCTCTAGGAAGTGGTTTAGGGCAGACAGGACCTCTTCTCTAGACCGGAAGCTCCTATGCCCTTGCGTATATTTCTTGAGCATTTTTCTATAGTTCACTTGAGAATTAATCCTCAAGATAGGAACATCGCCCACAGTAGATATTCGTCAGTGTGTGGGGGTGTGGATGGAGTTGAAGGGTATTATCTGGAGAGTTATTAAGAAATAGCCCATGAAATAGTTATTTGTCAAGCTCTAAATCAAAAGAAAAACCGATTTCTATCAGAGCTCTTTGTTATCTGATGGTTGATTATACCTTTTTATCTTGCTACCTCTCTCTTTTTCTCTCTTGGTTTCTACACACACACACACACACACACACACACACACACACGTGCACAACCTGCTCTTACAAGGTAGAGCCTTTGTCTCCCTCAGTATCAGAAAGTCCAACACCCAAGAGATCCTTGGTCCTATGGGAGCGAGAGGCCTGCATGTGGAGAGTCAGGACCCTCCCAGCACGGCATGAAAGCTCTCCCCCTGATCCACAGTGCCAGAGATGTAAGCTCCTGCCAAAATTTGTAAACAATTACAGTGAGGACTCCGTTCAGCTGAAGTTCAAGGAATGCAACAATTCACTTCTTGCAGCTGATAGCTGTATCTATGGAAACCCTTCCTCCTCTGCCCCAGCCAGGGAGAAGTCAAGGCCTACTGAGAACATACACCCTGCAGGTGAGGGAGACTGATTGTCATTTTCTTTTCAGGGCCTGCCTGGTCAGGGGTGATCCCTGCTAGTGCATCGGGGACAGATGTAAATAGTGAGAATCTGAAAGCCTCTTGAACCTGGTAGTGCTTCCAAGAATAGATTGATGGGCTTCAACCAGCAATCTGCAAATGCTGCCCAGCCAGATGCCTCTGGACACAACTCGCTGCGCCCCAAGCAAGACCCTGGCTGTCTCCCCAGACACTGGGGCCTCCTCAGAGTGTCCCGTGGTTTCACACAGGGAGTTGCTGAGAGGCACCAAAGGACCTGCCTCGTGCCCCAGAGACCGCACTTCCTTTGCTGTGGACAGAGCCTGGGATAAATGCACTCAGAGCAGCAGAGGCCACAAACTGCTCCACAGCCACAGGCTGCCTTTCCCCTGCCGTGGACTTCTAGTTCAGGTCCCTCCTGCGCTGATCTCAAAACTCAGCTTCTGTGCCCAGAGTCTCCAAGGTGGAATTTGCGTTGGATCACTTGAGTCACCCATGAAGCAAACTACTGCCAGGAGGCTCCAGGGAAGCGGGATTAGGACAGGAGAATCATTTCTCCTTTCCATTCTTCCTCTAACCACCTCCTCCATCTCTCCTTGAGAACTAATTTCTGTAAGGTAAATAGCCGAGGAGGACATCAATTTCCTGTCAACTTCGGCTGCTTCCACAGTTCCTGGGCTGCATTCACACACGTGAATGCTTTGCCTAAATGGCACTTTTCTCATTTAGTGCCCTTTGAAAGCCCGCATGGTCACTCGCATTCAGGAGCAGGGTGCTGTGAAAGCAAGTCACTGGGGTGGCATTGTGAAGCTCTTGGGAGGCACACACATCGAAGCCGTGGAGGAGACGGGAGAGTGCTTAGCTTGCTTGGGAGGCAGAAATCAACTGAGAAGTTAGGCTTTTGAAAATGCAGTTTTGAGGAAAAGCTTTAGTTAGAGCCTTACCTGACTCTAAGAAAGTTGAAAGAGAGAGAAACAGAGAGAGTTCATTTGCAATGGCTGGAGGCCCTGGCGTGCCCATTCTCTGTCTCTCCCCCGCCCTTTTTCTCTGTCAAACAAACAAACAAATAAATAAATATAAAGATTTTAAAAATGAAATAAAATATGTTGCAAACACACACACAAATTCCACTGTATATACATGCCACATTTACTTTTGTGTGTGTGTGTGTGTGTGTGTGTGTGTGTGTGTGTGTGTGTGTGGATTTTTGTTTGTTTGTTTATTTGTTTTTGTTTTTTGTTGTTGCTGTTTCAAGGTAGGGTCTCACTCTAGCCCAGGCTGACCTGGAATTCACTATGTCATCTCAGGATGGCCTCGAACTCAAGGCAATCCTCCTACCTCTGACTCCCAAGTGTTGGGATTAAAGGTGTGCGCCACCACACCCGGCTAGTGTGTGAGAGAGTAAATGGGCACATCAGGGCTCCCAGCCACTGCAAAAAAACTCCAGAGGCATGCACCCCCTTGGTTAACTGGTTAACGTGGGTCCTGGGGAACCAAGCCTCGAACCGGGGTCCTTAGGCTTCACAGGCAAGTGCTTAACTGCTGAGCCATCTCTCCAGCCCTGCAATAGTTTTTAAGAGCTTCATTCTACAGCAACCAAGATTCAGAGAAGTTGGGAAACTTGCTCAAGAGATCATGCAGCTAGAAAGTTGCAGTGGCTGGCTGGTTTGGGGGTCTTCATGTGTTTACAGCCCACTGGACCCTAAAGGCAGCCCAACTGGCAGACACTTGCCTTTGCTGACTCCTAAGATGGAGAGACTTTTTGCTCCCCGGTGACTTTTCCTCTAGCCTTGGCGAGCTGAACCAAATTCTTCAGTATCTTGGCCTTAGGAGGAAATTGACGGTGACGAGAGTGTTCAGAGACTTAATTAACTAATGTCTTTAACATTCCAACGCTCAGGGCAAAAACTTCAATGCTACAATATTCTCAGAAAATGCTATGGACACAAAATCCAGCAAGAATGCTTTTTTTTTTTTTTTTTAAGAAAAGGAGTGGGCACAGGGTGAGGGAGGCCCCCTTGGCAGCCTGGCTGGGAAGAAAGATAGGCATGAGACGGGAAAGTGTGAGCTATACCAAACCAGTGGCAGCCAGCACAGAAATGACTCAGGCTGGCCGTAGATCCCTCCCAGAGAGAAGTGATTCTCAAGGTACCATGTGACTAATGGATGACCTTGGTCTAGATAGCTTGTTTCTGCCTTGTGTTGCAACATCTCGGCAGGGCCAGTGGGGGTCCCCTGAGACATTACAACTTAGCCTCTGTGATAAACAAGGCTGAACAAATGAGCAAGAAAAAAAAAAATCATTGAATTTTGTAGAGATTGTCTTGCTTATCTCTCTTTTGCTAACAAAACCAAGACAATCTCGTGTTGTCCTGGGCCTTCTTATCCCATCTTTTTGACAAATTTCTCATGATCTGCCGTTCTAGCAGATGCCTGTGCAGGAACCTCGTTGTTTCAAGGCCTTGGTGGAGACTGATTTTTCCTTTGCTACCAGAGCACGGGATTTATTTGATACCTGGCCACGTGTCTTCACACCATTTCTCATCAGAATCACGATCTTGTCTGGCTGATTTAAAGGAGGAAGCTTGGAGTCGCCCGGCTCAGGACCGAAGAGCACACAAAACATCACCTGGGCTCAGCCTTCCCAAAGCCTTCCCTTCGGAGGGGAGCAGAGTGAGAGATGGCTTCATCAGCATGGAGGGGGACTTACTTCTGTAAGGCTGAAATTTCTTAAGCAGAAGACGAGCTGAGCCAGACGCGGTGGCACATGCCTTTAATTTCACACGCAGAAGGCAGAGGAAAGAGGATCACCATGAGTTCAAGGCCAGCCTGGGACTACAGAGTGAGTTCCAGATCAGCCCAGGCTGGAGTGAGACTCTACCATGGGGGGAAAAGAAAAAGATGGTTTGTTGGGGTTGAAAGTGGCAGAGTTTGGACCTCTGTTCTCCAGCCAACAGTCCCGTGGGGTGCTAGCGGCCCACTGGGCTATGGCCACCCACAGACTGGATCATCCAAACCCAGCTACACAGACCTCAAGTCACTCTGTGGGATACTGGCCCAGGAATCTGGCTGCCACAGTCTTTGGGCATCAATGACAAATTGGAACGAAACTGTGGGGTTTCAGAAATGTACTAGTTACTTTTCTCCTTGCTGTGACAAAATACCTGAACAAAGCAATTTAAGGAAGAAAGGTTTATTTTGGGCCATAACTTGAGTGTACAGTCCACCACGGCAGTAGGGCTTGAGGGAACTGGTCACATTATGTCAACGTCAGGTCCCCAGTGACTCCAGGGAAGGGAAAGGAAAAGAACCCAACTAAGCCAGGCGTGGTGGCGCACGCCTTTAATCCCGGCACTCGGGAGGCAGAGGTAGGAGGATCGCCATGAGTTCGAGGCCACCCTGAAAATACAGAGTGAATTCCAGGTCACCCTGAGCTAGAGTAAAACCCTACTTGGAAAAAAAAATAAACAAATAATAAAAAGAAAGAAAGAAAAGAGCCTAACTCATGTATCGTACCACTTTTTCTTTTCTTTTTTGTTTGTTCGAGGTAGACTTTCCCTCTAGCCCAGGCTGACCTGGTATTCACTATGGAGTCTCAGGCTGGCCTCGAACTCATGGTGATCTACTACCTCTGCCTCCAGAGTTTATCCTCTGGGATTAAAGGCATGCACCACCACGCCTGGCCCTTTTTTTCTTTCTCTATCAAATAGGGTCAGAGGATTGGAGGAAGGCTCTTCTCTCTCTCCTCCGTACATCTCCCTCTGGATGTGAGGAGGGTGTTTTCTGACAACAGGGAGTTCATGGACTCCAATTTTTTAAAGATATTTTTATTTATTTATTTGAGAGAAAGAGAGAGTGAGTGAGCATGGGCATACCAGGGCCTCCTGCCCCTGAAGCCTAACTCCAGATACATGCACCACTTTGTGCATCTGACTTTACTTGGGCACCAGTGACATTGAACCCAAGCCATCAGGCTTTGCATGGAAGCACCTTTAGCTACTGAGCCATCTCTCAAGCCTTCTACTGCAATTTTTTGACTTCAGCATTTTTTGAGGTGGGGGAGACACAGCAAACCAGAACAAGCTGAAGCCCTGAAAATTCCAGCTTGGAATTCTGATCCCAGCCCCTCAGGGGTGTCAAGGTTAGAGGTCAGGGGCTTGGTGAGGGGCACCTCTCACAGTATCAATTTCTGGGCCTCGGAGGGCTGAATGTTGACTATACTTTTATAACTGACATACGCACACACTGGAGACCTCTCTCTCTTTCTCGTCCATCAGAAATGACTGCTAAACCCTGGCCACTCACCCTCTTTAAGTCATTTTAGATTGATGGTGTGGAGCTGACAGTCATATTAGGCTGTGCCACTCAGGACTGGCGAGGGAAAACTCGCTGGAAATGCTAAAGACTGTGGGGTCATGGTCCATCTGGTCTATGGAGCCCACTCGGTCAATGGAGCTGTGGTCAGGGGTGTATTGAAGTTTCTAATGACCTCAGGGTGAGGATAGTCTCCGCTGTGTGCTAGACACAGCCCTACTCATGGCTTTCTCAGGACCAGACACTGGCCTTCAGTCCTCTGCATGGCCACAGAAAGGACCTGCTGCTGCTCCATCTGCTCTGCCCACAAGGACACATGAGCACATGGAAGTGAGGGATCTTTCCTGTGACTCTCCTCTTGGTATTTGGCAGACCTTGGATTTGAATCCCAAAGCCCCATTTCAGAATCCAAGGGTTGTAGGAAACGTCTTGAGGGAGAAGCCTTGCAAAAATCCTTTTTTCTATATTTAAAAACTGCAGAAGTGGAAGCTAGAGAGATGCCTCAGTGGTTAAGGCACTTGCCTGCAAAGCCTAATGACCTGGGTTCGGTTCCCCAGTGCCCACAAAAAGCCAGATGCACAAGTGGCGTATGCATCTGGAGTTCATTTGTAGTGGCTAGAGGCCCTGACACACCCAGTCCCCCCTTCTGCTTGCAAATAAATAAATAAAAATATTTACTTTTTAAAAACTGGAGGCAACATCTCCCTGTACAGCCATTGGACAGTCACCAAACACCTTAGAAGGAAGTTCGTTATTGTGACATGCACCTGTAATTCTAGCTTCATGAGTGGCTGACATAGGATTGCTTGGGCCCAGGAGTTTGTATTGTTTTTGCAGTACTGAGAATTGAATAAGTTCATCATGCATGGTAGGCAAGCACTCTTAACACGGAGCCATACCCCTATTGAGCCCAGGAGTTTGAACCCAGCCTTCACAACATAGTGAGGCCCTATTGCAACACCCACACATTCCCCAACCACACACACACATGACACAGATAATATAACACACACCCCAAGCACAATTACCCACTGCTCACACTTACTGACACTTGCTGGGTATGAGGCCCTAAACCCTCATTAAAGACCTATATAATAGATAACTAATAGGATCTGTCCATCTTTTACAGGGACAGCAGGGAAAGCCAGCAAAGATAATTAACTCACTTTGGGTCACACAGCTCCCCAGTAATGGACGCTGAGGAATTCCCCTGGCCCTATCTGCCCCCCCCCCACCCCAACAACACCTTCTTCCTTAGGCGTAAAGCCACAATATATACAAGAGCTCCCCAGAAGACAGCAGTGGGATTAAACAGGAGCCACCAGCAGTTGGTAATCGACGTTTGACCTCTGGAGCCTTCCTGTAAAGTCACCTGGGGACCGAAGATGGGTTCTTCGGACAACAGAGCCACCACAGGGGATTGGGATCCAGATAGGCCAGTGCCACCAGGCAAACTTGCATCTGACTTCCCTCAATGAGGCACCTTTGGAACCAGATCTTGGAACTTACACTGAGGAATTTCTCCCTCTGTTTCTTCCCTGGTGAAAATATGCTGAGCTTAAATGTCAGCAGATAGGTGAAAACAAATAGACCTGGAATTGACGGCTAATCGCAGTCAACATTTTCTAGGTGAAATTCAATTACCAACCAGAAAACTAACATAGGACTGAGGGACTAGGGAGGCAAGGGGTAAATGATTACTTCCTAAGTGCCCAAGAGGGAGAAGGAAGATAGTAGTTATCGTATAGTAAAAGTGTAGCCTTCTCGTCACACAGTGCCCTGGAGCCTCATAGAAATTGGATCCAAGGCTGACATCTGCAATCCTGGCAGGCTGAGCCGCGTTGGGGTGCTTTCCACCTAAACCGTGGTGGTAGTTTGAATGGATGTCCCCCCCAATACATTCAGGAGTTTATTAACGCTGGTAATTTAGATCTCCAGCCACTTGGCTGGAGGAGGTGTCACCATGGGTGGATCCTAGGGTCCAGCCCTAAGGTGTGTTGGGGAATTCCAGTCTAAAGACATGCAGAGTGCTTGAACTCTGCCTGGAGTTCCTGAGCGGGCTTGCTTGTGGTGCCGTTGGTGGATTTTCGCTCTCTGCCTGGACCTGTGGAAAGGGGCCGGCTTCTTCTGCCATTGTGGAACTTCCTCTGTATCTGTAAGCTTCAGTAAATCCCTTCCTCCCATAACCGTGGCTGGCTTGGAAGTTCATCCCAGCAACCGGGAGGCCCACTACAGCTGTGTTCAAGCCTCTGGGACTCCTTGCCAGGCTGAGCTCTGCACTGTGTCCTGGGCCTTCCACAGAGGAGGGAAGAGAAGTCAGATGAAGGGACCCCCTCCCTGCCCATTCCTGCCTGGGCAGCATACCACAGCTCTTCCCCAGTGCACTTGGGGGCTCTAGGGTTAAGGCCCCACCTATACCCAAGCAGAAGCCAGTTGGCCCGGTCAAGCTTCCGGGAACTTAGAGAGTTGGCAGCCCTTAGCATTGTTCCTGTCACATGGAACTTCTAAGTGCCTCAAAAAAAAAAAAAAAATTGATTCCCCAAGTCTTTCCTCAAAATACTAATAAGTTCAGAGCAAGTCCCAGTGGGGGAGGGGAGGTCAGTGGTCAGTGTCCTTTTCCTTAGGCAAGTACCCAAGACTGGGGAGAAAAGCTATTTATGGGTTTTTTTTTTAAATTGTTTTTGTTTTTGTTTTCGAGGTAGGGTCTCCCTCTGGTCCTGGCTCACCTGGAATTTACTATGTAGTCTCAGGGTGGCCTCAAGCTCATGGTGATCCTCCTACTTCTGCCTCCCAAGTGCTGGGATTAAAGGTGTGTGCCACCACGCCCGGCTTCTTGCCTTCTCATCTTCTTATTAATAGGGAGGAAGGGGAAAGTAGGCTCACTAGCCCTGGCAAGTGTGGATCACTATAAAATACCAAGGTCTGCCTCCAGAAACACATCTCCTCCAGCAAGGCTCCACCTTCCCAAAGGCACCACCAGCTGGGAACCAAGCATGAGGCTCAATCAAAAACATCTGAGGGCTGGGGAGATGGCTTAGCAGTTGAGCCCTTGCCTGTGAAGGTAACAACCCCTGTTCAAGGCTCATTTCCCCAGGACCCATGTCAGCCAGATGCACAAGGGGGCGCATACATCTGCAGTTTGTTTGCAGGAGCTGGAGGCCTTGGCACACCCATTCTCTCTCTCTCTCTCTCTCTCTCTATCTATCTATCTATCTATCTATCTATCTATCTATCTGCCTCTTTCTCTCTCTGTCTGTTGCTCTCAAATAAATAAATATAAATAAACAACAACAACAAAAAAAGACACATGAGACCATAGGGGACACTCTAAACCAAAGCCACCACAATGCTCTTTCTTGCCTCCATCTCCCAAGTACTGGAGCAACATGTGTGAGCTGCCATACTCGGCTTAGCTCCTGTGGTTTTGAAGAAGCGCTCTACTTAACAAGATGAGCAGAAACGGTGGAGGACCATTGAGTCAGACCTCAGTGAGGTTTCCCAGCAAGCAGGTCCTTTTGGACTGCATTGAGTTCAGAGAGCCTGATGCGGCTGATGTCATATTAAAAAGTAAGTAGATTTGTGAGTTGACATAGTACACACCGATGGAAATCCAAATCTGCTTGGGCCTTCTTGAATGGCATGACATGTGATGAAGTCTTAAAGGTCACAGACCCGCTAAGTGAAATTGGTTAAAGCAAAACACACACAACACACACACAAAACACTCCCTGCTTCCTCTTCACAAGGGAGAAACGATGGCAGTGTCACACTTAGGGCTGTGTGAATGATCCCGAGCAGGGGTGCGCAATCACGCTTTGAAAGTCTAAATGCCTGAGCCAGCAGCAGGTGCTATCAATATTGGATAAACTGAGCGGGATACTTACACTTCAAAGGAATCATTTGCCTTACAAAGAGACTTCTTAACTTTCCTTAACACTTAAATGCTTACTTACCGAAAATTAATTGGAGGAGTAAGGCCAGAGGAATGTACAATGAACACATTGTTAGAGTATTGAGGCAATAAATCAGAGGTGAAGGCTTCTGAAATGAGTACCTAAGCCAATAGATCGATTATTTAAAATTCACTTCACATCCATCCGCTGCTGAAAGCGGGGTACAGCTTTGTATCTCCTTCACAGCTCTTCGAAATGAAAACAGAGGTTCCCGCATTACTTTTGCATACAGAGTCACTTTAGGTTTGCTTTCTTTCCCTTGGTTTCTCTGCAAAGCCAGCTTCTGAGGAGCACTGTCTGGTGGGAAAGTTGTGGGTGGGTTTAGTCCCCACACTTTCCTTTGTTCTCCCGAGTCCTGATCGCGCCTCCTAAAGGCCACATCCCTGAGTGGGACTGAGCTCCTGTGCGGCAGCCGTGGGGACTGGCTTAGAAGTCCGCGAGCCTTTCACGTTGCCTCCAAATATTTAGGCCATGGATATAGAACAGAGGCTAAAAGTCCTTGTTCCCAGGCATCAGGTTTTTGCTCTGCTATGGCAGGAAAAGGCTCTGTGAGAAACAGGTATTTTATTTTACTTGTTTGTCTTTTCAAGTTGGCATATCGAGATTTGGAGATCATTGATTCTGTTTTTCTTCAAATATGATTTGTTTTTGTTGATGCCTGTTTCCCCCTCCTCTTCCCAAACCCTTTTCCTTCTCCCTTTTCCCCTAGTATCTCTCGTATAAATGTCAGGAGACAATGGGACCAGGCATTTCAAAGAGAAATATTTTTAAAAATATTATTTAGTTATTTATTTATTTCAGAGAGAGAAAGAGGCAGATAGAGTCAGAGAAAGAATGGGTGCCCCAGGGCCTCCAGCCACTGCAACTGAATTCCAGAAGCATGTAACACTTCGTGAATCTGGCTGATGTAGGTCCTGAGGAATTGAACCTGGGCATTTAGGCTTCACAGGTAAGCACCTTAACCACTAAACCATCTCTCCAACCCTACAGGGAAATATTAAGCTAAGTGTAAATAAATGGAATAGATTATGGACAATAAGAGCTATTAAGTTCCATCAAATTTATTGAAAGTGACTACCTGGGATTCAGTGTTAAGAAGGATTCTGGGAGCTGGAGAGATGGCTTAGTGGTTAAGGCATTTGTCTGCAAGTCCTAAGGACTCAGATCTGATTCCCCAGTATCCATGTAAGCCAGACGCACATGGTGGCGCATATGTCTGGAGTTCATTTGCAGTGACTAGAGGCCCTGGCATGCCCAAGTTCTCTCTCTCTCAAATAAATAAATAAAGGATTCTGGGGCTGGAGAAATTGCTCCAGCAGAGCCTAACAACCTGAGTTTGATTCCCCAGTACCCATGTAACACTTGACACACAGTGGCACCTACAACTGGAGTCTGTTTACAGCGGCTGGAGGCCCTGGCACACCCAATCTGTCCGTCTGCCTCTCTTATATCTCTCTCTTCTTGTAAATAAATACAACTTAAAAAAAAAATTAAGGAGTCTGACGTCTCACTTAGGCACAAGGGAAAGAATGTCATGGTTGTTTAGTGACGTCTGCCATGGTGAAGGAGTGATGATGCTGGAAGAGATGCCACCCTTGGTAGAAATAATGGCCAAGGAGGAAGAAAAGTAGACCAAGAGAAGAGTGTGGGTATTTCTAACATCACACAGATAAGTGGCAGAATGGACTGTTTTTAACTTAGTGTAGCTCAGCCTGTCTTCCTTCAAACCCCACTTTATTCCCCATCAAAAGAGAGGTTCCCTTGTCCTTGTCCACACAACTCTGCTCTCCCTCTATCAATTCAATCCCTTGAAACTTCTCTATTTCCTTACTTTCTTTCCCCCTACCTCACACCACATGGTCACATCCTTGCTGAACATGTTTCCTTGCCACATTTATCTTATTCTCCTCTTTGATGCCCGTGGGCTGGAATTGCTGTTCTTGTGCAGTGAGGCTCCGAGGGAATGAACTTTCTGCATGCTGCTCTTCTTGTAGCATTTTGGAGGCCAGGTGGGGCTCTGCCCAGACTTCCCCCTTCAATACCATAGCCTTCATTTCTTTGCAGGTGTTGGCTACTGACAGCTGTTAGCTCCATGGTGCCGGATCCCAGAGTCTCCACACATCAGATGCTCAAGGTGGCAACTTAGATTCCAGTCTATCTTCCTAAGTTCCAACTCAAACCTCAAGGTCGTCCCACTGCCCTTCTATCTACCTTTCTGCCCTCCTGTGTTGCAGACTTCAGGCTCAGTCACAAAACAGAAATAATAGCCACACATAAACTGTGTAACTAATTCAGTCAGATCCCTTTAAAAAAGAAAAATAGGCAGGTACTGGGCTGGAGGGGTTGCTCAGCGGTTAAAGGCACTTGCCTGCAAAACCCGATGGTCTGAATTCAATTTCTCACTACTCACATCAAGCCAGATGCACAAAGAGACACGAGTCTATGCAGTGGCAATTTGCTCATTCACTCATCCTCTCTTTTTCTCTCCTCCCTTTTTCTTTTTCTCTCAAATAATATTTTTAAGCATACTGAATTCTACTTTTCTATCATCTACTAAATGATCATCTACAAAACTATCATCTATCGTCTGTTTTCCTGTCAGCTATCATTTATCATCTATCAGTAATTAATGTATCTGCCTGTCCATCTATCACCGGCGTTCTAGCGTCTCTTTGCTGTGACAATTCTTGAGTGAAATAACTTGAAAGGAGGAGAGCACCATTTTGACTTGTAGTTTGAGAAATGCCAGTCCATGGCTGGCTGGCTTCATTACTCGGAGCCTGAGGTGAGGCAGAACATTATGGCGACAGGCGTATGTGATAAAGTCTGCTCACCTTAGAGTAGCCAGGAAGCCAGGAGGTAGGCAAAGGGACATGGGACAAGATTCATCCCTCAAAGACGCGCGCCCAGTGGCCTATTTTATGTTTCTATCACCTTCCAGTAGTGCCGTCAAATGTCTGCTTACATCATGAGCCACTCACTTCTCAGGAGCTCCACCTTGGAACACTACTGCATGGGAAACCCAGCCTCCAGCACATGAGACCTTCGGGTACTGTCGTAGATAGCTCCTCGATGCTGGGACCAGCAACCAACCCAACACAGTTTTATGGAAGGAAGGGATTTCTTTCAAGCTTACAGATCCAGGGGAGGTTCCATCAATGGCAGAAGAAGCTGGCTGCCATTCATACATCCAAGCAGAGAGAGAGAGAGAGAGACCCCTGATAGCCAGCAGACACCAAAAAGTAGCATGCAGAGACCCCGCCAGAGCTTAAACCCTCTCTGTACACCTTTGGGCTGGAATTCAGATCTGCCTCCAGTGACATGCCCCCTGTAGCAGCAGTCAGCCTGCTAGAGGCTGAGGCTGCAAACTCAATTTTAATAAAACCCCGGAGTCTATGGGGCCGGACATTCAACCTACCACAGGTGCCAGGTTATATCAAAACCATAATAGTCTTTTTTCCTACCTCCTCTGTCTACCCATTAACCTATCCACCTCACCATTCTTATATCCACCTCCCTATCTGAATGGTTTTCTGTTCTTGACCAAACTGGGCGATGCCATCATGGCTTCGGGGAGCTGCTGAACCTAGGGTGACACCCACCCCTGTATCACGTTCAGTAACTAGTTCACATAGAGCCATCAAGGCCTGGCCCTCTTGCCTTAACGTAAGACATGTCTAAAGAGGTTTTCCCAGCTCTTAAACTCACTGCATGGCTATCTGAGGTCTCTTTGTGGTGTGCCGTAGTTCAACTTGTCTCTTTGTCCAATTTGTTTCCTTCACCTCCTCCCCAGTCCCTGTAGGGACTGATCGTCAGGAAACTTAACAATAAATTCCCGCAGTCATATTGTCTTCAAGTCTGATTCTTGGGGACTCCAGCCATTTTCACTTAGCAAACTGATGTGGCATGTACTTGGGGCTGGGCTCTGTGTGGACAGTGAAATTGGAGGATGATTAAGCCCCAGTGGGTAATCACAGACAACACACCCCTAACGGCATAGCATAGACCTGGGCAGGTGTTGGCATGCCCAAGACGTTGCAATGGCAGCAGCCCTTAAAGCGCGTATCTTCCTAGTTTGCCTGAGTCTCAGATGAATACATGTTTGCCAGGCAAGCTGGGACACACACTCCAGACAGAGGGACAGAATGAATGAGGACAGAGCTCCGGAATGCGCATCTTGGTATCACACTGGAGCCTCAAGTGATGATACAGGAGGAGGGGAACATTAAGACTTCCCTGCACTTGGACATTCTTTTGTGGGGGTGAAGAACCCCTGAAAGACACAGTCAGGCTTGGCTCCCAGAGCCTCCACTTCCATCAGAAGCAGGTACCCGGGATCTGGATGAGAGCGGATGCCTGGCTGCTGCTCAGCTCTCCGATGGAGGTGCTGGACTTTTCTGTGGCCGCTTCACGTGCATGGCTGCTCCTAACTGTGGCTGTGTCCTAAAGGTCTCAGGGTCCTGATCGCTCTGACATCCTGAAAGTGGTGAGGCTACTGAGGCTGTCGGGTGAAGCAAAGCTTTTTTCTTTGGCCAGCGGCTCCCTGAAGAGGTGGTGCGCACCTTGTATCTTTGTTCTGCAGTGTGATGCTGAAAACTGTGCGCGTGTGACCAAGGACTACCTCAAGTGCTATCTGTATTTGTTTAAGATGTGGGTCTCTCATTAGCCCGGAGCTTGACAAGCATACAACTGGCTGTCCAGAGAACCCTAGCGTTTCACCTTCTCCCACGTCTCCAGTGCTGGGGTTACAAGCATGTCCCATCACATGGGCTTTTTTTTTTTTTTGAGAAAAGATCAACAGACTGGCCTCTTTTTTATGCAAAAGAGAGAGGGAGAGAGAGAATTGGTACACCAGGGCCTCTAGTAACTGCATGTGCAACCTTGCATACTTGGGTCACTGTGTGTCTGGCTTACTTGGGACCTAGAGAGTCGAACATGGGTCCTCAGGCTTCACAGGCAAAGTGCCTTAACCGCTAAGCCATCTCTCTGGCCCCCATATGAAATATGTGTATATATATATATATATATATATATATATATATATATATATATGAATTAAATAATGTAGGTTCTTTCTGGAGATTGAATTCTGGTCTTCGTTCTTGCACAATAAGCACTTTGCCAGCTGAGTGCCATTTCTAGCCCCTCAAAACCACTTGTGAAAGTTCAGTCTGTTTCTTGAGCTTTTCCAACAGCTCTGTAAGCCATTTACCACCTTCTACCAAAGTATCTTCTACTTTAGTGGAAAGAGTAGTTTCTGTTCTCTTCAACTGAGTCCTTATGGGGGACAAAAGTCAGGAGACCTGTTAAAAGGTGTTCAGACTTTCCAGAGGATGATAAAGTGGGCTGTGGATCAAGAGAAAGGGACACATTAGGAAAACACTTAGGAGGTAAAATTATCTGTACTTGGTGATTAATCGGGTGTCAAAGATGGGGAGTAATGGAGAAGTAATTGCTAGGGTGACTCAGTTTTCTGGGCAAAAAAAAACTCAGATTGAGTATTTGGGGAGAAGTAAGCTTGGAGAAGTAGGCAAAAGCAGTAAGTTCAGGTGCCCAGAGAGTATCCAAGTAATTTTTTTCCCCTTTTTTGTAATGAAATCAGCCATAATGGTATGCATGACTGTGGAATTATTTATGAATTCCCGTTTCTTCTCTGAATCTGTAGTGTTCCTGAAAGTAGGAGCTACACCCTCTTATTCAGGCCTGGTAAGAGGAGCCTGGGTGCTCACCAGACATTCTTCGAACATTGAATAAGCACGTTGGGTAATAAAATTGATAATGATCAGACTCAGCATCATGAGGAGGCGCTGTCGCGGGCACTGCTGCTGTGAGTGGCAATTACACGCTCAGCAAGATTGTGTTTTTATGATGGTGGTGACAATGACGATGATGGTGATGGCGAGGGTGCGTCTGGGCAGGAATATATCCCTGGTTGGAAAATCAAGCCAGAGGTATAGAATTTTATCAGCATGCCTATAAAGCCCACACAGACTGCCCAGAGTCTCTTGTCTCTGTTCCATATTCATGAGGTGCCAATCAGATGGCGGGTTTATTAGGAAGATTTTCCCAGGTGTTTTGCAAATGGAACAACGTTGCTTGATCTGTCACAGACTTGGTGCGACTTGCCAGCTCCTGTGAATCCCAGCCAGAGTTGACTCCCGAGGTCAGGGCCAATGCATGCCCTCAGCCTGGCTGATTCCCTACGGCCGTTCACCAGGCACCAGCAACCTGATCATTATCCTCAACGTGATGGTTAAGCTGGGATGCGACTGGGGCTGGCTTTGTCCCGGCTGGGTTTGCTCACTGTCTCTGAACTATGAGTTTGTTCTGCACACTCTCCTTCTAAGCATGCCCATGAGGAGCGATCCTTTCCAGACACTTACTCTGCCACTTTCCCTTCCTGGCATGCATGGAAGTCAGATGTGCATAGCTAAACACATAAATGTGTGCCTTGTCTAACTCTATTGTTTAAGGGAAATGGAAGGACAGTAGCATCCAATAAAATGAGACATGCATTTTGGGCTGGAGATATGGCTCAGGGGTGAAAGGTGCTTGCTTACAGAGCCCGACAGCTTGGGTGGTCTCCCCAGTACCCACATAAAACCAGATGCATCTGGAGTTCGTTTGCAGTGGCAAGAGGCCCTGGCTTACCCATTCTCTCTCACTCTCCCTTTCTCCTTACAAATAAACAAAAAAATTTTTTTAATCTCCAGATTCTATGTAAAACAGCTGCGCCTGGCCACATATGCCTGTAACCCCAGTCCCACGGGCAAGCAGAGATCCTAGAATCTTCAGAGGCCCACAAGCTCTGGAATTAATAAAAGGAGACTGATTCAAAACAAAACAAGGTGATGGGGCAATGGAGGGCTTCACCCAGCTTCCACTCCAGCCTCTGCAGGTGAGTGACCCTGGCTTTAGGCAAGTGTATGGGGTGTGATAAGTGCACATGCATACACCACACATGCACACACAGGCACAAACAAAAACAATACTAAAATTAAACAATGACGTGCGTTTCGATGAGCACATGGCCACACATCATTGAGGGAGTTCTTAAATGCCTCCAAGCACAGGAAAACCTATGAAAGCACAGAAAGCCTATGACTCTGGATGCAGATTGCTGGGGGTGTGTTAAAACCGCAAATGGCCTTTCATGAAATAAAAACAAAATACCAAACAATCTTCTATTGATTTACAGAATGGCTGCATTTTTTTAATTAACTGCATATTAACCTGAAAATAACTCCCCACGCAAACAAGGTTCCAGGTCATTAAAAACAGGCCTTCACTTACACTGTTATTCAATGGGTCAAAGTTATGTGGGTGTCAGATGGTTCTTCATTGTGGGAAGCATACTGGACATACTGGTGATCTACTAACATCAGTGGAACCACCCAGAGATTGCAACCACTGGAAAACAGCCCTCTCAAGCCCTCAAGATGCGGTAGAGACCTACTCCACAGAGAACCACGTGATTCCAGCAAGGGCTCCCTTGACCCTCCATTAAGCAATCTGCTCATGAAGGATACCATGGTGCTAGGGGACCAGGAATTAAGATTTGGAATGACAATAAGAACGTGCTGTGGTTGTCAACCCCATAACCTAGCCCTGGGGGTTATATCATGGGAATTTGTCCTGTATACATCTCGCAGGGGTCCACCTCCACTGAGCTCATGAATAACAATATAAGTTTATCTATTTGGTTATTTGGAGCCGAAGCCAAAAAGTGACTCAGATTCGGAAAAGGATTTTCATGAGTCAAAAAAAAAAAAAAAAAAAAAGTTATATGTTGCTATAAGCAGGCAAGATTTGGGGCATGATTTGCCGCCCTGCCTACCCAACGGAGAGAACATATGCCTCTATCAACACAATAGCCTTCATTCCACCTGCCAATGATGCTCAATTTCCTTGATTACCCTCTTTCTGTCTGAATTCACCTTTTAGCTCCTGTGGCCCCAAGACTTAGAAAACCAGAAAATATGGCTTTGTTATGATAGAGAGAAAATATCTGTTCTTTTCCTTACCCATCACAAGGCTTGTGGCTGAGCCTCCCCCCCCAAAACCCGCCCACACATACACACGTGACAATGAACGAGACAAAAGCTTACACGCCGATCTCGTGTAAGTTTCATGTCACATGGTTGTCTTCTGAAGTTAAGGATCCAAAGAAAAGGGAGGGCTGGAAAGATGGCTCAGCAGTTAAGATGCTTGCTTGCAAAACTTAAAGACCACTCTCCCATTTGATTCCCCAGTTCCCACATAAAGCCAGATGCACAAAGTGATACATATACCTACAGTTTACAGGGGTTGGACGCCCTGGTGTGCCCATTCTCTCCATCTCTATCTCTCTGTTTGTAAATAAGTAGAAACCTGTGAATAGCTAACTCTTGAATAGGCATTACAGGCCCTGATTCCCATGCAATAGAAAATCTGCATGTGGGCTGGAACGATGACTTAGTGGTTAAGGCACTTGCCTGTGAAGCCTAAGGACCCAAGTTCAATTCTCCAGTACCAATGTAAGGCAGATGCACATGGTGGCATATGCATCTGGAGTTAATTTACAGTGGCTGGAGGACCTGGCATACCTATTCTCTCTATATATCTATCTGCCTCTTTCTTGCTCTGCCTCTCAAATAAATATATAAAAGCAAAATATTTTTAAAAGGAAGAAAATCTGCATGTAACATGACTCCCTTCATTAGCAACAGGAAGTAGCTATGTAATTACTGTAATTATAACAGTCGGGTAGTATGTACTGAGCTGATTGAACGCCCTTATGACTTAATACTACATCTTTACTTTTCTATACATTTCTCTTGACTGAGCTGTGCCATTACAGTCTGTTTGTGTGCACACACTTTGAGAAATTTAAAAAGAAATTTTTTTTTTAGTTCTTGAGGATTGAACATAAAGCCTCATTCCAATGTTATACCACAGAGCCACAGGGGAGCCCCCATGATCTTGTGCGTGTGCACATGCGTGCACGCCATGTGTGAGCATGGGACACACGTGCTCTGGCACACACGTGGTGGTCAGAGGACAAGCTGAGGTGGCGGTCGGTCTTCCTCTTCCACTTGGTTGGAGGCAAGGTTCTCCTTATTCCCGTGGGTACTGGGGAATCAAACCTGAGTCATCAGGCTTCATAAGCAAGTGCCTTTCACTACTGAATCATCTCTCCAGCCTTCCCTTTTATTTTTATATTTGTGTATATTGTGTGGTAGTAAGGGATAAAAGTAGGCTATTGGGCTGGAGAGATGTCTTAGCGGTTAAGTGCTTGCCTGTGAAGCCTAAGGACCCCGGTTCGAGGCTCGGTTCCCCAGGTCCCACGTTAGCCAGATGCACAAGGGGGCGCACGCGTCTGGAGTTCGTTTGCAGTGGCTGGAGGCCCTGGCGCGCCCATTCTCTCTCTCTCCCTCTATCTGTCTTTCTCTCTGTGTCTGTCGCTCTCAAATAAATAAATAAATAAATAAATAAATAAATAATTTAAAACAAAAAAAGTAGGCTATTATCTACGTATGTTTATTCACTCATGACATATCCGAGTTTTAAATATTTTTCATAGTTCTAGGATATGTGGCCCATCTGTAATTTTTTTTTCAAATGATCATCAACACCCTCTCCCCTAAACTTTTTGGTAGGTAAATATGTACATGTACAATTCAAAGTGATGTTTGCTCCAGGGCCTGCGTACCTTACGGACACCCGTGAAGAAGTGGGAGTGGAGGACAGAAGCACGGAATCCAGTGGCAATGACCTGAGGGAACTGAAGTAGGCATCGGCTATCCTCTTGATATGCAGTGTGGTCTCAGGAACAGGACACCTGCCCCACGAACGTCTTCAGGGGAGAAGATCAGCAGATGACCTTTCTAGGCTTTTATGGCCTGATTCAAGGGGAAAGGGGGAGGAAAGTGCCGGAAGTTCCCACTGTCTTCTCACATGCCAATGTGCCATTTTTTTTTTAAATTTGGTTGAACATTTTGTTTTTATTTATTTATTTGAGAGAGAGAAAGAGGCAGAGAGAGAGAGAGAGAATGGGCGTGCCAGGGTCTCCAACCACCGCCAACGAACTCCAGACACTTGTGCCCCGTGTGCATCTGGCTTACGTGGGTCCTGGGGAATCAAACCAAAGTCCGTTGGCTTTGCAGGCAAACACCTTAACTGCTAAGCCATCTCTCCAGCTCCCAATGTGCCATATTTGAGGTAGCATGTCCTGAACCCCATTTCCACTGTGGCTGACCGTAGCGTCTCTGGAGTGGAGCTTCTGGCACGTGCCTTCCAACTGACTGGCCATGGTTAATTCTCACAGAGCTCTGGCGAGCACTAATATTTCCCAGGAGGCAGAAGACAGGGCCCAGACAAGAGTGTACCAGGACCAAGTGGTCTTACCCCCTGGGTTCGGGGATCTATGCGAGACACTAATGAAGGGTGATGAGAGCTCTCTGACTTTGTGTGGTCCCGGCCCTTAGCAGAGGGTCTAGCATATAAAAGGGCCACGAAAGTATTTGGTGAATAAATGGACCTGTTACGTTTGGTTCAGGTTCAAGCAATATGATGTGAATTTATACATTATGCACTCATCACTTGCTACATAGAGCCGTGAACGAACAGTTGGCTGGATGAGTAAAATCTAGCTTTTAGGAAGGGTTGTGTGACCTTGGGCAAGTCCCCAAACTCCTCTGGGCCTCATTATCCATCAGCAATATGAGAGAATGGAAACAAGCTGGCCTGTGGGTCCTTAATGACGTTTGCAATCTGATGCAGCACAATCAAGCTGACCCATTGTGTCCACACGCCTGGGGATTCTAGTGGGCCGTGGTCTCCAGCAGTTACCTTCTTGTTTCGGGGACAAAACACCCAACCAGAAACAGCTTATGGAAGCAAAGTGTTTATTTTGCCTTCCATATATATATATATATATATATATATATAATTTATTAGAAAAGAGAGCCGGGCATTTGATCCCAGCACTTGGTAGGCAGAGGTAGGAGGATCGCCATGAGCTTGAGGCCACCCTGAGACTACATAGTGAATTCCAGGTCAGCCTGGGCTAGAGTGAGACCCTACCTCAAAAAACAAAAATAAAAATAAAAGAAGAAAAAGGGTCTAAAGAGATGTCTCAGTGGTTAAGGCACTTTCCCATTGAAGCCTAAGGATCCAGGTTTGATTCCCCAGTACCCACGGAAACAAGGTGCACAAAGTGGTGCATACATCTCGAGTGCATATGTAGTGGCTAGAGGTCCTGACATGCCCATCCCCCCGCCAGCTCTCTCTCCTATGCATTTATTTCAGAAAGAGAGAGGGAGAAAGAGGTAGGGAGAGAGAATGAGGGCACCAAGGCCTCCAGCCACTGCAAATAAACTCCAGATGTATGCGCCATCAGCAGGGAAATAGTGGGGAGATGGAGCTAAGCTTTGAACACCCAGGGGGCTGGACTAACAAACTTCAAGTCTAGTCATCAGCGACATAACTCCTCTAAGATTCCACCTCCCGAAGGTTTTACCAGCCAGGGAACAATTATGATGTTTAATCTCAAACACATGAGGCAAATATCACATGATACTTAGACACCGCAATGATTACAGGAAGATTACACTTTCTTAGTGCTGGTGCTTGTTTATCTTGGCGGAGGGGTGGGGTGCGTGAGGTAAAGTTTCACTCTAGCCCATGCTGACCTGGAATTCACTGTGTAGTCTCAGGGTGGCCTTAAACTCACAGCGATCCACCTACCTCTGCCTCCCAACTGCTGAGATTAAATGCATGCGCCACCACACCTAGACTTTTTTTTTTAATCTGTCCAGACCAGGTATGGTGGCTCATCCCTTTATTTATTTTTTGGTTCTTCTTCTTCTTCTTTTTTTTTTTTTTTTTGTTTGTTTTTTGAGGTAGGGTCTCACTCTAGCTCAGGCTGACCTGGAATTCACTGTGTAGTCTCAGGGTGTCCTCAAGCTCACGGCGATCCTCCTACCTCTGCCTCCCAAGTGCTGGGATTAAAGGCGTGCACCACCATGCCCAGCTTTTTTGTTCATTTTTATTTATTTATTTGAGAGTAACAGAGAGAGAAAAAGAAAGAGGCAGAGAGAGAGAGAATGGACGTGCCAGGGCTTCCAGCCACTGCAAATGAACTCCAGATACATGCGCCCCCTTCTGCATCTGGCTAACATGGGTCCTGGGGAATCGAGCCTCAAACAGGGGTCCTTAGGCTTCACAGGCAAGCGCTTAACCACTAAGCCATCTCTCCAACCCTAGACTCATTTTTTAAATAATGCTTTTAATTTTTATTTGAGGAGGGGATAGAGAGATGGAGAGTGAGAGAGTAAGAGAGAGAGGGGGAGAATGGGTATGCCGGGGTCTCCTGCAAACAAATTCTAGACACATGCACTGCTTCGTGCATCTGGCTTTACGTGCATGCTGGGGAATTGAACCTGGGCCGTCAAGCTTTGCAAGCAAGTGCCTTTAACCAATGAGACATCTCTCCAGACCCAAATTATGTCTTATGTTTTGAAAAGCTTTTACTTTATTTATGTATGCATGCATGTGTGTGCATGTGTGCGCGCATGCATGTGTGTGTATCAGAGCCTCTTGCTGCTATTAACAAATGCCAGACACTTGCACCACTTTTTTTATATCCTATTTATATGGGTGGCTTGGGACTTGAACCTGGGTCAGGAGGCTTTGCAAACTGGCAGAATTCTCTCCCCTTATTTCCCTCTCTCCTCCCCACCCATTAAGGTAATTGAGGTTATAAAGTTCTCACTTCCCCAAACCAGTTCAGCAGGGCTTCCATCCAGCCTGACTACTGCAGGCTCAGGTTGGATCCTCCTTCCCCACACCCCATGTAGCCCATGGTAGAATCTCTTCCTCTCCTTATTCTCCCCTGAAGGACTTGAACCCCCTTTCCCTGACCCTCATTCTCTCTCTCCTAGGCTCCTGCCCTAGTAATACAGTTCTCCCTATCTTGCCATCTCTCTCTCTTCTCTTCCTCTCTCCCTCTGCCTGTTTGTCCCCTTCCTCTTCCCTTCAGAGTTCACTCCAGTTTCCCTCCTTATCCAAATCCCACCACTCTCTCGCTGGCCTTGAGTAAAACCTTGGACCCAAGAAGACCATCTTAGAGTCCTCTATCCTGAATGTGACACATGTAAGTGCCTTTAACTGCTGAACCATCCTCTCAGCCCCTGAGATTATGTTTTCATATATGCGGTTTGTTTATGTGACTGGAAAATAATACCAAGACATTTTACTCCCATTTGTTTCTGTCCAGCATGTTAGGTCACTGCTGGCCCTAGTGCCTTACATAGCCTTACACGTTTGTCTTTTTTAGTTTTTTAAGTCCTTTTTCTTGTTCATTTATTTGAGAGCAACAGACACAGAGAAAGACGGAGGGAGAGAGAGAGAGAGAGAGAGAAGAGAGAGAGAGAAGGGACACGTCAGGGCTTCCAGCCACTGCAAATGAACTCCAGACACATGTGCCCCCTTGTGCATCTGGCTAATGTGGGTCCTGGGGAATCGAGCCTTGAACCTGGGTCTTTAGGCTTCATAGGCAAGCACTTAACCACTAAGCCATCTCTCCAGCTCATCCTTACACTTTTGGTTCATGCCAGTTCCAGTAAGTATTTTGAATTCCTGATTTCTTGCATGAAGACAATGTTTAAGATATACTTATTTTTCATTTTCTATTTTTATTTATTTATTTATTTGAGAGCAACAGACAGAGAGAGAAAGAGGCAGAGAGAGAGAGAGAGAGAGAGAGAGAGAGAGAGAGAGAGAGAGAGAGAGAATGGGTGCACCAGGGCCTCTAGCCACTGCCAACGAACTCCAGACGTGTGCGCCCCCTTATGCATCTGTCTAACGTGGGTCCTAGGGAATCCATCCTCGAACTGGGGTCTTTAGGCTTCATAGGCAAACGCGTAACAGCTAATCCATCTCTCCAGCCTTAATATATACTTTTGTTTGTTTTTCTTATTTCAGAGAACATCCCAGCACTGTTCATTCTCATTTTGGCAGTCAAAGTACAACATCTTTCTTTCTTTCACTGCTGTGTAGTAGTCCATCGTATATAGTACATAATTAATTTCAACAGCCCTTCACTGAATATTTGCATGTTTTCCCATCTTTTGCTATCACATTGTTGTGATAAATCAACTTGCATGCACAGCAAGTAAATTGAATAGATTCCCAGGGTGAATCAATAAATGCTTCTGGCGCTGGAGAGATGGCTTAGCGATTAAGGTGCTTGCCTGCAAAGCCAAAGGATCCTGGTTTGATTTTCCAGGACCCACATAAGCCAGATGCACAAGGTAGCACATGCGTCTGAAGTTCGTTTGCAGTGGCTGGAGGCCCTGGAGTGCCAATTCTCTCTCTCTCTCTCAAATAAATAAATAAATAAAATGTATTTTTAATAAATGCTTCTGTCATCTTGGGAGCTGCTGTGAAATTCCCCTCCTTGTACATTCTCACAACCATGTGTGAGGATGCCTGTTTCCCACAGCCTTCCCAGGACAGCGTGGTGTCAGACTTGGGTGTTTGCTAACCTGAGAGATGAGGAACTCTATTTTGCTATGGTTTCTCATTGACATTCATCTCACTGCCAATGAGGTGGGGCACCTTTCTGTGTATTTAGGAAGTATTTGCATCATGCTTGCTATACCATGCTCTTGGGTCACTTTTTCTAGCAATTTTTTCAAAGCTCCTTTTCAGGGGAAAAAAAAAAAATCAGCCAAAAATATGTGAGCTCTTTCTTTTGTCTTAAAATTTTTTTTTTAAAGTTTTAATTTATTGAGAGAAAGAGAGAGACATACAGAGAGAGACTGGTAGATAGAGAGAGAATGGACATGCCAGGGCCTTCAGGCACTGTAAACGAACTCCAGACACCTGCGCCACCTTGTACATCTGGCTTATGTGGGTCCTGGGGAACCAACCTGGGTCCTTTGGCTTTGCAGGCAAACACTTTAACTTTTGTCTTTTTTTTTAAAAAAAAATGATTTTGAAAGCCGGGCGTGGTGGTGCACGCCTTTAATCCCAGCACTCGGGAGGCAGAGGTAGGAGGATCGCCATGAGTTCGAGGCCACCCTGAGACTACGTAGTGAATTCCAGGTCAGCCTGAGCCAGAGTGAGACCCTACCTTGAAAAACCAAAAAAAAAAAAAAAAAAAAAAAAAGATTTTGAAATTATCTTAAAGAATTAATCACTATGGAAATCATTCATTTAATAAATAAATATATAGTTAGTAAACACATATTAAGATATACTCAATATATATATATACATATAAATGTCTTGGGCGCATTTCAATTTATCTCATAAGTAAACAGATTTGAGTTCTCTGCCCGCTGTTGGTGATAGCGATGAATCATTGAAGAGGTCGTCCTTGCAGACGACCCGCTCCGACCTTGGTTTGGTGTGAGGAATAATAATAACATCTGACATTTGAGCGGTCCTTTATCATTTATAAATCACTTTCTCAATTACCCATTTTGGTGCCTCAGTTAAATACGGTCTTTACAGTTGTATCAGTTAGGTTTGGGTTTAGCTGTACTGACAAAAGGAAAATTTTAAATAGCGTTGCTTTAAACCAAACAAAATTTCCCAGTTGCAGGCATCTCTAGCGCTGGGGCCCCACAGTGCCAGAAATGGAAGATTTTTGCACTTATAGAGTCCTGTCCTCGTGACCCACGATAGGGACATCACTGGTCCAGACAGCAAGGCAGAGAAGCAAAGAATAAAAGAGCAGAGGCGCATGCTGACCGTCGATCTCTTACAGGCAGTTCCAGCTTCCACAAGACTTTTCCGTTAATGTCCCGTTGACTGGAACTCAAGTTGCGGGGCCCCACATAATTGCAAGGGGTCAGTAAGATCATTCAAGGCCATCACATGGCCTGCTGGAAACTGGCAGGGAAGAAGGTAAGATTATGAATGAAGGAGAGCAAATACACGTGTTCAGCCAGAATTCTCTGCCAGAGAAACAAGAGAAAGGGTGTCATTAGAGTCCTTAGAAAGGGATAAAATGGCTCAATGATTTTTCCTGTTCGATTGAACACATTGCTTTCCTCCTGACACCTTGCAAAAAGAATAGCCAAAGAAAAGAACAGCATAAACTCCTAAGGGGACTCTGTCAACGAACGGGAAATTTTAGCATGTTTCTGGCAGCCAGAAATGTATATAAAAGAAATTTTGGTGAGGTTTGCCATAGAGACAAAAGAGAGAACTCAGACATAAATCCCTGTAACTTATAGTTAACTGATCTTCAATGAAGATACGGAGAATACACATTGGGGCAAGAACAGTCCCTTCCATCGGGGGTGTTGTGACAACTGTTTACCTGCATATGTGCAGAACATTGAAATTACATGCTTATACTATTTACAAAAATCAACTCAAAACGGATTAAATTCTTAAATGGGAGACTTGAAACTGTAAAACTGGTAGAAGAGAACACCGAGGAAGCCTGGGAAGATGGATCAGCAGTTAAAGGCGCTTGCTTACAAAGCCTGCCAGCCTGGGTTTGATTCCCCAGTACCCATGTCAAGCTAGATGCACAAAGTAGTGCATGTATCTGGCATTCATTTACAGTGGCAAGAGGCTCTAGCGTGTCCATTCTTTCACTTTCCTCTCCTTCTTCTCTCTCTTAAATAAATAAAAATATATTTTTTAGGGCTGGAGAGACAGTTCAGTGACGAAGGCACTTGCCTGCAAAGCCTAATGACCCAGTTCAATTTCCCAGTACCTACATAAAGGCAGGTGCACAAGGTGACACACGTGTTTGGTGTTGATTGGCAATAGTTGGAGGCCATGGCAGACCCACTGTCTCTCTCTTTATCTGCCTCTTTCTCTCATAAATAAATAAATGTGATATATATATATATATATATATTTTAAAAACACAGAAGAAAAGCTCTGTGATATTGGTCTTGGCAATGTATTTTTTTAATATGACTTTAAGAGCACAGTGAACAAAACTGAAAATAGACAAGATTACAACAAGCTAAAAAGTTTTGGTATAGCAAAGGAAAAATTTCCAGAGTAACAGGTACTTCTAAATATTGGAAGAAAGGGAGAAATACTGTATATCATACATGTGATACACACACACACACACACACACACACACACACACACACACACACATACACATACACACATATATATAGCAATTAAATAATAAGAAAACAACTTAACAAATGGACAAAAGACCCCAAGTAGATACGCAAATGGCCAACAGGCTGATGAGCGTTGTTCACACTAGCTAAATACGGAATTGATCTGGAATACTACTCAGCCTTTACAAAGTTAAAAAAAAAAAAAAAGAAAGAAACTTTAAAAAAACGTGCTCTTTGCCACAAACTTTAGGGATTAGAATGATGGCTATCACTGGCAATTTGAGAATAAGGATATGGGAGCATTGAGATGGTCCTTGAAGGTTATAAAATTTCAATTTCAGGCAGATGGGAGGAAGAAGTTCAAGAAATCTTGTTCAACTTGCTAACTATAGTTAGTAACATAGTCTTGAAGATTGTTCAGAGTAGATTTTAAATGCTTTCATTACCAAATGTATGTGAATGTGTATGTCAAAGAGTTTAATTTAGCCGTCACACAATGCATTCATATTTTAGACATCAGATTGTACATGAGAAATATATAATTTTTTCTTTTTAATTAAAACAAAATGGGAAAGAGACATCTACGTCAAATATCCATATGTAAAAATTTCATATTTCCAATCCCAAATTAAATGAAAACTCAGAGGAAAGATACCCAGATAGTTTGACTAGAATCTCCACATTAAAAATTCTCCTTTAACAAGCTAGTTAATGCAAATAAAATACTTAAGATGGAAATAAATGCTAGTTATTATACTTATTATGACTAATAGTAAGACATAGCAGACAAAAAGACATTCCTGTAATACATATGATGACTTCATTAAATTTTGATAGAATTTTATACCTCATAGTTTACTTTTAAATCTATTTTGCTTTTTGGTGACAATGTATATTATTTGGTGTTGTCTTTCCTCCATTTACTGGCTTTGGTCTTCATATCTCTTCCATTTCAACTTCATATCATTGATAGTTTAGCTGGTATTGTTGGTTTTGGCAAGTCTGTCATTATAATGCCCTGCATACCTAGCAGTATAGAGAAAAACGATGCTATGCACCAGGGGGGAAAAAAATAGTCACGATAGCTACTAATTCTCCTGATTGACATTAACAGATTTGTCATTTCCAGTAGCATTTGTGCCTAAGTGACAGACATTCCCATGCAAATTGTCAACAGAGGTGATATTGAAGACATGTAGCTGGCGCAGCATTACTGACGAGTCAGAGCAGACAGACACTCTCAGACTTCCACGGCAGCGCGTCTGCGCCATGCTCCTTTGATGACACCATGCTAGTTCTCAGGAATCAAGAGCAGCAAAAAAATGACGTTTAAATACTCTTAGGAGTTTTGATAGACTTTTTTTTCTTGCCTGAAGAGAATTCTATAGACAATCATTTCTTCCAGATTAGTGGTAAGAGTTGGGATCACTAGCAGTGAAGAGCATTGGCTGCCCTGTTGAAATAGTCTGCCTGCAGGTACCCTGAGAGAGAGAGACTCAGAAATTAAGATTAATAGAAATGATGAGATATAACAAGGAAAATAATAAAGGAAAAGAAAAGATGAAAATATAAAGAAAAGAGAAAAGAGACAGAGAATCCCAGCACTTGGGAGGCCCTTGAGTTTGAGGCCACCATGAGAGACCCTACCTCGAAAGACCAAAACAAAAAAAGAAGAAAGAAAAGAGACACAGGAAATTAACTGTGACATTGACTGTTAAGAGCAAGAAAAGAATGAAAACCAAAAGGCATGTAAACTAAAGGAAATCACGAAAACAAGAGGCTTCCAACTTTCAAAACACAGGCCTTACAAAATCCTCAACAAGAAATTGATTTTGGTTAGACATGCTGTGGAATTTCACAGCCTCAGGGATCAGAAGACTCTAGAAGGTTCTAAAAGAAGTGCAAAGAGAATTGGACCAGTGTCTGACTTCTGCTCCCCAACCAGATGCCAAAATGCAAAAGTATTGTTTTTAAAAGGTCTAAGAGCAGATTAGTTTGAAACAACATTCTATATCAAACTCAACAGCATTGAAAGGCGAGCATGTAATAAAGTCAGCCTCAGATACTTAGGAATGAGTTTACACCTGAATTTTCCTTCGGAAGAAGCTATTTGTGTACATGGACTCTGGCAAAACTAATTAAAACTCTCAGAAAAAGAAAAGGTTTTTAATCTAAGAGGTAATTGAATTCACCCAGGAAATTCTTGGATGCCAATTGCCAACTGACCTAACAAGGAATTAGTTCAAATTAAAATAGAACATCAATGGATTCAGTGAAACACTTTGAGAAGATTGGTGCACGTTTCTAAGAATAAGTAAAAATGAATAAAAGCATAAAAGCTGGTTATGGTAATGAAGACATATATTTCTTCTGCCAACCAGAAACATCAGAAAAAACTATATGTGTATGTGTATGTATATATATATGTATGCTAATATACATATATATATACATATATATATACATATATATGTATGTGTGTGTGTGTGTGTGTGTGTGTGTGTGTGTGTGTGTGTATACAATCTGAATAGAAACTAAACTAAAAATGAAGCCTTCTATGGAGCAACGGAGTGTGAGAAAGACCACTCTCTGCTCTTGCTGCTCAGGTCATGGCACTGGAAGCAATGTAATCATGGCCCAGTCCTTCCTCTGTAATTAACAATATTTACATAGACCCAGCGTAAGCACTGTTTGCTGATTTTCAGCTTTTAGACTGACCTTATAAACAAAGCAGGGGAAACTGAATTGTGGTCATAGACTAGGCAAAACTTGAGGGCAGAAGAGTGGAAGGAGCAGAGGAAAGAGACGCTATGCTTCTGATGTCGCCTTCCCGAGTAAGATGTCAAAGGTATCATTGGCCACTGAAGGAATAAGGATTAGAGGGCATTCTATATACAGTTACAGACGGGGAGAAACTAAAATAGCTCAAACTTTGAAACCCTGTGAGGGAGCCAGGCACAAGAATTAAAACATCATCTACCCAGGAAGGAAGTGGACAGATAATGTCTACTAAGGCTGTTGATCAAAACACAGGGGTGTAAACACACCATCTGGAGACTGGACACAGACGTCAAGGACTAAATCCAGTGTCTTCTTACAAGGCTGTCAGCTGTGAGAAACAGAAGGTGGTGGGGAGCTTCTGCTATAGAGACTATTTCTTTACATTGTAAATCCTTTGGACAATTTTTTTTTTCAAGGTGGGGTCTCACTCTAGCTCAGGCTGACCTGGAATTCACTATGTAGTCTCGGGCTGGCCTCGAACTCATGGAGATCCACCTACCTCTGCCTCCCGAGTGCTGGGATTAAAAGCGTGCGCCACCACTCCTGACTCCCTTTGGGTTACTGGATACCTTAATCATGCACATGGATCGCTCTGAGAAAATTTGAACACGGTCCTAGAAACCTATTACACTGCCACAACATTAAAAATACCAAAATTGATGACAAAAGATATAAAATAGACACGATAAAGTGAGAGACAGGTGAGGTGAACGCTCCCAGTTCACACTAAACCATAGCCAATAAATAGCAGGGCTGGGATTTAAACTCGCTTCATCCAGTGCTAAACACATATCTGACTGATGGGGACATCCTTGGTAAGGATGGGGTGGACTGAACAAAGAAGGTGTTTGGTGGGCCAAGGAACACCTGCTAATGGTACAATTTCACCTGTACCTTTTGTCTGTGGGCCCACATTATATACCAGCCACTTCAATTCCTATTTTAGCCCCTGATGGGGTCTTCATAAAAGTAAAAATAGCACACCTGACAGATAAACATGTAATGTAAGTGTTTGGAACGTCCTTGGATGTCATCTCTATGAAACACATTGAAGTGCACCAGGATTTAAAATGAAAGTGTGGGGCTGGAGAGATGGCTTAGCGGTTAAGCGCTTGCCTGTGAAGCCTAAGGACCCCGGTTCGAGGCTCAGTTCCCCAGGTCCCACGTTAGCCAGATACACAAGGGGGCGCACGCGTCTGGAGTTCGTTTGCAGTGGCTGGAAGCCCTGGCGTGCCCAATCTCTCTCTCTCCCTCTATCTGTTTTTCTCTCTGTGTCTGTCGCTCTCAAATAAATAAATAAAAAATTAAAAAAAAAATGAAAGTGTGGCATTTTCTATGAAAAGGAATGGGGATGTTGAACCTTCCACAAGGTACGCAGCACTTTGGCCAAGGAGCAGCTGTGTTGGTATGTCCAGATTCACGTGCTTGGACTGTGTTTCCTAAAGCACATGTGGTTCGTCTTGTCACGTGATACCCAGTTAAATGGCACCGAGGCAAGCAGCAGGTGTCCTGAGGGTCCTGTCCCAGGCCTCCCTCCTGAGTGCTTTTCTTCTTTCCCAACTCCCCCTCCTTGTCAGAGTCTTTACTTCCACACTCTGGCTCCTGCAACTTCTTTAGCTTATTTCTGTCCTCTTGCCTGGTTTTGTGACCTCTGCCCAATATCCTTCCAGAACTATCCATTCCTAGGTGTAAAGATAGAACTCAGGGCCAGAGCCTTTGCCTGGCATGCACAAGACCCTGGGTTTAATTGCTAGCACTGAAAGACAGGAAAGAAAACTATGCATGGACCAGAGAGATAGCTTAGTTGTTGAGGTGCTTGCCCACAATGCCAAAGGACCCAGGTTTAATTCCCTAGTTCCCACATAAAGCTAGATGCACAAGGTGGTGCATGTGTCTGGAGTTCATTTGCAGTGGCTAGAGGCTCTGACGTGCCCATTTTCTTCCTCTCTATATTTAGCTGTCTTTTTCTTTCTCTCTTTCTTTTTCAATCTCATAAATAATTTTTTAAAAAGAGAGAAGAAAACTATTCACCTTTTTTTAAAAAATTTTGTTTATTTATTTTTTTTATTTGAAAGCGACGGACAGAGAGAGAGAGAAAGAGGCAGATAGAGAGAGAGAGAATGGGAGCGCCAGGGCTTCCTGCCACTGCAAACGAACTCCAGACGCATGCGCCCTCTTGTGCATCTGGCTAACATGGGTCCTGGAGAATCGAGTCTCGAACCAGGGTCCTTAGGCTTCACAGGCAAGCGCTTAACCCCTAAGCCATCTCTCCAGCCCCTATTCACCTTTTATCAGGGATGATATACCCTCTGGGTCTATAGGTATAGGACAGCAATATAGGCTGGGCTAGAACCACTTGACAAGGACACCATTTCTGCCTTTTAAGGATTTTGGATTTAACATGACAAAGACTTGCCTTTGCAACATATGTATTCCAGATAAGGATCTATATGACCTAACTTCAGTAGTAAACCACACACAACCCAAACCTCATCTCTCCCTCCTTCTGGAAAAAAAAAAAGGACCAGCCGACCAGCCACCGCAAGCAGAAGTTGAATTCCCCATCTACCCTTAGGTGGCTCTTTCTCTTAAAGGGACCGGCAGCTCCCGTCTTGGACAGAGTATCTTACTTGAGTTCATGGGTCCCTGGCTAAGCAAGAAGGATTAGAATGTGAAAACATCTTCTGCCAATGGGGAGCTTGACAGAAAGCCGTAAAGACTGTAATCGGGGAACATTAATCAAATGCCTATAGACTATTTATGTGTTCAGGAGGCCATTATGGAAGAAATGCACGAGTCCTTCTGGGACGTAACATGCAATCGTCTCGTTGGGCACTGAGAGGTAGACTAGAGACTGACAGGGTAGAGTTCGGTTGTGTGGGTGGGGCATGGGCAAAGAGGCCCTTGCTACCTATTTTCTAGTGTAGGACTACTGGGAAGTCTCAGTGCGCTTTGGATATTGGGTTTGGCCTAGATCAGAGCAGCCTGCACCCAAGTCACCTTGGGGAGGTGGTGGGAAAAGGTCTGAGCTTCTGGACAGGATTGTCACAGGCAATCAAGCACTGTGGAGGCCCCAGGGATAGAGAAATTGAAACTTTCACCCAGGTTTTTCAGTCTTGTCCCTGTGAGGGAAAGCATTAATAAGCAAACTTTAATAGCAGAGTGGATTATTTAGTAGCTAAAAGCAGGGGGAAAAGTGAGGCATTCCAGGGATGCATCAGAACTTTTTTTTTTTTTTAATTGTTAGGATCAGGGTTCTCAATAGAGGAGGGAAATAGCTTCTTTAATATTTTATTTATTTATTTATGAGAGAGAAAGAGAGAGAAAGAGAGAATGGGCACACGAGGGTCTCTATCCACTGCATACGAACTCCAGATACATGTACTCTCTTGTGCGTTGTTTTACGCGGGTCCTGGGGAATCAAATCTGGGTCCTTACGCTTTGCAGGCACATGCTGTAACCACTAAGCCATTTCCCCAGTCCTGGGCCTAAAGTTTTATTTGCTGCCAGATGAGAGAGCGGCAGTGTTCAGAGAGAGAGGGAAGGACAATCCAAACCACCAGTAGAGGGAGAGAGGTGATTTAAAGTCTTTTTATTTGCAATAAGACACACACACACACACACACACACACACAGAGAGAGAGAGAGAGAGAGAGAGAGAATGAGAATGGACATTGCAGGCCTCTAGCCAATGCAAATGATCTGCAGATGCATGTGCCACTTTGTGTATCTCACTTTACATGGGTCCTGGGGAATCAAACCAGGGTCATTAGGATTTGCAGGCAAATGCCTTAACCCCTGTGCCATCTCTCCAGTCCACTTTTAATTCTTTGGGAAGAAGTGGAAGAGGGGTCTTGCATCGTGTGGCAAGGAGGATTGGGTACCTGTGATGGAGGGATATTCCTCTTCTGGGGCTGGATTTGATGACCACTTACTATGGTTCTCTGCAGTGCCTGGGGAAAGTTCCTTCAGGGAAGTGAGGCTTGGATTGTCTCATCCCCACCCAGGGCCACAGGTAGTGGCTAGGAGAAGGTCACATTCCTCCTGGGAGCCCTGGGGCAGTGAGGCTTAGTCCATTTCCTTTATGGTAGATAGAAATAGAGATCATCTGGTCTCTTGGAACATCTGTTGGGATAGACAACTTCCTTGAAATTTACAGAGATAAGGTTTATTTTCTCCTTTTCTGTCCTTATAAGGGTTTGCTTTTATGCATCAAGGTAGCTGATGTATGATGGGAACATCCAGTTCTGACAGCTGAGGATACAGACATGCCATTAGAATGAAGCAAAGGGAAATTAGCCAAGGTTTCTGCCCCAGCTGGTTTGGGGTGTCCCTGTGTGTTTACTGTTTGAGTGGCCACAAGATGTCCTGCTGTGACAGCTTCTCCTCTCTCTCTCTCTCACTCTCTCTCTGTCTGTCTCTCTCTCTCTCTTTCTCTCTCTTTCACTCTCTCTTCTTTTTCCTTTGCCCACCTAGTCTACTGTCAAAAGAGTCATCCGCGGTCATTAGTGGACAGTATGCTCACTTTGGTACTGGAGGGTGAACCTGGTCTTTTATCCAGTGTTGGTATGAATCCTGACTGGGAAACTGGTTTTCTTTAGGATCTGTCTTGTGGATCCCACTGGTTATCATTAGAGGCAACAGAAGATGAGGGTTGTTATGGTTAAGTGGACCCCATCCCCTGGGAGGCTAAAGTTTGAAGGAAGTTTGTGTGTATAAAATGTCCATGGGTTTTAGATTGAACAGGGAGTGGGCTCACATGTACCAACACTGCCATTTTCCCCAATGTGTACAGACACCGTTGGGATAAACAAGTACAGAAGACGTGAGAATACTACCCAACTGATGGCATCTGGCAACATGTGGTTTCTCACAGGATATTAAAAATATAACAGTGGCTTTTCCTCTCCTTCCCTTGCCCCTTGATTAGCTCTCCCTTCATCTCTACATTGCTTCAGGATACTTAACACAGTTCATGAATGTACTTCTAGTGACAGGCCATTTGTTTTATGTCTGTTTCATCCAATAGATTATCAGCTTCATGGAGACAAGATAGTTTTCAGTTGTGTCAGAAATAACATCCTCAACTCCTAGCCGAGTGCCTCACACACACTAAAGCTCACTAAATATTGAAACCAATTCATTGGAGTCAGGATAGTAAGTCATCCAGAGAAAGCATAAATATAAAAGACATGATGGGAATTAGTAACCGGAAAGGACGTTTATAACCATCATAGAGGCTGAGTGGGAGTGTGTCCAAGATTGTTTTTTTTTTTTAAGACAGAGTCTTAGCTGGGCGTGGTGGCTCACGCCTTTAATTCCAGCCCTTGGGAGATAGAGGTAGGAGGATTGCCATGAGTTCAAAGCCACCCTGAGACTAAATAGTGAGTTCTAGGTCACCCTGGGCTAGAGTGAGACCCTACCTCAAAAGAAAAACAGACAGATTCTTACTATGTAGCCCAGGCTGGCCTCAAAACTCATGGTCTTCCCACCTCAGCCTGCTGAGTGCTGCATTACAGGCATGTGCTAACGTGCCTGTTTTCGTATTTCTTTTTTTAATGATTAAAAAAGTTTGAAGATTCTGTTTGACTTTTGTATTGATGGGAGACAGAAATCGGCTAGGCAGACAGGGTAACAGAACCCCAAAAGTAAATGTTTTTTCCCTTGGCTAACAGTAGGAAAGGTCACTAAGCTTGCAGAAACCTGGGTGTGATCTTTAAGTTTGCACCTAGAGGAGAGAAACTGCTCCTCACCTAAGCTGACTATCTGGTCTTTATCCATAGTGGTTTTCCTCATGTAGCCACTCCACATTAAAAAAAAAAAAAAAAAAAAAAAAAAACCAGATCTGGGCTGGGGGGATTGCTTAGTGGTTAAGGTGCTTGCCTGCAAATCCAGAGGACTGGGGTTCAATTCCCCAGGTCCCACGTTAGCCAGATGCACAAAGGGGCTCATGTGTCTGGAGTTCGTTTGCAGTGGCTGGAGGCCCCGGCGTGCTCATTCTCTCCCTCCCTCTCTCCCTCCCTCCCTCTCTCTCTCTCTCTCTCTCTCTGTCTCTAATAAATAAATAAAAATAAAATCTTAAAAAAAATAAACAGGTCTGTGTCTTGAGGTGAGCTTCTCAAAGCCCCTCTCACCTCTCTGGGCAAGAGCTCCGCCTTGCTTCCTGCTCTGTGCTCTAGGTTGAAGACCCCTTCTCTTCGTCCTCCTAAAGTTTTAAGCTATAATAAAATCTTTCTGAACCTTATTCTCTCGTCCCTAGATTTCATTCTTTGAATTCATAAAACAAGAATCCAGGAACACGCCAACATTTCTGTATCAGTATTAAAACGGCATTATCAGACTTCATTTCCCTTTTTCTGTTTTGGTATGCAGTTTTCAAGATGACCTCAGGATATGTGGTAGATTAAAGTGATTTGAATCAATGTCTTAGCATATCTAAAGCTGGATAATATGGGTTCAATTTACGGTTACTGGTTTCTGAAAATATTCGTCATTTGGGATGTGAATCTAGGCTATATATACCCTTTTGAATTTCAATTTGGTGTTTCTTTTCTTTCTTTCCTTCTTTTTAAAAATTTTTTTAATTTTTTGTTTGCTTGTTTTTGTTTTTCGAGGTAGAGTCTTGCTCTAGGGTGGCCTCAAACTCACAGCAATCCTGCTACCTCTGCCTCCCTAGTGCTGAGATTAGAGTCCACCACTATGTCCAGCCAATTTGGCATTTCTCAGAATGGACTTTTAGTTAGCTACATATAATAGTGGCACCTGTACCATGTCACACAGACTTGATCAAAGTGCCAAGTTGTACATGGGACATTTTTCCATGTCTTCGTTAGGACTATGAAGTGTGGCTAAGACAGGCGATTGGAGTAAGAAGTCCATGTTGGTGGTTAAGTTCTAGCATGCAGGTCTCAAAAGTGAGACACTGTGAATCCGGGTGGCATGAAGAAAGCATAAATATAATATCCGTTAAAATAAATATAATGTCTGTTCAGTATCATTGTGCAGAAAATAATGCTTTGGGGAAGCTATCTAATATACATAAGCTTTTTAATCATGCAAAATATAGATGAGATTAAATCACATTGCTTGAAGTAAGACAAAGAGACAGCCTGACCAGATTTGAAGGTTGTTTGCTGTTTACAACTTTACAAAGGGAGCCATTCCATTAATAGGCAAAATGGAACCAAAATTTGCTTAGGTAGATAGCCCATAATTTCTGTCCAGTAAACACACCACTGTATACTGGTCAGGAATCTTACACCAGTAAAGGACTATAATGATTTTATTTTTTAATTTTTTTTTAATTTTTTTAAAATTTATTGATTTGAGAGTGACAGACACAGAGAGAAAGACAGATAGAGGGAGAGAGAGAGAGAATGGGCGTGCCAGGGCTTCCAGCCTCTGCAAACGAACTCCAGACGCGTGCGCCCCCTTGTGCATCTGGCTAACGTGGGACCTGGGGAACCGAGCCTCGAACCGGGCCCTTAGGCTTCACAGGCAAGCGCTTAACTGCTAAGCCATCTCTCCAGCCCCTATAATGATTTTAAAACAAAAAAGAAGGTTGAAGGGGAAAAAAGACCTATTGTATAACTGATTCCCAGAAAAGTCAAAAGACATGTTGGTTCCTTACAAATACATGGGCAATCCCAGCCCGGTGTCCTTTCCACCGTCATTGTCAATGTCTACCTGCATTGATTCTCCAGCCTGATGCGGGAGAGAGCTCTAAGAAGGGTCAGACCTCCCACACCAGCAGCTCTTGAGTCTAGAATTCTTGTCCACATTAGCAAAGAATTGAATATGTGGATTTGGGGAAAGATAAATTCTGAGATTTGTTTTAGGGAGAGTTAAGATAAGAGGGAAAGCGATGCAGGAAAGGGCCCCAGCCGAAAGAAATTCTCCACCTGCCCAGCCTGGCAGGGAAGGGGGAGAAGAAACCCAGACTCTTCCCTCACATAGAAAGTCTCTCTCCAGGGAGGAAGAACCAGAGAAGGGGCTTAGAAACTTGCTACAGGTCCATTCATATGAGCTGGGCATCCCATTAGAAGGAGCCTCATCACCAGGCTTACGTGTACAGGGAAGGGCCTGATTAGCTCGTGGGCCCAGCAGGAACACTAAATTAGAAAGGGTCCACCCATTGGGACTGAGACTCTGAAACTGGGGAAAGAAGCAGGAAGCCCATTCCTGCTGCTGAGGAGGTATTTTGATGATGTTTTCAGCCATCTTGGATGAGGCTGGATCAGATTTCTGTCCAAGGGGTTCTGGTCCTGCCACAGCAGGCAAGGTGGCATCCGTGTTTCTGTGGGCCAGTCCCTAGTTGACCACCTATCAGGAAAAAAGCTACTTTGCTCCTAATCCATATTGATAGGAGACAGATAATGACTATGCAGTCAGGGTAACAGAACCCCAAAGTGAATTTTTTTGGGTTAATTTTTACTTATTTATTTGAAAGCAACAGATAGACACAGAGAAAGAGGTAGAGAGAGAGAGAGAGAGAGAGAGAGAGAGACAGAGAGAGAATGGGCACGCCAGGGTCTCCAGCTACTGTAAATGAACTCCAGATGCATGCGCCACCTTGTGCTTGTGGCTTTCTTGGGTCCTGGGGAATCAAGCCTTGAATTGGGGTCCTTATACTTTATGGGCAAGCACCTAACAGCTAAGCCATCTCTCCAGCCCATGAACTTTTATTAACTTGATATAAAAGCAGGAAACGTCATTAAGCCTACAAAGAAAACCTGAATTTTTTTTTTATCTCTCCCCCTCTCCCCCCGGAAAGTTACACCATCCAGGAAATATTTCTAGATTAAGCTTGCAGATGACAGAAACTCTAATCCCTACCTAACTGTGAAATCTGGTCTTTGTCACGTACTAACCTGTAAATCTGGTCCTTGGCCTGTAGCGATATTTCCACTCCCCATAAAAATCCACAAGCTAGGGCTGGAGAGATGGCTTAGCAGTTAAGCACTTGCCTGTGAAGCCTAAGGACACCGGTTCGAGGCTTGATTCCCCAGGACCCACGTTAGCCAGATGCACAAGGGGGCGCACACATCTGGAGTTTGTTTGCAGTGGCTGGAGGCCCTGGTGCACCCATTCTCTCTCTCTACCTGCCTTTCTTGCTCTGTCTGTTGCTCTCAAGTAAACAAATAAATAATGAACAAAAAAATTAAAAAAAAATTCACAACCTAAGCTTTGAGGTGAGCTTCTCAACCCCCTCTTCCCTCCCTGGGCATGAGCTCCACCTTGCTGACTACTCTCACGTTCTGCGCTTAGCTTTCCACCCCTTCTCTCTTCCTCCTAAAGTCCTAAGCTATAATAAAATCTCTCTCAACCTTTTCCCCTGGTCCATGGTCTTCATTCTTTGACTTCATAAGACAAAGATCCAGGGATACCATAAGTTATCAGTGTGTTGGCATACAAGGAGTCCCCAAATTCCTGTACTGGTATCAAGTGTGCATTCAAAGGCGGATCAAGCTTGCATGATGATCACAATCTAAAGGAGAAGTTATCAATCCAGGGGTATTTTATGCAGCATCTTTTATATTGATACTGAAGGAGGTCAGGAGAAATCTAGCTTCCCAGGAAGTTTCAGTAGAGATTGAGACCGAGAGAGAGGACCAGGAGATGCCACCCCACGTGCTACCTCGCCCTGGCATAAGAACAGAACTCTTGGCAGAAATACCAAGATGGGGACTGATCTACAGCACCCCCTGCTGCCCACAGTCTCGAGTGCTGCCTAGATAGATGGCCCAGGTGAGTTGGCGCTGGGGTCCACCCTCCAAATCTACAAACCAATCTGGTCTTCCCCTCGCACATAAAAGGCTCTCATCTTCTTCTCTTGCCTTTTTCTTCTTTGCAGAGTGATGTCTGGATTCCCTCTCATCTTTGCTTGCATCCACGTGAACCAGGCTGGGTGAGGGGTGTGGGTGGGAAGCATAACATTGTTTCTTTGTCTGGGGGAACTTTTTTTTTGCTTGCATCTGCTTTTTAACTTGGGGCAACGTCTCGCTTTGATCACATGCATGATCTTCTGCTGGGCTCTGAATTTACCTCGTGTGTATTTCCCTTATGTTCTACATATACCATGTGGGTGCTCTCATTAACTCCAGGACTGCTACCTGTGTACCCTCTTTAAACTCAGGGTAACCATGGGTGTAACTCTTCACTACTCATTTGTTCTCTGAATCTCCTGGTCGCTGCTTTGATGTTTTCTCTCTGCTATTCCTCCTTGTCACCACCATTTGCTCTTTTAACTTTCTTCCGTGGGGAAAGCACATGGCAGATGCCATGGGCATTCCTTCTAAGTCTCCCTACACAAGCTCCTAAATTCTATCCACATACCTGGGGATCTACTCCAGTGTTCCTTAAAAGCCTCCATTTCTCTAAACAAGCCTTATGAACTATACAGTGTTTTTCACCTAAGTGCATATTTCCTACTTCCCATGTATTTATGACTCTAAATCTTGCTTGCATCAGTACTTTCTCTGAACAATTCACTATAACATCACTGTAGATGTAGACCTCTGGGGTATAGAATGCTATTAATTGCAAAAAAAAAAAAAAAAAAAAAAGACAAGTTACTAAAAAGTGGGACATCTACTTGCCACAGGTTTCCATCCACTCACTGCATGCACTTCTAGGTCCGTTCCTGAACCTGAAATTATACTGTATTATCTGTGGGACGCCAACCATCAGAAGGACCTAGCCTAGGTGCTGAGGGGAAATACACAGGGCTTAACAGGCATGGTGACTGCTTTTGAGGTGCAACAAGCAAGCCTCCATGTATCCTCTTCTGTGGCTGTGGTCCTTTCTCTCCAAGTTCTGGGCGTTTGGCAGCTGCAGAGTTGACCTGCAGATAAATTCAGTTGCATTCATAGCTCCTGAAAAATGACTAAGACCAGTTCCTTTGCATAGGTGAGAAGAAAAATATTTGCAGGGAGGAACAGAAAAAAAAAAAAAAAAGTGCATGAAATCGGCAGAAAAAGCTTTGAAAGCATTCTTTTGTATTTCAGAGGGAAGATCTGTGTACAGGCAAGAACCATGTTTATACTACAGAGGAAGTATTCCCGTATACCCTACCCGGACAAGGCATCCCTATAACAGGCTTGATAGAAAAGCGGGAGGCTCCATGCTGTTTGAGGAGTCTGTTTCTTACCTGGTAGGTAGGGGAAGATAGAACCCTTCTAGGCAGAGAGCTCCGTTTCCATTCTTGTGCAAGGGAAAGCAGATCTATGTAGCCGCCCCAAGTCCACTCTTAGACCTTGCCATGGAATTACAATCTGTTCTGTTTCATGTTCCCTAAATTGCTTGCAACAGGCAGCTGTGCTAGGTCAGACTCTTAGAGGGGCTTCTGGGATTCTAGACAGGGTGGGGGCTGGGAAGAATACAATTCACATATGTGGGGCATCTGAGGAATTTCGAGGCTAAAAAAGAGAAGCTTCTGGATGGAAGTGGCTAGGATTCCTGGATCTTCAGGGGGTCAGGAACAGGCTCAAACGTGCTTTGCAGGTGCTGTGGAGCTAATTATAACAAAGCCGTATATTGACAGGGACCCTGCTCCAGCCACTGTGGGAAGGGGCTTTCACAGCTCCCCAGTTCTTCCCTCCTATCTATGTTGACTGAATCTCATCCTCTCAACATCCCAAACATGGGTCTCTACAGCCACATGCTAGAGATAAGTAAATGGAGATTCCAGAGATATGCACTTGCCTCTTCACAACTTTATGACCAACTCAGGATTCAAACCCAGGTCTTTTGCCCCAAATAGGCCTTTTCTTCTTAAATGACCCTATACAGCCTCTCATGAGCATATTCTGAGGCTAATGAATTTATCAGGCAAGCTACTTCAGACTCCTCCCATCAATGTCTGGGCAATTTGAATCGTTGAGTTCACTCACCAGAGAGGACAGACAAAATAGTACTTGGATGCGAACCAGCTACATGAATTAATTTCTGCTTTGAGGTTCTGACGGGCAGTGTAAACCAAGCAGTCCAGAATCCTGCGATGAAATTATATCGTTAAAGCCCTTGGCAGCTCAGCTATTATTTTATGTAAAATATATGCATGGCTTCTTAGAATTCCTCTCCCTCCTCCACCCCGCCCCAAACAGGGTATAAAGAATATTTGTAATGTAAGATTCTCTGCTATCATGCCAGTATTTAACGTGACATTATTGATAGGCCTTTTGGTTGCCTGGAATGGGGAAGGTAAATAGTTTCAGATTCCAACTCTATTGTGGGAAACAGTAAACTACAGGCCGCCTGGCCATGCAAATGAAAGAGCTGGAAACCAACATTCCGCTGGAGGAGGGCCTGGAAGCCAGCATCAAAGGCCGCCTTAGATTGTTTTGGGGACATCTCTTTTGCAGCCAGAGCAAATCACGGCATATTTTCTCAAAAAAAAAAAAAAAAAAAAAAATCAAAAACCCATGCCATAGTTGGAATTCCCTTTTCCAGGCCTGGATTCCTTCCCTTTCGCCGGGCATACGCCTGGTGGGTCTTCACCCCTCCCACCTGCACACCCCAGCCCAGCCAGGCATGAAAGAACTTTTCTTCCCCCCTGCAGAGAGGGACAGAGCCAGGGACACGCCCTAGCTATCTATAGAAAATCCCTCTGGGAGTTCTGCTGACAAGTCACTCATGATCCCTCCTTGGGCTTTTATTATGTCACAGGAACCCTGGCTGGAATGAAGAGGAGAAAATTCCGAGCCCTTCCCTGTCGGGGTTAGGTCCCTAGGAAGGGAGCCAGGGGCCGGGCTGCTATCTGGACCCGCGGGCGCCCCTTACCGAATGTTTCCTTCCTCTGCAGCTCTTAGAGGACCAGGCCACTTAAAGCCTTTTGGCTCTTCTGTGACATCCCGGGGACACTGAGGGTAACATGGGAGCATAGATCCAGTCCTCCGGGTGGTTTTTACCTCTAGCTCACCATCTGGATTTTAGGCAAGCTGCTAATCCCATTGGACCATGTTACTGCTCCTTGGTTTATCAAATCAAATGTTGAGCTTGGACGTGTGCGGTGAGGGGGATAGCAAGCTGTGGCGATAGTTTAGCCTAGGGATGGAGAACCACCGATCGTGCATACAGCTTCACACTCCTGAAGGGTGTAAGAAAGAATGCCTTGAGGAAGGACCTCATACACACATGGATTCTTTTTAAAAAGCCAAGGAAATTGTTAGGTTTCTTAAATTGTACTTCTTATCTCTGATAGGATGTGTCACAGGTCTGTTGTGTTGAATAATAGGTTAAGACGTATAAAAGACTTCTATTGTGCTTGGTGCATAGATCGCTGATTATTTTATTTCTATGACTGCAAAAGAACCATCTTTTATTGTTGTTACAGTATACCAAAGCTTCTCTGAGCACAGTACTTTGAAAAGACCATAGATGTTGGAGACATCAATGACTTTTCTTTTAAAAATTTAGTCAGTGGGCCTGAACCCAAGGTCTTTCCTAGGCCAGGTAAGTACTGCACCACAGAGCAACCCCAGCTCTATTGATAATACCTACTGCACATTGAGTACATGTTATTCTCCTAAGTTGTTGTTGTTGTTGTTGGGAAGTTTTGTTTGGGGGGGGTAGTGTGGGACTGAATTCAGCCTCGTGCTTATAAAGCATATGCTCGACTATTATGTCTTGGTCTTTGCTGATTTTTTAAAAAATATTTTATTTATCTAAGAGAGAAAGAGGCGGAGAGAGAGAGATAGGGAGAGAATGGGCATTCCAGGGTCTCTAGCCACTGCAAACAAACTCCAGACGTATGTGCCACTATGTATCTGGCTTACAAGGGTATTAGGGAATCAAACCTTCGGCTTCACAGGCAAGCACCTTAACCACTGAGCCGTCTCTCTAGTCCTTGATACATACAAACATACATACATACATACATACATATATATACACAAAAACAAACAATATATATTTATTTATATATATATTTATATATGTTTGCTTTTGTTTTTTGAGGTAGGTTCTCACTCTAGCCCAGGCTGACCTGGAATTCACTGCATTGTCAAGGTGGCCTTGAACTCACAGCAATCCTCCTACCTCTGCCTCCCGAGTGCTGGGATTAAAGGCATGCACCATCACGCATGGCTCAGTACTCAATATTTTTTTTTTAATTTTTATTCATTTATTTGAGAGGGAGAGAGAATGAGCCCACCAGGGCCTCTAGCCACCGTAAATGAGCCCCAGACACATACAGCACGTTGTGCAGCTGGCTTTACATGGGTACTGGGGAATCGAACCTGAGTCCTTGGGCTTTGCAGGCAAGCACCTCAACCACTGATCCATCCCTCCAGCCCCCTCTGCTGAATATTTTAAAGATGTGGTCTTATTTCAGAAGGAGCCCTGTGAGGTAAGTGGCGTCAGCTCCATCTCGTAGTGACAAGGACCCTGCATTTCAGTGACTGGCTCCAGGTTAAAGAGCCGCCAGTGACTGTGAAAGGGCTGGCCACCCCTCTTCATGTCCGGGTCCACTCCCGCTGCTGGAACTTGTGCGTGCATTTGACCTCTTTGGGGCTGCTGTGGACGTAAAGGACAGGTAATAACACCTGCTTCCTTCCTTTCATGCAATCAGCCACCAGGAAGGAAGTATCATGTTGATACATCCCTTGAGAAATGGGAGGAATTGTACCTCTAAACAAATGATAAATCACAGTCATAGGGAGCCTCCATCAGCCTGAAATGGCATGTGATCTAAGCCAACAGCCCATGGAGGCTCCTGCGGTCCTGGACAGGGCACGTGCTAGGGTAAGTGGGCGATTCAGAGCCCAGGTGTGCCCCCGGAGCCTTTCAGTGATCATGTGTGTACACAATCACATTCTCTCTCCCTCTCCCTCTCTCTCTCACTTGCTCTGTCTCTCTTTCTCTCCCTTCTCTCCTTTCCCCTCTCCCTCTCTCCCTAGTAACAATGCATCACCAGGTTTCCTTCACCTTAGCCAAGTAAGTGAAACATGTAAACAAATAATAAATTATGCCTGTGCCAACGGGGCGTAGAAGCAGTAAGTATAAAATACATCCCAGGGGAGAGAAAGTTTACAGAGAATGTGATGGAACACTTCAATGTCATTGCCAACAGCATTACTTCATGACCCGAGGAAGCTGGCAGGGTTGGTATTTCTTGAAGGGAATTTTTTTTTTTTTTCCCTTAAACACCGGACTTTCCTCTTCCTTTAAACAATGTGAATTTTTCCTCTTGAAAGGATCTTGAGTACACGTTCCTTGCACTTTGTTTGAAGAGAATCAGGGGCTCAGAGAAGGAAGAAATCCCTGGGGTGGACTTTTAAGCATTGCAAGGTTAATGAGGTGTATCATCAGGCATCATTCTCTGAAGGCCTTTAGTGGGAACAGACTTGGGATCCTGGGCAGAAGAGACATTTTTGGGATTCACATTCCACTTGGGTCCTATTGCACTTAGCTTCCTAGGGTTGGCAAAAAAAAAAAAAAAAATACCCCCCCTGTTAGGCCTGGACAAAATGGAGTCAGTGAGGAGAGCAGGAGGGCAAAAGATACCAGGGAGAGGGTCATCCACATTCCTCAAGGAACCACCAAGCCATCATCCCTTCCTTGCCTAACAATGCCCCAGGTCTAGGTGTCCTGCCCGTATCTCTCAGGACACCAGGTTAATGTTCTGGTGTCACACCCTGGCTATCTTAGCCCTCCCCTAAAGAAACCTTTCTTTTACATCTCCTTTCCTCACCTTCCCCTAACTGCAGAGTTCTATAAAGCCCACTATCTAAAACGCAAAGATGACTGCTCCACTCATAAGAGTAAGTCCTGACAGCTTGTGTTCTTCATGGATAAAATCTTCCATATTGGCCTCATAGTGGTATCTGCAGAGTTCGTCAGTCCTGAACCTTACATCTGGTGCTCATGACTCAGGCAAGGCTCCGGGTCATCCCCTAAGGTGTCCACAACTCCTTTGCCCTGACCACAGCACCAAGCAGCCATTCCACCCTGGAAAGCTCTCAGACCACCTCTGCCTGATGCCGGCTCTCAAAACCACCGTAATGGAGCCTTGCTTTTTTTTTCTTCCCATCACCATGTCCTCCCTGCTTCTCAGAAACTATCCCTCTGAGGAAGACCTGCTCTAAGGGTTCACCCCGCAGTGTGACAGCATGTGTGGTGGTTTGAGTCAGGTGTCCCCCATAAACTTAGGTGTTCTGAATGCTAGGTTCCCAGCTGATGGAGATTTGGGAATTAACGCCTCCTGGAGGGAGTGTATTGTTGGGGGCGGGCTTATGGGCTTTATAGCCAGTTTCCCCATGCCAGTGTTTGGCACACCCTCCTGTTGCTGTGGTCCACCTTATGTTGGCCAGGGGGTGATGTCCACCCTCTGCTCATGCCATCGCTTTCCCCTGCCATTGTGGAGCTTCCCCTCGAGCCTGTAAGCCAAAATAAATCTCTTTTTCCCAAAAGCTGCTCTTGGTTGGGTGATTTCTACCAGCAATGCGAACTGGACTGCAACAGCATGACAGTCTACTCCCTTCGCCACAAGGGCCCAATCCAAGATCTGCAAAAAGACGCACTCTGTACAACTCGGGTCCATAGTTCTCTGGTATACAACGCACAAAGGGGAAATTTTGGTTCGGTTGCACCATCTCAAGACAACACCATACCCTGGTTCTTATTCCAGACATCTCCTCTTTCACTGCCAGCCACTTTCATCTTCCACAGGCAGCTGCTTTCAGTACAGTCGCCTGTCTTGCCCACTAACGGGCTGAACAGCCGACAGTTGTGACCTGTACAGCGAGGCCCATGTGGGAGCTGCAGGCCCCGTTCACCCCCACGGGCCAGGGGTCATTTTGGTGTTCTATGTAAACCCAGCTTGAGCCCTGGTTCCTTCCTCCCACTCCTGAGCTGTCCTTCACTGCCAGCCTCCATCTCAATAAATGTTTTTGTTGGTATTTATGAGAGTAAGTGACTGAAAATCCATTCCTCCAAAACAAAAAAAAAATAAAAAATAAAAATCTCACAGAGGAAACTCTTTACTTTTTTTCACTATTTTATAAATAGTTAATTAGACCACATTTGAAACATTAAACAACATTTGTCTGTCACATACTTAAGAAAAATTATTCATTTCTTGGTGAATATTTACAAAAGTCTAAACAATGTTATGTAGTGAGTTAACATGTAATTGTTCTATGCCTTCACCAATCAGTCGTAATGCTTTAGGTTTAATTATGTGGTCACTGATGAAGTTTATGAAAGTTTTACAGACAGAATTATTCTGTTGGTTTAGGCTCAATTGGTTAAAGATTGTTTCATAAAACTTTTGTATATGTTAAGTGATTAAAAGTATTTCTTTCTGGCTCAGCAGTTTAAGGTGCTTATTTGCAACGTCAGATGCCTGTAGTGGAACTTACATTTGGAAATTGTTTGTAGTAGCAAGTGGCCCTAGCAGGTTCATTCCCCCTTTTCTATGAGACTTATCTCCTTTTTTATTAGATCATGGCACTTTATTCTATTTTCTCTATTCTATTCTTTGGGTATGTTAAATATAGCTAATAATTTCAATTCCTGACTCATTGATTTGATGTATATCTTATCTTTTAAAAGTGCTGGGGCTGGAGAGATGGCTTAGCAGTTAAGCGCTTACCTGTGAAGCCTAAGGACCCTGGTTCGAGGCTCGGTTCCCCAGGACCCATATCAGCCAGATGCACAAGGCACAAGGGGGCGCATGCATCTGGGGTTCATTTGCAGTGGCTGGAGCCCTGGCGCACCCGTTCTCTCTATTTGTCTCTTTTTCTCTCTGTGTCTGTTGCTCTCAAATAAATAAATAAAAATAAAAAAAATAGGGCTGGAGAGATGGCTTAGCGGTTAAGCGCTTGCCTGTGAAGCCTAAGGACCCCGGTTCGAGGCTCAGTTCCCCAGGTCCCACGTTAGCCAGATGCACAAGGGGGCGCACGCGTCTGGAGTTCGTTTGCAGAGGCTGGAAGCCCTGGCGCACCCATTCTCTCTCTCTCCCTCTATCTGTCTTTCTCTCTGTGTCTGTTGCTCTCAAATAAATACATTAAAAAAATTTAAAAAAAATAAAATAAAATAAAACTTTTAAAAGTGCTAAGTCTTTTCAAACACACACACACACACACGCACACACACACATATATATAAAGGTATCCCAAATCTGATAAGCTTTAAAAAATATAGAACTTATGTCTTCATATTTAAGCCAAAAATGTTTCTCCATAATATAGATTTCTTGTTTATTTTAAATTCTGTCAGCAGATCTTTTGGTCATAGTTTATTCTCTGTAGCCTCATGTGCCTTACATATGTGAACTCTATTTTGTTGTTAATATTAGACTTTTCCAGATATCAAAATATTGTAATTTGACTTATACAAAGTCCATGATGTTTGGCTATCAGTAAGCATGCATTACTATGCCTGGATAAACTGTTATTTTACAATGGTTCTTGTCTTTTTCATGCTGGTTTTGCTTGGTGATTTTCACTGACATTATAATCTAAGTCTTACAAAAATGACTTACTGCAATTTTGTTTTTAGAAAAACTGAAAAAGTTCCCCATGTCTTAGAAAGATCTACTGTATACAAACAATGCTAATATAGTTTGTCTAAGCTTCATGTAACAATCATAAATATTTCTTTAGTTAAGCCTTAAAATTGTTCAATAGTAAACAGAACTTATTTAAGAAATTACTTTGTGTCTGTCAAGTTGTGTTTAATATAACTCATCAATGACCAAGTTCTAATTTATTCTTGAGCTATGTATAGTCAGTCTCAGTCAAGGTTTCACTTAGTTAATTGTCTCACTTCTGGTATCTTAAGTTAATTGCTTATAGAGATATTGATACTTATAACATGTTTCCTGCCCTAGAAAAATAATCTAAAATTTCTGTTCTACTTCCACTTTGGGGGGTAATTGGTACTTACTTTGGTATACAAACTAACCAAAGTTGTTTTCAAACACAGATGCTAAGTTTTTAAGCTGTCTTATTGTTTTACTGGCATACAATTTCTAGATTAAATCAATTGCCTTAAGGTTATTGATAAAATAATTGATAAAAATATTGTTTTCAGGCTACTAAAGTGTTCTGCCTCTACTTATAACTGACATACTTGAAAGATAGAATGTGCATGCTATCTAGGTCCCAGGTATAGCTTACACTGTGTGGTGGTTTGATTCAGGTGTCCCCCATAAACTTAGGTGTTGGGAATGCTAGCTCCCCAGCTGATGGATATTTGGGAATTAATGCCTCCTGGAGGGAGTGTATCATTGTGGGCAGGCTTACGGGCTTTATAGCCAGTTTCCCCATGCCAGTGTTTGGCACGCCCTCCTGTTGCTGTGGTTCACCTTCTGTTGGCCAGGGGGTGATGTCCACCCTCTGCTCATGCCAACGTTTTCCCCTGCCATCATGGAGCTTCCCCTCGAGCCTGTAAGCCCAAATAAATCTCTTTTTCCAAGAAGCTGCTCTTGGTTGGGTGATTTCTACCAGCAATGCAAACCGAACTGCAATACACTGTCATCTGACAACTAAACTTAAGTATTAGTCAGAGTGATTTTAAACTATTGTGTCATTCTCTAACAAGACCTGCTTTATTAACCAGGTATGTTCTGCACCCTTTTAACTAATCTGTTTTGCTAATCAGATATGCACGGTCTTCTGAGTGAGCAATAACCATATGTAGAAGCCAAAATCAAATGGAAACCTTGGAGTTAAAAGGATAACCAATATTTTGGTTCCTGATCCTGGGTCAGAAGGCCACAGGAGATGATGGGACACTTGAACTTCTAGCCTCTGGTAAATTACTTGTCTTCTTGATCAGAGAGGATGTGGAGACCCAGAAACAAGTTCCAAGTCAGCGTATCTGCAACAGGAGAGTAACATCAGAGGAAAATCAGTCCTCTAAGATTCTGAAAAGAGGGAGGGCCACTTGGTCAGCACGGTCTTGACTTACCCTAGCAGATGACAATGTTGAGAGTCAGAGAACTCCTCACTGGTCCCTGGAAGTCTCTCCTACAGTGCCATTATTGACCTCCAAAATATACAGTTAATTTTGGCAGCCTAATCACCCAGTAAGAAAAATATAACTACAATATAAACACTGATTCAGATTAATAGTCTCCCTTGTCTAATGCTGATTTACAATATTAGACTCCAATGTATTAGGTCTTCCGCCTCTGCTTCTCCTTGATTAACTTCATCTAACTCTGACTCCAGCTCCTCCCACTGGCCTTAGCCAGAATCAGAGCTATTCCTCGGGCCCCCTCCTTCCTTAGCCCTCACCCTGTCTCATCCAGGGATAAGTACACTGCCACCCCAACAGACACTCTCAAACTTAAACTCGCTTGTGTTCCTACTCTTCCCCTGATCCCCAAATGCCCCTCTGCCTCCTCTTGCCCCAAGCCCTCTACCTCTCGCCTCTGAAGGCTCATCCTCCCTTTACAGCTGGCATGTTGACAAGAGTAACAAGCTCCTTTCTTCTCCCTTCTCTCTTCTCACAGTGAGCACAGAGCCCATCTTCCTCACCTTCGCTATAGCAGGTGTCTGCCAGCGACTGCCCTGAAGCCAGCTCAGTATAGGGATGGTACGAGAGAAGTCTCTGCTTCACTCAGGACCAAGTCGTAACAACACGCTACACTGCTGCTTTCAATCTCACCACTCTGCCACCTCTAGCCACCATGAAACTGCCTCCTCGCCACCTGCCCTAAAGAGAGACCCATCGACTGCCTCTCCCATAAGAACTTATCGCCATTAAGGTCAGCATGAAAGAATTAACCTTCAGCTCTTATCATTAAGAAAAGGCTGGAATGTTAGGTCAAGACAAAATGGAGTCACCGAGGACAACAGGACAGTGACAGAGACATATAAGTGGGTCATCCACATTCCTCAATGAACCACTCAGCCATCATCCCTTCCTTGCCTAATAATGCCCCAGGTCTAGGTGTCCTGCCCCTTATCTCTCAGGACACCAGGTTACTATTCTTGTGTCACACCCTGGCTATCTTAGATCTCCCCTAAAAAACATTTCTTTTACTTCTGCCTTCTCTACCTTCCCCCAGCTGAAGAGTTCTATAAAGCCCACTATCAGCAACCCCAAGTTGACTGCTCTGCTCTTGATAGTCAGTCCTGGCAGCTTGTGTTTTTCCCAAATAAAAGCTTCCATGTTTGCCTCAAAGTGTTCTCTGTCGTCTTGGCTACTCCTGAAACTTACACCCACCAAGAGCAGCTTGTGGGGGGGAAAGGGCATATTTTGGCTTACAGACTCGAGGGTAAGCTACATGATGGCATGGCAAACAGTAACATGAACAGAAGGTAGACATCACCTCCTGGCCAACATCAGGTGGGAAACAGGAAAGTGTGCCAAACACTGACAAGGGAAAGCTGTTTATAACACCCATAAACCCACCCCCAACAATACATTACCTCCAGGAGGCTCCCATTCCCAAATTGCCACCAGCTGGGGACCTAGCATTCAGAATAAATGAGTTTACGGGGAACACCTAAATCAAACTACCATGGTGAGGGAGGGCATGTTGATCGACTTCAGGACTATAGCATTGGTTCCATTGTGAAGGCGCCACGCCCAAACAGTTCACTGGAATAAAGAATTCAAACTTTGGAAGTTCATTTTTATATCATCCTTTCAAAACTAGTCTCCTATTAAAAGTTCAAATACATATAAAAGTAGAATACAATGAACAACCCATGGATTCAGGTTCCTATCATTCAACTTTTTTTCATGCCTGGTCCTATTTCCTCTCTCTATTGATTCAGCTCTTTGTCCATTCTCCCCACATCCTACATCACAATCTCTTGTATCCATAAATATCTCAATAGGTGAATTGTTCAAAACTAAATCCTCCCTTTTTAAAATCATCATCATAGCTGGGTGTGGTGCCTCATGCCTATAATCCCAGAAGTAGGAAGTCTGAGGTAGGAGGATCTCTGTAAGTTCAAGGCCAGCCTGGGCTGTATAGTGAGTTCTAGATCAGTCTGTACTAAAGCCAGATGCTGCTTCAAAAACAAAACCAAATAAACAAAACATAATCATAACACCATCATCATATTCCAACAGCATCAGCCAAATTTCTTGAGTTAACAGAATGTCTCAAAACTGCCCACATTTCCTTGGTTGTTTAGTTGTAGGTTTTTATGCTTTTGACTTATTTGTCATGTGACCCTTAAAAATTAGGTATATGGACAACAGGGAATGAGTGAAGCACAGGAGATTTATTGAGAAAAAGTTGAAAAGGCCTCAGGATGATGTCGGGGCAAATGTGCTTGGGATTTCAACAGGCATCCAAAAAAGAGAACAGAAAGAGATATGTGTCATAGTTAATAGATGACCCCCAATATATTCAGGAATTTATTAAAGTTTATAATTTAAATCTCCAGCCACATGACTGGAGGAGGTGTCACTGGGCAGATCCAAGGTCAAGCCCTAAGGTGTGGGGATAGATCTAAAATTCCAGTCTAAAGACATGCAAAGTGCTTGAGCTTAGCCTGAGGTTCCTAAGTGTGTTTGCCTGCTGGTGGTGTCTTGTGGCCTCTCTCTCTCTCTCTCTCTCTCTCTCTCTGCTTGGACCTATGCAAGAGGGCCAACTTCTTCTGCCATTCTGGAACTTTCCCTCAATCTGTAAGCTTCAGCAAATCCTTTTTTCCATAACTGTGTCTGGTTTGGAGGTTCATCTCAGTGAACTGAAGCTGTCTCCTACAAGATGCTTTCTGAGAAGTGAGCAGTCTTAGCAGTGAGTTTCTGTAAGCAACTACACTGATGGAAAGACTTCTGGGGGCATGGTACATTTTCTCATTAAGGGGATAAGTATTCCTACCACCTCTTTAGCAGGTCTGGAGGTAAGGGGTGAGTGATTGACAGGCTCTGTTGGATTAACTCTTAATGGAGAGCAACATCACTCTGCTACTTCCTTCTTCCTCCCTTTCATGCAAGGGAAATGGGTTTGAGGACTTGCCTGGTCTGCTAATGCCTGCCTACCTATACATTCTTGAACTGCTACTACACTCTATATTTTTCTATCATTGGAATTGGTACTGCAGCATCCTCACACATCATTATGGATACGTATTCCCTGATTTCTTTTAATCTGTCAGTCCTGCTCTCAATCTCCCATTCTATTTCTGTAATTGTTTTGGTTGAAGAACTTGCATTGTTCTTGGCCACTCTTCTCCAAGCTGGATTTTTCGGACTATGTTTCCATGGTACCATTTATCATTTGTTTCTATTCCCTGTATTTTCTGTAGATGGGAAATCATGAGGCTTCATCAGGATCAAATAAATACACTTTGTGTGTGTGTGTGTGTGTGTGTAACTTCAGTTCTCAAAATGTCCCATTTCAGGCCAAAGCAAACGTATGCAAGTGGGTTCCTGAGCACCATTGACTTGGACAAATAATAAGTGTTAATTCCCATGATGTCTGATATGACAAGATGTTCCAGGCCCATTTCCCATGCTGAAAATTAGACAGTTCTCAAAAAAAAAAAAAAAAAATAGATACTTCTCCAAGAGGTTCTTTTTAGTGGGAAATTGTCTTTACAGGCCACACTATGTACTTGTGGCATTATCTCTTATTTTCCATGTTTCTGTGGTATCTATCTATCTATCTATCTGTTTGCAAGGAGAGAAAGAGAGAGAATGGGTGAAAGAGGGCATCTAGCTATTGCAAATGAACTCCAGATGCATGTATAACCTTGTGCATCTGGTTTTACGAGAGTACTGGGGAATTGAACCTGGGTCCTTAGGCTCTTATAAGCAAGCGCCTTAACCATTTAGCCATCTCTCCAGTCCTTGTAGTATAATTTTATAATGTATATGATAGATTAATACTATAGGCAATAAATATACCTTACAAACAACAAGCAAATAATGAAAACATTTTTCCTAGAGGGGATGCCCAACCCAGAAAGTTTCGGGACTTTCTTTATTCACTGTCCTAGGAAATGGGCTGAATTGTGTGGACTCTCTTCCTTTCTAGCTGTTTGGTTTTGGATTAGTTCTTCTTTTCTCTTTTTCTTTCAACATGTCAAAATATACAATGAGGACTGGAGAGATGGCTCAGCAGTTAAGGCACTTGCCTGTAAAGCCTAATGACCCAAGTTTGATTTCCAAGTACCCATGTAAAGCCACATGTACCAAGTGCCACATGTATCTGGAATTCATTTGCAGTAGCTGGAGGTGCTATAGCACCCATTCTCTCTCTATTTTTAAAAAGTATAAAATGAGTATATAACAGTCATTTCATGGGGATGATGCTCTAATCAAATAAGAAACAGAGGGCTGGAGAGATGGCTCAGCAGTTAAGGCATTTACCTGCAAAGCTGAACGACTCAAGTTTGATTCCCCAGGATTTCTGCCAGCAATGCGACCCTGACTGCAGTACAAGGGTAAATCTCTGAAATTCAGGGCAGAGCTCTTTCTGGAACCTGGAGAGATCTGGCAGTCTCTTCTGAGAAAAATGGGGCTTGGCCGGGTGTGGGAAGTAGCAGTATGGTGAGGTGTGCAAGAGGCTATTCCTTGGGTGAGAGGGAGGCCTAGCCCAGGAGTAAGAAGAGGCAACAAGGTGGTAGTAGCTGGAGAAATTACTAGAAGAAACAGTCCTAGCCTCCACAAAGGTGAGCAGGATTTGTCTCTCTGTGTTAGAGGGAAGACAGAAGGGGCAGTTGCAGACTGAAAGTAACTCCCAATGGCAGAGTGAGGCCAAGGTATGTATGTAGGAATGTGTAAATGCATGCATGCATGCATCTATCAATAAATCTATTTATCATCTATTTATCTATCCTCTCTACCTATCTGTTGTCTATCTAGTTATCTCTGTTTCCACAGAAACATATTAAAGGTTGAACACAAATTATAGGTGAGACTTGAACTCAAGTCTAGCTCTATAATTCCTGCTACCAATGACCCCCTATACCGATGACCAGGCCCACTCGCTAAGCACGTAATCCTGAGAGGCTCATGGCGTGAGCTGCTGTTCATTGCACGTTTAGAATATGACTGGCGTATGTTTTTGATACGTGCAAACTCATATAGTCCTCCTACAAGGCTCCTCTGTTGGTTCCACTTTGATCACTGAGGCACATGAGGTTTTCTGTAGGTACCTTCATGTTTTTGGGACCATGAGCAGCTGATGGGAGGGGAGGATTTATTTTGGCTTACAGTCTCAAAAGGAAGCTTCATGATGGCAGGGGAAAGCATGGCATGAGCAGAGGCTGGACATCACCTCTGCTGTAGAGGGTAACAACAGCAAGAGAGCAAGCCAAACTCTGGCTATAACATCCCAAGCCGACCCCAAGAACACACCTCCTCCAGGGATGCTCCATCTGCCAAATTACCACCAGCTGGGGACCAATCACTCAGAATACAGGAATTTATGGAGGGACAAGTAGTTTGAACCACCACAGGGGTTAAATAACCCAGCCGAGATCAAGCAATAGCAATGCAGTGGAGATGTAGAAGGGCCTTGGTGGTTGGTTTGTGAAAGACAAGGCAGCCCAGGCATTAGAAACCTGCAGTGTAACCTAGAAACCATATAGGTTCCAGGGGCAGGAGCAGGTATCTCCCCAGCAGGAGAAACATATATATAATTTACTTATTTATTTGAGACAGAGAGAGACAGAGGAGGAAGAAGATAGACAGAGAGAATGGGTGTGCCAGGGCCTCTAGCCACTGCAAATGAACACCTTGTGCATCTGGCTTACATGGGTTCTGGGGAATCAAACCTGGGTCCTTAGGCTTCGCAGCCAAACACCTTAACTGTTAAGCCATTTCTCCAGCCCCACAGAGACTTTAAAATTTTGGGGGGAGGTTTATTTTTATTTACTTATTTGAGAGCGACAGACAGAGAAAGAGCAGAGAGGGGGGGGGGGAGAAAATGGGCACGCCAGGGCCTCCAGCCACTGCAGATGAATTCCAGATGCGTGCGCCCCCTTGTGCATCTGGCTAACGTGGGACCTGGGGAATGGAGCCTCGAACCGGGGTCCTTAGGTTTCACAGGCAAGCACTTAACCACTAAGCCATCTCTCCAGCCCCGACAGAGACTTTTAAAATGGCTTTGATAACCCAGGCCCCAGCAACTGCTGAGACCATGCTGGCAGCACAAAGTAAACCCCAGGAACGACAGAAGCTCTGCTTGCATCAAACCCAGCTCCAGTGGAAGCGGGCCGTGACCGGAGCTCACAGTACCACACCCCGGTGGTACACCAGGCTCTGCATCCAGCACTTAACATACATCCCATCCTCGCATGTATTCCCCTCAGCCAGTCTCCAAGTCAGAGAACTCGCTCCATGTAACGGATGAGGACACCAAGTGTGGGAGAAGTCCAGCCATGTATTGGAGATTGAACACAAATTGTAGGTAAGATGTAAACTCAAGTCTGGGTCTGCAATCCTTGCTGCTGATGGCCCCCTGTGATGATGCGCAGACCCACGTGCAGAGCACGTAATCCTTGGTGGTTCATGGTGTGAGCTGCTATGTATTGCACATTTAGACTACGCCTGGCAGTGCTTTTTGTATGTGCCAACTCCTAGTTACTCTCATTCTGAAAACGGAAGCACAGTGGGGATATTTATATAACACACAGTAAGAGCAGTGCAAGGCTTCTTTTGTAGCCAGTCTAGATGTATGCTTGACCTTATACAGTGTACTTTCCATGGGTTCCCATGGGTATCCATGTGGGGCCAGCTTCTCACCTCATTTCCTGCCCCAGGTAGGGGTGTGCCCATGGGGGAGCCGGGGCCAAGGCCAGCTCCACTGAAGATTCCTGGGAACAGCAGGCCAGAGGTGCCGGGGGGGGGGGGGAGTGAGGTGGGGAGCCTTCGTGGATGTCGGCACTATGGGAAACGGCATCTACTTTCTTCCCGGCAGAGGCACCTCTGATCATAATACGAGGTCAGTTGTGGCCCTTTGGGTAGTTGGTTTGGGGATCTAAGAAGTCTGAGTGTTAGGGGTAACAGAGCACATACCAATTATTCCGGTGTCTGAAGGATTTTTCTTCTTTTTAATTAAAAACTCTGCTTGGAAGGTCAGCGGGAGAGCAGAAGTACGTGGTGGGAGAGTGGAGCAGAGTCTCTCTGTCCCTTGGGCACCGGGTGAGGGCATGGCTGCTTCTCCCTGATCTTTGTAGTTCGACTTCTCTCCCTTCAATGACCACATAGGAAAATGATCACAAGCAGCGAAGAAACATCAGAAATGTAGAATGTACAAATAAAGCCACCCTGACTGAGACCAGAAGCTGCTAAGCCCATTTGAATGATGGAGATGGGTTGGTGGGGGCGGAGGGGGAGGGGGCACGCAGACAATTGTCCTTTGAAAAGAAGGTACTGGGACAAATGTCAAGCGTTTCTCTGGACAGAGAAGTCGACGTGCCCAGATCCACAGGCCCTCACTGGCGGTTGTCTTCAGGGGCAAGGCTGAGAGCCTCCGCAGTGGTCACCGCTGCTGCTGCTGCTGCTGCGACAGAGATCATGGTGTGTCAGAGGTGGACCGAGCCTCTCAGGTCACGCCTTACAGTGTGACCGCCTCCCTTTGCTAATGAGGAGCGAGGCCCTGAGAGGTGAGGTCACACAGTCTGGTAGATCATGCGCGTTTCTTTGCAGGATGTTTATAAGAACGAAACCGGTCATCACAGTGGAATGGAGGCTATGTAGCAGCAGCCGCTGATCTCATTGAGATCTACCAGCTCCAGATGCTGGTGAGCTTTCTATAGACATGACCTCATGCCATCCTGACAAGCACCTGATGAGACTTTACTAACATAGCCCATGTGCTCATAAGGGAGGGCACTGAGGCCTTTAGAGATGAAGTTATGGGATTGAGGTCACCCTGGACACAGTAGATTTGATTTCACCCCAGCCCTGGCACCACATCCCATCTTCACTGTGCCCTCTCCCCAAGGAAAGAATAGGAAGATTGTAAAGTCACCCAACACATACCGTGTGGTATGTCATTTACCATTAAAAAATCATTACAGATTCTATGTAGGAACATAGTAAATGTAAGGTGCATTATGTTCAGTAAAAAATTAATGCTTGGAGTGAAAATATTCAGGAAAAAATATGAAAGTAGAAGCTGGGTGTGGTTGTGCACACCTTTAACCCCAGCACTTGGGAGTTAGAGGTAGGAGGATCTCCATGAGTTTGAGGCCAGCCCCAGAATACTTAGTGAATTCCAGGACAGCCTGGGCTAGAGTGAGACCTTACCTTGGGAAACAAAAACAAAACAAAACAACAAAAAAAAGTAGAGAACTTAAACACTAGTAATTTGTGGTTGGTATGGTAACATTTTTTTTCCTGCTTTTTTCCCATTTAGATTTTCTACACTGTGTATCTCTAAGAGGTCTAAAGAGGTCTTTTGTAATGAACAAATAAATAAAATCATTTTTCTCTCAAAAGAACTAGCATTATGCTTTTACAATCAATAAGGAAAAAAGTTAACATGAATGGTAGTATAGTTCCCCTTTCTTAGCAATAAAAATGAATAAGTAATTGACTGACAGCACATAGGATTGAAGACTATTATACAAAGCCCATATCCATCGCAAGGCTCTCATGATATTTCACCCAGATGCAACAGAAACAAAAATTCAAAGAGCTTAAGCTTTGAAGCTACCCCAGTTTTTTGGCTTGTTTGGCCTAGTCTATGAATAGAAGGAGATAACCTTCCTGTTTGCAGCAGGAAAATGACTAATAATTCCTCCCCCTCCCCCATCTGCCTGTCATGCTTCCCAGCCAACACCAAGGCTCACAGACACCCTGAGATGGAAGGCTCCTTACTTTTCCCTCCCCTTCTGCATGTGTAAGTTCAGGCACTTGCTCTTCTGAGTTCTAATATTTAAATGCTGAATATAAACTCTTAAAGTCATCAAGGACAAGTCTCTTATCTTTGTACCGATCCCAGTGCCCAAATTCAAAGCGGGCTAGATGATTTAAAGCCAGGTGAGTATTCACAGCAAGGGCTCAGGAGGCAGGTAGCTCAGTGGTAGTTCCCTTGCCTAGCACGCAGGAGGCCCTGGGGTGCCATCCCTAGCACAGCAAAACAAACCAACCCCGAGGCTTTAGAAGTGGCCCACAGCCAAGAGGCACACCCGGTGTTCCAAGCACAATGCCTTATGGGAGCCAGATCAGTTAAGCCCTCATAGCTGGGACAAAACACCTGAGAGAGATCAGTTTAAGGAAAGAATGGTTTATTTCAGCTCAAGGTTACAGTCTGTCATGGTGGGGAAAGGCGTGGTGGCCGTAGCTGGTCACACTCCAGATGTGAGGAACGGGGCAGAGAGAAGAAAGCTCTGCTAAGCCCTCTCTCTCCATTTGACAGGGTCCTGGACTCTGCCCGCAGTTAAGGTGGGTCATCTCACCTCAATTAACCTAATCAAGATAAACCCTCGCAGGTGCTGCGGGTGATTCTAGTTCCTGTCAAGTTAGCAGCAATAAAAACCGTCACAGGAGCTATTGAGCCCTGAAGTAATCCTGCGGTAAAAGTGACAGATGGGTCCAGGGTCCTACACCTGTGAGATTGAGCCCAAAGTCACATAGCTAGCTGGTAGCCAGGCCAGGATTTTAACCTGGACTTCAGAAGCCAGAGTCTTCTTCAAAGTTTTCATTCTCAGAAAGTTTTAGAAACTTGTCCGGGTAAGAAGAAGAAGAACCAAACAGCTGGGGTCCTGAGACGTAGACAAGAGCATCAATCCAATAAGTGATCACTTACGCTCTCTCTTTCCTTTCTCTCTCCTCTTTCCTCTTTCTGTCCTTTCTCTTCCTCCTCCCCTCCCTTTCTTTTTCCCTTTTTCCCTTTCTCTCTTTCACACCTAGGCTTGCCAAGCTGTAAAGTAGATTTGGGTAACTTGTCCTTCCTTACTCAGAATGGTTAGATTAGTCTGTATTCTATGACTGTGACCGAATGCCTAAAGCTAGCTAACGTATATAAAAGAGACATTTATTTAGTTCAGAGTCATGGAGTTTCAAGGGCATGGCTCTGGCTTTGACTCAGGTCTGGTGAAGACAGATGGGAGCCCTGTGTGTGAGAGAGAGATCACAGGTAAGACTGGAAGCCAAAGACCAGTAATGATCTCTCACAAGGCATATCTCTTGAAGGTCGCACCACCTCTTAATAGTACCACATTGAGCACCAAATTTCAACTGAGACATCATCGAACCATGACAGACAAGCACTTGCTATTCATTGTTTGCTTGTTGAGAGAACGAGAGAGAGAGAGAGAGAGAATAGTATGTGGCATGGTATGTATCACGTGTATGAGGCATGGTATGGGTGTATGTATATTGTATGCAGTGTATGCAGATGTGAACACCCTGTGTGCACACATGCAGAGGCCAGAGGAGAATGGCAGATGTCCTTCTCTGTTGTTCATATGCCTGATTTCCTTGAAACAGAGTCTCTCACTGAACCTGGAGCTGCTGCTTTCAGTCAGACTGGCTGCCCAGGAAATTCCAGCACTCCTTCTGCCTGCCCTCCCCACCTCAAGCAGGACTGGGCTTATGGGTATGCATGGCCCAGCACAGTTGTTTTATATGGGTGCTGGGGATGGACATTAGATGCTTCTAGGTCCTCTCAGGCCGTCATGCTTACACAGCAAGCATTCCTACCTGCTAACCCATCTACCCAGCCTACACTGGTTCTGAATAGAAACTGTTCAGATGTACACTTTTCTTTTCAGCTCTTTTCAGCACTCATCCAACAAATACATCTTCACTTTCAGACCTGTGGGGTGGGGATGCAAAGTTTGTTCCCAGTACAGCATCTGACCTCAACCTTTTTAAATAGTGGCTTGAGAGATGACTCAGTGGTTAAGGCACTTGGCTCTAACACCTAACAACCTGGGTTCAATTCTCCAGTACCCACATAAAGCCAGATGCACAAAGTGGTGCATGCATCTGGACTTCCTCTGCAGGGGTTGGAGGACCTAGCACACCCATTCTCTCTCTCTCTCTCTCTCTCTTTTATCTACCTTGGATTGCAAATAAATAAACGCATAAAAATTTTAAAATGGAGCTGTAGAGATGGCTCAGCAGTTAAGTTCACTTCCTGCACAAGCATGAGGGGCTGAGACCAAGAAAATCAGCAAAGGCCTGAAAACTCTGGAGTCAGTAAAAGAGACTCTTGCTCACACAAACAAGGCCCAGAAAGGAGCGCTGGAGCTCGGATGCCCAGTCTTACACTCGGGGGACCGCAGTGCTGAGATGAGCCCCAAATACAACACCACACCATGCGCTATACACCCACAAAAGGAAGCAAAGTAAAACCTCTCTTTGTTCTTTATTCACTGTGCTTTGTGATTTCCCTGCTTCCTTTTCAAGTTACAATACTTGTAAAAAAAAAAAAAAGTTATGCATAATTCCCCAAGAAAGGTCAATATACTCTTTTGCTCTTTTGTTAACTCTCATCCTTCCAGGGCTTTTAAATATTTTATTTTTCTTTTTATTAAGTAACAACAAGTTGCATAAACACATCATGTGCTGCCACCATCATTTCCCTTCTCCCTGCGCCCCCCCCATTCCATTGAGGGCCCTCCTCAGTGGGATTGCTGGTATTCCCCTAGGTTTGTGGGATATAGATGTAAGAATATCAGTCAATTATTGCAAGGGGGGCAGAGAAGGGCCTCTGGACATTGCCTTCCACTCTGTGGCTCTTACATTCTTTCTTCCCCCTCTCCCGCAGAATTCTCTGAGCTGTGGTAAATGTCTCAGCAGGCCTTGACTATGGGCCACATGGATTCAGAGGAGGCATAATGTCTTTGCTCTTACTGGTGAGCATGACACAGCCATGTTTTCCAGAATTCTGCAAGTGTTTATATGTCCCTTTGCCCATCAAGGTGAGCCTACAGCTTCTGGCTGAATGGACTGAGTTCCACTGCTGTTGTTAACAGGAGGTCCTGGCTAAGCTCAGGGTATACTGTGTAAGCCAGTCGATGAGGAGAACCAGGAAAGGAACACAGCGATCGGAGGAACAATAGGAAGGAGCAAGGTAGGGAAGAAATGGGCTTTGGAGCCAGTGGCATGGGAGCCAGAACCTTGGCTCCACCTGTCTCTGGTTGTGTGACCTTGGGAAATGGTGCAGCCACTGTCAGGTGCACTGTTTTGTTTTGTTTTAATCACTAAAACGATATCCCAGTATCAATCTTGCAAGGAAATCAGATTAGTGATATGTGTGTAAAATGCCCAGCACAGGGCCTGGCATCTTGCAATGCTCAAAGTTTGGAAACTGTCATTAGTGTTTAAAATCACTGGAGATTTCCATAACTCTTTGCTCCTTTCTGTTGGAAATTAAAGTGGAGGATCTTCAGCATGAAGAAGCAGCAATTTCTTAAAGCAACATTAGTAATCAGCCGAGACATTCATTTGCAGAGCCTATGCTGTGGAGCTTCTCCTGCTCTGGACTTCAGGAAGCTCGGTGCAGCTTGCTTTTTCAAGAATGGTGAATAGAGGGCTGGAGAGATGGCTTAGCAGTTAAGGCGTTTGCCTGCAAAACCAAAGGATGCTGGTTTGAGTCCTCAGGACCCACGTAAGCCAGATGCACAAGGAGGTGCATGTGTCTGCAGTTTGTTTGCAGTGGCTGGAGGCCCTGACGCGTCCATTCTCTCTGTCTCTGCCTCTGTCTCGCTCTCTCTCAAATAAGTAAATAAAAGTAAAGTTAAAAAAAAGTTTTTTTAATTAAAAAAAAAGAATAGTGAATAGAAATAATAAAAACAGGACTAAGAATATTTCTTTTCAAAACACCAGGCCAGGGCTCCATGGAGAGAGAAAATGAAATTGTCAACTCATTTCCTACTGCAAAGGAAAAGAGCATGCTGTATGGCGATCATGTCAGGTTGACCATCTAAGCAAGATAGTGGTTAAGGCCGTGCAAGCTACTATAACAAAACTCCAAAAAGCTCAGAGGCATGACGCAGTGTTTCTGTCCCTTCAGATCCAACAAGTTGATCATGGGTAGGGTGGGGAAGGAAGTCTTTGTTGCATGTAGCTCTTCAGGTCCTGGATGGCCAAGCTTTTGTCAGCTTCAACATGTGGCTTCTCCACCAGTGAAGTGAGGGTAGAGAGAGAGGATTGAACCTGACAAGTTTTCAGGAGCCAAGTTTGCAAACCGGATCAGTTCTTTCCCTACCCTTCATGGGCTAACATCTAGACACTCCTAACTGCAAAGGAGGCGAGAGTTCGTTTTCTTTGCATGGCTCAGAAGGAAATGAAATTGCAAGCTCAGAACTGTAACCAGTCTCTGCCACACAGTGCAGCTTCAGACTCCAGAGCAAACCTTATCTTGCAACATTGCAGCTAAACCCAAGTAGGTATTCCCCAGACTCATGAGGTCTTGAAGCACATTTCACATCGCACAGTGAGGAAACAGCAAAATAAAGAACCAAGAAAAAAAAATCACAAGGAGCTTACAAGGGGGAAAAAAAAAAATCAAATGTTATTTACATAGGCAGGGAAAGATAGACATCTACCCTGTCTGATCACACAAGACACTGAGGATGAGGCCATGGCATCTGGCACATTCTGCCGTGTTTTGACAGAGCTAAATTTAAGCCAGACCCTGCTGCTTTTGCAAAACAAGAGTGTTTGTTTTGATGGTGTGATTTCTGGGTGTCATGACTCGAGTCTACACCGCCCAAAATAACACCATTTGTGATGATTTGATCTTGTTCTGCGAGAGTGAGGGTCTTAAAGAGTCCAGAACTCTAGAGCGTGGCTTCCCCCATCAGTGCATAAAGCAGGCACCTTCGACTCTGCTCTCCCTCTGAGCCATGGCCCATTCTGGTGGGCTCACTATGACGTGGGGCTGAAAGGTGGTCATAGGCTCAAGCCTCCTGGATGATTCTCCATACCCTTCTACCTGTCTGCAAGAACTCGGCTTGGAAGAGCATGTTATCTAAATGTCCACGGTTTAAAGTCATAACTCATTATAAGAAATACATTTGCAGGCCTGGAAAGATGGCTTAGCACTTAAGGCGCTTGCCTAAGAAGCCTAAGGACCCATGTCCGACTCTCCAGATCCCACGTAAGCCAGATGCACAAAGGTGAGGCAAATGCGAGGTTGCACATGCCCACTAGGTGGCAAAAGCGTCCACGGTTCAATTGCAATGGCTGAGGCCCAGGTGTACCAATTCTTTCTCTCTCTCACTCTCTCTAAAATAAAAAATTTAAAAATTAAAAAAAATTGTTTACAATACATTTGCATTTTAACCCAGTAAACACAGACACACACACATTCAGAACAAAAGTTTCTTGAAACATTCTTTTACAATAAAAAGTGATGGTGCATGCCTGTAATCCCAGAACTTGGGAGGTAGAGGTAGGAGGATTGCCATGGTTTGTGGCCAGCCTGGAACTATATAGTGAAGATAGATATCAGGTCAGTCTGAGGTAGAGTAAGACCTTACCTCAAAAAACAAAAACACTCATACTTTCTACTTCATTCGATTTAAAAAGAAACATACATGCTGTCTTGGACTCTCCAGGTTATATAGATAGGCTATCTTGATTCCATTGTCATGTTCTAAGCCACCAACACTCCAGCATGAGCCTTACACAATGGAATGATTTCTCCTCTTGAAAGCTGCGAACTTCAGCTCTCCTTTTCCATGTGCTCATAAAACCATATCCTTGGGGCTTTTCTCCACTTTATCGTCAAATCCGTTGGCTCCTGGGATGGTTTATATTATTAACTGTCAACTTGACAGGACCTAGAACCGCCTGTGAGGGCTGAGGTGGTTTAAATTAGCCTTGGGCATGCGTGTGAGGAATTATCTTGGTGAGGCTAACTAAAGTGGGAAGACCCACTTTGTGTGGGGGTGGCACCACTCGATGGGCTGGGGTCCGCGTTTATAAAAAGGAAGAGCTGGCTGAGCAGCAGCATTCACCATCGCCCACAGCATCCTCTCTGTGCCTAATAGGACCACTGCTGCCAGTCCCTGCTGCCAGGCCCTCTCCACTGAGAAGGACTGTAATCTGGAACTGTAGACAGAAATCAACTCTTCATCCCTTAAACTAATCATTTCAAAAATTATTTTATCTAGGGCTGGAGAGATGGCGTGGCGGTTAAGTGCTTGCCTGTGAAGCCTGAGGACCCCGGTTCGAGGCTCAGTTCCCCAGGACCCACATTAGCCAGGTGCACAAGGGGATGCACGTGTCTGCAGTTCATTTGCAGTGGCTGGAAGCCCTGGCGCACCCATTCTCTCTCTCTCTCTCTCTCTCTCTCTCTCTCTCTCTCTCTCTCTCTATCTATCTATGTGTGTGTGTGTGTGTGCCTCTTTCTCTCTCTGTTGCTCTCAAATAAAAAAAAAAACATAAAAAAATTTACTTGAGAGAGAGAAAAGAGAGAGAGGGAGAATGGGCATGCCAGGACCTCTAGTCACTGCAAACAACTTCCAGATGCATGCACCGCCTTGTGCACCTGGCTTTTCATGGGTACTGGGGAATTGAACCTGGGTCCTTTGCCTTCTCAGGTGAGTGCCTTAACTGTTAATCCATCTCTCCAGCCTTTAAACTGATTTTTTGGTCAAGTCCAGTGGTGAGAAGGTAACTAATACAACTTACATACCTCACTGAGGCCTTAGCCTCTTATCCCTCCCATTCCCCTATCCTGTGATTTCCATGCATGTGTGTGTGATATGCTTGCACGTGTGTATGCGTATTTGTATGTGTGAATGTATGTGGCTGTGTGTGTAGAGGTCAGGGGTTGATGTTAAATGTCATGTGTGTATTCATATTCATATATGAGTACGTGTGTGTGTGTGTGTGTTTGTGTGTGTGGCCAGAGGTTGATGTTAGGCCTATCTCTCAGTCACTTTCTACCTCATTTCTTTTTTATATCACTGACAGTCTTGGTTCAGTGTCAGAGACTCCTTTGAATGGTAGTGGGAGCTGTGGATACACATTTCAGGAGAACACACAAAACACCTTTTTCACATATGGATGTCTAGAATCTCCAAAGCTGAGCAAAATCCCATTTCCCAGGTGCCTCTGTGCCCAAGGATACAATTCTCTGACCCAAAGCTTCCTTTTTCCCCATGTGAATGTCAGGCCTCCCTACCATTGACCCTCTTTTTTGTTTTGTTTTGTTTTGTTTTGTTTTTTAGAGGCAGGGTCTCACTCTGGCTCAGGCTGACCTGGAATTCACTATGTAGTCTCAGGGTGGCCTCGAACCCACAGTGATCCTCCTACCTCTGCCTCCCGAGTGCTGGGATTAAAGGCGTGCGCCACCACGCCCGGCTGACCCTCTTCTTTGGCTCCTGTTCCAAGTGTAGGTTTGCCTATGATCCTCTATGTGTCTCTGTGACACCTTCTAATGGTTCTCTGTCACCTTAGAATAAAGGCTCCAGTCATCCTTAAAGTTGTAGAGTTCTGCTTATCTTCCATTAGGGCATGCTCTGCACACTTGATTAACATCAGTCTGAAATCAACCATTCTTTCTAACCTTTACGTCCCTCAACATGGTTGCCTTTTTTCTTTCCTGAGCCTGTATTTTCCATCCACATGCCTCCCTATCTACTCCTCTTCCCCAGAGCAGCTCCAGGGTTATGACAAAACTCCCCTGGACCTCTCCTATCGGTCACACTGAGTGTTGGCCATTGTGATAGTTTGGTATATCCCTCCATAGACTCAGGTTTTTGTTTTGTTTTACAAAGCTCATCTCCAGTGGCCTGGCTGGAGAGGTGTGACTGGGGCCAGATCTGATTTCTAGCCTAAGGCATGCAGAGTGAGCTCTGGGATCCTCCTGCTGCAGATTCGTACTGGCTGTGGGGTTGTGGCTCCCTGTTTGGATCTATGAGAGGGGGCATTCTGTAAATAGATCCCTTGCTCCCCTAAACTGTGTCTGATTTAGAGGTTCGTCCCAGCAGTGTGGGGCTGACTAGAGCAGCCATCATGCCCATCTTTCTACCAGAAGGGCATCAACACAGAGTCCATTTTCATCTGTGTGCGCATAGTAAGTGCTCGGTGAAGGTATGCTCAGTGGCTGGAGTCTCCAGGTGAAAGAAGAGAATGACGGGAGCAGCACCTTTGGGGCTCATATAAATGGAGCGGGTGTAGCCAATACAGCTTCCCAGAACAAGAAAATCCATTATCTACCCAGGAGCTCAACCGGACAGTTCTTCCATTTACCAAAGGATCCACTGCGAGGGGCCCTTAACTAGTGGGTACTTTGTCCATTCCATGCAAGTGTTTGTTTCCAGAGCATTCGTCAGTTCACAAAGAGACCAAAAGCGAAAGCACAGCCAATCAGAACCCCAGAACAGAAAATCCCCGACTTCCAGGGTTGCTCTGCAAGGTGAGGGATCTGGTGGCAAGCTAGTCAATACTTATAACACATACCTTTTCAGGCATAAGCCTAAAAAAAAAAAAGCAGAAGAAAAATAATTTAAAAAAACTTGCAGACAAGAAACAAAAGGAAAACCACATAAAGAAGGACAATTATTTGAGAAGCCAAGCCACCCGACTACCCAGGACCAGCCTTTAAATAAAGAGACCAGGTGGGAGAGATGGCTTAGTGGGTAAGGCATTTGCCTGCAAAGCCCAAGGACCCAGGTTCAATTCCCCAGTACCTATGTAAGGCAGATGCACAAGGTGGTGCATGTGTCTGGAGTTGGTTTGCACTGGCTAGAGGCCCATTCTACCTGCCTCTTTCTCTTTCTCTCAAATAAGTAAATTAAGTATTTTAAAATATATCCTTTAGAAGAGGATATTTAAAATATACATATATATCTCATCCCTCTTTTGTAGGATAGGAGGGGGTCCCAGACAATGGAAGGTTCAAAACCTACCAGCAGGCCTTTGCAGGGGTCGGTGAGGACGTAGTTCTTACTATGTAGTGTAGACAGGAACGCAGAAAGCGTCTCCAGTGTACGTGTGACAAGCTGAATGAATTTACTCTGTGATAAATCCTCCATTCATCATCTCTTCACAAACTACGGATTGCTCATCTGGGATGTTTCAGGCCCTGAGCTAGGCTCCTGAGACAAGATGCTTACAGTTGGTCTCAGCAAACACTTCCACTCGAGGATTTTGCATTTTAGTTAATTTTTTTAGAAAAAACTTTTATTTATTTATGAGACAGAAAGATAGAATGGGCACGCCAGGGTCTGTTGCCAGTGCAAACAAATTCCAGATGCATGTGTCACTCTGCGCATCTGGCTATATGTGGGTACTGGAGTATCAAACCCAGACCATTAGGCTTTGCAAGCAAGTGCCTTGAGCTGCTGAGCCATCTCTCCAGTCCCTAGATTTTTCATTTTAGAGGGAGAAAGTAAGGAGTGCATAAAGCTAATTTTCCATGATGGAAGTGGTAGGGCAGGTGGTGAGACCATGTGATGGGTATACCCAAGAGCTTCTTTTGTTTATTTATTTGTACATATGGGGGGGGGTGCAGTACCAGGATCTCTTGCCACTGCCAACAAATGTTCATCTGGCTGTGTGTGTGGGGGGGGTGTCTGGGTAATTGAACCCATGCTGGTAGGCTTTGCAAGCAAGTGCCTTTGACTGTAAGCCATCTCCCCTGACCTCCCAGGAGTTTCTTTAGGAAGGGAAGCAGAGGAAGTATCTTTGAGAGGCCATCATCTCAAGCCAGTCTGATGGATGAGAAGGAGCTTAAAGGAAGGATTTCTTAAGGGGGGGCACCTCCCAATTAGAGGTGTTAGAGGAAGATAATGTCTACAGGTCTCCCAACAACCTCGTGATCAGAGGTTGTGAAGGGTGGAGAGATGGAGAGAATGATGCAGTGGGGAGATCTCTTAGAGGCCTAACCTGCCCAGGCATTCTGTGACAGTATCCAAAGTACCATGATTCCCAAAACAGAGCTCTCTGTTGATCTGCTTGACCTCCCAGCTGGACAGAGCTCTGTTTGGTCATGTTGTGAACATGACTGGCCCATACATTTGGTTTGAAAAAAATGCTTGCAAACCAATCACTTGAAAGACCCTCCAAGAATTCCTTTCTGAGCTTTCTAAATCTTCTCAGCCCAGGGGCTGGTTACATTGCATCTTCCTCTTTGCTCTTGGCCGTGAGCACTCTCTTGGAGAACCCTTATTTCACAAAGGGTATCTACGGATTATTTTGAACACTCTAGCAGAGTGACCAAAGTCAGGCTGATAGTTCACGGCTTGTAGGCATCTGGTAACAAAGGGTGTCTCCCAATTGTTAGAGAAAGTTGAGGGCTATTACAGTCTCTCCGCAACCCCTTGATCACAGCAAGTCTTGGAGTGATTTCTACCCCAAATAGAGGTGTTAATTAGCAAACGGTCATGTGACCAGCTCTTTAGGCTCCATGGTATCTTAGCTCCCTGTTAGGTGCTCAAATGCACCCCACATGTAAAGTTGACCTTGGGCTGGAGAGATGGTTTAGCAGTTAAGCACTGGCCTGCAAAGCCAAAGAAACTCAGTTCATTTGCCCAGGACCCATGTTAGCCAGAGGCACAAGGGGGCGCACGCATCTGGAGTTCATTTGCAGAGGCTGGAGGCCCTGGCATGCCCATTCTCTCTCTATCTGCCTCTTTCTCTGTCTGTTGCTCTCAAATAAATAAATAAAACTAAACAATAATTAAAAAAATAAGAATAAAAAAATAAGTTGGCCTTGCAGGAGCTCTGACAGATGACACAGCAGAATTCAGTTAAGCTAGACCAGTGGTTCCTGAAAGGAACTGAACTTTATAACCTCGATTTTTTTCCTTTGAATAATGACTGGAATTATTTTGATTATTTATTTATTTGAGAGAGAAAGAGAGAGAGATACAGAAATAGGCAGATAGTGAGAGAGAGAATGGGCACACCAGGGCCTCCAGCCACTGCAAACAAACTCCGGATACGTGCACCCCTTGTGCATCTAGCTTACGTGGGTCCTGGGGAGTTGAACCTGGGTCCTTTGTCTTTGCAGGCAAGCGCCTTAACTGCTAAGCCATCTCTCCAGCCCTTGATTATTTATTATTGTTATTGTTGTTGTTTTTAAAACTTAGGAGGCATGCCTTGTGTCTAGTAGCTAGAGACCAGAGATTCTGCAAACAACCACAATGCACTCACTCATTCAGTTCCACTTGCTCTCCTCAAACTGAGTGACAACCGATCTCCCTTCTCCTATTGTCCTGCTTTGAACCGGTAACACTTTAGACAAAGCTTCCTTCCCACCAACCTCCCAACCCTTCACCTCCACCTTGCCATGGGATTGTTTATCCCAAACTACAAATGCATTTCTATTTTGATAAATTCTCAGTGACTCCTCACCATACAATGAAACATGGGCCTCTCTTCCCTTGTACATTTCATTTCAGCCTCCTGAAGCTGCTTTAATACATCATATGCTGAGCTCCATGGCCTTGCGCGTCTCTGTCCACTCAGGCCTTCCACCTGGAAGTCCCAGCATCTCTCTCCTTCTCTTGCCTTCCTTGATGCCCAGATTCTGAGCTCAGCTCAAATGTGGCTCCTTCCTTTGGCTCCTCCCGGCTCATCCTAGGGCTTCTTGCTGTCCTCTGCTTAAACTTCCATTAAATAAGGTGTCACTGTTGGCCTTTTGTATGTCTCTGTCCCTCTTGGACACTAAGCTCTTTTATGGCAGAATATGTGGCCCACTCATGGGGTCCAGCATGCTACCTGCTACATGCAAACAACAGCTAAATATTTATCTGACGAATATTCACCTTCCAGACCCTGGGATATTTTTCAGTCTTTTGACAGATTTCAAATTCTTCAAAATTTTCAAGGACTACAGAAATGACAGAATTTTGGCTGTTTAGAAATATCACTGTGCCTAAGACCCCCTTATAGCCTTGTTAGAGATAGAGCTTCCCAGGCCCCAAATGTTCAGGGAATTTGGAGAATTTATTTTTAATTAGCTTTTTGTTGTTGTTGTTGTTGTTTTGTTTTTCAAGGTAAGGTCTTCCTCTAGCTCAGACTGACCTGGAATTTACTATGGAGTCTCAGGCTGGCCTTGAACTCACAGTGATCCTCCTACCTCTGCCTCCTGAGTGCTGGGATTAAAAGTGTGCACCACCATGCCTGGTTTAAGATTAGCTGTTTTTAATTTAATTGAATTGAATTCAATTCACATAGAATATTCACTTTTACTTTTAAGTGTCAATTCAGTGGTTTTAGTACTTTGATTTTTTAAAATATTTTTATTCTTTATTTTAGAGAGAGAGAGAGAGAGAGGCACATAGAGAGAGAAAGAGGGAGAGAAAGAATTGGCACACCAGGGCCTCCAGCCACTGAAAATGAACTCCATGTGCATGTTCCACCTTGTGCATCTGGCTTACATGGGGAATCGAACCTGGATCCTTTGGTTTTGCAGGCAAATGCCTTAACTGCTAAGCCCTCCAGCCCTTGTTATCTTTTAAATATTTTATTCATTTGACAAAGAGAGAGAAAATGGGAGCACCGGGGTCTCCAGCCACTGCAAATGACCTCCAGGTGCATGCGCCACTTTGTGCATCTGGCTTTACATGGGTCCTGGGAAACTGAACCCGGATCCTTAGACTTTTCAGACAAGCGCCTTAACCACTGAGCCAGCTCTCCACCCCTGTTTTGGTATTTTAATGGTACAGCTATCAATACTATGTAATTCCAAAACCTTACAATGGTTAATCTTGATTATCAACTTGAAAGAATTTTAAATCACCATGGAAACATCTCTTAGCATCTGTAAGGGATTTTCTGGATTGGGTTATATGATGTGGGAAGACTCACCCTAGCTGATGAGCCTCTTAGATGGCATAAAAAGGAAAGCGTGAGCTAAGAATGAGTGTTCATCTCTCTCGGCTTCCTGACTGCAGAAGCAATGTGACCAACTCCTCATGGTCCTGATGCAAAGCTGTCCCTCCTACCACAGTGGACTGTATCTATCTCCTGGGACTGCAAGCCTTCCTTCCTTAAGTTGCTCTTGTTAGATATTGGGTTTTTTTTGTTTTTTTATTTTTATTTTTTTTGTTTTCTCTATTTTTAATTTCATCATACTTTTCTTCCTTTTGGCATGTATATGTATGTGTGTGGTATGAATGCATATATATATATATATATGTGTGTGTGTGTATGTGTATGTGTGTTTGTGTATGTATGTGTATGCGTGTGCGCGCGCGCATGTATGGGCATAGGTATATGTATGTATGCCAGAGATTGACACTAGATGTCTTCTTCCATCACTTCCTTAGTTTCCACTTTATTCTATTTTTTTTAATATATTTTTTTAATTTATTTGAGTAGGACAGACACAGAGAGAAAGACAGATAGAGGGAGAGAGAGAGAATGGGCGCGCCAGGGCTTCCAGCCTCTGCAAACGAACTCCAGACGCGTGCGCCCCCTTGTGCATCTGGCTAACGTGGGACCTGGGGAACCGAGCCTCGAACCGGGGTCCTTAGGCTTCACAGGCAAGCGCTTAACCGCTAAGCCATCTCTCCAGCCCTAGATATTGGTTTTAACAATGAGAAAATTAATGACTATACACTCCCAAGGAGAAACCCACATTCATTAGCTCCACTCTCTTCTTCCTCCAGCTTTTGGAAATCGCACAACTCACACATTCTATTGGGTCTATTTCTCCAGAAAACCACGAATGACATCACCAGCTACACTGAGCCTATTTTTACATTGCCAACTTACATGTCTTCTTTAGAGAAAAGTCTATGGGAGAGTTTCACTCTTTTTGTGTTTTTTTGGTTTTTTGTTTTGTTTTGTTTTGTTTTGTTTTTTCGAGGTAGGGTCTTGGTGATCCTCCTACCTCTGCCTCCCGACATCTGGGATTGAAGGCGTGCACCACCTCGCCCAGCAAGCTTTGCTCTTTTGACATTTGGGTTGTGGTGAATATTGAGTTGTAGGAGTTCTTTCTATATTCTAAATATCTCCTACCAGGTAGATAATTTGTAAATATTTTCTTTTAGTCTGAGTGTTCTTCTATTCTCTTAACATTGTCTCTTGGTACACAAGAGTGGTTTTTCATTTCATGCTATCAGGTCCAATTTTTATTTATTATTATTTCTTTTTTCCGAGGTAGGGCTTCATGCTATCCCAGGCTGACCTGGAATTCACTATGTACTTTCAGAGTGGCCTCAAACTAACAGCAATCTTCCTACCTCTGCCTCCCAAGAGCTGGGATTAAAGGCCTGTGCCAACATGCCCAGCTCAATTTATCTATTTCTATGTTGATTGTTGAACATTTGATGTCATATCTAAAAGGCCACTGTGCAATCTAAAGTCTCAAAGATTTGTGCCTATGTTTTGTTAAGAGATTTTTTTTGTTTTTCGTTTTTTTTCGAGATAGGCTCTCACTCTAGATCAGGCTGACCTGGAATTCACTATGTAGTCTCAGGGTGGCCTCAAACTCTCAGCAATCCTCCTACCTCTGCCTCCTAAGTGCTGGGGTTCAAAGTGTGTGCTGCCATGCCCAACTTTATGAAAATAACTTTTGCTGGGCATAGCGGCTCACACCTTGAATACCAGCACTCAGGAAGAAGTAGGAGAATTGTGATTTTTTTTTAAGGCCAGCCTGAAACTACATAGTGAAGCTCAGGTCAATTTAGGTTAGAGCAAAACCCTTCCTTGAATAACAGACAAAAAGTAAAAAAAAAATTTTTTGAGGTAGGGTTTCACTCTAGCCCAGGCTGACCTGGACTTTACTATGTAGTCTCAGACTGGCCTCAAATTCCAGGCATTCCTCCTACCTCTGCCTCCCAAGTACTGGGATTAGTGGTGTGTGCCACCACACCTGACTAGAATAACTTTATTTGTGTGTGTGTGTGTATGTGTGTCTGATGTGTGTATGCTTGGACATACATGTGTCACAGCACGTATGTAGAGGCCAGAGGACAATCTCAGGATGCTGGTCTTTGTCTTCCACCTGTTGAAGACAAGGGCTCTCTTGTTATTTGCTGCTGTGAACACCAGGTCAGCTGGAATGTTCCTGACACAACCTTCCATGGGTACACTGGGATTACAGGCTGCATGTGCTGTTTGCGTTTGGCTTTATATGGGTTCTGAACTCTGGTCAATAGATTTGCATAGCAAGGACTCTTAGCCCTGAGCCATCTCTTCAGTCCCCTATCCTAAGAATTGCACAGTTTAGCTCTCAGATTGATCACTAATCCATTTTGAATTTGTCTTACTATACAGAGTGAGGTTGGAGTACAACTCCATCCTTTTCCATGTGGATAACCATTTGCTCCAGAACCATTTGTTAAATAAGACTTTTCCCATTGAATGTTCTTGTCTTCCTTGAAAATCAACTGGCTGTAAATATAAAGGCTTATTTCTGGATGTTCCATTGATCTACATGTCCATTCTTATGCCAGCATGATTCACTCAAGCAGCCAAGAAAATACACGCAGAAAAACCAAACATCTGCATTACAGGTGCTATGAAAGGGCCACTCCAGAGCAATAGTCCTTAGCAATACTGAAAATCATGGCCATCATGGGTGTTGAGAATGAAATGTCCTGATGTCCATGTCTCCCTGGGCCACTTCCTCCGCTCTTGGTTTGATTCTGTAGGTTGGCAAAATTGGTTTTAATTTTTTAAATTTTTATTTATTTATTTGTGTGTGTGTGTGTGTTTGGACATGCCAGAGCCTCTTGCTACTACGTATGAATACCAGACGCTTGTATAACTTTCTGGCATCTGGCTTACGTGGGTGGCTTGGAAATTGAACCCAGGCTAGCAAGCTTTGCAAGCAAATGCCTTCAGCCACTGAGCCATCTTCCAGCCCAGCACCACCGCTTTTAAACAGCTGCTCATAATTACCAAAAACCAGGAATTACTATTCCAGGGGCTTATTTAAAGTCCCTTCAGCCGGGCATGATGGCACATGACTTTAATCCCAGCACTCGGGAAGCTGTTAGGAGGAGGACTGCCATGAGTTCCAGGCCAGCCTGGGCTTAAGTGAGACCCTGCCTCAATCAATCAATCAATCAATCAATATAAATAAATAACACAAAGTCCTCTCAACATAAAGGACCTATAATGTAAAAAGGAAAAGAGAGGGAGAAAATAAAAGGTAGAAACTTGACTCAAATATCTTTAATGGGCATGTTGCATATATTTGACAGTCACAAAGCCTCTTGGATGAACACAGCTGACAATGGTTCCGAAGATCAAGGGAAGCCCAAGGACAAGCATGTCTGGAGGATTCCAGATGGGGGAGGAGCTCACACCGCATTTCAGTGGTTATGTAAGTACCGCACCTGACTCAAGGCCCTGCACAATGCCCAGCTCTAGGTTCCCATAGTTTCGAGTTCTGTCTCCCCTCTAGACCCTGAGTCATTTTAAGCAGAAACAAGACCTTTTAACTTCACCACTGGGCCTCACGCATTGCAGGTGTGCGAACAGAACATTGTCTATGTTTAGGTCAAATGCATAGCAAATGTCAGATCGCAGGCTTTTTGTGCTGCTTTGAAAAGAGAACCGGGAGGGAATTAAGCAAATGGGATTTAAATGATCATGAAAATAAAAAAAAACAACCGAGTAATTTTATTTTATTTTTGAACCTTAGTTATCATCTCTGTCCCCACCCACCTAGCTACCAACTGTATTTGTCAGGGTCCCAGCAGGAAACAGATGGCTCACCAGCACTGACTAAAGAAACTCTTTACAGAGGAGTGGGCAGCATTCAGAGGACAAGGAATGAAGCCCCTGAGACAAGTGACGGTGACATGTCCTGTCCTTACCTAAATCTGAAGGAGCAAAAGGGACCAAGCAGGGTGGTCAGAGTCTAGTGAGAGCTCTCAACTGAGCGAGGACTTGAGGCCAGGCTATAATGTGGGTGAAAAGAAGCAGAAAAACATTCTCCTTGTGGGAAAGGTAACCAGAGAAAACCCAGCTCACGCATCTACACAGAAAGGAAGACATGGGCAGGGTCAGCAAACTGTAGGAGAAAAAGAAATGTTTATGGATTGAAAGTGCAACATTTCAGTTAGGCATCTTAGTTTGAGGCTTATCTGCTTTAAAAAAAAAAAAAAAGTTGCATAGCTGGGTGTGGTGGCGCACACCTTTAATCCCAGTGCTCAGGAGGCAGACGTAGGAGGATCCCTGTGAGTTCGAGGCCAGCCTGAGACTACATGGTGAATTCCAGATTAGCCTGGACCAAAAAAAAAAAAAACAAAACAACAAGAAAAACAGTTTTGCTTTCATGAATTTATGCATCAAATACTTGTTGAGTGCTTTTATGTTCTAGGCATTATTCTTGACACTAAGCGTACAGAAAAGAATGCATAAGATTCTTTAGTAAGTTAACAGTGGGGAGTGGTGAACATGGACGGTTAACTACTGTTGCAATCAGGTCCGATTTGCTGGCAGAAAACACCTGACCAACAGCAGCTTGTGGGAAAAAGAAAGGCTTATTTTGGCTTACAGACTCGAGGGGAAGCTCCATGATGGCAGGGGAAAAGGATGGCATGAGCAGAGGATGGACGTCACCCCTTGGCCAACATCAGATGGACAATAGCAACAGGAGAGTGTGCCCAACACTGGCAAGGGGAAACTGGCTGTAACACCCATAAGCCCGCCCCCAACAATACACCGCCTCCAGGAGGCGTTAATTCCCAAATAGCCATCAGCTGGGGAACCTAGCAACCAGAACACCTATGTTTATGGGGGACACCTGCATCAAACCACCACAATTACCAACACATGAATATGATGTTTGTGATGGCTAATCTCGACTTTCAATTTAACTGGGTTGAGAGATACCTAGGAGATTGGTAAAGCATGCTTCTAGAGATGTTTTTGAGACCATTTCCAGCAATGATTCAAGCAGGGGGACTCTGACCTAGTCAATAGTCTAATGCCTTGATGAATTTCAAACCGAGGGGCAGTTTTAATTTGAAATGTCCCCCATGGCCCGTGCATTTGTGATAAGCCTTGTGTTCAAGCACCAGCTGGTGGCAGTTGGGAGGTGGAGTCTTGCAGGAGGAGGTGTGTCACTTGCCTAAGTCCTCCTTGTCACCGCCTGCCCACTCCTGCTGCGTTGCCTTGGAGCTGATGTGGCAGGATGTGGTATCCGGCCTCTGCTCTGCCATGCCGTGGTGAAACTCCCCCTGGAGACTGGAAGCGCAAATGAGCTCTTTGATATGCTGCTTCAGGTCAGGTGTGTTGTCCCAGCAACGAGCAGGTAACTGCCACAACTGTAGAGTGCCGGGAAGGTCATAGAAGATGGAGGGACTGGGTCATTGAGACAGGGTCTTTGAGGAGTACTTTAGGAGCTTGGCCCCTTCCCCGGTCTCTCTGTTTCTTGGCTTTAGCTCTGCTCCACTGTACCTCTTGGCCATGATGCTGTAACCTCACCGCAGGCTCAGGAGCTATGAAGCCAGAAGATATGGACTGAAACATTTAAACGATGAGCAAAAATTATTTTTTCCTTTCTCCAATAAATAAATAAAAATGATATATATAAAATATTTTTAATAAAAGAATTGTAAAGTCGGGCGTGGTAGAATTTTAAAGTGGGCATGGTGGCGCATGCCTTTAATCCCAGCCCTCAGGAGGCAGAGGGAGGAGGATCGCCGTGAGTTCGAGGCCACCCTGAGACTCCATAGTGAATTCCAGGTCAGCCTGGGCCAGAGTGAGACCCTACCTTGAAAAACCAAAAATAAAAAAAGAAATAAAAGAATTTTTTAAAAGGCTCTGGAGAGATGGCTTATCGGTTAAGGCACTTATCTATGAAGCTGAAAGACCCAGGTTTGATTCCCCAGAACCCACATCAGCCAGATGCATAAGGTGGCATATTTATTTGGAATTCCTTTGCAGTGGCTAGAGGCTCTGACAAGCCTATTCCCTCTCTCTCTCTCTAATAAATAAATAAAAATAAAATATTTTAAAAATCATTTTTTTCTCTCTCTTTCACAGGTATTTTGTTACAGCAATGAAAATGAACTTAAGGGCTGGAGAGATGGCTTAGCGGTTAAGGTACTTGCCTGCAAAGCCAAAGGACTTTGGTTCGATTCCCCAAGAGCCACGTAAGCCAGATACACAAGGGGGCACATACATCTGGAGTTTGTTTTCAGTGGCAGGTGGCCCTGGCATGCCCATTATCTCTCTCTCTCTCTTTCTCTCTCTCTCTCTCTCTCTCTCTCTCTCTCTCTCTCTCTCTCTCTCTCTCACACACACACACACGCACACACACATCTACACACAAACACTCTGCCTCTTTCCCTCTCTCAAATAAATAAATAAATAAAAAGTTTTTATTTATTTTATTTTTTCAAATTTTTTGTCATTATTTTATTTATTTTAGAGCGGTAGACAGAGAAAGAGGCAGAGATAGAGAGAGAGAATGGGTGCGCCATGGCCTCCAGCCACTGCAAATGAACTCCAGATGTGTGCGCCCCCTTGTGCATCTGGCTAATGTGGGTCCTGGGGAATCGAGCCTCGAACCAGGGTCCTTAGGCTTCACAGACAAGTGCTTAACCACTAAGCCATCTCTCCAGTCGAATAAAAAGTTTTAAAAAATGAACTTAAGAGGGAAGCAGTGCTATGAGACTTCCTGATAATATGGTCTTAAAGCCTCAGGGACTTGTTGGTGAAAGGAATTTGGGGAAATTTCGAGGTGTGAACTCTAGAAGACCTGGAGTGCCCTGCACAAAATGCTGGTGGACACCTGCTCCCCAGCTGGTGGCATTATTTTGGGAAATAGTGGAAATTAGGAGGTTGGGCCTAGATGGAGTAAATAGGTCACTGGGACATGCCTTGAAGGTTATACCTTCTTTTTCATTTTTTTAAAAAAAATTTTACTTATTTACTTATTTCACAGAGAAAGAGGGAGAGAGAGAGAGAAAAAAAGGATGGGTGTACCAGGGCCTCCAGCCACTGCAGACAAATTCTTGTACATCTGGCCTACATGGGTCCTAGGGAATTGAACCTGGGTCCTTTGGCTTTACAGGCAAATGCCTCAACCACTAAGCCATCCCTCCAGCCCAGTTATACCTTCTTTTATGCTCCATGTTTTATGTCTCTGTTGCTCTCTGTGCTTGCTTTGTTCCAGCCCATGGTCTCCACCATGATGTCCAGTGTCGCCACAGACCCCAAAGCAATGGAACCAAGCAATCAAGTCCTAAAGCTCTAAATCTTTGAATCCAAATAGGTTCTTACACCCTTAAGTCTACTGGCCGAGTTATTCTGTCATAATGACAAAATGGAGAAGCTACTATATTAGATGTATGTTTGCCAGAGCTGTTTGGAAAATATACCATGAGCTGTGTAGTGTAATGACAAAAGTAGTTGCCTCCCAGTTGTGGAGATGAGAATCCAAGAGCAAGGCCTCAGCAGGTTTGATTCTTGCCGTGGGCTAAACCACCCTTGCTTAACTTCTGGTGGCTGCTGGAAATAATTGGTGTTTCTTGGTTTGTCAAGCAGCAATTCTCCCAGTGTGTGGGCCTGCAACTAAATTTTCCCCTTTCGTAAGGACATCAATCATATTGGATTAGGGATCTACCTTACACCTGCATGACCTCATATTAACTAATTAGAATAGCAATGATCCTATTTCCAAATAAGGCCCCATTCAGAGATCTTATGCTTAGGACTTGACTACATCAACTGTAGGGAGAGAAATCAACGTGTAACAGTGGGGTTAGGATGAAGGTATTATGGAAGCATTTACAAAATGGTTGTGGAAAGAAATGACTTATCTGCTATTAAAGCTGAAGAACAGTGAGCCAAGTGAAGAGATGAGTAGGAAGAGGAGGAGGAAGATGCCCTCTCCTCTCCAGGCTGAAAGAGAAACAAGTGACTGGGCAGGCCACCCAAAGCTGCAGGATCAGGAAGCTCACAGCCACAAAAGAGCCAGAATCTCTGGTCCCAGAGCACCATAGAAACTGCAGAGAGTTTGGACCAGAAGTAAATGATGGAGAAGCTTGGGCAGGCACTTGACAGGTAATTTCACCTTTCAGAAGGAACATTCTGGTAGCCAGACAAAAGAGTGCGTCTGCACAGGAAGCAGGAAAACAGCCTAGGAAGCTGTTGTGTCAAGAACAGGCAAGAGAGTGGTGGTAGGGAAAGCAAGGAGTAAAGAGAGAAGTCTGAGAGGCAGGAGGGATATTTGGGAAGACACAGCGATTGAGTGGGAAAGTGGGGAGAAAGGAAAGGGTCATCTCCCCTGTGGGGAGGCCATGGCACCCCTCAATGAGGTAGGAAAAGAGTACTTTAACAAGGAAATGACAGTTGGAAATGCACAGTGGACCCCATGGGGGAGCTAGGGACAAAAAGCTAAGCTAGTGGGAGGGGGTGGGAATTATTTGCATATCCCAGGAGGCAGGATGGGCCTCACCAAGGAGCGTGTGCAGGTGGGCAAGAGGGTGAGCTGGGGAGCGTCCTATGCAACCTCAGCGTGCATGCCGCAGGAGGCGAAGCAGACCATGGGAGACCGAAGTGGAGAATAGAACATGTAGTATACGCAACTTGAGATCAAGAAGCTTGATCTGAAGGCAATTAATTACTTTTCTCGATCCTGTGACTGAATACCTGACAAGAAGCAACTTGAGGGAAGAAGGGTTTGTTTTGGCTCCTGGTTTGAGCACCCAGTTCATCGTGGGGGTCACAACATGGGGGCAAGAGCTTGAGTCTGGACTGAGACCCTCATGGCCCCCCAGTGAATACCAATAACTCCACTGAGGAGGGTCCTCAGTAGAATGGGGGCAGTAGAGGGGGGATCAAAGACTATATATAACCTTTTATTTTTGTTGGTTTGGTTTTTCGAGGTAGGGTCTTCCTCTAGCCCAGGTTAGCCTAGAATTCACTGTTAGTCTCAGGCTGGCCTTGAACTCACAATGATCCTTCTACTTCAGCCTCTCAAGTGCTGAGATTAAAGGCATGCACCACCATGCCTGGTGGTAACCCTTTTACAAGAGAAAGAGAGAAAGAAAGAGAAAGAAAGAAAGAAAGAAAGAAAGAAAGAAAGAAAGAAAGGAAGGAAGGAAGGAAGGAAGGAAGGAAGGAAGGAAGGAAGGAAGGAAGGAAGGAAGGAAGGAAGGAAGGAAGGGAGATAGGAGGGAGGAGGAGGAATAAAGGAAGGGAGATAGGGAGGGAGGGAGAGAGGAACAAAGGAAGGAAGGAAGAAATAAAAAAAGAAAACAAGTCCACTTGTTCACCTTTCAGCAGAACAGGAAATAAGAAGATAACAGGAAGTGGGAGCAGGCTATAACCCTCAGGGCCTGTCCCCTGGTGACTTATTTCTTCTAGTTAGGCCCTATCTCACAAAGGTTTCACTACATCCAGAAGAGCACAAACAGCTGGGGATTATGGGTTCAAACACATGAGCCTGTGAGGGACATTTTTATTTCAAATTCAAACCACAGCATTCCACCCCTGGCCATCATAGTCTCATGATGCAAAATATATTCACTCCAACTTCCAAAGTTTCTAGCATTGCAACACTGTTCAAAACTTCCAAATTGAGCTGGAGCGATGGCTTAGCGGCTAAAGCACTTGCCCAAGAAGCCTAAAGACACAGGTTCGATTCCCCAGTATCCACATAAGCCAGATACACAAGGTGGCATGTGCATCTGGAGTTCATTTGCAATGGATAGAGGCCCCTGGTGTGTCCATTCTCTCTCTCATTCAACCTGCATCTATCTCTCTTTCAGATAAGTAATTAAATAAAAATATACATATATATATTTTAACAAAGTCCAAACTCCAGAATCTCTGCTGGGACTCAGGCAATCTCTTAACTGTGAACCCTGTAGAGTCAACATAGGTCACCAACATACCAGGGCACAGAGTAAATATTCCCATTCCAAAGGGGAAGTATAGCAGACAGCTTCAGGTTCACTGACGTGAACTTCTAGATCAGGCCCAGTTATGGAGGAAGGGATTTATTGAAGCTTACAGAACCAAGGGAAGTTCCATAATGGCAGAAGAAGATGGCCCTCTGCTAAAGGACCAAGAAGAGAGAGATAAGCCCCAAGCCAAAACCCCAAATGGTACACAAGCACACTTAGGAATTCCAGGCAGAGCTCAGGCACTCTGCATATCTTTAGACTGGAATTTCAAATCCACCACCACACCTTAGGGCTGGGCCCTAAGATCTACTACCCAGTGACATCTCCTCCAGCCAGATAGCTGGCAATCTAAGAAGCTTTAATCCAACTTCTGAATCTATGTGGGGACATTTATTCAAACTACCACAGAAGAATGGAAAGATAGAAAGGAATGATCAAACCAATGCAAGACTTAAATGCAGCAAAACGTATGGTGGGCTTTTGGTGGCATCCTCTGGCTTCTAAACAGCTTGAGTAGCCTTGCGTCTCCAGCTAAGTTGCCTGTAGCACATGCAGCCTCTCTGGGGCCAGCTCCATTTGGTGCCCACAGTTTTCCTTGGTGAATGTCCCATGTTTCTGGAATTACCAGCGACCTGTGACCTCCATGACCTGTGACCTCACCTCCACAGCAACTTGGGCCTCACCCTCACAGCTTCCTACACAACCCACCTAGAGCCCCACAAAGGGAATCTGATCCTTGGTCTTGGTGGCTTTCTAGAGCTCTGTAAACCTCGATGACCCCTTTATTCCTGCATTACATGCCAAAACAGCCCAATGTGTTTCTGCTGTCAGCTTAAAATGTAGCTTGCCCCCCCTTGGACTACAGCCATAGAGGCCTCTGTGTGCTTTTGTAGCTGGACCTGGGGAAATACTTACTAGCGTAGAACATAGGAGAGCAGTTCCCTAGGCAGCCATTTTCTAGCAGAGGACCCTGAAGGCTGTATCTTTGCTGGCATTTTCCTTTCAAATGAATTTGTATCTTTATATTCTTAGGACTTGGTGGGTGGGGTCTTGCCCTTAAGTCACCTTTCCTACAGTCTCAGAGACAAGTCTAAGGTTGTCCCCTATAGTGCTAATCTCTCTCATAAGTATAGCTGCTTTATCAGTACCTGCCTGCCTTGTCCTTAAGCGTTTCAACTCCTTTTCTCACCAAACAGGACATTTCTGTCTATAACTCTAACTTGGTTCACACTGCTTTCTTGGCCAAACTCAACATTTTTCACATCCTTTGCTCTACTTTCTACTCTGTCTCATTGTATAGCTGGGGAAATGCAATGAGTAATAACCATTCCACAGTCTGAACTTTAAGCCATCTTTGAAATTTCTCTGCCAAACAACTTACTCCATCACTTTTGAGTTTTCTCACACAAATTTTCTGGACACAGACATAAAAGCCAGATTCTTTGGCAGAATATAACATGAATGGCCTTTGGCTCAATTCCTAACAGTGTTTATTTCCCTCTGAACCCTCATGAGCCCAGCCTTCACTGCACACATTCCTATCAGCCTCTGGTCTTCCACACTCTCACCAGAATGGTCCATTGAGTTCTGCTTATAGCATATTTGAGCTTCTGCAGACATTGTTCCAAACTCTCCAAGATTCCCCCCTGCAAACCACTTCCAAAGGCCTATGAATGTCAGTCAGGTTTATGAAAGTAACAAGTCCATTTCATGGTACCAATTTTGTGTATTAGTTACTTGTCACTGTAATAAAATACCTGAAAGGAGCAACTTCAGGAAGGAAGGATTTATTTTCGTCATGGTGATCACACACCTCGCGCAAAGCAACTTAAGGAAAGAAAGGTTTGCCTCAGCTTACAGTTTGAGAGTGTAGTCCACCATGCTGGAGAAGGTATAACAGCTAAAGCACGAAGTTGCTGATCTCAGCCCACATCCAGGAAGGAGAGAGAGGGGGAAAAAACAAAAAAGAAAACTACTATTGCTCAGTTGGCTCTCTCCTTTTTATTCAGCATGAGTCCCTAGCTCATGGAATGATGCCACCAACAGTTAGGGTAGCTCTTCTCACCTCAATTAACATAATCTAGAAAATCCCTCACAGTTATTCCCAGAGATTTGTTTGCATGGTACTTCTAGATTCTGTCAAATTGACAACAAGAGATTGACTATCACATGCAGACATGGGAGAGCCTTTTATAAAAGGGGATTAGAGGGTATGAGCACCCAAATCGGTGAGGGAGCACCAAGGAGTGGAAGTTGTAAGGGTCTGAGAATCGCTGAAGAAAGAGACCCCAGACTCAAATAGTATGGAAAAGCAAAGAGCGTTTATGCTGCAGAGTCAGCCAGCATGCGGGGGTCGACCATTCAAGCAAAATGGGGACCCTGAGAGGAGCTCGCAGGCTCCCTTTAAGCACAGCTAGAGGAATTTTGGTGGGCCTACGTATTTTTTTTTTAATGATTGACTAGGCAAGCAGCAATTACAGTTGTGTATCTCTGATTGGTTGGGGCAGAAGGGTTGCCAAAAGGAGCGAAAGGGACATGTCTCCAGGAACTGACTCAGCCCCCCGGAGCAGTTGTCTTTTCCAGCCACATGTCGGGATCACTGTTGATTAACAGCCCGCCCTTTCTCAGAGTCTTTTCACTCTGGGAAACTGGAACTTAGGCCTAGTTAGGATGGCACCTGACTGAAGCCTGTCATGGCGTCAGTTTGTACCCTTCAGAGATGCAGGCCTGGAAAGAGAAACATATCTGCAAGACCGAGAGTAAAGATGGGTGTGGATATGGAGGTGTTCATAGGAAGGTGTGGAAAGCTGTGGGAAAATGGACCTGATGGCCTGGAGTTGGAGACACACACATGTGCTGAATGTGAGAGATGGAAATTTGAATAGGAGCCTGGGGAAGTGTGTTAGGGACTTGGGATAGTCATCTGGGTGAGGTTGGAAGCTATGAACCTGTAGTAGCGCTCTCTCTCTCTCTCGCTATCTATATAGACATATATATTTTCAGTTTCCAGGGTGCACCCAGCCTCCAAGATGCTGCAGGAACAAAGGTAGTCAGGACAGCCAAGCATCAAGCTGGGTTTTGCTGAGTGAGTGTTGAGCAGAGCTGAAGAGCCCTGTAAGGTCTTTTGAGCCATTATCTCAGGAAGGAGAATGAAGGAAGAGAGAGTGGGAAGAGCCTAGTGAGGCAGGAGAGAAGATGAAGATGGAGCAATCAGGGGACATGAGGACTCATGAGAGCTAGAAGGAAGCACAGATGTGACCAAACACGGACTCTTGTCTGGCTTTCAAGGTGCCTGAGTGTGAGATCCAAGTGAACTGCTAAGAAGTTCATGAGACTTTGCAAATCACTTGTAGAACAGCACCAAAGAGACAAATATAAAACAGCCAATTCAGCTTCCCGGCCCTGCATGGATGTCACTACTTGTTATGGGGGTAGTCACTGTTGAGAAAAGAAAGGGCAAGGCCATCACATTTTCAAATCTTTCTCAGAGGCTGGTGATGTGGGTCAGCCCTTTATTCTGACAGACCTTCTCTGCATAGCTGCCTCTTTCCATGAATAATGAGGTCTGTTTTTGCAGGCCGAGGAGGCTGTGGATGGACAAAAGCAAGCAGAGCCTCCCAGCGAGTTTCCAGCTGTATTGCCTGAGCTTGCTGAGTGGGTGGATCAATGGTAGGGATCGCCTCAGTTGTCCAGATGCATCGTCCCACGCTGGGCGCCCCAGACCACACTTCTGATATGCAAAGTGAGCCTGGGCCTCTTGTCAAATCACCAAACAGGATGCTGGCCTTGCAGCAAACAGGCCTGCAAGCTGTTGGCAGCTGAATGTCAGGCTGCCAGAGCTTGGGGCAGCCACCGGATGGGCACCTCCCCAACAGCTCAGTGGTGATCTGTATTCCAGTGCATAACTTTGGCCGTGATTCTGACCCTCCAGCCCAGCCAGACGGGCAAGCCAGTCCCGTGCCTGCGGGTGGGGGGAGGAGGGGCCGAGGGCGGCAGCAGAGACACACACAGTGACAGCACACACAGGTCCCTTTGTTCACAATCCCACACACGCACACACACACGGGAGGACCATATATCCCTTGGATTTCCCCCTCCAGCTCTGAGAACAGATAACACAGGTAGAGCGGTCCTCTTACTGGCTTTGGGGGTGGGGTGCGGGGGAGGGCCTTGCTGAAAGTTACCTGGCTCCAGTACATCCCCAAATGGAGTTCGGCAGGAAGCGTGGCCAAACCTCGTTTGGGTGCTGTGCAGGCCCGTGTGGGGCTGACCAGGGTCCCTGGAATCCCCACGTATTAGATGTACCGGGAAAGTCATTGCAACAGAGAAGGCTCCATGGATCCTGAGGTCTTGGGTGTGGTCTTTTCAGTGACAAGGAGCCTCATACCCCAGGTTCAGAAGGAGTTGCAGAGTGAGCTGGGTTCTCCGTGAGGCCGGGGCTCTTTGAATGATTGCCATTTTCATCTTTGCCAGCTGTGCCATGTGCCCTGAAGTGGCCTTCCATCAGTTGAAGGACACTCGTGTCCAATTTGGGGACTTCTCTGTCTATATCTGTATGGCCTAAAAACTGGGATGTCATATGTGTGGGGTGGCTGGGTCCACAGACTTTGACTCTGGAAAAAAATTCCTCAGTTATCACCTCCCAGGCCTCCTGGAACACACACAAATGGGCTCCCTTCCAACCCAACACGGGGATTCATTTCAGCCCACAGTAGACAGTCATTTAGAAAACAAAATAAAATACAAGTGTTTCTTTCATTCTAAAAGAACGATTTCCTTACTTGTCTAGTCTAGAAAGGTTCTAGAAAAAAAAAAGGCTCTAGAAAAAGATTCTAGAAAAGCTTCTAGAGAAGCTGGTGAGTAGATCCAAAAACCTGCTGGACTGCCAATGTGCTGTTTGGTGATTTGCGATCTGCAAGCAAGGTGGAGGGTTACAAGGAGTCCCCTGGGCTCCTGGTCCCATGGACCTTTGCTAAGCACAGGCCAGGATGAAAGCAGAGCAGTTAGAGCGAGAGGTAACAGGACAGGCTTGCTGGTGGCAGAAAGTGTCATCAAGACCTGTGTCATCAAGACATGTGTCATTGCTCCCTTCTCTATGAGTTATCCCCCACCACCACCACCCTCCCCCACACCAAGGAAGAGAAGACCTGTTGCCTGCTTGAGATGACCCAGGTGCATCATTTTGCATCATGGTGGACCTCGTGCGGTGCACAGCAGGTCCTAGCAGATTTCCAGTGGATGGATGTGTGTTTATTTCAGGGACCGTCTTTGTATTTTGGTTCTATTTTTGACAGGAGAGGCCAGGGCATGCATCTCTTGAAAGAATCCCATATCCAGCATTCTTTTTATATGGCTGCTTCCAGGTCTCAGCAGGGTCCCCCGGGAGGAGGCCACCGAAGCTGAATTAACCCAATGCCAATAGCGGTTTCCTCGCTCCCCATCCCTCCCCCTGCAACTGTCCCATTTCAGAAAAATCCTAGTAGGTGGGGCTTGAGCCAAAAGAGTTAGATCAGCACACTTCAGTTAATAAGGAATCGTTACGGTGAGGACCGCCAGGGAAGGCCACATGGACACCAAGGAGTAGGAAAGGAATCTTTATTTTGCGACTTCATCCATGAATGCAGTGCCAGGCTGTACTTCAGAGCTCCTTTTATAGGAGAAATCTGTAAAATTGCACATCTTAGTTTTATAGTTCAGTAATCATAATCTCACAAAACCAAGAATTAATTTCAGTTAATTTTAGAAAAAAAAAAAAAAACAGAAACTTTTCTGGAATCTCCCCTCCCTGCATTTTCCCTCTCCTGCAACTGCAAGCAAGCAGCAGTTAATACAGGAGCTAAAGATTGCATTTAGCAATAGCAAGAAAAGCATCTTGTCTTGTGGTGACCCATTGTGTTAAAACAAGCCAGGCACAGAGTTCAAGTGCACGTGAGGCCACATCCCAAGGTCCCAGCTAAGCTGAACTTCCCTGAATAAGTTCACAATATGGAATCAGTTATGCCCTTCTCCAGCTTAGGCCCTCGTCACAAGATTTCTATTTGTTCTTTCTTAAGGTAAGTTCCTCTAGGAATCTAATTCACCTCTTTATCTCTTCTTTTCTTACAGACCTTCCTCCTCAATATCTTCCCACCTTATATCCATTCAACAAACATACTTACTTATCATACTGGGTGTCTGACGCTGTGTGGGTAACTGGGGAAGGAGGAGGGCTCAGGTCCCTCTCAGTGAGTATACGGAAGGCTGGAGAGATGTCCATGTGGCCAGTTGTGGTCTTGACACGTGAATGTTCACACGGGATTCACACGGCAGGGTCAGCTGACAGTGAAAGAGCATCTTATTATTGTATTGGGGATGTTTTGTTCCAAGGCCTAAGCATATGGACTTTCATTTATTTCATAGATTACAAAGACTCTTCCTACAGGTATCTACTTTATTATTTATTTATGTGTGTGTGTGTACGCATGCATGTCAGGTTCTCTTGCCACTGCTAATAAATGCCAGACTCATGCACTACTGCTGCATCTGGCTTTATGTAGGTAATGTGGAATAGAGCCCAGCCCAGGCCAGCAGATTTTTGTAAGCAAGTAACCTTTTAACCTCTGAGCCATCTTCCTGATACAGGAATTTTGGGTTCCTTGTATACCAATGCACCAATAATTCAGGGTGTTCCCAGATCCTTGCCCTATGAATTTGAAGAATGAACTCCACAGGTCAGAGGATAAGGTTCAGAAAGGTTTTATTACAGTTTAAGACTTTAGGAGGACGAAGAGAAGGAGGCTTAAGCCTAGAATGTAAGAGAAGGAAACCAGATGGAGCTCTTGCCCAGGGAGGAGAGGAAGGTTGTGAGAAGCCCACCTCGAGACTCAGATCTGGGTTTTTATGGGGAGTGGCTACATGAAGGAGACCAGGTCAGCAGGTTGCTATGGACAAAGACCAGATTTTACATCTTTGCCAGTCATCTTAGGGAAGGATCAGAGTCTCTCTCCTCTAGAAAAGGTGCGAGCATAATCTAGATCTTTCCTGGAGGGTGGGACATCCAGGTTTCTTCAAGCTTAGTGACATTTTCTGCTTTGGGTCAAGGAATAAAAAAGAATTCACTTTTGGAGTTCTTTTATCCTAACTTGCCTAATCAATTTCTGTCTCCTGTTATTCCCAGCCCTGTGTTATGTTTTAATCGTCACAATAAGATGAGATAAGACATTCAACCTCCATTTTACATGAAAGGAAGCTAGGCAGGACTCACATTCCCAAGGCTGGTAGAAGCTTTGCACTCGGGGTGCCTGAGAGGTGCTCAGAAGTCACTCTCCCCTCAAATGGGCCTCTGAGCTGGTCTTTCTGAAGGGAAGAGAGAAAAGCTACAAACCCAGAACTGAGGTCCTCAACTACTTTCTTCGGCCTCAGCTGCCTGTCTACTTGTATTTTGAGTTTCTAAACTTAAAAAACAAAAAAAGGAAGGAAAGAAAATGGTGATGAGAATGTTCTCTTGCTTTCCTTAATGAACCCACCTGCTGGCTATTGCTTGAAATTCCTTTAAAGAGGCACAAATCCCCTTCTTCTGCAGGTATAAATAAAAAGCTTAACATGCAAATGCCTGAAAGCCTTAACACACAGGTATAAATAAGTTCCACTCAAGTTCGTATGATAATAGACTATTCCTTCCTGCTTGTTCTAAGCTAGAAAGCATAGATAAAACTACCAGCATTATATATCCTGGACAGTTCCAAAGCACTTCCACCAAAATCTCTTCAATTCAAATTCTGCATAGTTGAACATCTACCAGGTGCCAGGAACTGCGATACGTGCTCAGGCTGCCGTGGTAACCAAAGTAAATGCACTTCCGTCAGGGAGCTGAGATTCAGGTCCTGGCCTCACCCCCAAATAGCTGATAAAGCCAAAACACAAAGAAACGTTTCTCCTCAGTGCTCCAAAATAAACACACATCCAGCCTATTAGAGCTGAGAGTCTGGCTAAGGATGCCATAGTTTGGATCTTAAGTGACGTGGTGGCACGTGTGTCTGGAGCTCGTTTCTCAATGCTGGAAGATCTGGAAGGCATCGTCTCTCTATCTCTGTGTCTGCCTCTTTCTTTCTATGTCAAATACATAAATAAATAACATATCTTTTAAAAACTGGTAAGATTTGGGGATGGAATGTCGTCATCAGGAAGAGGGGAAGTCAAGGATACCTTCCAGCTCCTCCCATTCATTTGAGCAACAGGGTGGATGGAGGTGCCATGGTTTGTGAGGGAAGGGACAGATTTTGGAAGGAAAAGGGCATGGGGTATGCTGGGGTTGACATCTACGTGAACTTGGAGATAACAGACATTTTTCTCTTCCTCTGACACATGTAGATGAACCACGTCAACACCCAGCCCAATGCTAGCTCAGCCCCTCCAGCCATCTCGCTCACGAAGCCCACAAAACACAAGACTCAGAGAGACAGCGAACTCGATGCGAATGTTCCTCTGTGTTAACTGTCCTTCCCCTGCGCATTCTTCATTTCCTGGCAGAAGAGCAGAGAGAGAAGGCAGCTGCCACACTTTGCTCACGGAAGACACTCATTTCCTACTGCAATGCTGATCCTGACTCCCTAGCAGCCTGCCGCAGCCTCCTGTAGAAGTCAAGAGTTTAGAGCAGAAGACCAGATCCTCAGCTGAGGCACCAGCCAGGCTGTGGCACTGCCTGTCGGTCTGGCTAATGGGATGATTGGCTGCTGTTGACACAACCCCATCTTTCAAAAGGCAAATAAAAGTAAGCCACCGTGCAAGAGGCAATGCAGATAAAAAGCCCATTTCGGGTTCCCTTATGGTCTCTACAGTTCATTTTTTCTAAATCCTTTATTGATTATGTTGTCTTAAGGAAAGTGTGTGTGTGTGTGTGTGTGTGTGTGTGTGTGTAAGAGAGAGAGAGAGAGGAAACAAAACCCTGGCAGTGATTGTTTCATGCCTGCTAGGATTTTTCTTTTCTGGGCAAGTTTTGAGTCAATGTGCCTCAGCCTGGAGAAGGTTCGCCAGACATGTCTCCCTAAGTCCCACCACACCAAGATTGCTGTACTTCAGGACAGCCTGCTTGCAAAATGTTTAGAAGTCTGCACATAAAAGAACAGCAGATTTGTTCTTCTGAGCAAAAGGGGGCCAAAAGCACGGACTGTTTGGAACAAGGTCTCTCTTCCTCCCGTAACACAGATCCTCCTTTTGTTTACAGCCGTCCTTTAATGATTAGCAACTATAAAAGCTGCAATTAGGAAACTCTGAAATACCTCTGAAGAGAAGTAAGAGTGTGCCTTATTCTCACAATATTACATAAATTTTTAAAAAGGGGCTGGAGAGATGGCTTAGCGGTTAAAGATCTTGTCTGCAAAGCCAAAGGACCCCGGTTCAATTCTCCAGGACCCACATAAGCCAGATGCACAAGGTAGCGCATGTGTCTGGAGTTCATTTGCAGCCCCTGAAGGTCCTGGCGTGCCCATTCTCTCTATCTCTCTCTCAAACAAATAAAATAAAATTTAAAAGACTAAAATGGATGCTTGAGCCCCAAATTCAGAGACTTGGCATTGGATTCCGAGGTGAAAGGGTTTATGGGAGTGATAATGGCAACGGGTCCAGAAGACTGATTGAGAGGGGGAAGGGAGCCAAGCGTAGTGGCGCACACCTTTAATCCCAGCACTCGGAAGGCATCAGAAGTAGGAGGATCGCCATGAGTTCTAGGCCACTCTGAGACTACACAGTGAATTCCAGGTCAGCCTGAGCCAAAGCCAAACCCTACCTTGAAAAACCAAAAAATAAATAAATAAATGAGGAAGAAAAGTGGACTAGATGAAGCCCATAACAAGGAGAAAGATGGGGACAGGAGGAGGAGGAGAAGACAGTGTACAAGTACTTGAAGAGCGTATGGTCTGCGTCTTGGTACATTGAATGACATCATTTTCTTTCTATAGATTCCAGCAGGGGAGGAAATCCACAAAGGGCCTGGGTGGGCGTGGATAACCAGGAGCGTTACAAAACATGGAGCGAACTCAGAAGGGAAGAGCAAAGGCAGGGCAGGTGAGTGTTTGCATTTACTACCTCAGGAAGCCCCAGAGAACATGGAGGGAGGACAAGAGAGGAAGATTGGGATGCTCACTGCCTGCACTAAGTTCTCAGGAGGCACAAGGGTGCTAATGTGCAAAAAGATAAAGGATCACGTGGAATGCTGGCCAGTGTCCTGACCTTTCCGGTGAGGCCTGAGGAGATGTTGAGATGGTGATGTGGGCACCCTTGGGCAAGGTTCATGGGAGACATACAATGAGCTGCCCCCTTTCTCTGGGGCAAAGGCAGACTTGGCTTCCAGCTTTCAAGTGCAAGGAATCAGAGTCCACTTTAAAGATGTTCTATGATCCATTCTCCCTTGTCTGGCTGGGGCGTGGGAATGGGGACAAGATCTATCCTATAATTTCTTTCCACCCATTGGACAGGAGAGAACTATGTCATCATTTTGGGGCCAGAGCTAGGGTTCCCTCTGAGGAACATATATTGGCCCCTTAGGCGGAAGTTTATGGACTCTCCCTTGGCTGAAAGCATCCGGGAACTCCTGGATTGCGTGGGCCAGAGCCTCCCAAGTGAGCTCCAAAAAGGCGGTGTGGACGAGCTCCTGGTGTCCATTTATACTAGCGGATGGGCTTTGGACCGCTGAAGGTGGAGGCTGGAGGCTTGTTGAAATGATTAACTGCATTCAGAGAGTGTTGCCTTCACTACTTCTTGTGTTTTAATAACAATGCTGTGGAGACACCGCTGAGCAGTCCACACTAAAGAAGATATTGAGAGGAGTTCCCAAGCTGACATGGCTAATAAAGACACAAGCCCAGATCTTCTCTTCTGAAATTCTCCTCCCATTCTGTGCGAGAGACCTGAATCACTAATGTCATTATTCTAGATTAGAGACATGGGCAGGCCCTGCCTTTTGATGGCACCTTCCATGGCACTATCTTGGGCCACAGCCATGAAATCTTCCATCCTCCAATCATCAGCCCTCCCACCAGGACTACTTTGAGAAGAAAGTCAGCAAGCATTTTCCAGACTGCCTCACTCTCCCTCCTCGTTCCCTCCATCTTCTTCTCTGTTTCCCTCTCCCTGCACATACTTTCCAACTACCCCAGCTGGTTCTCCTGGAGTTCGGGTGGCACCATCACACCTCACTGCTGTAGGTGGGAGCCCTTCACACGAAGACCCACATATGCAATTATCAGTCTCTTTTGTGCAGAGAGGAGTAGGGTACTCAGCCCTGCCTCCCAGTCCAACTAGCCATCTCTTTACCTCCAAGGATCTCTTCCTTTTTGCCTAGATTCACTCTCTATGCTCCATCTAGGCTCACCAGTCTTCCTTTCTTCCTCAAGGTTTAGTTGAGCTAAAGGTGAGGAAGCCAGCCAGTGGGGGAGCTCTGGAACATTCCCAGGACACAGGAAAGCACTACCTGAGGACAGAAAGGCTATACTGCTTACCGTACTAGTTACCTCATCCCCCAGAATTCTTTTACACTAATTGACCAGAGGTGATGCCAATTCCAGAACCATTTTTCTCCTTGTCTCTTCTTTAGTTATCCATTTATTTGTTTTGGTTTGTCAATGTAGGGAGGGTCTTGCTGGAGCCTGGGCTGATCTGCAACTCATTCTACAGTCTCAGAGTAGCCTGGAACTTCCAGCGATGATCTACCTCTGCCTCCCAAGTGCTGGGACTAGAGGCGTGCACCACCACACCTGGGTCTCCTTGTTTTGTCTTAATACAATAGCCATCTTTGGAAGTTTCTACCTCAATCTCCCAGGTTTATATGTTTTGAAGGAGGCACTAGCTCATTTAATGTATTTTTTTTTTGCATGTGTTGTATGTGTGGTGTGTATGTGGTGTTTACATATGTATATGCAGGTATGGACACCTGTCTAAGCACACAGAGATCAGAGGAGAGCATTCGGTTCCTTCCTCTCTCACTCACCCATATTGTCCTTGAGACACTCTCTCTCTGAATGCACTGTAGCGGTTTTCCATGAGTTTCGGCTGTTTTTCCATCTCTGCTCCCCACAGGACTGGAGTTACAGAGTGTGCTTGGCCATGCCCAGCTGTTTACATGGGTCTGGGGGAACCAGACTCAGGTACTTTCAGGCCCTCATTCTTGCTACAAACACTCTTTCCTGTTGAATCATCTCCCAGCCCATCATTTATCCTTTTATGCCCCTAGTAGGCTAAGTGGCCCCAGAATATAATATAAAGAAATGTATTAGTTACTTTTGTCATTGCTGCTACCAAACATTTGAACAACAAAAAAGAAAAGCCAGGCATGGTGGCACACACTTTTAATCCCAGCACTCAGGAGACAGAGGTAGGAGGATCTCTGTGAGTTTGAGGCCACCGTGAGACTACATAGTGAATTCCAAGTCAGCCTGGACTAGAGCAAGGCCCTACCTCAACAAAAATAAATCAGCAAAAACCCTTAAAAGAAGAAGAGTTTATGTTAGCTAACAGTTGGAGGATACAGCTCTTCCTGGTGGAGAAAGCCTGTCCATGGTAGTAGCTCGAGGCTGTAATGTCAAGAACTTGCTCACATCCGACAAGACCAAGAAGCATAGAAAGTGGAATTCTGACCCTCAGCTTGCTTTCTTCTTTCCCCGCTTTTATTCACTTTGGGATTCCAACCCATGGGATAGTGCCGCCTACATTCAGACAAGCCCTCCTGCCTCAGTTAAATACCTCTGGAAACATCCTCATAGACATGCTCAAAGGTGTACCTCACTAATTCTTTAAGTGTTTCTTAATCCAATAAAATTAACAGCCAAACTTAACCATCACAAGTCTGTCCTCTGTCAACTTGACACCCAAACACATCCATTCAAATCATGACCTTCTTCCCTATTCCTCAAAGCCTTGAGGCCACATCACAATGAACAATGCGTTTAGTGCTTCTGTAAGAACCCCGAAAGCCTTAATTAGCATTGTTCAAAAGTCTAAAGTTCTAAGTGTTTTCCAAGACTCAAAGCAGTTTGATTAGCTGTGAGCTACTATGAAACCAAGAAACAAAATTCCTATTTTAAATATACAAGGACACAGAAGAAATGTTCCTATTTTGAAGGGGAATGGCAGCAAAACAGGAAAGTACTGGAACACAGAAAAAAACAAAACCTAGCGGGGCAAACACCATCCTCTGTGGCTCCATGTCCAGCATCTGGGGCTCTTGGTGGCATCATCTGGGTTCCAATAGCTTTGGACCTCCATTTCTGCTGCCTGCATCACATGTAGCCTCTCCTTCGGGACAGCTCTACTGAGTACTTACAGCTTTCCCAGGCGGACGTCCCATGGCCTCCCTCATCTTGACCTCCTAGGATCTCCACGGCACCTCATGGGTCACCATCATAGCTTCGCACAGGGACTCTGAGGGCCTCCTCGCAGGGACTCTGACCCTGCCACACACTGCCTGACTCGAGCAGCTTTCCAAAACTTGGTGCAAGATGCCACAATGACTGCAAAACCAGCGTCATGTGAAGGACATCACCATGTTTGGCTTCCTGCTAGAGGTATAGCCTAGTCTCCTTGGACCATAGCTGTATTGGCCTTGGAGGCTGGACCTGAGAAAACATATCCCTAGGTGGCTCAAGCAGGACACCCTGGACACTTTACTCAGTCATTTTCTTTTCAACATAAAGTTTTCCCAATGTGTTTGCAAGTATGCAAAAAGTGGCATTCACAGGAGCTTGCTCATGTCCAGAAAGATTAGGAAGGCAGAGAAAGCGGGAGTGATGGCACTTAGCTGATTTTTTTCCCCTTTTCTATTTAGTCCGGGACCCCTGCCCATGGGATGGAGTCACCTACATTCAGGGCAGTTCCCTTCCCCCACCAGGTAAATCTTACTCTGGAAGCACCGTCGTACACTCATCCATTGTATAGGTTTACTTGAAGTCCCTACATCTCAGAGCCGGAAGGGAACCGAGTAACACCATATCCATGTATGGATAAGGCTCCAAGACCGAAGGCTCCACCCATCCTAAAGTGATTGACAGTGTGGTGTTTGGCAGTGTTTTCTCCGCGTTATTTGTTTTTCTGTGTGCAGAAATGTGTGCAGATATGCATGTCATGTGCACAGGAGGATGGACTCTAGAAGAGGGAGCCTGAGTGCTCTCCTTTGTCGCTCTACTACCTTGATGTGGAGTCTCTTACTGAATGTGGAGTTTGGTTGTTTTTTTGTTTTTTTGGCTAGACTGGATGACTAATGAATTCCAGTGATACTTCTGTCTCCACTCCACTGAGTGCTGGGGCATGTGCTGTCCTGCCCTGCCAGGCTTCTTATGTGGGAGATAGAGACAGACTCGGGACCTCCTGCTTGTGCCACAGCTCTCTTACCCGCTGAGCCTTCTCCACAGCCCCTCCTCTACGTTTTTCTGTCTTACTTCTTAACTGCATTTCCCTTTCTGATGCTTCTCCATCTCTTCTCCCTTCTTGAAGCAATGTCCATGCAGGAATTTTTTTAAGTATTTTATTTATTTAGCCAGAGAGAGAGAGAGAGAGAGAATGGGGTGTTCCAGGGCCTCCAGCCACTGCAAATGAATTCCAGATGTATGCATCTCTCTGTGTATCTTGCTTTATGTGGGTACTATGGAATTGAACCCTGGCCATTAGGCTTTGCAGGCAGGTGCCTTAACATTTAAGCCATCTCTCCAGCCTCCATGCAGGAATTTTGACAGTTTGCTTACAGGAGCGCCCATCGGAAGAATGCTGGAGTACCAGGACTTCCTTATCCACATCCTGGTTTCTAAGGAGTTCCCAAGGTGCTATTCAGGTTATTTGCTGCATAGGTGTTTGCACCACACATCCAGCATTCCCATTTCTTCCTTTCTGTTAAACTATTGATTCTTCCTCTTGGCAGCTGACAGGCTGCCTGGCTTTGATGTGGGGGTCTGTTGTGGTTTCTAAAGAAAGGAGATATTGGTGGGAGGCTTTACAGCTGTTTGAAGAATTCCTCTGCCCTGGCAATTGTTCTAGAGGGAGGAGGAGACTGCAGAGTATTTTCCCTGGCTAGAGGCCACTTTCCTAAACTCTGCGTCTCCCTCAGGAAGAACAGAAAGGAAGCTGAAGTGCTTCCAAACAAAGATCAGAGTAATGAGACTGGATCTGAAGGGATTTGTTATTAGGCTCCAAGAATTTCCACAAGCAATCCAGCTCCTTCTGCTCTACTGGGAATGGGGACAGAAAAGACATAGGAAGGTGTCTATTGCCCCTTTCCCTGCCCATTTCCCCTTTAAATTTTCCTGCCATCAGAGGTGTCCCCTGTTCTGTTGCAGCAACCTCAGCAAGTGGATAGTGCTTTCTGGGGACCTCCACTTGGTTAGGTAGAACTGCAGAGCTACAGGAGAGACTTTTAATGTGCAGTGCTGTGTTTTAATAGACTATTAAACTGCAGCGTTACACATTAGCCGTCTATAGCACAATTGCAGAAATATCGAAGGTGTGCTTTCGGGAAAGCGCTTTTTACCTTAATGGGGCAAGGCAGGGATGGACTGAACATCTCTACATAGCAAGCCAAGAGAAAAGTAGGAGGTACAGAGGGCCAGAGCTGTATTCTGGGGGGAACAACCCCCCTTTTATTGTTTTTTTGGGTTTTTTTGAGGTAGGGTTTCACTCTAGCTCAGGCTGCCCTGGAATTCATTATGGAGTCTCAGGGTGGCCTCGAACTCACAGCGATCCTCCTACCTCTGCCTCCCCAGCGCTGGCATTAAAGGCGTGCGCCGCCACGCCCGGCCTTCCAAACCCTCTTCTTAAGCAACAGCCAGCAGGAAGGCTTGTCAGTCCTCATTACTGAAAGCTTTTTGCCAAAGCATAAACTTTAAGGTCACCCTGGCACTCCAGGCATTGCCTACAGGCCTCAGGGTTGGAGCAGCTTTGAGGCCTGTGGTCATTTGTCTTACTTTATTGGGGGCCCGGAACGTTCATTTCTCAGGGTGGTTCTGCTTTCTGTGCCTGCAATGACAGAATCTACAGGTGCATAGTTTTCTCTTTGGGAAGTCAGTGGCACCCCTGTTTTCTCGTCCCTACCACAGGACACACTCACAAGCCAAACCACACACACAAGTCCATGTACACCTGCAAGCGCTTCCCCAGCAAGAACTCCTGGTCTCTGCACAAAGCAGGAACCTGGGGACCCTAGACTCTGCTCTTTCGTTTCATTTCAGAAAAGGCTAGGGGAGAGTCTGTTTCCAGCAGAAAAGCCCCGTGTTTGTGATCAGCTGGATTGCGAAAGGACCCCCATCCAGCCATTATGCTAAGAAAAACTCTTGAGTGTGTCGTTTTCCACCTGCATAATTCTGCAGCAGAAATAACAAACTCTACAAACAGAGCCATCCAAGCCTTATGCGGCCCAGAGCTGTGAGCAGTATGCCCCGCCCCCCCCCCCAACCAGTCCTAACTCGCAGGCTTTTTCCTACTGGACTTCCCTGCTGTAGGGCAACATTTACAAACCAAATTGCAAATGTGGAAAAAATGTCTTCCAGAAGATGATCCCCGAAGCACACTCTTCATGCAAACCCAGGAAGAAATGGAAAAGACAAGGGAAATAAGCCCGGAATCAGTAGTGCAACAAGACTTTCCCATCTGCCCGAATACTTTGCTCACTCAGCCTTGGAAGTAGCCGCGTTTTTTACTCTCGCAGTGATATTTCATTCTAGGTGAGCAGGCAGGGATGTTAATTCCATTCCTGTGCTTTTCCATGGATTGGCTTGAGAAAGGCAACTTCCTTTCTCCTCTCTCTTTTCTATATGTGTCTTTAAAAACTTATGTATTTCAGGGGCTTGGAGGTATGACTTAGCAGTTAAAAATTCATTTGCAGTGGCTGGAGGCCCTGGCGCACCCATTCTCTCCCTCTCTCTTTCTCTCCCCCTATTTCTCTGTCAAATAAACAAATAAAAATTAAAAAAAATTATTTGAGGGCTGGAGAGATGGCTTAGCGGTTAAGCGCTTGCCTGTGAAGCCTAAGGACCCCTGGTTCGAGGCTCGGTTCCCCAGGTCCCACGTTAGCCAGATGCACAAGGGGGCGCACACGTCTGGAGTTCGTTTGCAGAGGCTGGAAGCCCTGGCGCGCCCATTCTCTCTCTCTCCCTCTATCTGTCTTTCTCTCTGTGTCTGTCGCTCGCAAATAAATAAATAAAATTAAAAAAAAAAGATTCAACATTTAAAAAAAAATTATTTGAAAGACGTAGAGAATGAATATGGGCGCACCAGGTCCCTCTGCCACGGCAAATGTACTCTAGATATATGCACCACTTTGTGCATCTGGTTTTACATAGGTACTGGTGAAGTGAACTGGGGCCATCAGGACAAGGCCCTTGTTTTAATCCATTCATTTTCTAGTACCACATTTTATCTTTATTCATTTACTTTTATTGACAACTTCCATAATTGTAAACAATATCCCATGGTCATTCCCTCCCTCCCCCACTCCCCCCTTTGAAATTCCACTCTTCATCACATCCCCTCCCCCTCTCAGTCAATCTCTCTTATTTTATGTCGTGATCTTTTCCTCCTATTATGATGGTCTTGTGTAGGTAGTGTCAGGCGCTGTGAGGTTATGGATATCCAGGTCATTTTGTGTCTGGGGGAGCACGTTGTAAGGAGTCCTACCCTTCCTTTGGCTCTTACATTTTTTCTGCCACCTCTTCCTCAATGGACCCTGAGCCTTGAAAGGTGTGATAGAGATATTTCAGTTCTGAGCACTCCTCTGTCAAGTCTTCTCAGCACCATGGTGCCTTCTGAAAAGAGAATCTTCTGTAACCAAAAGTGAGAGTAGCATTAATATGTGGGTATGAATAGTAAGAGAAGTGCTTATTGGGCAGTTTGGTGAGCATAGTATACACAGTTAGCCCCAAACCAGAAGATGTTATACCCCTAGGTCTCCTAGGTACCCCTGTTGTAGGTTTTCAGTATCAGGAATGTATTCCCTCCAGTCAAATTAGAGGGTGGTTGGTTTCCCCCATAACAGACATGCCTCTATTACACCCATTGGCTCATTTGACCTGGCTGGCCAAATATAAGGCTTGCAGTGTCCACTATTGAGTATCTTCATGGGTGATTTCTCTCTCTCCCATGGAACTGCATGCAGCATGGCTTTTTTCCAGCTTCCTTTCAGCTGGTCTACATGGAAGAGGTTTTCATCTCAGCTCTAGCAGGATTTCTCAGTGACCTTGCAGCCCAAGTATGTGGAATCTTCAGCAATAGAGTCTTACCATCTATTCCTGGTGGGAAGCCAAGGGCCTCAGCAATGGCCTGTAATGTTTTGGGGGCATCACGGACCTCCTTGCCCAAGAACTCACTGGAAGGTATCCCATCTCTTGCACTGAAAATTTTCTAGTAACAATTTATGGCTTCTGAGTGTTCCATTGTCCAAAAAAGTAGATTCCCATATGACTTATTTATATCCTTTTAGATTTTGATTAGCCCTCCCTCTACCTTTCCTTTACTCAATCTCTTCCCCTGACCTCACTTAGGCTTTTTCACCCCCAGTAATCTCTTCTTTTACTTACAAATATACAATACCATCCTATTAAGTCCCCCCTCCCTCCCTTTCTATTCCCTTTATATCTCTTTTCAGTACCACATTTTAAAAGGGAATTTTACACATTGAATCTCCAAACCCTTTCAAAATGTTTTACAGAAATGACATACCTATAGTTGCAAATAAACAACATAGTAAAGTATAAAATATAAAGAGAATGCTCTCTGCATCTACCTTATTCCTAATCTAACTCCTCCAAGGGGACCCTGTCAACAGCCTCAACTTTTAGTTCTTTTGAAAGTTATAATTTAAAGTGATATATTTTGCTTATTTCAACTCAAGAAGCAATCAAATAATTCTCAATCATGAAAAGGACAAAAATATACCTTCCCACCTCCATTATTCTACCAATTTTTTAAAAAATATTTTATTTATTTATTTGAGAGAGACTGAAAGAGAAAAAGAGGCAGATAGTTAGACAGAGAGGGAATGGGCACACCAGGGCCTCTAGCTACTACAAATGAACTTCAGATGCATGTGTCACCTTTTGCATCTGGCCTTACATGGATACTGGGGAATCAAACTCAGGTCCTTAGGCTTTGCAGGCAAGTGCCTTGACCACTGAACCATCTCTCCAGCCATTTACTAATTCTTAAATTGGATCAACCTGTCTAGGTAAGACCTTCAAGATCAACTGCAATCCTAGAATCTATCAGTGATGAAGAGTGAATGGACATTCACCAGTGTACCAGAAGGGTCAATACAGGAAGGCTGGAAGCTCAGAAGAAACCAAGAGAGGAAGGAGATGGGCATGACTTTTCTTGCATAATTTTGTAGGAGCTGCCCCGTCCACTCATCCCATCAACCAAGGGAGCGCAGGCATGCAAAGACAGAGAGCCTTGATAGCCCAGGTTGCCTTAACAGCATCAACTGTCCATGTGTCTCCATTAATTAAAAAAAAACCCTATTCAAAAAAACCATTTATATTTCTACTTGCACCTTGTGGTAGATGATGTTAATGGCCCAGTTTCTCACCCTTCCTCCATTTATGTCCTGTGCCACAGAACTTTGCATTGCCTTCCCGATGCCTATGCAGAATGATTGAGTTCCAGTCTCTGGATGTGGCCATACATCCTTCTCCTCTTTTACTGAGTGGGGATATTAGTATAGTTAAGCTGTCTTGTTTCCTCTGGTCTTTCCTCCTACTGCTGTCTCAAAAGGAAGCTCTGAGCAATGCTTTATATAGCCTGCTGCTCTGCCCATCGTGGGTCAGGCGCTGGGAAGGGGAGGCTGCAGCCTGATGTCTTTCTGACCAAACTGGTTGGAAAGTTTGCTGTCATGGCCATATCCATCAGCGTGAAAAAGGACTGGAGAGTAGCGAGCTTGTTAAACATTTAGTGTCCTTTTAACTTAAAGCCCTTAAGAGATTAATCTTCCCTCTGGGCTGGCTTGCCAAGGGTGCTACTGGTCTTGTCTGAATTGGGTCCACCTAGGTTCTTTCTCAGGATTAAAAAAAACAAAGCCACACACACACACACATACACACCCCACACAAGCACAACAAAGAAGCAAAAAGTTTTCTCTAAAATAACATCACCACAGGTTACACTTCAAGGAAGTGACCTGAACAAGTTTACTCAGAGCTTTTTATTTATTTATTTATTTATTTATTTATTTATTTATTTACTTATTTGAGAGCGACAGACACAGAGAGAAAGACAGATAGAGGGAGAGGGAGAGAGAATGAGCGCGCCAGGGCTTCCAGCCTCTGCAAACGAACTCCAGATGCGTGCGCCCCCTTGTGCATCTGGTTAACATGGGTCCTGGGGAATCAAGCCTTGAATCGGGGTCCTTAGGCTTCACAGGCGAGTGCTTAACCACTAAGCCATTTCTCCAGCCCAGTCAGAGCTCTTTTTGAGGGCTGGTGCTGGGGAAGGGAGAGGAGATGGTTGCTAGGGGTGGGGTATGGGTGGTTTTTCTGTTTTGATTGACAGTCTTGAGTTATATAAGCCTGTATTCACGATGCATGCCTTTTCCCATTCTATGTCTGATTTCTTTAAATTGACTACCCCCACACATATAGACAATATACCATGATCATTGATGCAGCCGATTTTCATCATACATACACCCAATCATGAACAGTCATAACACAGTAAATATGGGATTCTGTTCACTCAGAGTATACAGTCTGCCTCACACACACATACCCCCGAAGAGTCCAGACTGTATCCGTCCTGTGCATCCAGTTCCAGGATGTGTCTGAATGGACACTCATCACATACGGGAAGCTGCTAAGGGATGGGCTGAAGGTGGAATTAGCATTGCTTTCTTTGGAGAGATATGAGTGTGCAGCTTAATTCAGGCAGCACTGTGGGGTTGCTAGGTTGTTAGGAAGGGCTATACATGTAGCACAAGCCACGTGGAGCCCACGTTGCTAAGCCATCCTTATGCTTGCTACCTCTCTCACCAACACACAGGGAAGGACAGGCCTCTGCGGGAACCTTAGTCCTGACAGAAGCGTAAGGAACCTGTGGAACAGAGCTTGCCCAGGCTGCATTGCCCAGCTGAAGCCCAGGGAAACAGACCCAAGAAAAGTACATACCACTTTGTCATTTCCATTAGATGGCAATTTGGAGTACCTGACTGATAGACCATTCCCTAGGTGACTTTATACTTTACACACATTACATTACCCACATAGTCCTCCAAACCTCATGGGACCAGTTCTGAGATAAGGAATTCAAGGTCTGGGACTTGCTAATGGCAGTGGCCTTGTACTAATCAGAGCTGGAACACGTTATCCCAAACTGAATCTTCCAAGTGTTACATCTACCCTTCCTACCTGCCACCAAATTTAGCAACTTCTCTCAGTGGAACTGCACATGGCCCTGACTTCAATGGAAGGTGGATGGATAGTGACCCAAAGAGGACTGCTCTGTTACTAAGAAATCAGGGAGAAACGGCTCTCGTTTTTATCCCCTGAAATGGTTGCTTCTTGCAATTAAACCAATCTCTGTTTACAAGTATTTAGCATGATTCTAGAAATTGCATTTTGAAATTATGCGAACAGAGAGAGAGATGACTGCCCACACAGTGAGTGATTTCTCATGGGTAATTGGCTGCTGGTTCTGGCTGGAATGAGTCCTTCTTTGTAGAGCATAATTAGTGATACCAAAGGAAAACTGTTAGAAACGGACAAGGTCTCCAAAGAAAGGCTTTTGTAGCTCCTCCTATGAGGAGATCTACTCAAATGTGTACTGACACATCACCCTTGGCTTGTCTCCTTTGCCTAATAGCCTCTCAAGCTATTTCTCAAAGATTGGAAAGTCTGCCTTTTCAACACTTGGAAAGATATGGCTCCAGGTCAGCAAAGTCTAGGCTTCTTCTGTCCTTCATTCAAGGTCATCACTTGATCAAAATGGCTGCTGCTGCTGGTCCAACTATTACATCCACTTTGTACCATCAGGGAGAAGGCTAACTTCTCCTAGCTAAGTCAGTTACTCAATTTTTTTCTTAAGATTTTTATTTATTTATTTATTTGCAAGCAGAGAGATGGGTCGTAGGCGTAAGAACAAGAGATATTGGGTGGACCAGCGCCTCTTTCCCTGCAAGTGAACTCCAAATATATGTGCTGCTTTGTGCATGAGGCTTTACGTGGGGACTAAGGAATCAAACCCAGGCTGTCGGGCTTTGCAAGCAAGTGCCATTAACCACTGGGCCATCTCTCCAGCCTCAAAGCCAGTAGATTTTTTAGAGGCAATTTGCCTAAAGTCCCACTGAACAACTCTTTACTTAAAACTCACTGACCAGAATAGAGACAATTGGACATCTCTGGCCTTGACAAAACCCAGGATCAATGGAGTTGAAATGAGGTTCTCTCGGTAGGGAAGAAGAAAAGAATGGACGCTGGGACAGGAAACTAGTTTCAGCCACATGAACATGACATCAAATACTTACAGCCTTTGGCTGAGGAGATGGCACAACAGGTAAGCCTACTTCCCATGAGGTGAACAGGTCTTCTCTGCCACCATGATATACTATGTCCCCACAAGTCCAAAGTAACAGGACAATATGACCATGGACTGAAGGCTGTCAATCCATGAGCTGAAGCAAACCTTTTTTTTTTTTCTTTTATATTGTCTCAGGTATTTTTTCATAGTAACAGTAGATAAGCCAACACTTCAGGAATTTGTAATATTACTATAATACTGCTTACTTCAGTCAGGTTTTTCCATTGGCTTTTTGCAATATGGTATAAATTGCTCAAGGAGAACTCTTCTTTAAGTTGCTATAATTTTAGGTAATTGCATATGTTTGGTGGAGGTAGAGGGAAGGTGTCATTTTGTTGCATATTTTTCCCCAGGAAGAAAGAAAGGTGAGGAAATTAATTTTCATTTCATACCTCAAGTTTAGAAGTAGCTTTTCCACCAAAAGAATTTAAAACTCCCTGTCTACCTTCACAGCATGGCCAGAGCTGATGGCAACAGAGAATGAAAAGCAAATACAGGCACATTGCTGGAGAGGTAGGGAGAAAATGAATTGACAGAAAAGGTAAGTTGAACCTAAAATGTCTGCAAATGAGACAAGTGATAATGTCGCTTGGCTTTCTGTGAGATGATAACATAGGACACTTGGCAAAAAATCTCAGCAAAGGAGACTTGAGATCAGACCAGACACTACTCTCTTTACTGGCCACAGGTTCTCATTTGTTCTCCTAGGAGGAGAATTGGAAATGGATATTAGATTTCCTCGTCGTGGTTTGGATACAGCCTGTGTAAATAAACACTGCAGTGTGAGATGTATTTCTTCACTGTTCTCATTCCAGAATGTGGGCTCAGTGACTACTTCCCTTATCTGTGCATAAAATCTCAGGATCAAACAAAAAACCTTAGGATTGATACGCATGTAGGTTAGGTATCATGACTTTGTATGGTATAAGTATGTCTCACCCCCCCACCCTGCCCCAAGGGTTAAGGTGTTGAAATTTCATACTCTCTATGAGGTATTAAAAGCATAGCAACTTGGGGATTGGAGAGATGGCTCAGCAGTTAAGACACTTGCCTGCAAAGCCAAAGGACCCAGGTTCGATTCTCCAAGACCCATGTAAGGTGGAGCTTGTGTCTGGAGCTTGCAGTGGCTAGAGGCTCTGGTGTGTCTGTTCTCTCTCTCTCTCTCTCTCTCTCTCTCTCTCTCTCTCTCTCTCTTTCTCTCTCAAATAAATGGATTTTTTTTTTTGAAGTGTGGAAACTTAATCCAACTGTAGTGTTTAGAGGAGAGATTGAGCGATGATTAGGCTAAGGTCTTCAGGGTCGAGCCTGATGATTGCTGGTTGATATTTGAGAAAAACCAGAAAGTCCAGAGTAGATTGACACACACATACTATGGTAGTTTGAAAGTAAAATGTCCCCTGGTTTGCTGGGCATGGTGGCTCACACCTTTAATCCCAGCACTTGAGAGCACTGTGAGTTCAAGGCCACCCTGAGACAACAAAGTGAATTCAAGATCAGCCTGAGCTAGGGAGAGACCTTACCTTGAAAAACCAAAAAGAAAAAAAAATCCTTGTTTTAAACACTTCATGCCCAGCTGTGGAAGCTTTGGGAGGTGGGGGGCCTTGCCAGAGGTAGGGTGCCACTGGGGACGCGCCTTGCAGTTTTATAGCCCAGCTGGGCCTGCCCCACTCAGATGGTCCATGCTCACCACTTCCTCCCTGCTGACACGGAGATGTGAGTCAGCCGTCTGCTTCTGCCATCCTTTGCCCACCATAATGAAACTGCCTCCCTCACCACCCCCGAACTGTGAGCTGAAATAAACTCTTTCCTGCCCTAAGCGGCTTCTGGTTGGGTATTTCGGCCCAGCAATTTGAGAGTAGATGGTATACATGCCACCCCTGGCATGACGCATCACACGGCCTAGGGACTCGGACAACAAGAAGGCCACCACCAAGTAACAGCCCCTTAGCCTTGGACATGAAGAACTGCGAGCCAGAAGAAGCGTCTTTCTTCCTTAAAGATACCCAGCTTCAGGTATTCATTACAGTAATGGAAAACAGAATAACAGCAGCTTCTCTGTTACTGTCAAGATTTATTTCCCAGGAAAAGAGGAAAATAACAGGAATCCACACTGTATCTCCCGAGAGGGTTTCTCCATGTGTGGGCAACAGATTAGAATGGTGCATAAAGCAGATGTTTTATATGAAAGTCCATTGCCTGGCGCCTAACCACTGTTTTGTCCATTTTTCTGTCAACAGAACTGTCTTAAGATGAAGGTTCCTTGAGGGCAGGCATTTTTCAGCTACAATGCTTTACCCAGATGGCAGTCAGGATTTGAAAACAGCTCTCCCCAGAAGCCACCTGCTTCTATCGCGCACTTAACCAGCCCTTCACTTCAGCACATATCCCTCTGAGGAGGAATCTTGCTTCTCTTCACTGAAAATATTTTATGAGAAATAGGAGATTAAACAAACAGCATCTGATTGGGATAAATCAAGCCTAATGCTAAAATTGGAGTGACCTACATTTGGTTGAGGTGGAGCTGTGTGGCTTATTCTCTGTATTCCTCTAAGAGATGAATGTTGGCTAATTATTTCTCTAGAAGGATTATGATCAAGATTAGTTATGTTTGGAGGCACAATTAGTCAGTCCAACGTTTGGTGGTTGCATATAGATAACCAAGGGAAATCGGAGACAGGGAGAAATACAGGCGGACAGTCCACAGGCAGCTGGGGCCAGTTTCTGATGGAATTTGAATTCCCTTTGGGGAGTTTTAGATAACAGGGCCGAATTCAAGCACTACACATCCTGATCCGTATGCTCACAGCCGGTCGTTTTGTCATCAAAGCCCCCAGGAAAGTGATCAGAACCTGGTGAAGCAGAGATTTCTCAAGCTGAGAGCAGTCCCCCTTTGGGCTTCTTGGGAGTATTAATCAGATATTTCCAGGAAGATATTTCAGTCCGTAAGAGATAGCTCTGCAGAGGGTGTTTGCATCTATATTGAAGTTCCTAATCATAGAAAGACTTGAGGTCTGCCTGAAGGATCTCCCTTTGTCCCCGGACACTCAAGGAGAACGAGCACTGTGGAGAGGCTCAAACCTTTCTCGCAATGATAACCTATATATTTTCCCACAAGAGACCCTGAATTTACAAGTTCCTTACTTCTCCCCTCCAGAGTGCTGGGAGACTCTTGCTGCTAATTGTATCATCCTGGGCTGGAGAGATGGCTTAATTGTTAAAGCATTTGCCTGCAAAGCCAATGGATCCTGATTCAATTCCCCAGGACCCTGGTAAAGCCAGATGCACAAGGTGGCACATGTGTCTGGAATTCGTTTGCAGTGGCTGGAGGCCCTAGTGTACCCATTCTCTCTCTCTCTCTGTAATAAATAAATTATACATAATTGTGTCATCCTTCTTTGTGGGATTTCTGAAGGTGAGCAAATTCAAGTCTTTGTCTAGCTATCCTCAGCATCTCTCCCCACAGTCCAAACCCACTCCAGCTCAGGCATGCACTGGGCAGACATCCTGGCTGCCATATCTCTGGGGAGAAGTCACAGTGACCAGAAAGAGTGAGAGCGGGGACTGGAGAAATGGCTTAACGGTTAAGTCATTTGCCTGCAAAGCCAAAGGACCTACGTTCGATTCCCCAGGACCCACGTAAGCCAGATGCACAAGGTGGTGCATGCATCTGGAGTTCGTTTGCAGTGGCTAGAGGCCCTGGCGTGCCCATTCTCTCCCTCTCTCTCTCTCTCTCTCTCTGTCTGTGTGTGTGTCTGCCTCTTTCCCTCTCTCACTCTCTCAAATAAATAAATAAAATTTTAAAAACTATTTAAAAAATGTTACCTTTTAATAAAAAAGAGTGAGAGGGTACCATGAGCAGCTGTCTCCAGAAAGGAGCACAGACACCAGATTCAAGACGTCATGCTATCACCCTTGCTTGAGAAGCCATGAGCATTCAGGGAAGACAAGAGGATGGCAGAAAGTGTCCCGGGCACCTAGATGTCCACGTTAGAATATTAGAATACTCAGTTTCTCAGGTAAAATTGTACAGGCAAGACAATTGAACTATGCATCTAATGGCAGAAATAAATATGGGATTTAGATCAGATATCTAGCAATGCAGTAGAAAAGCCTCTTAGCCTGAGGTAGAATAAATGAGGAGCTTGAAATGATTGTCAAAGTCACCTGTGGGGGTCCATAGCTTTTATCATCATCTCAACACGCATGGGGCATGGACGAAGTGAAGAAGTACTTAATCATTGACAGTTGGGCTGAACTTTTGCCCCACACTCTACCCTCCAGAGAACTCCAAAGGAGACAGAGTTAGGTCCTCACTGGGACAATCCATAGCTGGAAATGATGGCTGACACAACCTAGTCTCCTAAAAAACCCATCCTCAACAGAAAGATCTCCCAAGGCAAGGCAGGAAACTCAGAGACCAAAAAGGGAAAATCTCAGTGGGTCTTATTAAATCCTATTAAATAAAACAGAACAGTTTTTATACAGAAAAAAAAACAACTAAAATTAAAAGCAAATGATAAACTAACAAGGACATTCATAATCTATGCAATAAGCAATTAATACTCTTAATGTAGAAATAACAAAGATTTTAAATTGGGGGAAAAAAACCTGAAGAATTAATTTGTAGATGAGGACATCTAAATGCTAAGAACATTTAAGAAGAGCTACATACCTCCCCAATGAAACACAAACAAAGTCACATTTTCCACCAATTAGACTGGAAAAATGAAGATCAATATTGTCTAATGTCTAGTCATAAACTGGTGTGGGAATATAAACTGATATAATCTTTTCAGAGAGAAATTGAATAGTTCCTAATTAAATTTAAAATGCATATAATGTTTGATCCAGAAATTTCACTTATAGGAATTTATGCCCCAGAAAAGTCACATAAATGTGTTCAATGTTAACTGAGTCAATGTAATAGTAAAAAACTTGAGAGCAACACAGATATTACTTAACAGTAGAATGATTATTAATACATTAAGGATGTGCCATATTGTTTAATGTTATGTAGCCATTAAAAAAGAATGATGCTGCAGTCTTCTGCACTGATATGAAATGAGACCCATAATATATTCCTAAGCTTACAAAAGACATTTATCCAACAGGACAGTCCTATTTAAATCCTTATTATAAACTACAAAATAATATGTATACACATGGTCATTCATGGATCTATATTTCTACCATGATATCCAAAGTTATGAAAAAAGTATATATCTATCTACTAATAGTAGTTTTCTCTGTGACTTTGGGGAGTCACTTTTTCAAATCAATTTTCACTATCTTACTGAATTTTTCAATATCTATACACTATTCTGTAATTCTTTTTTTAAAAAACCTCTATAGGAGTCCACTTCAATACAGTTGTAATATAAATTTTATAAAAGCTGTCCTGACCCAGTTTGGAGGCACTGACTAAATTCTGATCAGTTTTTTTTTTTTTTTCTAGTAGCAAATTAAGTCTACACCCCCAACCACTTCCTTCATCAAGTTCTCGAACTCCAAGGCCGCTGCACACACACCCTAATTGCTCCAGAGCCAAGTACCAGGCAACCAAGCACGGCCCCTGCCCCAGAGCCTGCTGAAATCACCAAGTCCTTCTAAGCATGCTTTCCCATAAGCCTTCTGTTTCTTCCCCAAAACCACAATTCAAAGCATAGGCCAACAGTTTATCTTCTTCTACGCACAGGGGCAACCCCACTGCTCCCCTGAGTACTTTGCTTGTGAGTCATGTGCTGAGCTCATCCCAGGGACCTTGGCCTATAACCAGATGACCTCCCCCCAGTTCTCTCAATCTGTGCCCAGCTTCTCAGGGCCTCGTGCAAGGTAATATGATTTTTTTTAATTATTTAATTATTTATTTATTTGAGAGTGACAGACACAGAGAGAAAGACAGATAGAGGGAGAGAGAGAGAATGGGCGCGCCAGGGCTTCCAGCCTCTGCAAACGAACTCCAGACGCGTGCGCCCCCTTGTGCATCTGGCTAACGTGGGACCTGGGGAACCGAGCCTCGAACCGGGGTCCTTAGGCTTCACAGGCAAGCGCTTAACCGCTAAGCCATCTCTCCAGCCCGGTGATATGATTTTTAAAAAACATGCTGGGAGCCATTTCACACTGGTCCCCATGGAGTTGACCCATGCCCACACGGTGACCTCTACAGTCGTCCCACACTGCTTGTCTTGGCCTGCCATGGCGTCTGACCAGCCAACCTTTGCACAGAATCCCATCCTCTCCCCACAGAGCCTGCACCTGGTGCCCCTTGAGCTCTTCCTCCTGGCTTCTGGCTTCGCCTTGCCCATCTGGTCTGCCACCTCGATGGAGCAGTCATTGGCTAATGACCCGCTGTCTGGGCTGGCTCCCACCAAACGAAGCCCCAATGTCACGGGCAGTACCCAACCACGGGCATGGAGCACAGAACAGAACCAAAATTAGACACGGTCAGGCCTGGAATGGTTCAGGCTGGCTGGGCTGGCAAGGGCTAGGAACCAGACAGATAGGTTGCCAGGAACCTGCCAACCCGGAAAGGCAGCAACCTGTCCGGCAAGCCCTCCTTCAGCCTGAGCTGTGAGTGGCAGTGGATGAGTGTGTGGGCATTGGAAGCTAAGAGACGCGGGCAGTTAGAAGCCAGATGGACACGCTGGAGGATAAAGCAAGGAAAGGTCCAGAAAAGCAAACCAAGAGTCAGAAAACAGCATCCATGGAAGGGCTGCTGGCTAGAAAGGGCAGTGAGAGATGTCCAAAGGCTGAATATGAATCCTGCTCCTGCACAGTCAACAAACCTGGAGACTGTCACCCCGACATATAGCTCTGCTCTGCTGTTTCATTTGTTTATGTTTGATACCGAATCACACCGAGTAGCCCAGGCTGTCCTCAAAGTCAGCATCCTTCTGCTTCCGCCTCCCTTGTGCTGGGATTACAAACATGGGCCACTGCAACCATCCTTGGCTATTTTCCATTAGCAGATTTCTTTTGTTGTTTTTATTAATTAGAAACATCGTTGGGTGGACAAATCACATGTTCATCTCATTCCCCTTGTATTGTCTTATATATTCCCTCCTCCCTGTCCCCATTCCACAGAGGGCCTTCCTCACTGGGGTTACTGGTATTCATCAGGGGGTTGTGGGTTATGAATGCAACAGTCAGTGTCTGTGAGGAGGGTTTGGACAGGGTCCCTGGATACGCCTTCCCACCCTGTGGCTCTTACAGTCTTTCTGCCCCCTCTTCCACAGTCTTCCCTGGACCTTGACAGATGTCATGAACTTACTTTGGTGAGTGAAGAGAATTTAAGAGCTGTAAATGCTGGAAAAGCTTTCTTTCTCATCTCTTCTTGTCCGTTTATAATCTCCACCCACCAAACAGACAATTATGACCTTTAGTCTTTTCCGTGAGTTTTCATTAACCAAGTTTTTTTTTTTCTTCCATCCTAGGAAGACTGAAGTCTTTAACAGCTGCCGACTCTTCTGCACACCCTCGTCTTTTCTTTCAGTTCCATTCATTCTCCAAAGAGAATAAGTTACTATTGCTGGGTGTAGTGGTGCATGCTTTAGTCCCAGCACTTGGGAGGCAGAAGTAGGAAGGTTGCCATGAGTTCGAGGCCACCCTGAGACTACACAGTGAATTCCAGGTCAGCCTGGGCTACAGTGAGACCCTATCAAGAAAAGCAAAAACAAAACCAATAAATAAATAAATAAATAAATAAACTTAAATTAAAAATAATAAAGACTGGGGCTGGAGAGATGGCTTAGTGGTTAAGCGCTTGCCTGTGAAGCCTAAGGACCCCGGTTCGAGGCTCAGTTCTCCAGGTCCCACGTTAGCCAGATGCACAAGGGGGCGCATGCGTCTGGAGTTCGTTTGCAGAGGCTGGAAGCCCTGGCGCGCCCATTCCCTCTCTCTCCCTCTATCTGTCTTTCTCTCTGTGTCTGTGGCTCTTAAATAAATAAATAAATAAATAATTTTTTAAAAAAGAGAATCAGTTACAATTTTTTTTTTATTTTTATTTTTGCTCTGTAGCCAAACCACTTTGTCCCAAGCCATTCACTGTATGTTTTTCTAAGCCCATCAACTTCCCCTAAAAGTCATTGAATATTCCCCTACAAATTGCCAATGCAAAAGGGGTGCAGATACTTCTGAATCTTGGTGGGTTTAGTGGGTGATGACCCTGTGTGACTAGCTCCATGCACATGTATAGTTTTTCTCTAGTTAATCTCTGACAGTTAATTCCAGTAAACTGGGCTGGAGAGATGGCTTAGCCATTAAGGAGCTTGCCTGCAAAGCGTAAAGGCTCATCTTCAACTCTCCAGATCCCATGTAAGGTGACACAAGCACCCAAGGTCCCACATGTGCACAAGGGGCACCCACAAAGATGAAGGGGTTGCTCCACAGTAGCCTTGAGCACATGAAGCTGTTACAGCCCAATTTCTTTATCTGTCAAACCGAACGTAGATACCACCATACCTAACACACGGATCTTCACAGGACACTGTTCCTTAGACATTCCTCCACCACACACTTGAGAGCTAGAAGGTAGCAGATATCTTCTCATTGCTGAGACAAAATGCCCAACCAGAAGCAGCTCATGGAAGGAGAGAGGGAGAGAATTTATTTCAGGGTTACCGCTGTGAGCGGCAGTTTCATCATGGTGGGGAGAGCATGGCAGGGGCCGACAGGCAGACGTTATACCTTTGTCACATCAGCAGGGAGGAGGCAAGGGTAAATGAGCTAGCACTGGTGACGGGAGCTGCGTTATGAAATCCCAAGGCTCACTCCCAGTGATAACCTCCACTCCCCTGCACACACCAAGCAAGGATCCACATTCCAAAGGCTCTGCCAGCTGGAAATTAAGAAGGAGGCTTAATCACAAACACACAAGACTATGGGGGAACATTTTAGGTTAAGACCACTACAAGAGAGTAAGGGCACATCAAGTGGGAGGGTAGTGCTCTTCTCGTGTAGAAGGCCTTGATCTACCGGCATAAGCTTCTTAGATATGAATTCTGGCCTTTCTAAATTCTTCTGCATGCAGGAGTGTGGGATGCAGCAGTATGGTGGCTGATGGCTAGAGGTGGACAGAACCCAAGAGGAGCTTCTGATACTTGGGTGGGGCCTTCTGTGCCTTTCATCTCACTGCCTGTTGCGCTCTTGGCCTCCACAGACCCTTGGATTCTGGGACATTTGTGGTGGTTAATTTTGATTGCCATCTCGACTGTCATAAGAAATGCGCCTATGAGGGTGTGTGTGATGGTACTTCTAGAGGTGGTCATGTCTCGAGAGCCCTGGCCTCACGAATGGATCCATCCCTCCCTCTGTGGATTCGTAATACGATGGCATGATTGGAAGGTGGGAAAAGGCAGGTAAGAGGTGGAGACTAGTTGAAGGAAGTAGGTTATTGGGGTTATAACCTTAGGGGCTGGCCTCTTGTTATATATGCCCTCCTCTGCTTCCTGGCCACCACGATAGACTCCACTGTGTGGGCTCTGCCAGGAAGAATTGACACTTTCCTGAAACTGTGAGCTAGATAAACAATTCCTCCATTTATTTATTTATCCATTCATTTAATTAATTTATTTATCTATCAGAGAGAAGAAGAGCAAAAGAGAAAGAGAGAGAGAATTGACATTCCAGGGCCTCTGCACTCCAGACATGCATGCCATCTGGTTCACATGTGCAACCTTGTGCGCTTGAGTCACCTTGTGCATCTGCTTTCATGGGACCTGAAAAGTCAAACATGAGTCCTTAGGCATCACAGGCATGTGCCTTAACCACTAAGCCATCTCTCTAGCCCACAATTCCTTCTTTTAAGTGGTTGTGTCTCAGCATAACAAAGTAATTAATATACTACCCCTACCTGTTCTTTGTTTAAGTAGCAAATCTCTTCTCATCCCTGCTTGAGGCTGTGAAATTAAGAGCAACAATTCAATGTCCAGCACCTCAAGCTAAGACAGGAATCCCCAAAGCCACCTCCACGCAAGCCCCCGTCGCTTGCCAATTTCTCAGAAGTCTCAAACAATTTCCATTATTGGCAGACTCGGTGTTGTCTTGTTGCGTGCCACTTTCATGTAACTGGAATTTGTAGAGAAGAAAAGTGCAGCCGTTACACAGCACCAACCGGGCTCTTCTGTTACTGCGAGGCAGGAGATGGCCACACACACCTCCTTACCGCTGCTTGCTTGCTGAGCCCGCTATTCATTTCATGCATTGACTATCTCAGAATATCCCAGGATGTGACGGAGGGACATGTCGCTTGCTCTTGGGATTACACAAAGAGTCCTGCCTTTTTCCTTGAGCAGGAAATTGTGAGCCTTCTAGAGCCAGGCAAAGACACGGGGCTGGTTTTCCATGAAGGGCAGAAGGAATGCAATTGACATCAACTATGATCACCATCTCTCTTCAGCAGGCTGGGAGCTTCCCTGCTAAGACCCAAGTGTGCCTACCACTCTGAGGCAGCAAGCCTATAAATACCCACAGTGGACCTCAGTTGCTGCAGCTTAGTGGCTCCGTTATGTACTGGTAGCAAGAGCTGCCATCATTAGCTGCCTATTTTTTTTTCCAATTAAAATAATTAAGGCAATGTAGTGTTCTTGAGAGGATCAGAACTGTCAACTGGGTGACCTGAATGCTGCGTCTGTTAGCTCCCGGCTCGAGGCTGAACTGAGTACTCCGAACCTACAGTGAGGAATGAAACAGATAGCTTGCTTCAGGCAGAGGACAGGCAGAGGTCTTCGTCCTGGACACAGCCCTTGGCTCCCAGCTGAGCGAGAGTCTGTCTTAATTATCTGGCCACTCCTGGAGCGCCTGACGAACTCCCATGGGGTGTGGGCTACTTTCAGGGCTCAGCTCCCTTATCAGTGCGTGCTCAGATGAACTCAACTTCTAATTTATCAGGCAACCACCGTAGCTCCAGGTCCTTTCTGTAGATGCCCATCTCTGTTATATGCAACATAACACATGCATGCAGAACAGCGGGGCATAATATGAGTCTGTGTTATAGAGCAGAAGGAAGAAAAGGGGAGGAGGGGAAAACAGAATAGCAGTTGAGGACAGAGCCCCTGGGATGATAACAAATCTTGGCAGCTTCCGCAAAGAAGGACTCTCAACCTCTGCTTTGGTGTCCTCCAGCCTCCTCTATTCAGGAGAAGTTTCTGGCCCCAAAGAAGGTTTGGCAGGGGCAGAGAGGCAATTTCAACATAGGTCTTCAGTAGTGTTTCCTCTTCCACCCAGAGTTCTACTGTGGACCCGTAGTGGGTGAGTGGGTGGCCTTTTACTCAACAACGTACATTAACAGGATCTGCTCAAGGCCAGCCTCACGGTTCACTTAGCTTTGGTACATTAACAGAATATACAATATATGTATGTATATTGTATGTGTATACATATGTATATGTATATGTATATATACATATACATATATATACACATACATGTATGATACATATGATATATATGATACATATGATATATATATGTGTATGTATGTATGTATGTATGTATGTATATATATGTATATATATATATGATAGGAATAGATGTTCAGCACCCTTATCTGCTCCACTTCTAAATCCACCATCCTGTTTCGAATGGCTCAAGCCAAGTCACACCCCCTGGAGAGACAGGTGAGAAGGACCTTTCTGTCCAGATCTCAACCCTTCCTCTTGTACCTCTTCTGACACTCTACTTGGTGCCTTTGGGAAATGTTGTCCACAGAGTGACATAAATATGACCCAACATTCTTTTTTCATTTTGCATTTAAATTTTTTAAAGTTTATTTTGTTTACTTGAGAGGCAGAAAGAAAAAGAGAGAGAGAGAAAAAAATGGGCACACCAGGGCCTTCAGCCACTGACAATGAACTCCAGACACATGCACCATTTTGTGCATCTGGCTTATATGGGTCCTGGGAAATTGAACCTGAGTCCTTTGGCTTTGCAGACAAGTGCCTTAAGTGCTAAGCCATCTCTCCAACCCCCTATTATAAGAGAGAGAGAGAGAGAGAGAGAGGAAGCAAGACAGTGTGAGAGAGAATTGGTGCACCAGGGCCTCAGCCACTGCAACCAAACTCCAGATATTTGTACCACCTAGTGCACATGTGCAACCTTGTGCTTGCATCACTTTTGTGTGTCTGGCTTATGTGAGACCTGGAGAGAGATAGTAGATGGGTCCTTAGGCTTCTCAGGCAATCATCTTAACCACTAAGCTATCTCTCCAGCCCTCCAGCCCTTTTTTAATTTAATTTTTATCTTGATTCAACATTCTTACCATGGAAATCAGGACCAAGGGACTGGGGAGCCCGCTCAGGGCCTAAAGCACTTGCTGGGTAAGCATGAGGGTCAGTGTTTGGATTTCCAGCCATATGTAAATGACAGGTGAGTGTGGCGACCACCTGTAATTCCAGTGCAAGGATGCAGGTGAGAGTCAGCTAGTGAGCTGGACTAGCTGACTTGGAGAGTCTGAGCTCAAGTGAGAGATTCAGCCTCATTCAAATCAAGAGGAAAGTGGCCGAGTAAGACACCTCTGGTCAACCTCTGCCTTCCACATGCACACACATGCGTCCCCACAAGCACACACACACATGAGCACTTCATACATGCACATACCCACAGAAGAAAAATGAAGAGCAGCTAGCTTGGTGGTGCACTCCTTTATTCCCAGCACTCAGAATGCAGAGGAAGGAGGATCATTGTGCGTTCAAGGCCACCCTGAGACTACATAGTGAATCCTAGGTTAACCTGGGCTAGAATAAGATCCTATCTGGAAAAACCAAAACAAAAAAAAATGAGGACCAGGTTATACCATCTTACCAAGCCTCTCCTCAGAGTTTGGGATCCACAAGTTTAAGACAATGGAATATTTCCTCCCTTAGATAGGCATCCCAAGAAATACTATTTTCGACCTTCAGCTATCTATTCTGACTCAAAGAACCACCAACATTAACTATCTTTTTTTTTAAAAAAGTATTTTATTTATGTATTTATTTATTTATTTATTTGAGAAAGAGAGAAAGAGGCAGGGAGAAAAAGAGAGAACTGGCATGCCAGGGCCTGTAGCCACTGCAAAGGAACTCCAAACACATGTGCCTCCGTCTGCATCTGGCTTAAGTGGGTCCTGGGGAACCAAACCAGGATCCTTAGGCTTCTCAGGCAAGTGCCTTAACTGCTAACCATTTCCCCAGCCCAACAGTTAACTATCTTGTGATCTTTTGCTATTCCCAAATATCAACATAAAGTTAACAGTACAACCGTGGCAAAGGCTCCTTTCAACGCTGCTTCAAAAATTACTCAGATTCAAACCGTACAAAGAACTACAAAATGAGGAGGAAAATTCTCTCTCCTCCATCCTCCTCGTAGACTTCCATTCTTGTGGCCACTGTATAAAAGAGTTCCTTTACCACAGGAAGTTCTGCTCTAGACTTTTCTTCAGATCATGTCCTGACTCTACAGCTCTCCCCACCCCACCTCAGATTCCCATTCCTTTACACACACACACACACACACACACACACACACACACACACCTGTTACAGTTGCTCTTTCCTTCCTGGGACAAAATGCATATGGACGGGAAGAGTTTATTTCAGCAGGAGTGAGGAGAGGCTCATTATGATGGAGAAAGCATGGCAGGGAAGACAATCAAGTGTCACATCTTGTCACAGCAGCAGGGAGAAGGAAGTAGTTCTGACAGAGATAGCTTGAAGCATATGGTGGGTTGAACATCCAACCCCAGTGACACACCCCCTCCAAGCAGGCTCCACCTCTCAAAAGCTCCATACCTTCCAATTTGCCACCAGCTGGGGACCAAGTATTCTAAACACATGAGCCGGGCTGAAGAGATGGCTTAGCAATTAAGGCGCATGCCTGTGAAGCCTGAGGGCCCAGGTTCAATGCTCCAGGTCCCACAAGAGCCAGATGCACAAGGTGGCTCATGTGTGTGGAGTTTGTTTTCAGTGGCTGGAGGCCCTGGTGTATCCATTCTCTCTCTTCCCCTCTTTCTTTCTCTCTGTCTCAAAAAAAATTTTAAAAAAAAAAAAACCACACAAATAACAATAACCAACCCCCCCCACCAAAACCCACAAAACATTAAAAAAAAAACACATGAGCCTATGGGTAACATTGCATTCAAGCCTCCCAATCCTCATCATGTCTTTTTGGCTAAATGTACTACTTAGAGGGGATGGTGTCCATCTCTACATAAGAAAAGTCCATTTTGTGGTTTTCCTTATACCATAAGACTGGCTGTCCTCTTTGGGTCAGAATTGTGACCCTCTGCCAAAATGCTGAGGCATTGGAGTCATTTGCCTCTTTTCATTCGTGAAAGATAAGCAACCTGGCTTCCGTGTGAAGCAAGAGGCCAGTGACCAAAGAGGACCCCAAGCTTGTATTTGGGGTTTGTGTCCCTACAGTGGTCATGAAAGCTGGACAATCACAGCCAAGTTCTTGGGCCAAGCACAAGGGATAGTGTCTAGAAATTTGCAAGCTGAGACACAGAAGTGACCAAAGTTCAGTGGCTATAGCTCCTCTGACCTGAGCAGAACAGACCACAGCCTGGGTGATGCCAGAACGTGGGAAAAAGAGACTGTTCCAGAAATTGAATAGAAAGAAATTAAAGGAAAAGGAGCTCTAAAAATCTTCTTCAAATGAAATAAGCATATTTTTTTTAAAGGTTTACTCTGGAATGAAATTATTGTAAACGCAAATCCCATTTCTCCCATATCTCCTTTTTTTTTTTTTTTAAGCTTTCCAGCAAGAGATTGGAAAGCTACCATTAACAGTGAAGCAAGTGAAAACAAGCAAATGAGTATGTGCGTATTTTAACTGGAACAAAAAAATACAATTTTTAAAAAAAATTAAGCATGAGCAATACTTGTGTTGAAAACAATACATTGTTCTTCTCAAAATGAATCAGCAATGGGCAGTTAGAAGGCGATCAATAAGTACTTTCTGATTGATTGAAAAGAAATCACAAAATAAAAACACAAATTAGGGATCCGTGCCTTGGCTGACCAGTCTCTTCCCCCAACTAATGAGTTGTTTATTTCCCTGGCAATGGCTTCTCCTTAGAAGTTGTTAGCCCAGAACGGTGCTTGTTGGGGCTGGGCAGGTGCTAATCAATGTTACAGATTACACTCCATCCCTAGTGGTGACAGCTACAGAGACCAGTGGACAGGCACCGAACATGTTTTCATCTTATAATGATTTGTAGGTGAGTTCATCTCTTTCTTAAGTGAGGATCTATGGTTGGCATTTGAGCTAGGAGAGTTACACCATGCTTGGCACACTTGGGGCAAATCAGGTGTTTAAGTTACTACAGTAATAGACATCTGCTGTGTTTGCCTCCACGTACACAACTTTCCTTCTGATGAAAGTCACCCCACAATCATTCTAGGTGAAGGGGAGGTGTAGTGGCTGTCACATACCATAGTTTGTCTTTCATATGATGGCCCAGAGCCAGGGCATAAGCTCCGCCTCCCATGGTCACCCAGGCAGGGACACAGGCTAGCAGAGTTGCTGTGATATTCTAGAGTTTTCCAAGCTTGGCTGCATCCATTTCACCAGGAAGGAGAAGAGACATGAAGAGGGCCCATCTTGGGGCTGGAAGGATAGCTTAGAGGTTAAGGCATTTGCCTGCAAAGCCAAAGGACCCAGGTTCGATTCCCCAGGACCCATGTTAGCCAGAGGCACAAGGGGGCGCATGCGTCTGGAGTTTGTTTGCAGTGGCTGGAGGCCCTGGCACACCCATTCTCTCTCTCTCTCTCCCTTTTTCTCTGTCAAATCAATAAAAGTAAAATAAAGTGTTTGACACTGAACAGTCACTTGTTCTCTGTATTTAAAAATAAAAAAAAGAGTGCCTATCTTTAAGCCCAGATCTGCAAAATGGCTATGTGTTTCTTGGACTCCCATTGTGTTGGCAAGAACCTCCTCTCCTTGGCAACACTTGGCTGCAAGGGAGGCTGGGATTTGTAGTATACAGCCAGGCCCCAGAACCATAGTCTAGTCAAGAAGTAAGCAAATAAACTAAGGCGAAGGACGCTCTCCTTCAAATACATTCCTTCCAAACTTGGCCAGAAGACGGAAGAGCATTGGAACCAAATGGTTCGAGGGGTGGCGTCCTGAAGGAGTCCTCCTGTCTTCTGCCACCTGTAACCGCCCCTGTCTGACGTGTTCCCTTTAAGCACCTTTTCAGCCTAAACTTAACAGGATCTGCGATTGGCTGTTGCCACAAGGAAGTGTTAACTGACACAATTACTTCTCCCTAGTTGCCTACTGTTTAACTCCATACTAAGTACTTCTTGCGTGTCTCTTGTGCGGGCTAGACAGCATCCTATGTGGACAAAACAGGCAGTTTTCTTCCACTGTAACACATCACATAAAGGAAAGAAAGGTTCCCTGGGTTCCAGAGGGACACAGTTGATTAGCTCCACTATTCCCATGGGGCCAATGGTGAAGCAGAACATCATGGTGCAGGGTGATGGTGCAAAACTCTCACTTCATGGTGAAGTGGAAGCAAAAAGAGAGAGAAGAGAGTGGAAACCTGCTATCACCTTCAGTGACCTAACTTCCTTCTCCAATGCACCACCTCTAGAAGGTTCCACAGCCTCCCAATAGCCTCTACAGGCTTGGGAACAAACTATTGCACTGTCCTCATGGAATCTCTCTACCAGTTGTTTGGTTGATTCCCAACTAGCAAAATTCCTGGCATCCAGAGCTCTCTTCTCAGCGACCTTGGTGTGGGCCGACAGGCCCTGTCCAGCTTCCACCAATGACTAGTGTGTAGTCAGGAGATTACCAGTACGGCTTGAGTTGTCCTTGGACACTGTGGCCTTGTTCTTACAGGCAAGTGCTTAACCACTAAGCCATCTCTCCAGCCCTGGCCTTGTTTTTATATTTGCAATATGTAAATGAGCTACCAATGCATCTTGCAAGTGGGTTATGCCCAGGTCATAATTTGAATGTTACTCTGTAGCCTCCACAAATTTACCAGCCATGGGCAGAATTGTGTTGACAAGCAAAAATTTGCATATTAGCAGTCTTCCATGTACAATGAACCCAAATGAGAATTCCATCCACCTCCGGGATATGATTATTAGGCATCCAATACCAGGAGCACATTCAAAAACAGATGCCTTCATTAAGGTCTCCCCTTTACCTCATTGTAATGCAAATTGCCCGAATCAAGGAGTCTAAAAAGTGCCCTGCCAGAGAGGTAGATGGGAGAGCATCTTTAATAAGTAACAAGTCAAAATTCAGGACATCTCTTGATTAATTAGGAGTCATCACCAAACAAAACAGGTTTCAGCCAATGGGAACTTGCTGACATCAAGTTAGCTTGGCACACCCTCCCCGTATGAGAAGTTCCCTCTTGCTACTTGTATGGATTTCTTAAGGACTGTTCCACCCACTTTTCCTTGAGGAGTGGTGATGAGGAGGAGGGAGGAGAGAGGGAGGGGGAAGAGAGGAAGGAGGGGTGGGGGCTGGAATTTGCTGCCATTTGAGCGAATTAGTTGAGGACAGTGGTGCAAGTTTCAGACTGTGTTGCCAGTGTACTTAATCATAGCGTAACAGATTTCCACCTAAAGATACTTGGTGGAAATGTGGCATGAATAATTTAGTGAGCACGAGGTCCTGAACCCATGCTTTCTCACATCAAGAGGAAGGGCTGGGAGCCTCAGGAAGCAAGTTACAAACCAATCAGGGCTCCCTTGCTCTCTTTCAGGAGCTTCGTTACTAAGTGCTGTGTAGGTGTGAAAAGCCTTATTACCGTGTAATTTTGTTGGAAACAGACTTCCAAGTACCTGCTTTACTTTATATTCGCGCGCACGCACACACACACACAAACACACACACATATGCATGCACACACAAAAGATCAAAATGCATCTTATTTCCTAACAATAGCCAATTTGGCTCTAATTATTGTAAAATTGGGGATTTTTAAGTCATCACCGCCCAAGTGACGCCCCACGTGGCTCCCCTCTCTACACGAGCATCTTCTTATTTATTGCCTTTCCCATAATGAACTTTGAGATAAACAACAGAAAAAGTAATTTGTTTTCTTTTTGACAATGCCGAACCTTTGAATAGAGAAAAATCACACAGTTGAACACAGAGCACAGTCCTGTGCGGTAAGTGGTATCCATGGCAACCAATAGATTTTTATGCTAAGTCTGGCCTTTAAAAACATTTCACGTTTACCACTGAGAAAAAGATGGCCTTGATTTAAAAATGATACAACAAGTAACTCGGATGGGCATGCGTTCTGCTCTGGGCTACAAACACAATTAAGAGGCATCTCCTCCGCGCTGAGTCACCTCAATAGTGTTGGTGTCGTCCTTGATGTTACAGGATGGCCCGTGTGAAAGCAGAAAGAGTTTGGACTTTCTTTTGTATTCTGCTGCAGGGAGTAAAGCAGGTTCCCCCGCACACCATGTCCTCCTTGTCTTTAACACGGGGAGTAAAAACATAAGAAATAAAAATAGCCTGTTGGCCTCTTATCTCTGTCTGTGATCATGGTGATGGTGAAAATATTGTGGCCCGCTTCTCTTGGGAGCAGCTCTGATCACACTTGCTTATTATAACTTGGAATAATGGATGAACAAATTTACCTACCACACCAGCTGCAGCCCCAGCACCCTAAATTAGTTTCTGGGCACATTTAGAAAGTTGGGTACCAGAAATGGAATGCAGTTGTGGTGGTGGCCCGGGGAGGATGTTGGCCTAATGATACATTTGTATAAAAGGAGAAAGGATGAGTCGTCCCTTTCTAGAGAGAGAGATCTGTTTTGTTGTTGTTTTGAATCAGGGTCTGGTAGCTAAGCCTGGCCTGGAATTCACTCTGTAGGACAGGCTGACCACCAACATAACATAATCCTCCTGCCTTTGCCTCCCAAGTACCGGCATTATAGGTGAGAGCCACCATACCTGAGTTGTCTCTCCATTCTTTAATAGGTGGCACTTTAAATATATATATATATATATATTTGTAATCAGAGAGAGACAGAGAGACAGGGAGAGAATGGGCATGCCAGGGCTTCTAGCCATTGCAAACGAACTCCAGATGCATGCACCACTTTGTGTATCTGGCTTTACATGGATACTGGGGAATCGAACTTTGGTTCCATTGCAGGCAAGCACCTTAACAACAGAGCAATTTTTCCAGCCCCTAAGGTGGCATTTTTATTCCTGTTTGGTGGATGTCTGTCTTCTATTCCTCAAGGTAGAATTCTGTGGGACTATCCTACTAAAAGGCAGGGAAATCCCTCAATGTCCTGCAATGTCTGTAATTTCTGCTGAAGAGATTTTACAGCTGGCTAACAATTTGAACAGAATCATGCCCCCCCCAGATTTCTTTATGGAAGCTGTAACCCAGGTTCTTCAGAAAGTGACTGTATTTTGGAGAGAGGACTTTAGAGGGGTGATTAAGATAAAATGAGACCACTAGTGTGGGCCAGTCTGATGGTGTCCTCATAAGGAGAGGTAATTTAGACAGGTCAAGAGACACTGGGGACATGCATGCACAGAGGGAAGGACACAGCAAGGAGAGGAAAAAGCAGCATCTACAAGCCAAGGAGCAAACAAAACTACCGACATCTTAACCTTGGACATCCAGCCTCCAGAACCATGGGAAGACATGAATTGTCAGTATGACTGGATGGGAATGGAGATGTTAATCAGTCCCCAGGGGAAAAGGGTCAAGTCAAAGTTAAAAAAGAAAGTTTGGGGAGGTAAGATGATGGAGAATGGAATTTCAAAGGGGAAAGTGGGGGGGGGGGCATTACCATGGGATATATTTTATAATCATGGAAAATGTTAATAAAAATTGTGAAAAGAAAAAAAAAGAAAGTACACACACGTGTGTGTGTGTGTGTGTGTGTGTGTGTGTGTGTGTGTGTGTTTGAAAGACGCACCAGGTCCCTGCTTGTTGCTGGGACCAAACACCCAACCAAAAGCAACATATGGTAAGAAAGGGTTTATATATGTTTAAGCTTACAGGTTTGAGGGAAGCTTCCTCGTAGTGGAGGAAGCACAGTAGCAGAGGGGAGCAGACACAGTGAGCTGTTAGTGAATTCCCAGCTAATGGACCTCAAGGTCCTCCCCCAGGGACATAACTCCCCCAGCAAGGTACCCACTCCCATAGGCTTCACCATTTTCCAAAACTGTCACCAACTGGCGACCAAGCATTCAAAACACAGGAGCAGGGCTGGGGAGATAGCTCAAGATTGAGGCACTTGCTGGCAAAGCCAAAAGACCCAGGTTCGATTCCCCAGGACCCACATAACGCTGAATGCACAAGGCGGCACATGTGTCTGGAGTTCATCTGCAGCAGCGGGAGGCTCTAGCATGCCCATTCTCTCTCTATCTGCCTCTCTCTCTCTCCTCTCTTAAGTAAATAAATACATTTTTTTGATTTATTTTTATTTATTTATTTGAGAGCAACAGACAGAGAAAGAGGCAGAGAGAGAGAGAGAGAGAATGGGCGCGCCAGGGCTTCTAGCCACTGCAAACAAACTCCAGACGCGTGCGGCCCCTTGTGCATCTGGCTAACGTGGGTCCTGGGGAATCGAGCCTCGAACCAGGGTCCTTAGGCTTCATAGGCAAGCGATTAACCGCTAAGCCATCTCTCTAGCCCAATAAATAAAATTTTGTTTTAAGAAACCACATGAGGTTATGGAGGGCCTTTTATATTCAAACCACCACAGGGGTGCTCTAGAGATTGGAGTAGAGCTGGAGTTCAATTTCATACTATGTCTCCTGTCTTTGTGGACTTGTCCACTCACACGTGTCAATAGCAAACGGAACTGGCTTGTGACTTCTCTTAGCTGGTTTTGATAAATCAAGAATGATTTGACTCTCTGGGTCACACAGAGGAAACAGCAACAACCACCACCACAACAAAAAACATTTTCTTCACACCACCAAATACTCGAGAAGTGACTTGGACCCAGGACCATGGTGATTCTGGAGAGGAGGAGAGTCTGTACTTTCCTGCCCCCCTGCACAGGCTTCGCCAGATGGCTGGGCCTTAGGCCCAGGACCACACATCAACCACCTGTCCAGAGGCATAAGCCATCCATCTTTCTGAGATAATTTTCTTACTTCAGTGCATTGAGAGCTCTGGGCTATCTTTGGCCTGGGAAAGAATGTTGACTGTTTCACCACAGAAACATAAATCACTCTCTTTAGGCCTTGTTAACTTTTACTTATAAACTGTTTTAATGTAGAACTGTCAGGACCCCGTGAAAATAATGGGTGGTGACAGGTTTAGGATTAAAATCTTCTCAGGTAGTTAGGATGGTGAGGTAGGTTATAAATTGCTTTTAAAGAGCTGAGGCGTGAACTATGAGTTTTTCTCTGCCTACTCCAAATGGCACCAATGAGGCAGCCGGGACAAGTACATGCCAGTAATTCATCTCAATTATTTGTCAGCAAAGCCATCTTAATGAGAGACGTCTTTCATTCTGATTAAAATGACCCTTAGTAATCTCAAAAGGGCCTTGTCTGAAAAATTTCACTAAAAGGGAAAAGTTGAGTCTTTGGGGGCTTGGGGTTTTAGGTCTCAAGCAAGGAAAATGAAACCAGAGAAAAATCAAAAGATGTAAATAAACAGCTCAGGTGTCCAGTGGTGTAGATACATCAGTCAGTCTAAGGTGACCTGAATTGCTTTGGTGCCCGGGTATCAGTGGCTCATAATTTCTCTCATAGCTTATCGTCTCTGATGAGGTCTGGCTCTGGCCCTAGCTGCTAACACACAGGGAGGTGGGACTTGAAAGAAAGGCCAGAGCCCATCACCGCACACCATGAAGAAATCTGGTGCTACAATGCATGGCTTGTGTGATATGGGACTCCACCTTGAGCAAAGAAACTACGTCTGGTCCAGGGATGCTGGTTGTATCAGAGGTATAAGGAGAACAGCTGTCTGCCAGGGGCATGAAGTTTGAGAGGGCAGAGAAGAGCTGACCAAAATGCAGGCTAGGAAATCCATGACCCAGCCCTGCTGACAAATATATCTCAGTGCTTAGGGAATACACGGGGGCACAATGGACACTGCGGTTAGGGCTGCTAAGAGATCAGCCCACACGTCTCTGCTCTGCCTTTGCTAACTAACAACTCGCTACTGTATATCTGAGTGTGCCAATGCTAATCAGTGCCTGGCATACTTTAATGAATAAAACCAACAAAAATCTATCTACACACAGAGCTTGGATTCCAGGGAAGTTGGTGAGGCCACAACAAGCCTTGTCCAGCAAACGGCACCAAGGTCACTGTCATGATTTGCTCCTTGAGGCCAGAACTGCTGGGAAGGGCAGCTGGGGAAATGCTTGCTTGTAAATGAGCTGGGAGGGCCAGTCACTGCAGAGGCCACCTAGCCTTCTGGGTGGAGAAGCCTGTCTGCAGCTTGGAGAAGCTCTATAATTCAATAACAATTTGCTAAGATGTTTCTGATGTTTAAACATGTAACTATAGTTACAGGGCTTTAGAGAACCATCTGCTAGACTTTAATTTGTTTCTCAGGACTGAGGATCGTAGATCATGGAATAACACATTCAGAAAGATTCTCTCCTCCACATTTGCAGCTTAAGAAAATCATATGTACTGGCATGAAGTGACATTAACATTCTGTCATTGAATTGTCTCTCATGTGTTCTCATTGATGGACAGAAACAAGAAAGAATCTCACCGATGTGATGAATGGTTATTACTGTGATATACAACCTGGAAATATAAGATGATTTAAAATAGGTTTCCATAGGCTATTTTTTTTTCTTTCATGACATGGTCTTGGAATGTTGGCTGGCTTTGAGCTTTCAATCCTTCCTCGGGCACATCGTAACTAGGATAACAGACATACACCACTACACTTGGTGTCTAGGAATTTATTAAAGCTGTTTTTTCTTCTGTTAAATTTGTAGGACTATTCCAATGTAGTTTCAGAGGGTCATTAGCAGATGCCCAGACCCACAGTAGAAAGGTGTTCAGAGTGAACCTCTAAGGCCATTTGACTTTTGATCCATTATCGTCAGGAAACATGCAGATGTATTTCTCATAATAAAGTTTTCCACTTAGCAAAGATTCACTGAGCCAAACCCAGTTCACTGCTAGGAGCTCCAAAGTTATTGGAGGAAAAACACTGTAAACACAAAAATTCCATAAACTATACAATACATTAAAACTATTATTTCAAGATATTATGGTACAAGGGTAGAAGTCTTAAACTCTACCCTGAACATGCTTCCCAGAGGAAAGGACACTTGTATTTCCTTGAGGAATTCTCTGCAAGTGCAAACAGCCTGTGAAAAAATCAGAGAGGAAAGAAAAGGCATGGAACATTCTGGAAATGGCAGAACAACAATAAGCCTAGAGCATGGTTCATTTGAAAGAGTGGTGAAAGATGAAGTAGAGATATTGGCCAAGATCCAACCATGGCATGTCTTTCCAAATATCCTGGGGGATTTAGATGTGCTCTGCAAGATAACAAGCTGACTTTGAAGGAAGATTTCTGTGTTAGTTGGCTTTATATTATGATATTAAATACCTGAAGTGATCATTTTAAAAAGAGAAAAGATGGGCTGAAGAGATGGCTCAACAGTTAACACACTTGCCTGCAAAGCCTAATGACCAGGGTTCCAGTCTCTGGTACCCACATAAATCCAGATGCACAAAGTGGTGCATGCATTTGGAGTTTGTTTGCAGCGGCTAGAGGCTCTGCCATGTTCTGTTTCTGTTTCTCTCTTCTCTCTATTTCTCTCTCTACTTTCAAATAAATAGTAAAAAAAAAAAAAAAAAAAAGAGAGAGAGAGAGAAGGTTGAATTTGGCTCATAGTTTTGCAGGTTTCATTCTCTGCTTGGTCCCATTGCTTTGAGCCTGTGGCTAAACAACGCATCTTGTCAGAAACGTGTGATAAAGCAAACACAAGCTGGTGAGCAAAGGAGAGTGGGGGAAGGACTGAAGTCTCAAAATTTCTCACTCAGTGACCTAAAGACCCCCCCACGCCCCCTCCCAACACACACACATAAGATCTCATCTCTCCAAGTCGCTACCAATTGCCTTAGGTGCCACCCTGGGGACCAAGCCTTTCACGCGTTGGACTGAACCAGACCACAGCAGTAACTTCCTGCTTATGCCATCCACGTACACTCACCCCATCCTCTCTTAAATGATGAGGGCTCTTTGCCCATCTCTGCGCATGGAGTCTCAACCCCAGTCTCAAGGACTCATGGTTAGTGAATTCATTGACATGGAAAGGAAGTGCTTAAGCAGAGAAGAGGAGTCAAGTGAGACACTGGTCTGTCAGAGGCTTCTAATCCAAAGTCTGCGAGATATGTCACTATATCTGATCTCAGAAGTCTTAAGCTCCTATATGTGAGGCCCAAGGGCCAGACTATATCTCTTAAGAGAGTCTTAAAACCGCATCTTATGAAACCTGACAGACAAAAGTTAGGGAGTAGTAGACACACCATCTCTAACTAACACACTCTGGGTTTTTTGGTTTTGGCTTTTATTTATTTCTCTCTCTTTTATCTATTTCTCTCTGAGTACTTTAAGAAAATGTCATATAAAAAATAACAACCAGGCAGTATTTTTTTTTTCCTTTAGATTTTCGCCCAGATGACTTTTGGATGTGATGAGGTGGCATTCTGCCTTATTGAACAAGCCTGGAAATGAGGAGTAAATGAGTCGATCTGATTGGAGAATTTGAAGCCTTGCCTTTAAGTGGTACTCATTGGTTTTAGAGTCTGGATGGGGTGAAATTTAGCAAATCCAACTTGCCTTTCAGTTTGGGGAAGATTGGAATCTGTTGACTGAACATTTCTACTTGGACTGTCATGCTTTGACTCGTTGCACCAATCAATTGCTTGGGGTGAGTTCGGGTTTCCTTTAGCCCCCGTTTTCTGACTCCCACTGTGGGGATTTGCCAGCCGTGCAGCCCTTCCTTGGAGAAAGGAAGCCCTGGCACGTTGGAAAGAGCCCTGTCATTCCCCTCCTGTTCCATGCCGGGCTCTGTCGCTGTCTTGATTTGTAGGTGGGACAAAGCACTTAACCTTTGTGTCGTTGAAAGCAAATGATGAATTCTGTCCCATTTACACTGTTTATTAACAGATGGGAGTCACACGTGATGAACCGTTCTGTTCCCTCATTTCTTTGACCTTAAGAGCTTGCCTTGCGAGGGGCCTGCTGTGAAGAGATGGTGGCGTGTGGAGCTTCAGAGACGGCGATCATCAAAGCCAATGATGATAATGATGATGAAGAAACTTGCTTGACTTCTGAGCGAATGCCAGACTCCCCGCGGGACAGCTGGTATGGGCAGCGAGCCCTAGCTGTTCACAGCTCTGGGAGAGGCCACGTGAAGTCGATGAGGAATGTGGGGGTCCGTCCAAGTTGAACATGCCCACTTGCCATTTTACCCAGAAAAGTCACTGAGTATCAATTAGTAGGTGGGATCTTTGATAAATTCTGAGAGATGACGTCAGCTAAGTGTTGCTACTAAACCCAAAGGGATTCTTGACCCTGGCAGAGCAATTTGGCCAAAAGCTTTGCAGTTAAGAAGAGAAGCAATGGGATTCTAGAGTGACTGTCCCCATTCTTGACCCCGGAAATCCATATATCAAGCTGCTCTCAAAGTCTTCCTCAATGCACCAAAGAAGGGATCTTGACAGCTGATGAACTTCAATAGCTCTCTGCATTTCTGTGCCCCTCTGAATCCAGATGAAATCCTAGGAAAAGATCTAGGGCTGGCTCTCCATCAGCATTTTCTACAGTGTGCCCTAGAGAATATTTATTTCCCTGGATGCTTTTCACGTTAGAATTCCTTCATCTGGTAAGTTTGAGAAACCTTTTCAAGGAGTACGTACTGAGGCCTGGGAATGACGAGGAACAAGTCACCCAGTGGCTGAACGCCCTGGAGACCCATCCTTTAACACATGGGCCTTTGGGAGTCAATTAAACTATAGCGTAGTCACTGGGAGATTTTCAGCAACTTTTATCCAGTGCATACAGGAATGTTTAGTCTCAGGAACTACTGGGAGGAAGAGCTGTCAAGCTTTGCTTAATTCCATCTCTAATTATTTGATGTCTAATACCTATTAATACATTGTAAAACACAAATTTTAACTTAAAAAGATTCCTTTGTCCATTCTAATTTCCTTGCCTGTTACACTCTTGGAACATTAAGATACTGCCCTGGTCCAGAGCTTAAGTTGTAAAATTGTTCTTGTTTTGAAACATGGCTTCTATGTCTCTCCTACTATTCTTTCCTCACAATGTATGTAATTGTACTTGAATAATTTATTTTTTCCTATATTTTAGGTATGCTAACAGTTACAGGGGTCCTACAGAGTAAATTATGTACTGGCTCAAAAAAATCATAGCAACTGATTTCTTCTTTTTTCTTTAATAAGGAAAGCTTTCTTAAATTGAAATCCTTTCTAGAAAAGCAATAGATTTTAAGGACTCCTTTAAAAACAATTTTTTTGTTGTTTTTTTCAAGGTAGGGTTTCACTCTAGCCCAGGCTGAGCTGGAATTCACTATGGAGTCTCAGGATGGCCTCGAACTCACGGCAATTCTCCTACCTCTGCCTCCTGAGTACTGGGATTAAAGGCATGTACCACCATGCTTGGTCAGAAGTTTTTAAATTTTAAGTTAGCTTTAAAATTGTTTTTAAAAGCCTACATAGTGAATTCCAGGTCAGCCTGGGCTACAGTTAAGCATTACCTAAAAAAAACATTTTTAATTCTTATGCATTTAACGAATTATCTTGAGTAAGTGTGCATACTTATTTCTTCTTGAAGGAAAGTGAAACTAGGCAGGTTAATAAATCAGCAGGCATCCTTCTAATAACGCTTCATCCACACTATCACTCAGGCTGATGGAAGCTTTGCCGTTTTCAATATGTGGCTCCCCAAATTGCCCAGGACTCATGTGTATCATACCAAGATAAGAAAAGGAGAAGGGCTGGAGAGATGGCTTAGTGGTTAAGCGCTTGCCTGTGAAGCCTAAGGACCCCGGTTCGAGGCTCGGTTCCCCAGGTCCCACGTTAGCCAGATGCACAAGGGGGCGCACGCGTCTGGAGTTCGTTTGCAGAGGCTGGAAGCCCTGGCGCGCCCATTCTCTCTCTCTCTCCCTCTATCTGTCTTTCTCTCTGTGTCTGTCGCTCTCAAATAAATAAATTTAAAAAAAAAAAGAAAAGGAGAAGACAGAATGAAGAAGTATGTAAGTGCTTGTAAGGGGTGAGACAGTGTTTAGGAACCAAGACTGGAAGGAATCTAAGGCTTTTATTTAGATTGTTATTGTACTTAGAGCTAGAAATAGCTTCATGGCTCCAGTTGGCTGCAAGGCGTTTAGGCAACGTGATCTCGGGGTGCACCGCTACCTCTCCGTGCCACTCTGCACCCCAAAAGGGTTCATGGTGTCTGCAGACAGCTACTTCTGTGATAGGCCTACGATATTATCAGCAATTTGAGGGGAAAAAATAGTTTTAATGCATTCGTTTTTGTGAGCTGCATAAATACATCACAGTGTTGGCCTAAAATAGATGTTCAGTGACTGACTGTTTGTCGAATTAAGCAGTGGCACAACTAAAATTTCCATATCTTTGGGAAGAGCTGTGGAAGCTATCAGAAACAGAACAGGGCAGCTGTCATGGCATTTCAGTTCCAAAGAGATGAGCGTTTGTGGGGCTCGTGGTCGAAAGTGAAGTTTCATTCTCCCCTTGATCTGTCTAAAGGAGGCCTTACTCAACGTGGGGGGAGATTGGGTGACAAGGATGAAGGTTTTCCAGAGCTCATGTGTGAGTGAGGGACGTTCCTTCTCCTGTCCCATATTGTGCTTTGGCCTGGAACCTCCTTAGGCAGCCGGAACGCTGTCAGACACCTTCTGGGTCATAAATCACACTGTAGTGTGATGAACGCTAAATCAACAGAGCTTCTAAGTTTTGGAAAAGTGGGGGAGTTGCTTACCTAATCCTGCTGGGGAAAGAGAGGGTTACCGGCAGCTTGTCTTTTTTATTCTGATTCTAACTCACGCCTCGAGGCCTCTCTGCTCCCTGGAAGCCCCTCTTTTTTTGTGTGCTCAGGTGGCGCCAGGGAAAATGCTGAAATCGGCAGTCCTGGGGTACCTGACCTTCCTGTCTTGTCTTGTTCTGGCTTTGCTTCCTTCTGCCACTAGAACTGACTACGCAGAGGTATTTACAGCATTGCTTGTTGCCGCAGGGCTAACATTTTCTCTTCCAGTGGAGGAAGAAGAGCGGGAAGCTGGAATGGAAAGAATGTTTATTATCTGGGACATTTTCCCCTCCCAAATGTGATCATCACACCTACTCGGAGAAAGAAAGCATTTCTGGTGCCTATATTGTATGAGCCAGAAAATTTGAATGCCTAACCTTTATAGCACCATGATACTATCTCAAGTCAAAAACCTGGGAGCAGACTCAGCCTGCTGTTCCAGGTCTTAAGCTGCTCTTCCTCCCCGGGTGTGGTGTTTGAATTGGGTGCCCCACATAGACTGGTGGCTTCGGAATGACTGGTCCCCAGCTGTTACAGACAGCTTCCCCTTGCCAGGGTCGGGTACACTCTCCTGCTGTTGCTGTCTACCTGCAGGGTCAAGGAGGTGATGTTCAGCCTCTGTTCCACCATGTTTTGTTTTGTTTTTCTCCCCTACCATCATGGCACTAAAATAAATAACTTCCCTCCCATCAGCAGCTTTTGATGGAGTGTTTTGTGCCAGCAATGAGAAGGTGACTGCAACACGTGATACCATCTATGCCCAATGCAAGCTGAGGTTTCTCCATAGGAAACTGGGGAGGAAATCTGTTTCTTCTTTGCAGCAGAACTGAAGTGGGTCAAGGTACCGGCACTGATTACTCCAGACACTTGGTCTGTTGAGTCAGTCCTACGGATTTCCGCAGAGTTTGGATATCAAACCTGCCCTTCATGGACCAAGGTGAGTTAAGTGGGAGAGAGATAAAAAGATATGACATGAATGATCAAAGCAATAAAACTCACTGCTCAATTAGCCAGTCATGGAGGCAAAAGGTAGAGGGAATTGGTGCCTGAGAAAAACTGTATGTTTGTTGTGTCTCAGTGTCACCCTGACCTTCTTGAGTCAGTTACAGAATTCAGGTTAGCTGTTAAGTTTGTAGGAGGCCCACCTCCCCAACCCCCTTCTCATGACTCTCAAACATTAGCCGATTAAATGAATACCCATCACTGCATGCAAAGCGTGCCTCTGTTTTGAGGACTGTAAGAAAATAGCATTGTGCCTGCTCCAATGATTGTTGACAATTTGGGTTTCTTTCATTTTCCCAAGACTCCATTATAAGCTACACTGACAGAAAAATCCTTTAAGAACCATTTGGCAACTGGAAACCTATATGGAGAGATATATTTTTGTAGGCTTAGTATGCAATGCCCAAGGTCTGACATTAGGCATTTCTGACAGCTGCTGTGGCCTGACCCTGGAGGGTGTTCTAGGAAATCCAGAATTAGGGCAAAATTAGATGTGCCCCAGAAAATGTGGTCTGTCATCGAGAAAGAGCAATTTATATTTAGAGAAACTGGTGTATGCTAATAGCCACTTTAAAATGTTTCCAATCTGATCTAAATTAGCCCTCGTACTTCCAAGGTCTAGCTGCCTAATGAGAACAATTATTTCTGGATTTCAATTAAATTGAATTAAAGAAGTATTTTTATTTGTTTTTATTTGGAATTTTTTCATTATGAAAGTAATATGGCTACATTATAGAGAACATGAAAAATATAGTGGGGGTGGGAAAGGTCCCCTGAATTTCAGAGACCAATGTATTGATCTTGGTATAACTGAATAATATTCAAGGAGCATCTACTATGGAAGATACAGTGTGATCGAACAGAGAAGTATAAAGAGTCTACAGATCTACCTGGGAGGAGAAACAAATATTTGAAACCCAAATAGATTGGACAGCCCAGATGGCTGGTATGGGCAATAAGGGATGATATGAAGGAGATTAGGGAATGGCTCTGTGGGAAATGACCCTTAATGAATGGACAGATATGGTAAGAGGAGGCTGTTGAATCAGGCCCGGGGGAAGGGGGTAAGGAACCTGGCTAAAACTAGAAATGAACTTGACATGATTGTAAGAAATAAAGAATTGTGGCTGGAGGATTAAGATGGGGGACAAAAATAGTATAATTCCTTGTAGCATCACTTGCAAAGTCGCTGTGAGAAGTAACCATGGGTACTTGTTGACTGGCATGACATCCTCCCCATAGGTGATATGCAATAAACAGTGAAACAGTGATCCTATTATTTATTCACCTGTGACTGACTTGGGTCTCTCTGAGGTTGCTTCCAGGAAAGACTGACCGAAGGAAGAGGTCCTTCCTCCAACGTGAGCCCTTCCCCCAGAGTGCACCACCCTCTCGGAGGTGTGGGGGGGGGGGTGCTTTATGGAAGGAAGTTCAGGGACAAAAGAGCCCTTTCCTCCCACCTGCCTGGGCTGCTTGCTGGTGAGGACCTTCATTTGCACGTACATCTGTCCTGTTTGTCTATCCTCCCTCAGCATTGGAACCACGTTGCTTCAGCCTTCCAGCATGGATTGAAGACCAGTGGCTCTCCAGGCCTCTAGTGCTGGCTGGGGACTGCTGAGCTACCCAGCCACATATGCTGAGCTGCTCCAAGGTTCCTTGACTCTCAAACCTGCCGACTGCTATTGTTGGACTGCTGTAAACTAATGCAGTAAACTCCATTTTAATGGCAATTCATTCTATCAGTTAAGTTCCTTTAGAGAATCCTGACTAATGCAGTACATACTCAATTATGATTATCATTATTATTATTATTATTATTATTATTATTATTATTATTATTTACTAAGCACATCAGTGAAAGGGCAAAGTCAGAAGACAGGGTCTTGTAAGTCTTCTTTGAGACCTGCAGGAGTCTTCAAATTCCAGGGCAATGAGGCATTGATTGGGTTTGGTACTTGTAGCAGACAGCTTCAGGTCCCTGAGATGAACTTCCAGAACAGGCACAGTTATGGAAGGAAGGGATTTATTGAAGCTTACAGATTAGGAGAGGTTCCATAATGGCAGAAGAAGCTGGCCCTGCTTTCACAGGTCCAAGCAGAGAGTGAGACCCACAGACCACAAGCCAAAAGCCACACAATACACTTCAGGTGAACTCCAGGTGAAACTAGGCACTTTGCAAATCTTTAGATTGGAATTTCAAACCCACCACCACACCTTTAAGATCCTCCCAGTGACAGCTCCTCCAACCAGGTAGGTGCAGATCCAAACTACAAACTAACAAAATACTGAATCCACTGGAGACCATCTACTCAAACTACTGTAGTACTGTTTGTTTTTTTTTTTCAAAAAGATTATTTATTTATGAGGGACAGAGAGACAGAGAGAGAGAGAAGATGGGCACAACAGGGCCTCCAGCCACTGCAAACAAATTCCTGAAGCACGTGCTGCCATGTGCATCTGGCTTATGTGGGATCTGAGGACTCAAACCTGGGTCCATAGGCTCCTCAGGCAAGCGCCTTAAACACTGAGCCATCTCTCCAGCCCGGCTCTGGTACTTTTTGAGTTAACTTGGGGGTGGAATGGGATGAAGCCCGTAGCCTACATAGATAGACATGGAGGAGAGGGGTGAAGGATCTCACAGGAGAGCAGTAGAAAGCTCTCACTGGATTGAGGAGAGGAGATGGTGAAAGCCCAGGCAAGTGGTAGCAGGTAAATAAATGGAGAGGAAGGGAAAGGGATGAGAGAGGAAGATTCGCAGGAGTGACTGAGTGCCGGAGGGGAAGAGTCTTGGAGATGTGAAAAACCCAAGCTCAGGGAGAAGAGACATTGGGAATTTCATTTCTGAGATCTCTCGGAAATCTGAGTGCATCTGTATGGGACACTGTGATTTCTCTTTTTGTTTGTTTATTTTTATTTATTTATTTGTGAGCAACAGAAACACAGAGAGAGAAAGAGGGAGAGAGAGAATGGCCGCACCATGGCCTCCAGCCACTGCAAACAAACTAAGCATGCCCCACCTTGTGCATCTGGCTTATGTGGGTCCTGTGGAATCGAGCCTTGAACTGGGGTCCTTAGGCTTCACAGACAAGCGCTTAACCACTAAGCCATCTCTCCAGCTGGACACTGAGATTTCTTAGAGGGAAGAGGACATCTGTCATTTCAGCTGATCCCCTGGGGTTCAGAGGGGCATTGAGACCATTGAGCCATTTTTCAACTGGACCACACAAAACTAACCATAGAAATGTCCTCTATTGTTCTTCATTCTACATGCATATTATGCCCCATGCTGTGGCATTATTATTTATCATGAAGTTCTACATACACGACTATTCTAATATATCTGATACATTTTAAAACTATGCACAGAAATAGGAATTAAACATTAAAAATAAAGTATTATCTTGACAATGGCATTCTAAAATATTTTGCCAATAGGCTGATTTAATTTGATAAATTAATACTGATATTTCCCAAAGCAGGAACCTCTAAGGGTAAAGGGATTTGTGTGTGTGTGTGTGTGTGTGTGTGTGTGTGTGTGTGTGTGTCTGTGTATGATGCAGAATATTCAAATACCCTTCTCACTACCCTTTTCAGATATTTTGGTTTGATTCTTGACAGACCTTGTCATATTATGATTGCTTGCTTTTGAAAAATAGTTTTTAAAACAATTTTTAAATACTGCAAAGAGATTTAGTGAATATATATATTATTTATAGATAAGCCAAGAGAGACAGAGACAGTAGGCACACCAGGGCATCCAGCCACTACAAACAAACTCCAGATGCATGTGCCACTTTGTGTATCTGATGAATTGAACCCAGGTTGTTAGGCTTTTCAGGCAAACACCTTAACCACTGAGCCTCTCCAGTCAAAAAAAAAATCTTTTTTAAAAAAAAATTATTTATTTATTTATTTAAGAAAGAACCAGACACACAGAGAAAGAGAGAGAGAGAGAGAATGGGTACAACAAAGCCTCTTGCTGTTGCAAACGAACTCCAGAAACATGGGCTATTTTGTCCATCTGGCTTTATGTGGCAACTGGGGAATTGAACCCAGGCCATCTGGCTTTGCAAGCAAATGCCTTTAACTGCTGAGCCATCTCTGCAGTCCCATTCTGACTGAGCTTAATCTTGAGAGTAGCTTCTAGACAGCTTTTTCCTTTCCTCATCCTGTTTCTGATTCTGCTTCTTGATAGAGTCTCAGAGAGTTGAAGCCAGCATTTGTGGCAGAATTGCCATCCTCTTGCTACTAGCTGAGTGCACACAAGTGGACGTTTGCTTAGGATCCTCCCAAGTCACATCTGCTTCCCAGTACAGTGATTAATTGTGTCCTTTTTACCTTTTGGGGTACCCCTGTTTGCATGAAAAGTTACAAGAGCTCCCTAACTATTGACATTATCTTCAATATGTATTTTTACTTCATGAACGTGTCCATCTTGGTTGTGTTGGTTTGGTTAAAAATAGATGATATAATTCACTTGATCCGCTTAGCAGGCAAAGGTGAGCACAATATACTGGAAGAGCCTGTGACCACATCTGAGAGAGCTCTTCACATAGTCATCCATTCAGCCGCCAGGGGCCATGCTGGACCAACCATGGCCCAGAGCTTTCTGAACCAAGAATCCCTGTCTACATGAATCAGAATTATTAACAAACCTCGATTTCCTCCCTGGCTTTTGCATAGACAAGAAGTTGAAGTTTGTTGGGCCACCTAATTCAGGGACTGTCTGGTGCGCTCTCTGAGGATGCTCACTTCATGTGAGGCTCTGGAAGGCTCTGCCTTCTTTTGTGTCCATCCCAGTCTGGGCACTGAGTCTGCCACCCTGATGTTCTGATTTATTCAAGGACTAATGAGCGCATGGCATACTTGAATGGATGAAATTCAGGTAAAAATTAAGAGCTGGAAGTGATGAAGAGAAAGTAAGATCCGCTGAGCTGTTCCTTTTTCTCTTCCCGCTTCTGATTAATAGTTCTTGACACAGAATCTCAAGCAGCTGAGGTTGGTCTCAAACTCAAACTCACTATGTAGCCTAGGCTTGGCCTTGAACTCCTGGCCCTCTTGTCTTCACCTCCCAAGTGCTAGGACTACAAGCATGTACCACCACATTCATACTTTTCTTGAACCCAAATATTTTCTCGTACTCCCTTTATAATCCTACAAAGAATGTTTTATTGTTGTATCTTTGCAGATACAACTGAAGCTTGGAAGAATTATATAGCTTATTTGTTGAAGGGAAGTGGCTCAGGCCTGATCCACACAATTTCAAGCCAGCATTCTTCCCTGGAGCCACCAGCAGAGGTAATATTCAAAAGCATTGGGCTGGAGAGATGGCTTAGCGGTTAAGCGCTTGCCTGTGAAGCTTAAGGACCCCGGTTCGAGGCTCGATTCCCCAGGTCCCACGTCAGCCAGATGCACAAGGGGGCGCACGCATCTGGAGTTCGTTGGCAGTGGCTGGAAGCCCTGGCGCGCCCATTCTCTCTCTCTCCCTCTATCTGTCTTGCTCTCTGTGTCTGTTGCTCTCAAATAAATAAATAAATAAATAATGAATTTAAAAAAGCATTAACAACAGTGAGTATAAAAAAAAATATTAGCCAGGCATAGTGGTGAATGCCTTTAATCCCAGCACTAGGCAGGCAGAGAGGTAGGAGGATTACCATGAGTTTGAAGTCAATCTGGGACTGCATAGTGATTTTCAGGTCTTCCTGGAGCTAGAGTGAGATCCTACCTTGAAAAATTTTTATTTATGTATTTAGTTGTATGCATGCATGTGAGAATGTGTGTGTGTGTGTGTGTGTGTGTGTGCGTGTGTGCGTGTGTGTGTGCGTGCGTGGTGCACTAGGGTCTTTTACCAATACGAATGAACATCAAATCTTCGTGCCACATTTTATATGCAGCTTTTATGTAGGTACTGGGAATTGAGCCCGGGTCAGTAGGCTTTGCAAGCAAGGGCCCTTAACCCCTGAGCCATCTGTCCAGCCCTGGCAAAGGGTTCTTTAGAGCTGAGAATGTGCCATCAAAGAAGCTCAGGGCCAGTGGCTGAGTTTGGAGAGGTGCCTACAGGGAAGGATCCAGAAGAGGAATGAAGAGAGAGGTGTGAGGGAAGCCAGAGAAAGAGTTGGGTGGTGGTCCCTGCCAAGGGAGGGTACACTTTCACCAGGAAAGGAAAATGTGTATGTTCAAGCCTTGCAATAGACCCAAGCAATGGGTCAGTGAGAATGACCAGTGGCCTCACAAAGTGGGTTACAATCAGACAAAGAGGACAAAGGCCATGCTTCAGGGGTTAGACAGACCAGCTGGTGAGGAAATGTCTGGAGGAGAAGTGTACACTCATTTAGGAGGTTTTCCACCAAAAAAGGAAATTGAAGTCCCAGAGAGCCAGGCCAAGGTACAGAAGACATGGGTGTCTGTGATGGATGCAGCCATGATAGCTATCAGGTTGTCCACATGTTTGAATACATTTCCCAGCATCCTTTGCAAAGAAGTGAAGGCCATATCGTCAGTAGTCTGCATGAAGCCTGTAAGAGCTGAAGTGACTTCTCTATCACCTCTGTCCCAACTTGGCACCCCCGGGGGCCACCTGTTCTAGATATCAGCGCATCAGCATGGAGGAGGGCCACCCAGCTTGCGAGAGTGAGGCCCAAGTCTTTGCTGTGTGAAGCCACTGGACGTTTGAGGTGCTGTCCAACGAAACAGCTATGGTTCAATATTCTGCCAAAGGAGAGGAAGAGACACGCAAGAAGGGAGGGGTCAGTCTAGGAGCCATGCCTGTCAGGATCTGGGGAAGAATGGAATCACAGAGGGAGTCCATAGACTCGGGAAGTCTGAGGACACAAGTCAAGGTCAGGGGCTTCTGGAGGTCCAGGAGATTCTGGACAAGCAGGTAATACAGCTCGTAGGGAAGGGAGAGGCTCAGCACTGGAGGAGAGAATGCAAAGTCGAGAGCAATTATCAGGCCTGTGCTCACTAGAGGATCAGAGAGGGATTACCAGAGCCTAGCTAAGGTTGGACGTGTCCTCAAGAAAGCTATAGAGGGCTGGAGAGATAGTTCAGCGTGTTAAGGCATTTGCCTGCAAAGCCAAAAGACCCAGGTTCGATTCCCCAGGACCCACGTTAACCAGAAGCACAAGGGGGCACATGTGTCTGGAGTTCATTTGCAGTGGCTAGAGGTCCTGGAAAGCCCATTCCCTCTTTCTCTCTCTCTCTCTCTCTCTCTCTCTCTTTCTCTCTCTCTCTCTCTCTCTGTCAAATAAATAAATAATATTTTAAACAAGGAAAGCTATAGAGAGCTGGGAAGTGTCCAGACAGGAGCTGAAGTGATGGAGGAAACATGATGCTTTTGTTTTGTTTACGAGAAGCCGAAATGACTGGTGGTCTTCATCCTGAAAACACAAAGACTGAGCAAGATGAGCTCAAGAGAGTTTATGTCGTGAAGGGATGGGGGGTGGGGGAGGGGGGGAGGAAAGACATTGTAGATCACAGAAACTTGTAAAACATGCAGCAAGTACTCCCTACCTTTGAGCCTTGGCCCATCCACTGTTGATAGATGCCCCTGCAAAATCCAAGCACAGGACTTATTTGCCCACTGTGATGTGGTGTTTTTGTGGTGCTGCAGATTTGCTTTCAGAGAGCAAACATGTTAACCATGTGCATGCCCACACCTCTGGTGACAAGTGTGTCTGGGGGCTGGAGAGGTGGTATAATGGTTAAGGCGCTTATGCAAAGCCTAAGGATCCAGGTTTGATTCCCCAGGACCCATGGAAGCCAGGTGCACCAGGTGGCACATGGGTCTGGAGCTCATTTACAGCAGCTGGAGGCCCTGGGGCACCCATTCTCCTTCTTTCTTTCTCTCTCTCCTTCTTTCTTTCTTTCTTTCTTTCTTTCTTTCTTTCTTTCTTTCTTTCTTTATCTTTCTCTCTCTCCTTGCCAATAAATAAATATATATACATATGTGTGTGTGTGTGTATATATATATGCATTTAAGTGTGTCTGTTTTCTTTCTTCAAACCAAATAGGGTATGCTTGTTTCCTTCTGCTTCTAAGATGTTCCCCTCTTCCTCAAGGGCAAAAAGCTGTAAGTCTTTTAGCATGCAGCTAGAGTATAAAAATTGAAAAAGGAAAGAAATGAAAGAAGCTGGGTATCATTGCTGATAGGGAATTAAGGAAGTCCTTAAGAGCCCAAACCTCCCAAAAACATGTGATGAAAGGGGCCAAATGATTGCAGGAAATGAGTCCATCGCCTCCTATCTTGGTGAGCTTTGAATAAGAGGGCAGAGCAACCTTGCGAGGGACTGTCTGGCCTTGAGATTCTACACACAGCATAAAGGATGCTTTAGCATTTGTGTGATGGCCTCCCGATTTTTCTTTTCTTGCCTCCAAGTACACAGAAACAGGACTTTCATTTGTTGAGAGTTAATTTCCTTCGGCAGCTTATTCTCCATCTGAAGTCGCAATCCTCTTTGGAGAAGCAATTGGTTATTGTGTGAAGGATTTGGAAGTTACATACTAAGGATTATGACTCTATTTGGTGAGCAAGAAGCAGTGTCGAGAGAACTCTTAAGTACCAAATACTCAGTTTTGATGAAAATGTTCCTAGTGGAGATAAATAAGAGAAGGGACCAGAGAACCCATGATGTTGTTTTGGGGGCAGGGGAATCGCTAATGAGAACTTTGTTCAAATGTGGCCTAATGTCTAAGTTGGAGAGCGATGTGATGCATTCCTTCTCTGAGTCCTGGGATGCCCTAACTCTGATAGAGCTTTCCAATCTCTTTGTTCCCATTATTTTTATCACACTTCTCCTGACATATACAGAATCCCTGCCCTGCCTACCTCTGAGGGCTTCAATAAAGGAAAGAAAAAAGGTGCTTTGCCAAAACCTCTGACATTGCTGCAGAAATATGTTCTATATCCGCAGCATGTTGTATCTATGGTCATAAAGGCTAGCATATTTTTTAAAAAAATATTTTATTTATGTGTGTGTGTGTGAGAGAGAGAGAGAGAGAGAGAGAGAGAGAGAGAGAGAGAGAGAGGCAGATAAAGGGAAAGAGAGGGGGAAAAGATAATGGGCATGCCAGGGCCTCTAGCCACTGCAAATAAACTCCAGATGCATGGGCCACCTTGTGCATCTGGCTTTACATGGGTCCTGGGGCCTCGAGCCTGGATCCTCAGGCTATGCAGGCAAGGGCCTTAATTTCTGAGCCTTCTCTCCAGCCCTACGCTAGCATCTTAACCTTGCTCTACATGAGCTCTGTTTTACTTAAAACACATATGTGAGCCCCATGAATAAAACAACCCAGGATGCAAAGAGGTGAGGAATTGTACCTTTTATAACGTTAGTCATGCCATGCCTTCAATTTCAATACTGCTTCTTTTCTTATAATTTTTTCTAATGTAAGCTGTTCATCTGTAGCCAGAGTGCATTGGCCTAATGTTCAGAATGGTAACTTTATCCGGGCACAACTTCTTAAGAGCCATGCCCATATTCCTATTGGGCATAGATTCATTCTCCCTTTTGGCTCTCTAAGTCAATTCACTCCGCATAGAAGTGTGTCAGAATCCCACAGGACCCCCTTTTGTTCTGGTTCGCCATGACTTCTAGACAAATGTCACTTTCATCAGGATCCTTGCTTTGGTTTGGAAATGAACTCTTGAGGGGAAAAAAGAAGAAAAGGCCTCTACTCCAAGACACCATCGACACCATCAGAGCAGAAGATGCTGAGGGGTGTTTTCTGAAGCCCAGAACTCTGTCACACCCACTCAGGCCCATTTACTGTGGAACAAAATTGGATATTCATTAAGGGAACAAGTGGAGTATCGGGCTCTTAGTACCAAGGTTTGTACGCTCTCCATCAGGATTAAAGTGACTTTTCAGCCACTGTACACTCTTACCAGTGACTATGAGTCATTTTGTCAAAGTCAATTGTGAGTGCATTGATTTATCCAAGAGCCTCCATCTAATGCTCACGTGGCTACATTCTCCCTTCCCAGTGACAAATGGTGGTCTTAATGATGGTACCAAGGTACCATGAAATCCGGAAATATTTGTAGAATCATCAAGGATTAAATATAACTCACTGCAGGTTAAGGATTAAGAGTTTGTGGTTTTATTATCATTCATTGCAAAACTGCCAACTGTTGATGGAGAGGTAACTCCAGGTTAGAAAAAAGTATTAGCCAACAATCCTATTATCCCATTGCCAAATAAGTAACAAAGACCAACTGCTATCCTTAGAAATGAGGGGAGAAATGGCTTACTGTCACAGTGTTTGCCTGCAAAGCCTAAGGACCCACATTCTAATTTCCAGATCCCACATAAGCCAGATACACCAGGTGACACAAGTGTATGAGGCCGCACATGCCCGCAAGATGGTGCAAGCATCTGGAGTTTGGTTACAGTAGCTGGAGGCCCTGGCATGCCAATTTTCTCTCACATATTAAAAGAAGAAGAAGAAGAAGAAAGGAATGAAGGAAGGAAGGAAGGAAAGAAGGAAGGAAGGAAGGAAGGAAGGAAGGAAGGAAGGAAGGAAGGAAGGAAGGAAAGAAGGAAGGAAGGAGGGAAGGAAGAAAGGGAGGAAGGGAGAGAGGGAGGGAGGGAGAGAGGGAAGGAGGGAGGAAGAAAGGAAGGGAAGGAGGGAAGGAGGAGACAAGTGACTTTGACAGCAAACCAGTCAAGGATTTATAACTTAAATATACACATTCACAATGCATGGAGCCCCATTTGTATTCTTAAGGCCTTCTAGGTGTATATAGATGTATGGCTTTTGAATAACAAGATGCTGTCAGTGCTGGGCAGTGATTTTGCCATTTGCTATAGAGGGAGAAGGAGAGAGAGAAAGAGAAAGACAGATAGAGAAAGGCAGATAGCATCTTAGAACACAGCTCTGACCACACATCTCCCAGGAACCCATGTTTATAAGACTTTATATCCAACCCAGGGAGAAGCCCAGGCTCCTCTCTTCTCGCAGGCACCCTGTGCATCTCCAGCAGGAATTCTGCAGGCTTGTCCCTGAGATGCCTTCCCACATTGGCCTGTGAGAAGGTCTTGGCCCAACTGGGACCCTTGGGTCTGAGAGGCCTTGCCAAGCAGTCCCACACCTTCAGGGCGCTTATAGCTGAGCAGGTGCCAACATTGTACTACAAAGCAAGATATATATATATATATATGTCTTCACTGCTATTCAGTTAACACAGGATGCTAGCTAAATCCATGGGCTTTGGTATTAGCCAGATTAGCTCAAAACTTCCTTTTTGCCATTTACCAGCTATCTTGTTACCCTGGTCAAGCCTTCATTTGCTCATTAATATAACAAGGATAATAATGCTCCCAACAGCGTGGACTGTTGAGGGGCTGTGATTGAAGTGAGATGATATACGTCACATCTTTGACATGGAACCAACACATAGTAAACCCTCAACTAAAAGCACCTCAGAGGAACGGCTATTTTCTCTGGCGATCCTTCACAATCACATAGGCATATGTACATGTGCTGGTTTCCTTCGTCCTCACTGATTTAATAAGCTGAAATCATTTCCTCACTCATTACTATAATAGCAATCATTATTGCAATTACTGTTTGCTCATGACACTTTACATTATTATAATTATTATTTTTATCCTGCTCTCACAAATGTCGTTAATAACGACCAGCCATTAGTTGTCATTAACAATTTCCAACTTCATGACATCCCACCCCAATTTTCAGGATAACTGAGAGTTTGTTTTATTAGTACTAAGTGCCAGCCATAAGTGAAGACAGACCTACATGGAACAGAAAAAACATCCCTGGAATATTCAAGGAGTTTGTTTTCTACCCTGAACTAAACACAATCACTGGCTTTGCATTCAATGTCTGACCAGAAACATTTGAAACAAAAAGCAAAACTAACATGCTCTGAAGGGAAACATCTTAAGGTCCTAAAGAGAATGTATGATCATAAGCACTAGAGAGAACATGCCAGCCACTGTCATGTGAAGCAATATTCTATAAAAAAAAATAAGGAAGCTCTCTAATAAATGAATAAAAATAGTTCAATGGAATCTCACTAACTTTCATATTTCTCTAAATTATGTTGGACATCCTCCTATTACTATAACAAAATAGCTGAGATAACTAGGTTTTCCTTTTCATGTGTATTTGTTTGCATGTGTGTGGGGGGTAGGTACATGTGTGGAGCAAGTGGCAAGTGTACATGTGTGTACCAACATGTGAAGCCCAGCAGTAAATACCAGAGTTTTTCCTCAATCACTCTCTACCTTGTTTTTTTGTTTGTTTGTTTTTGTTTTTTTCGGGGTAGGGTCTCACTCTGGCCCAGGCTGACCTGGAATTCACTATGTAGTCTCAGGGTGGCCTCGAACTCACGGCGATCCTCCTACCTCTGCCTCCCGAGTGCTGAGATTAAAGGCGTGCGCCACCACGCCCGGCATTCCACCTTGTTTTTGAGACGGGATCTCCTACTGAACTGAGAACTCACTGTTCAGCTAGATTAGCCAGCGAGCAGTCCCTGGGGGTCTTCTTACCTCCATCTCCCACACTCTGGAATTACAGGACCACAGGACACACCCAGCTTTTATGCGAGAGGGTTCTGGGGACCCGAACCCAGATCGTCATGCTTGTGTGGCCAGTGCTCTATCATCTGTTCCATCTCCCCAGTACCCATGAGATAACCAATTTTTAAAAACATTATATTTGGCCTGATGAGATGGCTTAGCAGCTAAGGTGCTTGCCTATAAAGCCAAAGGACCCAGGTTCGACTCCCCAGGACCCACATGAGCCAGATGCAAAGGGGCACACATGTCTGAAATTCATTTGCAGTGGCTGGAGGCCCTGGCATACCTATTTCTCTCTCTCTCTCTCTCTCTCTCTCTCTCTCTCTCTCTCTCTCTCTCTCTCTCTCCCTCTCTCTCTGTGCCTCCCTCTCTCAAATAAATACATAAAACTAAAATATTTTTAAAACATTATATTTATTTACTTATTTGAGAGAGAGAGAACGGATGTAGCAGGGCCTCTAGCCACTGCAAACAAACTCCAGATGCAAGTGCCACCTTGTGCATCTGGCTTACGTGGGTCCTGGAGAATCAAACCTGGGTCCTTTGGCTTCACAGGCAAATGCCTTAACTGCTAAAGGCATCTCTCCAGCCTACAAGACTTTTAATGAGAAAATATTTATTTTAGCTTATGATCGTAAAGTCCAGTCCAACAATTCTTGGCCCCATCTCTTCTGTGCCTCTGGTGAGATAGAGTACCATGGCAAGAGCGCATGGTTGAAGAAACTGTTTACTTCGTCACCTCCAGAAAGAAGAGGGTAGGAAAGGACCTGTATCCCAATTTGAGCACACCCCCAATCACTTCTCTCTCTCTTTAGACCCCACTTCCCTAAGCACCACAAGCTGGTCATCAATCCTTTAGCACATGATCTTTGAGGGACATTCGAGATCCAAATGGTGACACTGGGATTTAGCTGAAATTAAATGCATTACGTGGAACAGAAGCTGGATCATGGCTTCAAAGAAAATGAATGGCAGTGAAATGTGGCTTCACTTAAGCTGTGAAATGCCAGGTCCTTCGGGTGATAAATGAGATAAGAACAACCAGCCATCCATGATGGGGTCTAATTTCCTTCCTTCACAGTTCTTTGTTTCTTTCTCCAGCCACAAGAAGAAGAGGGTTTAGTAACAAACTATCCCAGAAATACCCTAGTATATCAGGGACAAGCAGTATGGCCAGCTGTCCCTTTGCATCTTGTCTATGAGAGGGTGTGCTAGATCCCTGTGAATACACCCACTTGTGCCAAGAGATGATTTTTCTGCTCAGCCTTTTGTACATGCTTTTTTATTTGTTTGGTTTTGGTTGTTGTTGTTGTTGTTGTTGTTGTTGTTGTTGTTGTTGTTGTTTGGAGGTAGGGTCTCACTCTAGCTCAGGCTGACCTGGAATTCACTATGTAGTCTCAGGGTGGCCTCGAACTCTCGGCGATCCTCCTACCTCTGCCTCCCGAGTGCTGGGATGAAAGATGTTCTCCACCACGCCCGGCTTATTTGTACATTCTTGATTTATCCCCTTAGAGTCAGGCTGAAGGGGCTGAGGCTTAGCTCAGTATTCCTGTGCAGCTCATCCGAGGCCCTGAGCTCCATCCACAACACCTGCAAAAACAAACAAAGTGGTAAGGTTGCAGACTTGTCCAGGTCAGGAATGAAGTTGTTCTCAAGTTGACATCTCTGGCACTTCCCACAGGACCTGGTGAACAGATGGAACCCTGTGAAGATTCCTGAATGAGAACTGTGCAGAATACATTTAGAAGTAAGTAGGAAGAGTGTGGAAAGGGGCAGGACCAGACTTGAGTCAACTTAGATCACCACTACACTCAGTTCATTTTGATTCTCACCTGGTTGAGAGGTTTCCACCTTTGTTATTTAAAAATATTCAAATAGTGTACTTAAAGGTGGTTGCTTGCAAAGCCTGCCGGGTAGGGTTCAATTCCCTAGTACCCACATAAAGCCGTGCTTTTAGAATTTGTTTGCAGTGGTGAGAGGCCCTGGCATAACCAAAGTCTCTCACTCTCTAGGCTCAGAAATAAATATATAGAAATATTCAAATAGTGGCAACTTAAGATTCAACCTAATGAACAGCCAGCAGAAGTAAGAAGCGATTTTAGACGCAAGGGTGTGAGCTTGAATTCTGACCTCTGCTTAGAAGCCAGATGACCTTGGTCACAGTACTTGACCTCCGCCAGCTGCTGCTCCTTTGTAGGAAGCACACTTGTAGCTGTAACTTGGCAAACACTTGCGCAGTGTGGCCCCTCGGGTGAGGCTGGGAGCCCTCACACCCTGCCCCATCCCTTCTCTTTTTTTTTTTTTTTTAAGTTTTTTGTTTATTTTTATTTATTTACTTGAGAGTGACAGAGAGAGAGAGAGAGAGAGAGAGAGAGAGAGAGAGAATGGGCGCTCCAGGGCCTCCAGCCACTGCAAAGGAACTCCAGACGCGTGCGCCCCCTTGTGCCTCTGGCTAACGTGGGTCCTGGGGAATCGAGCCTCGAACCAGGGTCCTTAGGCTTCACGGGCAAGCGCTTAACCGCTAAGCCATCTCTCCAGCCCCTGCCCCATTCCTTCTCATCTGCCACTGTTGTCCTGAAAGTCTGTGAACAGTCACCTCACCCTACAGCCTGCTTTCTGTGTGTTCGTTATTATACTGCTTGACATTCTAAAACAACATTGAAGCAGAAGCTTAAATAAAACAAGGCATGCCTTTGTTTGGTTGGGTCTTTCCCCCCCCTTTTAAAATCGGAAATTTTAATACATGTGGAAAGCAATATTTTAGTATTTACTTATTCAAACTAATGATTTATTGTAATGAGATTTTAAAAACCATTATGATGAGCAAAGGGCTGAGGCTTGAGATATTTTCATTTACAGATATGTTCTGCTTTAATGAAACCCAATATGCAGAAAGCTAAAATTAGGTAAATTGGGAGGTCTATCTAGTCTTACATTGTTTACATTACAAAAGGGTCATTCTGCTTCACAAAAGCCTTATTTCAGTGTTCCTCCAAACACTGCGATCCATCCCAATGGTGCATTTGGAATACAACTTGATTCATTACCATCTTATTTGCACACAGGTGTTTCTTGTAGAGCCAGGCTCAGCCTGGGAGAGAGTTGGAATGGCTCAGTCAGAGAAGAGGCTCCAAGAGGAGAGATTTTTTTTTTTTAATTATTTATTTGAGAGCGACAGACACAGAGAGAAAGACAGATAGAGGGAGAGAGAGAGAATGGGCGCGCCAGGGCTTCCAGCCTCTGCTTACGAACTCCAGACGCGTGCGCCCCCTTGTGCATCTGGCTAACGTGGGACCTGGGGAACCGAGCCTTGAACCAGGGTCCTTAGGCTTCACAGGCAAGCACTTAACCGCTAAGCCATCTCTCCAGCCCGAGAGGAGAGATTTTTGAGTGACATCGCCGACAGAAAGAGAGAAAAGTTCAACACGAGACTCGGAGGGCCCCTGTCTAATCTGGGTGTCAAGGCATGTGTCAAATGCGCCCTTATATCTCTTTAGCTTAACCTGAGTGGTGTTTAGCGATTAAAGTAATTGAACCCAAATCAGGAGTCATGTTTCCTCTCTGTTTCTTTTTGCTTCCAACTGGATACTTCTGACATCTTCACTCTCAGGACAGCTTCCCACTTATAAAGCAATTATTTCGATCCAAGGGGATACAGAAAAGCCTTGTTAATGTCCATTGTTCTACTTGGTTTGTGAACCAACTGCCAAACGCCCTCTGTATTTACCTCTTGTCTTTAGCTTTACAAGTAAAACATTATACAAACAAAACCATCAATCACAGCATTAAGAAAAATAAAGCCAGAGAGATGGCTTGCTTGCAAAGCCTGATGGCCTGAGTTTGATTCCCCAGTACCCAAAGCCAGACGTACAAAGTGATGTATGCGCCTGGAGTTTGTGTGCAGTGGCAAGAGGCCCTGGCATGTCTTCTCTCTCTCCCTCTCTCTCTGTCTCTCTCCTCAAATAAATAAGTAAAATATATTTAAGAGAAAAAGAAAAACATCCTGAGAGGGAGTCAGGTAGCTTTGACAGGCAGTTAGGGTGACTGGGCCCCTTGAAAGTTAAAAGTAGGAATGTCTCTGGGCTTTGTTAGCAATCAGCAAGGAGGCTGGCTTTTTCTCCTGCCTAAAGGAGTTCCCTAGACTTGATTTTCCACAAACAATCTGAGCCCCTCCTGAGAGGGAGGTCCCCCTCCCTAGAATTTAAATCTAATCTTGATAATGTGGTTGGTCAAGTTCAGCCCCGGAACTTGGCGTCATGGCTGGCGTCTTCATGAGCCAGCTCCTAGCCCAGGTAAAGCCCACCACAGCAAGGTTATAGACCTGTCTATGAGGGGAGGGCAAGCTCTCTTAGCTGCTCGTTCATCACTGCTGAACCGCTGACCCTTCTCTCCCCTCCTTGTCCTCCTCATGGCAAGAACCTTCTGTATTTTCTCTCTCTCTAAATCTCTCTTCATGTTTCTTCTAGGCCATGTGGGCTCTCGGAGACCATGTGGGTGTATTCATTTTCCTTCCCTTGGTTTTGTACTTTCCTAAATACGTATCATTTAATAATTATCCTTCTCAGTCTGGTTTGCCCAATTCTTTGATTAAATGCAAACACAAACCTAAGGTTTGGGGTTCAGGGGCTCCCTTCTTGAACCCCTAACGTGCCATTTCAATGCCGCACATGGCAGTTAGCTTTCCATTACTATAAAACAGCTAAACATCTCATAAGGAGGAAAGGCTGATTTCAGCTCACAGGTTCAGGACTTCAGTCCGTGGGCAGCTGGGGCATTGCTTTGAGAGCCATGACGAGGCAGCCCACCATGGAGAAGTGGATGGTAGAACAAAGCTATTCACCTCATAGCTGACAGGAGACAAAAGAGAGACAGGAAGGGTGGTGATCCCCATCTTCCCACCAAGGGCATGCCCCCCCCCCCCCCCCCCCCCCCCCCCGGGGACCTAGCTTCCTCCGGTTAGGCCCTACCTCCTAAAGATTCCAGTTCCACCCAATAGTACTGTAAGGTTCGGGAGTGACTGAGACCACGCAGACCACTCTGGGGCAAAGATGGAAGCTTCTATTCAGGAAAAGCACAAGCTGCCAGGACTGACTCTCAAGAGCAGAGCACAGGCAACCTGAGCTTCCAGACAGTGGGTGACATAGAGCTCTTCAGCTGGGGGAAGGTGAGGAAGGGAAATAGCTGGGTGTGAGACCAGGCCATTGACCAGATGACCTGACAGATAAGGAGGCAGGAAACCTAGACCTGGGGCATTGTTGGGTGAGGAAGGGATAATGGTTGGTCTGTTTCTTGAAGAATGTGGATGACGTACTTCCTTGTGTCTGTCGCTATTTCTGCTGTCGTTGATGACTCCATTTTGGGAAGGCCGTCCTGACCTCACAAGTACCATAGACCAAGCTCACATGGCCTTTAGGAGAACGTCTAAGATATACCATACTGCATCACCCTCCAAAAGTACACAAAAACTTCCAAACTGTAGAACCCGCCTAAGCAACCTGTCTCTAAATCGGTGATAGAGGCTATTTTATTGAAAAGAAGTGATTGATCCATTTTTTTTAATCCCTTTTTTTTTTTGTGGGGGGGGTTTCTGAGGTAGGGTCTCACTGTATCCCAGGCTGACCTGGAATTCACTCTGTAGTCTCAGGGTGGCCTCAAAGTCATAGCAAACCTCCTACCTCTGCCTCCCGAGTGCTGGGATTAAAGGCGTGCACCACCATGCCCAGCTTTGATTGATCATTCTTAACACATCAGGGTCAGCTTGTATAGTTAGTGAAAAGATAGAAATAGTCTCATTATCTAGAGGTAGTCAAAATTCCAAACGTGGACTGGAGAGATGGCTTAGTGGTTAAGGAGCTTGCCTGCAAATCCAAAGGCCCTGGGTTCAGTTCCCCAGTACCCATGTAAACAAGCTGCACAAGGTAGCATATGTATCTGGAGTTCATTTGCAGTGGCTAAAGGCCCTGGCCCACCCATTCTCTCTCTCTTCTATCTGCCTCTTTCTCTCTCAAATAAATAAATAAATATTTTTTAAAAATATTCTAAAAATTCTGAATGTATCTCAAAATCTAAATTGCAGGAGTTTGAAAATGAATTTGGGACTGGAGAGATGGCTTAGTGGTTCAGGCACTTGCCTGCAAAGCCAAAGGACCCAGATTTGATTCCCCAGGACTGGCTTAAGCCAGATGCACAAGGTGGTGCATGCATCTGGAGTTCATCTGCAGTGGCTGAAGGCCCTGGAGCACCAATTCTTTCTATCTCTCCCTCTTTTTCTTCTCTCTCTCAAATAAATAAAAATAATAATATATGTATGTATGCATGTAAAGTGAGTTTTAATGATTTTAAATCTGTGGAGAAAATAAATGTTAGTTCTAGAATTTCAGTAGATAGGTCTTTGGATATAGTCATTAAAAATACAATTGTTGCCGGGTATGGCGGCACACGTCTTTAATCCCAGCACTCGGGAGACAGAGGTAGGAGGTTCACCATGAGTTCGAGGCCACCCTGAGACTCTATAGTGAATTCCAGGTCAGCCTGGGCCAGAGTGAGACCCTACCTTGAAAAAAAAAAAAAAAAAAAAAAAAAATATATATATATATATATATATATATATATATATATATATGTATGTATGTGTATGTATATATGTATATATATATATATATAGTTGTTTTACCTGATTATCACAGGAAAGCAAATGCTGTTTAAAGAAAATGAGAAGGGACATGGTAGATTAGTGTTCAAAAGTAAAAGAGGAACTAACACATGAATGAAGCTAAGGTTGGAGAGATTCAGTTCTCCACCTGCTGTTGCTCCAGTAATAGTCTATATCCATTGTCAATTCGAATCACCTGGGACGGATTATGTAGCTCAGGTCAGCCTCTGGGAAGGCCTGTGAGGGATTATCTTGATTAGGTCAATTGAGCCGGGAAGCCCCATGGGCTGGGGTCCTGGCCTATAAAAAGTCATCCCTCTGAGCTGGAGAGATGGCTTAGCGGTTAAGTGCTTGCCTGTGAAGCCTAAAGATCCCAGTTCAAGGCTCGATTCCCCAGGACCCACGTTAGCCAGATGCACAAGGGGACGCATACATCTGGAGTTCATTTGCGGTGGCTGGAAGCCCTGGCATAGCCATTCATTCTCTATCTGCCTCTTTCTCTCTGTCGCTGTCAAATAAATAAATAAAAATAAACAACAACAACAACAACAAAAGTCCTCCCTCTTTGTTTCCTCACCGTGCGGAATGTGACCCGTTGCCTCAAGTTCCTGCCTTCATGTCTTCTCCACCATGATGGACTGCCTGTCACCCGAAACTGAACTGAAATGAATCCTTCCTCCCTCAAACTGATTTTTGTCAAGTATTTTGTCCCAGCAGTTAGAAGTTGATGAACACAGCTTCCAAGGCTAGGATTTTATTCCTTCTACTTCCTAAATATAGTATGAACCCACTGCTGAGAACCTGGAGTACTGTCCAGGAAAACTCTATGTACCGATAACGCTGCTAGCCTCTCAGAATATGAACAAGCCAACATTTGTGGAAGCGACTTGCCTCCCTGCGCACGGTGTGACAGGTCAAGAACAAAGACAAATGGAGCATGCGGAGTTCGTTCTGGTTGCTGATGACACCCAGGGTCCCAGTCACTGCACCCAGCCGGGCACAATGACCCATGTCCTAGGTGGGGTAGAAGTTATGGGATGTCAGTTGCTAGACAGGATGGATGTAGGCAGTACCATTGAGAGGAACACAAAGCACCTGGACACGGTAGGAACCAGTGAGCCTCAGTGCTAAGCGCCCGATGCTGGATGCCCGGGTCTATCGCGGGAGATCATGCCACATGGAACCGAAAGATGACGAGCCACACTGGTCCCAGCTGTGGGAAAAAAGGCTGTGCACAGAAGCTGCACATGGAGGTGGCGTGGACAGTTTTCTCAGGTGGTGACATCGACCAGAGGCAGACTTTAGAATCTGTGAGCCACCAACATCTCGTGGACATTATCGGGACGGGAGCCATGGTGAGAGAGTGGAATTTATATCAAGGCTGTCTCTACGCATTCCACTGATATTGTCCTATAAATCACCTACAATGCATCCTTCCTTGCTTCCTTTAGTGAAGCATCTATCTGATGAAAGCCTGAAAGAGGTAATGAATGAGTCCAGCTAGGTGGTTGGAGGAGAGTTTATAAATAAATAAAATAATTTAAATATATATATATTTATTTATTTGTCAGAGAGAAAAGGAGAGAGAGAATGGGCGCTCCAGGGCCTCCTGCCCCTGCACATGAACTCCAGATGCATGCACCACTTTTGTGAATCTGGCTTTATGTGGGTACTGGGCAATCAAACCTGGGCCTGTAGACTTTGTAAGCAAGTGTCTTTAACTGTCAAACCATCTCTCCAGACCAACTTTTTAAATATTAGTACACATTGCATAAAAGTGCCTGATTGTAGTAGGCATGTTTTGTTATAATTTGAATTTCTTGAGTGGAGAAACCAGGTTTTCATCTTTATCCTCAGTACTATATCGGGCCTGGCACATTGCATGTGTTCAGTAGCCATTTGTTGACTGACTGGTGATTGGGTACATGGATAGGAAAGTAAAGGGAGTATATTCTGAAATGTTTAATTTTTTTGTCAAAGGAAGCTTTCTCCAAAAAGAAAAAACAATCACAGAAAACCGCTTTGATCTTTCTTTATGTCTAAAAATTCTTCCTACACTATAACATGGGCTGTCAGAACCATTCAAAGAGGATTATGGTAAGCTCGAAGGAATAGTTCTTTGATGACTGAGACTTGAGCAATATTTGAGGCCGTCATTCTAAACTATAGGTGTGGGCAGCAGGACTGACATTCACGGCTCTCAAAGTTTCTAGACACAAATAGACAAACACATGGGACTTGCCTTGCCCCACCAGCCCAGTGGCTCCTCCTGCCAAGAATCTCTGCTAGAGCTAAGGGTTCCACATCTCCCCCTGTGTGTCAGCTGTATGATTAATTTGGACTAGGACTAGGGTGCTGTTCCAATGAATAGAGACTTTAATTCAACCACAGTTTTTGTTGTTGTTGTTTTTTTTTTTTTTTTGGAAACTTATATTTTGATTTCTCTTTTGTTTTTTTTGTTTTTTTTTCAACCGTACAAAATGATTCAACTATCTTTATGAAATTAAGTGCCCAGACTTTATTTTTCTTCATGCTCTTCCAAAAATAACTCCACTCTGTTGCCTCTGTCTGGTGGTGTTGGCTAGTGTTAGTTCTTCTTTCGAATATTGCATGAAATCATTAAAATTCTCTTTAAAAATTTTTTTTCAAGTTACCTATTGCAAAGTCCTAAAGTTGTCCTTCAAACAAACAATCCCCAGACCACCCAAAAAAGAGTAGTGAAATACTGAGGGCCACTGGCCTGCCTCCCTTGGTGCTCTGGGAATGGTCTCTCTCGTATTCTGCCCCACGTCACAGAACCCTGACTTGCACACCTAAAAGGATTATGACTCAGCATAAGTGAGGCTCCCGGGAGAATTGTGACTATTGCTAAGCTGATTTCCTGCCGATATCGTCTCTGGTAATTTCCTATGATCTAGACCTCTTATCCCTTTAGAAACCTGACTTCTTTTTTTTTTTTAATTTAAAAAAATTTTTTTCTTGTTTATTTTTACTTATTTGAGAATGACAGAGAGAGAGAGAGAGAGAAAGAGGCAGATAGAGAGAAAGAATGGGGGCACCAGGGCCTCCAGCCACTGCAAACCGAACTCCAGATGTGTGTGCCCCCTTGTGCATCTGGCTAATGTGAGTCCTGGGGAATCGAGCCTCGAACCAGGGTCTTCAGGCTTCACAGGTAAGCACTTAACCGCTAAACCATCTCTCCAGCCCTAGAAACCTGACTTCTTAAAATGCACACACACACACACACACACACACACACACACACACACACACATTATCTTTGGGCTGGAGAGACAATTCAGTACTTAGAGTACTTGCCAGCAAATCCTAACAACCAGAGTTTGATTCCCCAGGACCCATATAAAGCCAGATGCACAAAGTGGTGCATGCATCTGGAGTTCGTTTGCAATAGCTAGAATCCCTGGCATGCCCATTTGCTCTCTCTCTCTATCTCTCATTGTCCTTGTAAATAAATAAATAAAGATTATCTTTGTGTACACTCTGTGTGTGTGTGTGTGTGTGTGTGTGTGTGTCATAGGACAACCCTGAGCATTGCTCCTCATTTGTCTCCGTGGTCCAGGTGAAGTTTGTCATTCAGTGCCATGTACACCAGGCTGACCAGCTCATGGGTTTCTAGGGTTCTCCTTCCTCTGTCTCCCATCTCATCAGCGGAGGGCTGGGATTACAGACTTTAATCACTGTGTCTGGCTATATGTGAAGACTGGAGATCCAAACTAGGACCGTTATGCTTACACGACAAACACGTTACCCAGTGAGCCATTATCCCTAGAAATCTGACACTCTTTCTCTCTCTCTCTCTTTGGGTTTTTCGAAGTAGGGTCTCGCTCTAGCCCAAGCTGTCCTGGAATTCACTATGTAGTGTCAAGGTGGCCTTAAACTCATGGCGATCCCCCTGCCTCTGCCTCCAGAGGGCTGGGATGAAAGGCGTGCACCACCACATGACTCTTAGTAATGGTTATATTATGTTTTCAAGGAAACCATCACAGCACATGGGAATCTGCTGGCCCGGAGGACTTAGTGTCCTACTCCTGTGTTCTCAAAGGAAAGCTTTACTCACAGGTTTTGAAACCACCCTCACCTTCTGTGTGAAGTTTTGTGACCTAAAGACAGCGCCAGTCTCTCAAGCGCCTTAGAACCTGTTGTCTTTCATTAGGTCCTCCGACCCCATTCCGACTTTCCCCCTCCTGCCCAAACCATTTTCCCAGTTTACCTTTCAACCCAACAAATTACTCTTTGTGGCTTAACTGAGAGCTCTATAAGCTCTCTAAATTCCCTCCTTACTTTAGTTCTGACTTTCTAAGCAGTGCGCAATTATATTTTAATAAAAGGAAAAAAAAAACTTATCTTAAAAATAAATGTCTCATATATAAATAGTCTTTTATATAAGAAGATACAAATCAACAGAATATTACAAAATACAAAAGCAAAATAATTGCTCTGTAACCCTTTTATTTTCAAAAATGCTACATTTACATATTTTTCATAAACTACATTTTTTTTTTTTTGCACTACTGACTGAATTTAGGGTCATGCTCATTGTAGCTGAGTTCTCTACCACTGAGCTATATCTTCAGCCTTCTTTTCAGTTTTGACTTTGAGAGAGAGTCCCACTAAAATTGCCCACCCTGGCCTTGAAGTCACTGTTGTAGCCCACGTAGGTCCTGCACTTGTGAGCCTTTCGCTTCAGACACCGAGCAGATTGGATCACAAGCTCGTATCACTGGTCCCAGTGCACAATGCTATCTATGACTACCTTGTTTTCTTTGCTAAATAACACATTGAGATACATTTTTTTCGTGTCACAAATCTTTCACATCATTTGAAATGACTGCCTGAAATTCCAGTTCAGCAATGTTCATAATTTATTCAATGAATGCCTTCCTATGTCCCATTTTCGTTTTATTTCTCATGCTCCAGTGGTTGCCATTATGCCTGACTACATACCACATAGCACTCAGTAGAATTACTAGATCAAAGAGTGTGTGAGATAGCAAGGCTTTTTGACACAAATCATATCGTGTGGCTGATGTTTGGAATCTTATCTAGTGGAAGGATTGGTAGTTTGAAATGAGAGAAAAATGAAGCATGTAGCAGTTACCTTCTTGTTGCCAGGACGAAACACCTGCCCAGAAGGAGCTGATGGAAGGAAAGGATTTATTGCAGCTTATGGTTTTGATGGAGGGTGGGGGGGAGTTTCATCATGGCTGGGTAAGAGTGGCAGAGCAGGTAGCAAGGGTATCACACATCTTGTCACAGCGGCAGGAAGAAGTCCAAGTGACCTAGGGCTGCACTAACACACCTCACGGTCCTGCCCCAGTGATACACCTCCTCCTGCAAGGCTGCTTCCCCCAAACTGCCACCCTTTTGGAATCAAGTATTCAAAACACATGAGGCTCTGGGGGATATTTCACGTTTAAAACATCACCAGGCCCTTTGGGAAGAATGATTGATGAAGGAGACCTCAACGCACTCGGGTAAGGAGATAAGATATTGGAAGCGTTGGCTGCAAATAGAAACATCTGGAGGGATGAAGGCTCAAGCATCTGGAGGGGTGAATGTCCCACCATCTGGAGGGATGGAGGTTCCATGTAGTACTTGAGAACACTTGTCAGTATCCTTCTTTACTTCCTCACTCAAGTGGAAAACCAGCTCTATAGAATAGCCAGCTTGGGCTGGAGAGATGGCTTAGTGGTTAAGCGCTTGCCTGTGAAGCCTAAGGACCCCCGTTCGAGGCTCGGTTCCCCAGGTCCCACGTTAGCCAGATGCACAAGGGGGCGCACGCGTCTGGAGTTCGTTTGCAGAGGCTGGAAGCCCTGGCGCGCCCATTCTCTCTCTCTCCCCCTATCTGTCCTTCTCTCTGTGTCTGTCGCTCTCAAATAAATAAATAAATAAATAAATAAATAAATAAATAGAATAGAATAGAATAGAATAGAATAGAATAGAATAGCCAGCTCAGCATGTCTCCCCATAGCTCACATATGTTCCCTCACTAAAAATTTTCTTAGTTGAAAAAAACACATTGCAAGATCATGATCTTGCCAGAGGGAGGGAAGGAGAGACTTGTTAAAAGAGGTTCAAAAGTCAGCGTTGTTGATTAAAATAGCATTGCAAATTCCATCCCAACACATCAAAACTACAGTGGGGCATGTGCAACTTCCATCCTCATGGCCTTTGAAATTAAGAGTGTGAAATGCCCATAGTGGAATGTTTGTCTCCTATGACCAGTCCAGTAGGGGTGATGTCCTAGCTGTCTTAATGTCTCATTGAACTAGAACCTTGGAATAAATATAGCAGACTGAGAAATTTCACAACTGTCCACCAATAGGCTGGAGAAAGGGTTTTGAGACATATCCAATGACTCCATTTCAACCATGACTCCAGGCAATTAATAATAAAAATGATTGCCCATTGTGTTGAATAGCGATGGACTGTGTGTCCTCAATTCTGGGATTGCATACTGCCTCAAGCTTGGATGACCCCACAGCCCAGAGAAAACATGAGGCACAAGCCGAGAAGGAAGGAAGGAGAGAAGGAAAGTGGGAGATTCAAGAGAGGAGGGAAGAAGAAAACGAATTACAAATAGAAAATAGTCCATTTCCTTGTATCAGCAGCATGGGAGTAATGATTTAGTGAACCTGCATTGAAGACTCCCTGGATCAGAGGTCTTGGAAATCATGCATTCTTTTCTGCTCCAGAAGAAAAAAGAAAACATCTGTGTGCATAAGATTTGGTTCTACACACACACATACATACCCCCCATGATAGTTAAATAAATGGCCTCCAAGGAACAAAATGAGAGAATGTTAAGTTCCTTGATGAATTAGCTTGGGACGAGCCAAGCGTAGTAAACCAGTAGCAATGGGCTTCCGGGAAGTCCCCTCATGGGCGGCACATCTTCAAGGACTTTGTTCTAACAAGACCCAACTAAAGGATCACTGGTGTGCATACCCTCAGAATGGGTGTTTTCCCATGAACCTGTCCAAGAGTGCAGGCCCTTCTCCACATCATCCCCCAGGATGGAGAGAGCTCTCCAGCTGATACCAGAGATTGGCAAAAGCCTGGAAAAGTACAATAATATTCAAAGCTGCCTTTAGTCTTATTTTTATTTGGGCTAATTTGCATGACTGGTGGGTGCCAAATAAGGATATTTTTCTTTCTCCTTGGAATAGCTTCACATTAAAATATCACTCTTTACAAAGTGTCCAAATTATTACTGTGGTGAATAGTGAAGCAGATGGAAAATAGGACGGGTGGAGCAAGTTCAAAATGCTTTCTACTTGGCAAAGTAACTTAGCTTTTCAGGGTTCCAGCTTCTCTCTCCTTTGCTCATCTGAGAACATCATCCCATCCACCCAGTGGAGAGGCTAGGACCAGAGCGCCACATCAGACTCTGTCAACCTCCTACACACAGCCTATTCAAAGGGCATGTGGCAGCTGTCTGTCTCCAGGCTTGTCATGACTCATTCTACCGAAGGGAACCTGCCCAAAGAAAGCTTGCAGCCTGTGGGACTTTAATCTGCCTGAGGCATCCACCACTCTGCAAACACATAAAAATTCATTGCATCATGGCCTCCTCAGGAAATAGAAGAAAATGCAGATTTCTTTTCTTTCTTTCTTTCTTTTTTCTGGTTTTTTGAGGTAGGGTCTCACTCTGGCCCAGGCTGACCTGGAATTCCCTATGTAGTCTCAGGGTGGCCTCGAACTCACGGTGATCCTCCTACCTCTGCCTCCTGAGTGCCGGGATCAAAGGCATGCACCGCCACGCACAGCAGGCTTTTCTTTTTCCTTTTCTGAGCAGACAACATGAGGAAGCTACGTCAGAGTCACAGCTCTGTTGCTAGTAACAGGGGTGAATTGGTCTGTTTCCTAAGAGGACATGTGCCATACTGATGGCTTCTAGTGTCATTCTCCAAACCCCAGGTCACTTCTGTCTTTTGTTCCTTTACCCAAGGCCACACCCCTCTCTAAGGCCCATGTGAAATGTCAGTGGTTCTTCCGGGAAGCCTCGTCCATGTACCCTTCCTCACCGCTAAACGATTTAGAGATTAATAATGTAGCAACAGAAAAAAAAAAAAAAAAAAGATTAAAAAGCCATCTGGTGAGCGAGCCCTGGTGCAGCTTAAAATACTTAACACCACCAGAAAGAGATGGGTGCTCAGAGGAAAGCAAGGAGCTCAGCAGCCAGGCAAATCTGGTCTCACGTTTTACGCCTGCTACTTACTAACTGTGCCCACTTTGGGGGTGGCCATCTGACCTCTTACTGCTTCAGCCCGGGGAAAATTAATAGCCCCTCTCTCATGGGGCTTTGTAGATAAGATTGTCATTGGGCACAGTCTAACATGGGTAGCTTAAATGTATTACAGTCGCTGCTCCTAAAGCAAGAATGGATCACCTCACCCATCCTGGGAGAGAGAGGCTGGCTTCAGGATTGGTGGCACCAGAGTGACAAGGGTCAGTAGATGCCAGTATATGGGCAGAAAGTCTCTCTGTCCCTGACTGTCTAGTCTAGTCGTGGGAGTCAGAGCCGTAGAGATCAGGCGAGGCAAAGAATCGGGCAATGGGGGCAAGCCAGGGAGTCTTGACACCCCATGTTCCCTCCCCAGGACCCTGGGCCTTGGGAGTTTCTCTTCCTCCGCCAGCAGAGGGACGATGGTTGCTCCTGCAGGTCCAGCACATTCAGCAGAGAGAGTGGAGGCACTGGCTGCTGGCCAGCCCGGCTTAGAGAAGTGGCCCCATGGGATCTGGTGAAGAGACGGGTCCTGTCAGCAGGAATAAGAGGACAATGCAGCAGCAGGTGGTGATCAGTGGGTGGCCCTGGGGCACCCGCAAGGAAGAAAGTCCCACAGGATGGCCCTGATGTTGGGGACAGGGACATCCATCTCTTACAGCGTTGTCTGGTGCACAGAAAGGCACCTATAATGTCTCAGCTCAGCTTATAGTTTTTTTTTTTTTTTAATTGTCTTTTCTTTTTGAAGAGAGACACAGGGAGAATTGGCGCACCAGGGCCTCAGCCACTGCAATCCAATTCCAGACACTTGCGCCACCTAGTGGGCATGTGTGACCTTGAGCTTGCCTCACCTTTGTGCGTCTGGCTAGCGTGGGATCTGGAGAGTAGTGCATGGGTCCTTTGCCTTTTCAGGCAAATGCCTTAGCGGCTAAAGCCATCTCCCCAGCCCCAGCTTACGGTTTTGAGGGGGAAGTTTCACGGTGGAAGGGAAAGCATGACAGGCATCACGTTGCCACAGCAACAGAGAAGCAGGCTTGGAGCTGGCCTGTATTACTCCAGAAGCCTGTCCCCCATGACATACTTCCTCCAGCAAGGCTCCACCTTCCCAGAGCTCCAGCAGCGGGGATCAAGTATGAGGCTTGATCACAAACACAAGGCTACAGGGGACATCTTACATGTAAGCCCCCACATTTAGACATCATAGAAATAGCTGAACAGAACTGGGGGTGGGGGGGAGCGGAACTCTGGGATGACTTTTCCTGGGTATTACCCCCCCCCCGGCCCCGGTGCCTCCCCTGCCTCCCAAGCTAGCCGCTGTACGCACTGATTGCTAGTGTCACTGTGGCTTGGGCTGGCTGTGACTGCACCTCCCCACCGGGCCACAGCCCAGCCCAGAGCAACAGTCTGGAAGCTTGTTATCTACTGAGGCCCCTGGCTGCCTCTGTCTGCATTCCATGGCCTCGGTGGCTTCCCGCCAGGACTTTGAACAAAGCCCAGGGCAGCCCTGGACCCACAGAAGGTCAAGAATGGGTGGAATGCGACAGGATGTGCTGGAGGATTCAGATTCCCAGGCTGAGTGTAAGGTGGCAGCAAGAATGTACAACCCTGAGCCAAGACCTGAAATAGAAGAGGAGAGAGAAACCACGCTGTTTTAAGTTGCTGCCCAAGAAATGCTTTTATGATACACACACACACACACACACACACACACACACACACACACACCCCTCCCCCCCCCCCAAAAAAAAGAAAGGAAAGCTCAGATCAAAAATATTTTAACATACATTTATATGCCACTTTCAAAGGCCTCATAGGACTTGGGTCAACAAAATTCCTTTTATTCCGTGTTTCACCGTGACTCTCCTACCTTCTTCACAAGAGAATATAGTAACAGCTAAAAGACTATTGCTCACATAATGTCTCCAGAAATATGATTGCAGCGTGTGTTTTGCCTAGATCAAAACCTATATTAAAAAGTCTGTAAGATAGCCGGGCGTAGTGGCGCACGCCTTTAATACCAGCACTCGGGAGGCAGAGGTAGGAGGATCACCGTGAGTTCAAGGCCACCCTGAGTCTACACAGTGAATTCCAGGTCAGCCTGAGCTAGAGTGAAGCCCTACCTCAAAAAACCAAAAAACAAGTCCATAAGAGAGTTTTGTTGTGAAATTCAGCACTCTAAAAAGCTTTGTTTCCCTTCCAATAATAAGATGTGAAATGTATAGAACTCACTAGAACTTCTAAGAGTTTCTCTTGTTACCATAGCTATTAGGAAGCTCAGAGTCATGGCTCAGGTTCAGCAGTTTTCTCTATGTTGTCCCTTGTGCTTGATAATTACCATTTTGTGTCGTGTGTGTTTTCTGTTTTTCCTATTTCCTTATGGCTTCGTTGAAATTTATTTTATTTATTTTTAAATTATTTATTTATTTATTTACAAAGAGAGAGGAGAAAGGAGAGGGAGAGAGAGAGGAGAGGGATTGAGAGAGAGAGAGAATGAGAATGGGACAGCCAGGGCCTCCAGCCACTGCAAAGGAACTCCGGATGCGTGTGCCATTTTGTGCATCTGGCTTACGTGGGTCCTGGGGAATCCAACTTGGGTTGTTCGTCTTTGCAGGCAAGTGCCTTAACCATTGAGCAATCTCTCCAACCCTTAAAATTTATTTTGCTGAGCATTCTTTGAGAAGAGATTCTAAACAAAACAGAAGTACCTCCATTATCTGCCTCTAGGCCAAGCTTCTCAAAGTAAGAATTTCCGAGTAACCTTTGTCCTTGGTCATTGTTTTAGTAACTTTAGCAACTCTGACATAGAGTGACATTAGCTTAGCTGCCTCTCACCCCCACTAGAAATAACTTGAGCATGGGATGTATTACTTAGGTGTTATTTTTTCTAATTTATCCCGAGGCTTAGCAGCTTAAGACAATAGGAACTTCATATTTCTAATCACAGTTTCTTGAGTAGGAATCTGAATGCTGCTTAACTTGGGTGGCCCTGGGTCTCTTGTGAGGTCGTAGCCAAGAAGCTGCCCATGACCAGATAATCTGAAAGCATGGGCCAGGCTACAGGGTCTGCTTCCAGGGACTCTTGGCACTCCTGCTAAAGGCCTTGCCACACTGTAAAGCTGTTTGGGCATCTTATGACAAGGCAGCTGGCTTCCCCCTCAGCAAGTGAACTGAGAGAGAGAGAGAGAGAGAGAGAGAGAGCAAGCACGCAAGGGTCAGGCTCCCATATCTTTCATAACCCTGTCTAGGAGCCACAGCATAGCATTTCTGCTGTGTTCCTTAGATGTGAGTCAAAGTCTACCGAGGACACTCAAGGGGAGGGGACACGCTCTGCATACTGGTGGTAGAAGCGCCTCAGACCCTGTTGATGTATTTTGAAACCACCATTCAGAATGTAAAGTCTGCTTCCATTTTCAAGTACATACAGCCGGAGCACAGCTTGCTTGGCAGCATGGTTTTACGTAGATACAAGCGAGGATGGAAGAAAAGAGGAGAAAAAAAAAAAGAGGTGTTTTTCCAATTGATGACCATGTGTGGTGAGCTTCTGATACTGCATGGCCCCATGTCATTCTAAACGCGGGGTGTTGGCCCGTGTGGGCTGTGAAAACGCACCTCAGATTTGGAAGCAGCAGAGATGCTCACAGCTCTGGAGGCTGGGAAGTTCAAGGTCAAAGTGCCAACATATTCAGGGTTTCATAAGGGTTCTTTTCTCATAGCTGGTGCCTTCCTTTTTAAAAAAAAAAAAAAAATTTTTTTTTTTTTTGAGGTAGGGTATCACTGTAGCCCAGGCTGACCTGAAATTCACTATGTTGTCTCAGGGTGGCCTCGAACTTGCAGTGATCCTCCTACCCTGCCTCCCAAGTGCTGGGATTAAAGGCATGCGCCACCACACCCAGCTTTTATTTTATTTATCAGAGAGAGAGAATGGGCATAGCAGGGTTACTAGCTGCTGCAAGTGAACTCCAGATGCATGTGCCACCATGTGCATCTGGCTTACGTGGGATCTGGAGAATTGAACCTGGGTCCTTAGGCTTCACAGGCAAGCTCCTTAACCACTAAGTCATCTCTCCAGCCCACTGGTGCCTTCTTGCTGGGATCTCACATGACAGAAGGGATGAGCAAGCTTCCCCTGGCCTGTAACAGATGAATCCCTCTCTGAGAACAGAGTCCTATGACCGCATCACCTCCCAAAGGCTCCACCTTCTAATGCCATCACCTCACGTGTGAGGATTCAACAGAGGAATCTTGTGGGTGTATTTAGTTGTTTTGTTTTGTTTTTCTCACTGTGACAAAATACCTGACAAGGAGCAACTGGAGGGGCTGGGAAGGTGGCTCCATGGATAAAGTGATCGTTGCTCACCCTGGGGTACCTAAGTTTGAGCCTTAGATTCCAAGGAAAAGGCCAGAAGCTGTGGTGATTCCAGAATGCTGATGCTGGCACTGATAGTGAGGTGGTTGGCAGAGGGAAGAGAGGTGGAAGGCTCGTGGCAAGTACAATAAAAGAGCAACACAGTGAAGACAGAGAGAAACCCTACTGCCCATGAGGTGGAAAGGCAAGGACTAACGTGGAACTTGTCCTCCGCCCGCCACCTCCACTGTGGTAGGCCCACATTCACACGCAGGGCAACCTGAGGGGGAAAGGGTTTATTTGTGTTGACAGTTTGGAGGCGTAGGTCGAGCATGGTGGGAAAAGCGAGGCAGCCTCGGAGCCCGGGGCCACTGGTCATGTTGTATCTGCCTCTGATCAGGAAGCCCAACTACAAAACTTCAACGCCAATGCCCAGTGACCCCCAGTCAAGACTCCACTTTCGAAGGTTCCACAACCTTCCACAGCAGTGCCATTGGCTAAGGACCCAGTGTTCAAGCACATAAGCCTATGGGAGACACTTCCCCTTCAAACTGCAACAGGGAGGGGTACACAGACAATGTGGGGAGAGTTCATGGCCCCAAGTAGAGTAGGAATAAGAGAAAAATTAAACTTTTCAAGACAGAAAGGGAACTCTGTTCCTAACCAACCTTAGGGAGCAGCTCCTCTTGAGAAGAGTGCTCGATCAAAGCTAAGGAGGAGAGACCTAATACTGCTGCCAGGTACTCTGTTTTCTAGAACCTTCTGGTTAGGCTCCCAGAGACTCAGAAGGCAAGGTGAGAGGAGGTAGGAGCTGCCACCATCTCTGGAGTCGTGGAGGCACTGGTGGGTAGAGGTAGGGACTGAAAACGGCCCCTGTGACTGTTGTAGACTCACACTGCCCAGGGAGATGCCCAGCTCCTATGAACTGATGCCTGCCTGGCACCCGGTGCATGCTGCTGTCTGGGCATTTGTGGCAGGGATTCCTAGCTTCTCATTAGTCTAGAAGATGTCCCACCTGGTGGCATTGTTGCTTCACCTCTGGCCGCTTCCCTCCCACAGTGAACCACAGAGTCTTGACTTACAAGAGAGGCTTTTAGTTTCCTTCTAAAAGTCATTTTGTAATCTGCAAGAATGCCATCAATTACTCCAATACACACCAAGTAGCCAGCCCTTTGAGGTGTGTAACATTCCCCCATGTGGGAATTAACTAGCCTAAAATATGAGCCAGCCAGAGACTGTATTATGGAAGAAAGCCTGCAGCTCAGAGCCTTCTTTTTTCTTGATTAAGAAATCCAGATGCAGAAGGAGATTAAATGCATTCATTCAATAACGTTTATGTACACCTCACCTCTGCCCCCTGGGTCACCCTTCTACCAACACCACATTCACCTTCCAACATCACAGATGACATGCCCCAGACCCTCAGAGCCAGAGTCCTATGTCCTCCCCAGGCATATGAAACGTCTGCCTGTACATGGTGTTTAATGATTATCTGCCAAGGGTCCATGTCTACCTACAGACCAGGGCCAAGGGGAAGGGGCGTGGGCTGGTTTGAATTTGTACTGAACTCCGAGCCTGAGATAAGCGCTGGGGTACATTCCTTCTCTTGCAAAGGAATCCCAGAAACAGGAATTGGGCAAGGGATGGAGACACAGGAGAGAGGGTGTGTTCCTGAAGTGGTCACCACGTGTCAGGTGCATGCTTGGTGGCTGCCACCCCCATTGGTACAGAGTCATTTCTTTAGAAATCTGTTTTTGTTGTTGTTGTGGCTGTTTTCTTTCTTTCTTTCTTTCTTTCTTTCTTTCTTTTTTTTTTTTTTTTTTTTTTTGAGGTAGGGTCTCACTCTATCTCAAGCTGACCTAGAATTTACTATGTAGTCTCAGGGTGGCCTCGAACTCACAGCAATCCTTCTACCTTCAGCCGCCCTAGTGCTGGGATTAAAGGTGTGTGTCACCACGCCCGACTCTCACCCCTTTAGGAACAGAGGATGTGCCTGGGTACCAGGCTTGGCAAGAGGCCACAAATACCTTGAGGGAGCACCTGAATTCAGACTGTGGCTCTGGAGACAGAGAAGAGAAAAGGAGGGAATTGAAGATACTGAGCGCATGAGAAACTCTAAGCTGTATGTGAGAAGTTATGATGGTCCCAAGATGAGTTTTGGAACCTTTTCAGATCCTCCAATCAATACATGTGATATGATTTCTCCTGCCTGTGGCCTGAGAAAGAAAATGAATGTGTACGCTGTTAGTGTTATTGAGTGTTTTGTGACCTAAGAGGATTGCTGTGACAATGGCATTGGCCTGAATGGTTCAGAACAGGCTTCGGGGGCGGGGGGGGGGGGATTAAGGCAGCTGATGTGAGCCAAGGTGGTTTCTTGAGAAGGACAGGGGACTTATAAGGCATGCCTGGCTTGGCTTCCATCTGCTGGGACTCGGTTCGAGCACGAGGCCACCCACCTAAAAGCCAAAAGGGCTTTAAACTGTCTCCTCTCCATCGCGAGCCTGTGTATGCCCATCCGTTTCTGGCTCCATTCCAGTTTTGCTCTTCGATTTTTTCCGCCTTTGCCACCCCGCCCCTCCCCCTCTTCAATTCCTCCCTCCCTCCCCGTTGCTGATGTCACAAGGTGACAAGAAATCTTTGCATCCACCCAGCACACCCTGCAGGTCGTTGCCTTGGGGACCACGTGTGTGATGTTGTGAGGGCTTCAACTACTGTGAAAATGTGAGGTGACCTTGAGAAGATGTGGACAGCAGGGGCTCCCAGGGGGCGTCCCCCCCCCCCCCCGCTGCTGCTGCCCAGTATATGGTATATACCATGTCAGGTGGGAAGGCTCTCCTCTGTGTGTTCCTGCAGAGGCTGTGGGACTGGGTGGGCTTGAGACCTTACCTCAACTCCGCTGACAGCCCCCAGGGCTTTTGTTTTCTTTTCTCTTCTCTTCTTCTGGTTTTTTTTTTTTTTTTTTTTAGGACAGCTTCTGTTCATGCAAATGTTCTTCTATCTAGAATGAGTTTTCAAACCCTTGGCATTTGCCTTAAAGGTAAGTTTGCTTTGAAGACTGGTGGAAATTTCAATCATATTCCTATTCATAGTGAAGGAGTGAGTGGGAACTAAAAATATCAGCATTTGGGATTTTTTTTTTTTTTCCTTTTCTGAAGCCCTGCAGAGAAACCTCACCAAGTCCTCTGAGGGAATCGGGGAACGTGCCTGGCTCCCTTGCACCCACACTGATACCCCATGGCATTGCAGCTGGCCTGTTCAGAGGCCCACAACCTCTGCACCAAGCACTAGAAGACTCCACGACCATTTTCCTAAGCACGTAAAAAGAAGTCTCCTAAATCCATTATCAATTTAACAGGTAAGCCAATGTAACTATGGCAAGACCTCAGAGCTGTCAGGATGTTTGGAGTATGAAAAGCTACGTTAACTGCCAAGGATTGTCTCCACTCTGCATGCAGTTTTGACATCAAGCAGCTCTCAAAGTTATTAGCAAGGCGTTGTGGCCAGAGAGGACTTCGTGCTGGACTCCTGACCCCGTTCATTATTCATCGGCTAGTTCTGCCTGTGATCTTGCTGGGCAGTGACCATCTTTAGAAGCGGCTGAGGCTAGCTGATGTGGCCTTGGAAAATATTATCATTTGAAGGGCCATGGGAGCACAGATACTGAGTTGCCATTGATGGCTTCTGCATGAGTCAGTCTTTCTAAAAGAGGAAATGTTCCTTTAAAAGGAAAAAAAAAAAAAGAAGCTTCTGAAATCTGTCAACTTTTTTTTTTTTTTAACCAGATCTGTCTTTCAGAATTAGGTTTAAATTAAGACAAGATGACTCACTTTTCCAATGCCTCTTTAAAATAAAGATACCTTAAGAGGGCCAGAAGTTTGGACATTGAGGTTTCATATACATATTCTAATTCTTCCATTTTTGGAACTCTGCTCCCCCAGGGACAAAGGCATCTAGTAAAGTCCTGTTTTGCTTTTCATTTCTTCTTTTTCTTCTTCTTCTTCTCCTTCTTCTTCTTCTTCTTCTTCTTCTTCTTCTTCTTCTTCTTCTTCTTCTTCTTCTTCTTCTTCTTCTTCTTCTTCTTCTTTTTTGTCCAATAGGGTCAGGCTGGCCCTTGGCAATGCCAGTCCACATTCTGATTGACATGCTGGTTAACTGCGCATGGCCAAGGTAGTAACTGTTTTGGTAAGACTATATGAAAACTAATTATTAAAGTTAATTAACAGGAAGCTTAATTAACTTACTAGCCACCCAATGAGGAGAAACTGCTAAAGGTTACTTAGGGACTGCTTAGTCCTCTGCCATTTTATGTCTGCCAAAGGACAAAGTAAGAAAAATATTTGCCAAGTAAAACTGAACAAAAAGAAAAATTGCCGAAGATCAGAGGCGCCATGGTAACACTCCGCTCTGAGTGCCTCACCACATCGAGAAGACGAGTGATAATGATGACAATTTCTGGAAAATTGTATTAGATAATGCTTGCCACCGGGGTTTAAGCCACTCAGCCGTTGTTCCCTTGCATTTAACTTATTTATCCCTTTCATTCGAAATCTCAGGGGAATAAAATCATCCAAATGAAAACAGGTTGCTTTTTAGATATATTGTCTAAGAGTTCCCCGGTGCAGAAAATGTGACGCCCGGTGACAAAAGTCCACAATGATCCCATCTGCCCTCCCTGTCTGCCCACACCCTCTCTCCAGGCTCCCTCTGATTTTATTGTCAGCAAAATACTACACACAGCTTACTTCATCTGCATCTGCGGAGATCCTGGTAGAGATAATGGGGTCTCAGGCCTTGACTGTTAGTCTCTGGTACTTGCTGGCTGTGTGTCTGAAACAGGCCCCTTGGCCACCCTGGACTTACCTTGCAGCGCTGTATGAAATACAAATGACAAAAGGATGACATTGTCCAAAAAGCGTTTGACACTGAGTAACAGCCTCATAGGTCAGAGTATCAGCCTAAGGGGTCTGCTTCAGTGACAAAGAACGAGAGGGCATGTTGCTTGCTAATCCCTCTAGTGAAGACACACTAATGGACTGTCCCCATGTGCCCCATCCTAGAGGGACTCTGGAGGATCAGCCCTACAACAGTGACCCCTCTGGAGATGGCCTCACACCTGGGATAATGTGTTCTCCCCAACTCCACCCGTGCTGTCCCCACATAGTGAGCTTCAAACTTCATGACACTGTGACGGTTAATCTCAGTTGTCAACGCGACAGGATTTAAAAACCACTGGAAACAAATCTCTGGCCATATCAGTGAGGGCTTTTCAAGATTAGGTTGTCTGCTCTAAATGTGGACAGCTTCTTCCCCCAGGCTGCGGGTCCTAGGCTGGACCGAAAGGAGAAAGCTAGCTGAGCACGGTGTTTGTTCTCTCTCTGCTTCCTGACTGTGCGTATAACATGACCGGCTGTTTCACGCGCCTGCTGTCATGGCCTCCGTGACTGTGAGTGAAAAGAAAAAACCCTTCCTTCCTTAAGTTGGGTTTTTCAGGTATTTTGGCACAAGAACTAGCAAAGAACCTTAACACAGGCATCTTCACGGTCTTACAAATTTATTGAGAAATCTTGCATTATATTAGCATTTGGCTTCTACCATAACAAGCACAAAGCCAAGGGCATACGACGGTGTGAACTCATAACCTTATTGTCCTCAGAAGTGCAACACCAGGTCTCTGCACTCAGGTTGCAATGCCAACAGGTGCCGCACCTTACTGCATTGAGCTCCGAGAAGCCTCCTGCATCCCTCGGTTGATGGTCCCTGCCTCATAGCACTGCATCATCTGCTTCTGGCCTCACGTCTCCTATGGATTCCTCTCTTGTCTGGAAAACTTTGTGATGATAGAGACTCCACCTGGATAAGCCAGAATTCGCTCTCCTTTACAGGATCCTGAACTTGATATTTTCTATAAAGGCTCCTTTGTCGCGTACAGTGGCAATCACTGACTTCAAAGGTCCAGACATGGTCTCTTAGATAGCCAGTATCTAGCTTATCACAGAACATAGAGAGATTGGTTTTATGGATTAAACCTATTAATATCTATTCCGAGTGAGAAATTAAAACAGATTTAACCATTATGTATTAATTAATTCACTTAACAGTAATAAATCCAATTCAGGTTAACATAAATAATATATTTTAATAAAATACAATTTAAAGTTCCAATAGAAAAAAGCTATAAGAGGAATAGCCTTATATCATATTTTTTCAATTCTCCCAAATAATAGAAGACATCTAGGTTATTATATCTGTTGTAATTTTTTGTTTACTTTTAGTTATTTATTTGAAAGAGACAGACAGAGAGAGAAAGATAGAATGGGTGCACCAGGGCCTCCAGCCATTGCAAACAAATTCCAGATGCATGCACTCCCTTGTGCATCTGGCTTACGTGGGTACTGGGGAACTGAGCCTCAAACCAGGGTCCTTGGGCTTCACAGGCAAGTGCTTAACCACTAAACCATCTCTCCAGCCCTGTTGTGATTTTTTTTGTTGCTGTTGTTATGGAAGTACATGAAGAAAATCCAGTCCCATGTGATATAGATAGAAAAGGAAGGTGGCGTGTTTTTGTGGCCTCTTTATAGAACTGTGTATATTCTTTGATACGATGCCAAAACTCAGCAAATAATGACATTTATTTGCTTGTAATTAATAAGGTTAGTTGCTACTACAATTTGAATGTGAAATGTCCCCACAGGTTCAAGCGTTTGAACACTTTGTTCTCAGATGGTGGCATTGTTTAGGGAAGTTGTGGGACTCTTGATACACGGGACCTAACTAGCAGATTCTTGCAGTCTGGTTCGTATTGCTGGTGGAAATCACCCAACCAAGAGCAGCTTCTGGGAAAAAGAGGTTTATTTTGGCTTATAGGCTCGAGGGGAAGCTCCACGATGGCAGGGGAAAATGATGGCATGAGCAGAGGGTGGACATCACCCCCTGGCCAACAGAAGGTGGACCACAGCAACAGGAGGGTGTGCCAAACACTGGCATGGGGAAACTGGCTATAAAGCCCATAAGCTCGCCCTCAACAATACACTCCCTCCAGGAGGCATTAATTCCCAAATATCCATCAGCTGGGAACCTAGCATTCAGAACACCTAAGTTTATGGGGGACACCTGAATCAAACCACCACATAGATATAGGCTACCAGCATGGGACTTGAAGAACGTATCTACCTCCTGTCTAGTCTCTGTTCCCTGATCTACCAAGATGTAATGGGTCTCCCTCTGCTATGGAGACCCCCAAAAGCTACCTTCCCTTCCCTACCATGATGGTCTGTACTTTTTGAAATTGTGAGTCAAAATAAATCCTTCTTCCCTAGGTTGGTTCTGTCAGGTGTTTGGTGACAGCATTGAGAAAGTCAACTGCCAGTTGCAATATAGAGTATGAAATTGTATCTGAGAACTATTTATTGTTTCAGTGAAATATACTGACCTACTTTGAATAGGTCTCTTAGCCACACATGAATGTAATACTGATCATTTGGAAAATACTGGAAAACTCAATTAGATAGACCAACCACATATTCACACATTTGATGATATAATAAAACATCTTAATGAACATCATCACAAGTTTATCAGAAAAGCCTTTGAGTATCAGGAAACTGCCAACAAGCTTTCCAAAATTCTAAGGTTTGCCTGAATCCACAAATTGGCAACAAAGTCCATCAGTTGTTTTCTTTGAAGGGATGGCTTCACCTAGTTCATTTTTGAGAAAATGCCTTATAAATACTTACATCTAAATATAGCCATATTTAAGCAGCAATTCTTTCAAATAAAAATGACAGGATTGAGGATTTAGCTCGGGGGTGCAGTGCATGCTGGGAAAGTACAAGGCCCTGAGATCCATCCCAAGAATGAAAACAAAATCAAATGAAGATGATAATCCAAGGCTGAGGAAATGGCTCAGCGGTTAAGGCATTGCCTGTGAAGCCTAAGGACCCTGGTTCGATTCCCCAGGACCCACGTAAGCCAGATACACAAGGTGGTACATGTGTCTGGAGTTCGTTTGCAGTGGCGGGAGGCCCTATTGGGCCCATTCTTTTTCTCTCTTTCTAATAAATAAATAAAAATAGAATATTTTAAAGAAAAGCAATGGAGAGGAGTACTAGCTGAGACCCTCCCATTCACAGCAAGTGCGTGGGGTGCTTCAAGGGCACATGCACATGCATATACCATACACACACACATCACGTTACACACAGAGAATACATTACACACACAACGCATTACACATACCCCACATTGTACACACACATGCACACATCACATTAGACACATGCATACACACATGCACAGTACATCAGACACACACAGACACAAAGCAGAAAAGATGATGGTCCTTGGGGAGAATGAGGTGAGTTGTTTGTCACTCAGTCGTACACGTGATTAATTCTCGAGACGATCGTCATAATTTGGTATGAAATGTAAGGCTTCATGCAGCTCATACAGTCACAAAATTTTGAAAAGACGTGTCCTCAGGAGTCGGGAATGAACGCCGTTCAAAAATCTTCTTGATTCCTTGAGGTTATTCTTAAATGAAAATGCCATTGGTCGGCTGTATGGTATTCCCATGTTTGTTTTACTGCAAGCTCCTGAAAATGAAGGCTATGATGATGCCAGTATAATTGGCTGTTCCTATCCTGAATCAGCAGGCTACCCACTATGGCCTTGACACTGTTATGGCAAATATCACTGCATTGAAAAAGGCAAATGTCAGCCTAAGATTGCCAAGAAATAGCCTGACTTCAACAGACTCTCTGGAAAGTTTGGGCATTCCCCAGAGGTGGGGAGAGCACTCTGCAAGAACAGGTCCCATAGAGAGACCAACACCCCAGAAGGTCTGGGATCCGAGTAGAGGTGATCTGGAGCTTTCTTGACCATTGGAGGCGACAGAAGCAACTTCAGGAAGCAAGTATGTTCCTGGAATAGACAAGGCCCTAAGCCTAGCTTAAACTCTTTGGAACCTATGTTTGCCTAGGAACCTATAGCTCTCCCACATGAACAATAAAATTAATATTCTCCCTGGTGCCTTCAGAATTTTTATCATGAGAATCAAACTGTCTTTGATTAATGTGTGTGAGAGATTGTTTTTCTTAACAATTTCTAGTGTGTACACTGTCCAGTGGTATTTGGATAAACACACACCAGGCAAAATATGATTTAATGGACGGTCAGGGGATATGCTCATATTTTGCCTGGTGTGTGTTCATTTCACATCTATCTGAACACAGCTGGACAGTGTACACATTTTAGGTATAATTATTGCAAAATAAATTGCACGTACATGGGCACAGCAATGTTTTCACATGTTGGTTCACGACAGTCAAGATAATGAACATAGCTCTTACTATCAACAGGTGCCTCCCTTTTTCCCTGCCTCCCATGACTATCTGCTTTTCTGTTACCATAGATTGCTGTGTATTAGGATTTTATATTTTAAAATGTGACTGGTTTCTTCCACTTGACACAATTATTTCGAGAGTCATCCATTTTGTAGCTCCTGCCTCTTCATCCCTAGGTAGTGTGGTGTAGAGAGATACACACAAGTTTGCTTATTCACTCTCTTATTGTCAGACATTTCGATTTCTTTTCATTTGATATTGTTATAAAATAAGCTGCTTTGAACATGTGTCTGAGTTTTTTAAAAAATATAATTAGTGAATTTATTTATTTGAGAGAGTGAGAGAGAACAAGGCAGGTAGACAGAGAGGGGCAGACAGAGACAGAAGGAGGAAGTGAGGGAGAATGGGCATGCTAGGGCCCCTAGCCAGTGCAAATGAACTCCAGACACTTGCGCCACCTGTATAATCTGGCTTTTCATAGGTATTAGAGAATCGAACCCAGGTCCTTTACCTTTGCAGGCAAGTGCCTTAACCACTAAGCCATCTCTCCAGCCTTGTGTATGCGTTTTTGTAGAAAGCCATTGTTCCATTTCACTCAGGTAAATACTTGAGAATAGAATGGCTGGATCCAATGGTCAAGCACAGGCTTAGCTTTTTGAGACTGTATGGGCGCATGTGTGCTTGCCCATGTGTAGACACATATGTGCGTAAAGGGCAGAGGCTGATGACAGGTGTCCTCCTTCACTGGCATCTGCCCTATTTACTGAGGCAGAGTGCCTCACTTGAACCTAGCCAGCTTGTCCCAAAGTTTCCTTGCCCCACTTCCTAAGCACTGAGATTACATGCCAGCCACCATACCCACTTGGTATTTACATTGGCACCATTGGCACTGGAGATGTAAACCAGTCCTTGTGTTCACACAGCAAGCACTCTGTTTACTGAGCCATCTCCCTAGCCCTATTTTCAACTTTTTAAGAAAATGCCAAACTGGGATGGGGAGATAACTCAGTAAGTAAAAACACTTGTGACTCCAGCATGAAGATCAGAGGTCAGATCTAGCGCACACTTACTACCCAGAAGCTGCGAAGGGCATGGTTTGTAGTGCTAGCTCTTCCGTGGTGAGATGGGAGGTGGAAACGAAAGGATTGTGGAGGCTAATTGGCCAGCTAGTCTGGTATGCACAGCAGTGACCAACAGAGACCCTGTCTCAAAACAAGTGAGAGGTGAGGACCACCACGGAAGGTTGCCCTCGGACCTCCACACATGTAGAGGCATGCATACGCCAGCACACAGACGCACACTCAACAGGATAAAAGAAAAAGAAATTGCCAGACTAATGTGGTTGTACCAGTTCACAGACCCTCTGGCAGTGTGAGTTACTATTCCGCCACATCCTCTCCACCACCTGGTGTGGTTAGCCTTTCAAACTTTAGCCATTCTGGTAGGCATGGCGTATGTGTGAAAGTGAGTTCAGTGCCAAGAATTCCATATGCAAAATAATCTTCAAGAACAATGCCTCTTGACTTTGTATGAGTTCAGCACACATAAATGTAGCTTGCACACACTTGTCAATCACTGGTCATTTGTCCTGTGAATATTTTCCAAGGAATGGGAAACATTTTGAATTTTTCATAAAGACCTCAGGTAGCTCAGCAGCAATGGTGGGATTTTTATCTCTCTGATTCAAAAAATAATAATCCCGAGCTGGAGAGCTAGCTCAGCAGCTAAGTACACCTTCTGCTCAAACATGGGGACCTGAGGCTGGATGAGTTCAAATCTCTAGGTCCTGCAGGGAAGCAAAGGCCAATGAATGATCAGAGCCCTGCAAGCTCTGGAATTAGTAAAAGGAGACTCCAGTTCAAAGCAAACCCAGGCAGCAGAGAGACGGAGAGGCTCACTTAACATTCTACTCCTGCCTCCATAGGCCAGTGACCTCCTGCCACAGGCCAGCCTATGAGGCTCTGCCAGGTCACATACCTGTGCATACACCATACACACACACCACCTGCATCATACTACCTACACTACATTACACCCACATGCACATGCACATGCACAGCAGCCATAATAATAATAAATAATGGTAATAATAATAAGAGTAGTAACTGTTAAGAATATTCTCTTCCTACCTTCTTGTCCAAATTGTCCAAACTACTTCGTATCAATATTTCTATCTAGTGAAATAGACATACGCTTGAAGGAATTTACAAATTCAAAGGACATCAACTACTCTGTCCCAATGACGCTGATAGTTGATTGTCTTGTCTGGAAGTCATTAGGCCAGTTCTTCTTTTGCACTGCAGAGGCAACTCCAGCTAGAGGATTTGGAACTTGCGATGACTGGAGGCTAAGTATGTTCCCAATCTTGTAGCTACTTCTTAAATAGGAATAGCCAAACAATGCGATCCATCTCAGAGACAATCCTAGAATCACCCCAAGTCTCATATCAGAGGGTCTTGCTAACCATGATTATGAGGAGGGAAAAAAAATAGATCATTAACTAGCAGGGAGGACCAGTATGGTCTCTAAAATAAGCACTAATTAGATATGCTTTTCAAAGACAAATGCTTGGTTCCTTGTTTTTCTCTACAATGTTAATTTATTATGTTACATGTATTGTTAATCAACCCTTTCCACCAGTGCTAATGAGTTGATAATTTATAAGACTCTTTTAGATACATTATCTCAATAAATCTAGATAGAATGTCCATTTTAGAAATTAACAGAAAATGAGAAAATGTCAGAAAAGTTAAGTGACTCACCCAATTACCCTCTGTTTTCTACTGCTATGTAACAAATTACCACAAACGTAGTGACTTAAGCAACACAGATTTATTATATCAGAGTGTTCATGGGTCAGGAGTCCACCCACAAGTTGGCTGAGACCTCTGCTCTGAAAACAAGCTCTTGGCAGGAGGTGCAGTCTTGTGTCAGGCTCAGAGTTATTTTCCAAACTCATGTGGTTTCTAGAAAATTCAGTTCCTTGCAGCTTTGCTTGTAGAATTTGAGCTGCCAGGTTCCTCGCTGTTTTCTTGCTGCATGTCAACGCAGGACAGTCTCAGTTTCCAGATGTCTTCCTTGGGCCCTAGACGCATAGCCCGCTTGCAACGTGACATCATACTTCTAAACTAGCAAGAGTTCCATCGGGCATGGACGGCGCTTGGTAAGGTAAGGGGACTGAGTATTCTAACATTTCTTAGTCAGCTTTCTTCTACAATGACAGATGCTGCACATGAGTCAGCGTAAGGGTGATGTTGGCTCACGGTTTCAGGACAGTCAGTCTCTTCGGGTCTGAAGTGAGACGGAACATCATGGTGGGAGCAAAGTCTTCACATCAAGGTAAGGAAAGGAACCACCCAGGATTTAAACGTCCTCTCAAGGGCATACCTCCAACAGTCTAACTTCCTTCCATCAGGCCCTACCTTACAAAGGTTCTAAGACCTCCTGGTAGTGCCCTAGGCAGATGACCAAACCCTTAGCACCTGGCCTTTGTGACCATATAATACCTAAGCTCACAACATTGCACCTTTAACCGTTCAACAGAAATTAACGCAGAGAGCCTCTGTCTAACAGGCCCCACGTGCACCCAAAGGCGGGGCGAACATCAAAGGTGGGGAATCTTTGGGGGCCATCCTAGAACGGTGGCTTTTAAAACACAGGATGTTCCAAGCCTCCGAATGAAGACCCAGACAGCCAGATAACCTAGCAGGTCTCCTTGTGTGCTTAAGAGACGGTCCTCACAAGCCTGGGCAACTGGTGTGTCAGCCCTCATATATCATCCACGTCCCCTTCAACTCCCCTGAGTCTCACAGAGTTTTGAAGTATCTTCAGCAGGATCTAAATTGGGCCCCTTTGCCATGGCTGGACTAGCCTCAGATAGTCACAAAGGCATCCTGAGTGTCAGGAAGCCACACAAGTGATGAGACTCTCTCCGGGTGGCCAAAAGCACTTCTTCACCATGTACACAGATATGACAGCCTGTCCTCTCCATTTCTGGAAGTTGCTGACCTTGGCTGCACAGTTTTCTTACTAACTGGTCCGCAACCTGCCCCTCACCTAGCCCTAATTTCCAGTCATGGTTTGCTCAAAGTTTTGGATTCCCTGTCCAACAATGTGTGTGTCTGGTGTGAGCATGTTTGTATGAGTGAATGCAGACGTGTGTGTGCCACAGCATGTGTGCAGAGGTAAGGGGATAGCCTCGGGTGTCAGACTTTGCCCCCCCCCTTTTAAAATTTATTTATTTGAGAGGGAGAGAGAGCAAGAGTGAATGGGTGCACCAGGGCCTCCAGCCACTGCAAACGAACTCCAGATGCATATGCCACCTTGTGCCTCTGGCTTACGTGGGACCTGGAGAATCAAACCTGGGTCCTTGAGCTTTGTAGGCAAGCACCTTAACTGCTAAGCCATCTCTCCAGCCCTCACCTTGTTTGAGAGAGAGTTTCTTGTTTGCCATGTCCCCTTGCACTGGTAGGGCTGGCCGGCCTAGCTTCCAAAGGGAATCTCCTGTCTCCACCTCCCATCTTCCTATGGAAGAACTGGGGTTTCTGACACGCATTACCACACCCAGGCTGTGAGGGTCAAAGCTCACACTTGGACAGCAAGTGCCTTATCCAGTGCCCAGCCATCTCCCAACACCCTCTCCCATCTCCCTAGAACAGTTCATTTTTTGGTTTTTTGAGGTAGGGTCTCACTCTAGCCCAGGCTGACCTGGAATTCACTATGGAGTCTCAGGGTGGCCTCGAACTCACGGCGATCCACCTACCTCTGCCTCCCAAGTGCTGGGATTAAAGGCGTGAGCCACCATGCCCGGCCCTCTAACAGTTCTTAATCAATTTATGATAGGATCCTGTCACCTGTGAGTGTTCCTTATGGAAGTAAGCACTAATGGTCCAGCAATCTTTTCCCCTTCCTCCACTTGCAGTTTGGCCACATAGCTCAGCCCTCTCTGGTGGCGAGAACTGATGGGTACCGCTTCCTATCTGACCCTAAGAGCTCCCCACACTTTCTTCTCTGTGCTCTTTCCTCTTGCCTGGGGCTGGGGGCAGATGAGGAGGGGATGCTAAGCAAAAGAGTCAAATGGTCAAATGAACTAATGGTCAGAGAATATAGACGTGGGTGTCTGGGAATCTCACCATCTTTAAATCATGTCTCCTTGCAACCCAGCAGAATTTCACCACAGCAAGCAATGAGCACTCAGAAAGCTTGAGTATTGGCACTGAAGTTCTGGATATCTGAGACAGATAACCTTAATACATTGAACTCCTTTTTTAAAAAATAATTATTTTTTTGCAAGGAGAGAGAGAGAGAGAAGAAATGGACACATCAGGGCCTCCAGCCACTGCAAATGAACTCCAGATGCAACTTGTGCATCTGACTTATATGGGTGAATTGAACCTGGGTCCTTAGGCTTTGCAGGCAGTTGTCTTAAACACTGAGTTGTCTCTCCAGCCCTGTATTGAACTTCTTGACCAACTTCATTACCTGAAAGTCATTTTCCTATTTGAGGGTTGGCTGAGAAACAGGAGCAGAATGGTCCCGACATATTGCCACATGATCTGGTTTCAACTGGAAGTCTTCTGGTTTATAACAACGTGGTATTATAATAATAATGTAGACAACAAAATATGAGTGCCTAGCATAGACTGGGTTATGCACGCGTGCACACACGCACACACACACACACACACACATACACACACATGCACACACTACCGCTGCTATTATCATGATTCTCATAGTAGATAAGAAACCATATGCAGAAACCTAAATACAGCAGTCATCAGACCCAGGTACTCACTCCCCTTTCTCAGCAGACATGCAGCCTACTGCTGTCCCCCCGTCAAGGGTTCCCTGCCACTGAGCCATCTGCCTTCTCTATGAGGAGGAGTAATAGAGTCACCGCTAGGCCATATGGTGCTTTCCTATGCGTTAGAACAAAATATTCCTTCATCAAAACACTCGGAAGCTATCTGCCAGCAAAATTCCTGGCAGATAAATAAACACATGCACCTCTTCTATGTATCTTTAGTCTACATGGTGGTGGCTCTTGGGTTATTCAGCGTCAATGTACACAAGTTTATGGGAGTTTCTAGAGAAGAATAGAATTGTCTTGTAGAGTTCCATGCGAATGTTCCTATGATTAGTTGGTAGTGTTGGGTCTTGGAGCCCAGAAGACGGTTTTTGTAGGAATTTTGTAAATATTTATTTACTCACAAGGGGAAAAAGAGAGAGAGAGAGAATGGGCACTGAGTCTTCAGGAATAACTACCCACACGTTGTAGCTCACTGGACTTCTCCCCAAACTGTGCTGACTCTGAGGTTACAAACCTAGAGCAAACCGAGTGGGAACAGCTACGGGACCTGTTGGTAGAACTAGGGAAAAAAGAGCAGCAGGTGACAACAGGGCCATGTGATGTTCTCTCTCCATCCAGAGACCCTGTTACTCCTCCTCTGTCTTGAAAACTGGAAAAGGAACTGGAAAGAAACAGGCTTAATGGAGTACCCTTGAAGATGACTCATAGGTGTTTGATTTCCAAGAAAGTGTGTCAGGAAAGTGCATGAGACGAGAAGGAGAGCGTGTGAAAAGCGAATACAGCAACAAAAGCGTGAAAGGTCCGGGGAGGTGTGACTCCCAGTGGTCGCTGCTATGTCAGTAATTAGCTGGGCTTTGGATTTTTATTCTTGGCATATGGATTTTTCTGCTTTAGGAAAAAGAATTGCTTTCAAGCAGAAAAAAAAAAATCATTAACATTAGCAACCCCAAAGTCTTTGGAAAGAAGCTTTTAGTCTCTGACACTTAATCTCTATAAACCTCAGTTTTCCCATCTGTGCAGTGGGAACAGCAGAAGTACCCTATTCACAGGGTTATTGCAGAACCAAGTGGGGGTGGGGGGTGAAGGATGTAGAATGTAGCAATTACCTTCCCTGTGGCTGGAACAAAATACCTGGCCAGAAGCAGCTTACAGAAGGAAAGGCTTTATTCTGGCTTACAGTTTTAAGAGGGAGTTTCTGTCACAGTGGGGAAAGCTTGGCAGGAGCAGACCAGCCAGCAGACATCAGCATGGAGGAAGCAGAAAAGATAAAGGGCATCTAATGGGAGTGGATTATAACACCCCAAGGCCCACCCCCAGTGACATACCTCCTTGAGCACGGGCCCACCTCCTAAAGGCTGTGCAAACTCCCCCAACAGCACCTCCAACTGTGGATCAAGTCCTCAAACACATGTGTCTATGACCTTCATAGACTCCACAGAAAACGTTCATGTGTTATCCAGCCAGCACTCAGTCCATATTGGTTGATGCCACAATAATAATAACAACAACAATAACATCGTACCTTTCCCCAGACTAGCATGGTATTCTCCCCTAGTCTTGTACCATGTAGCACAGCGTCCCTCACCAGTCAGCATTCAGTCCTTGAAAGTGATTCCACAGGAATACAAAACTGCAGTGAAGAATTCACTCTGCAAGTGACTAAAATCTGTGGGCAGCCCCCTGCCCCCCCACCCCCGCTGACCACACCTATGCCCTCCAATCCTCCTGGTGTGGAATGTAGCAGCAATTTTCACAGAGGCCAGTCTCCTGAGCCCGACATATAAAGAAGGAATAAGTCGTCCAGCGACAGGAAGAGCTTAGATAAGTGATCTCATTATGAAGTTGTATGAGTGAGTCTCCTTAGACCCAGGTCCAGCTTCTCCCTCTGCCTGCCCCTGCATGTCTGCTGGCAGATACAGATTTAAACATGGGGGTTCACTCATAGAAGGAGGGTCGGGAGCCTGGATATATAGTCAAGGATAGGAAAGCCTGGGCTTGGATCTCATTGCGCCTCTGCTTTAATCCCCCTTTAAGTTTTCTCTGCTAGGAAATCTCAGGGCTTCGTGAATGCAGAGCAGGAGCTCTCTCACTGACCTACACCTCCAGTCTAAGAGAACAGACATGAAGGACGGAAGAAAAGGAAGATGAGGTGCAAAAGTAAAAGACTCACCTATGCTGCAGGTTCAATGGCGTGCAACCAAAACAGCTGTGCGTGAGCAGTCCCCAAGGGGCTAACATCCCTCTCCTTTGACAAAGGTCAGAGGAGGACCTGGCTGTGCCATCCTTGGTTTCGTGTCCCTTAATCTCTTCACTCTGATCACATTTAGAGGCTCCAGCCTGAGGCCACACAGGTTCAAAAACCTCAGGAGAACTGTGCAGAGTTTGAGGATCACTGTAGTGATCAAGTGGCACCGAGTACCAAAATTGGCCAGCGTTCAATGTTTCTGAACACACAGTGACCAAGCAGGAATCTAAAACTGAACCCATCAGGAACCTGACGTGTTTCTGGCCATGCTTGCCCATGTGGCATCCTGTGACTTCACTGCAGGCTGGGGTCTGAACACAGAACATACACACTTCACACTGTGTCTACCATCATGACACCCAGAGCCAGTGAACACCTTGGTGTATGAACATCTTGGCTCAGATTCAAAACTATAGTGTGTTACGGATTATAATGTTTTACAGCTTTCGGTTTTCTATAAGTTTTCAACTGTTATGGAAGCATGATGTCTAATTATGTAAAACAAAGGCTTATAATATTTTCTTCCCACCATCCCTTAGCCTGTAAGCATCAAAACACTGTGTCTTTACATTGTATTGTGTTAGGATGTTGGATTTTTGCAAATTGCTATTTGATTTGCTAGCCTGAATTTCGTAAACTATTTAGGTTTGGGGTTAACACAGAATTCCCAATCATTTCTGTAACAGTCCTAAACATACTTCTGCCATTTTTTATTATGCATTTATACAAAATGGCATTCTCAACATTTATAATCATAAAATCAAAATATCAATCAAAATGACTAAGGAGATTTTAATCCCTTGTTCTGGGGGATTTTTTTTAAAAAAATCATTCTGTGTATGTGTGGTCCGGTTGTTGTTGTTTATTATTATTTTGCCTTTGACTCTGTCTTTAACAACATGAAAAATATTAAAGGTGCTTTTTACCTTGCGATAGCAAAAATTTAATATTTTACGTAAAAAAATGTGGGTTTGCTTTTATCTTTAAAAATGGCAAAATTACACGCACGACAGAGAATCGTTTCGACATAAATTTCTTTATGAGTTATTATCAGTAAAGGTATGATTGTGTTCCTATTTTATACACTTGTGTATCTGGGATGGCGTAAACTTTCTCTCCTGGGCTTGTCTGAAACAGGGTAGCAGGGCTGGCAAATGGCTAAGTGGGTAAAGTGCTTACCTCACAAACATAAAGAACTGAGTCAGGGTGCCCAGCATGCCCCAGAAAAGCCAGGTGCGATGTGGATCCTAGCTACAGATGACTGGGCTTCTGCGTGAGAAGGAAAATACTTAGCAGCAGAGGCCAATAAGTTAAAAAGGAGACATAAAGGGAAGAGAAAGGAAGGGAGGAGGATACTTAATAGGTTGGTATTGTATATATGTAAGTGCAATGATTGTGATGGGGAGGTAATATGATGGAGAATGGAATTTCAAAGGGGAAAGTGTGGGGGGGGGAGGGAGGGAATTACCATGGGACTTTTTTTATAATCATGGAAAATGCTAATAAAAATTAAAAGAAAAAAAAAGCGGGCTGGAGAGATGGCTTAGCGGTTAAGCGCTTGCCTATGAAGCCTAAGGACCCCGGTTCGAGGCTCGGTTCCCCAGGTCCCACGTTAGCCAGATGCACAAGGGGGCGCACGCGTCTGGAGTTCGTTTGCAGAGGCTGGAAGCCCTGGCGCGCCCATTCTCTCTCTATCTGTCTTTCTCTCTGTGTCTGTCGCTCTCAAACAAATAAATTAAAAAAAAAAAAGAAAAACAAAGCCAGGTGCGGAAACACATGACTGTATCCCCGAGCTGGGAGGCAGGAGGATCCCTGGGATTCGCTGGCTACCTAGTTTCACTGAATTGGTAAGATTCAGGTTCAGTGAGAGACCCTGTCTCCAAAACCAGAAACAACAACAAAAGAAGGGAAAGTGACTGAGGACACCTGACGTTGACCTTTGGCCTCCACACACGCGCGCACACACGTGCTCACATCACAAGCATCCATGCACACGCACACACACTCAAAGAAGGAAGGGGTCACAGGTGGAAGAAGGTTGAGAAACCCTGGTCCAGCAGGTGCAAGTTAGTGGAAAGTCCAGAACAGCAAGGTGCACATGAGCTGGTAGAAACGTAAGAAGAGGTGGCTCTCCCCGTACCTCCCAGAGAGTCTGCCCTTCCCTGGGCAGGAAGTGGGGTCAGCAAGACACTGCCCCTTTTCTGTCAGTCAACAAAAGCCAAACTGGCAGCAGACGTACCAGCAATCACCACGACCCTTATCACCCGAGACAAGGCAGGGGCTTTCCTTCTGCTGGACTCAGGAGAGAGCAACAAAGGAAAGAGAGTCCATAGTCCTGCAAGAAGGAACAGTGAGGGCTGCATGTTGCTTTGGATGTATCGTATGCCCTCACGACTTAAATCACCCATCTTCTACAATACACGTTACAGTATGATACTTTTTTTTTAAATTTAATTTATTAGTTTTCAGTAAATACAGGCTGTTTGGTACCATTGTTTAGGCTCATCTGTGATCTACCCCCTCCCATTGGACCCTCCTTGTTGATGTAAATGGGTCGTACATTGTGGAGTTAGCCCCCAGTTATTGGTATGATAAATATCTCTGCAAATCATGAACCAACATGTGACTCCAGAAAATTTATTTGCTTGAGAAATAAAGAGAATTGGCATTCCAGGGCCTCTAGCCACTGCAGTAGAACACCAGACACGTGTGCCAGCTTATGCGCACGTGTGACCTTGTGCAGCTGGCTTATGTGGGTTCTGGGGAGTCGAACAGGGGTCCGTAGGCTTCACAGGAAGAACCCTAAGCCATCTCCCCAGCCCTCCCCACCCTGCATGACTTTTTGAGGGGAGGAGAAAAACAAATGATCTGAAACTTGGAGAAACCCTTTAGGAAATTTCAGTGATATATATATATATATATATTTTTTTTTTTTTTGGTGGGGGGATATTTTAAATTTTTATTTTCTGTGTGTTGGGTCTGGGTATTTGTTGTTGTTGTTGACTCATTCTTTAGTAGTTTGTCTTGAGGTTAAAACTAAGGTTGGGGGGATTAAAAAAATTCCACAAAATTGTCAAAGGGTTGGGCCGGAGACATGGCTTAATGGTTAGGGCACTTGCCTGCAAACCCAAAGGACCCAGGTTCAATTTTCCAGTACCCATGTAAAGCCAGACGCACAAGGTGAATGAAGGAGCCCATGGATTAACTGGCCTGAAGAGAGGCTGGGAGGTTGGTGGATGCTGGAGTGATAGAAATGAGAACAGAGCTGCCCAAAGGAATGGGGAGAGAGGGAGGAGGGAGGTTGCTAGGCAACTTCCCAGGGGCAGAGGAGAGAAGTCTTCAGGGAGGAGGTGCTTTCAAGGGCAGCACTTTTTGCAAGTGGGTGGCTAAACGTGACTAGAACAAACAGACCCGGAGAGACTGGTCGCACCTAGCTGGCAGCCAACTGTTACCCCAGAGCTACTTCCTGCAATAACAAACAGTTAGAAAGGGGATCGGGGTACAGAGCCCCGAGAGTGTGGCAAACAGTCTGAGGAGCAGCTGGGATGGGAAATAAAAAATGAAAGCTGTTTGTTCTATAACTTGTGCCACAGAGGACATAATGGCCCAGCTGGTGGAGCCAAAAAGAGCTGTGGTTGAAAAATGCATCCACCAAGTGCCGACGAGGTACCAAGTACTGTCATGATCCTTAGCCATAGGCAACTCTTTGCTAACCCAGCTGGGGAGAAAGGCCTAAAGACATAGGCATTTCTGGTTAGCTGAAGTTACGGGGGAGAAAACAAAACCTCACAGGTGAGATCTGACCAGGCTGCAGAGCTGAGCTTGAATCGCAGCTGTGGGACGTGGCGCAACATGATCTTGTGGAGTTTCTGAACCTGTCATTTCTGGAATGCAGCCGATAATGGTACCTGTATCAGAGGGTTGCTATGAGAACTAAGCAAGTTGACAATGTAAAGTGCCCGGAATAACATCTAGCCAATAACAAGGTTTGTTCAGTAAATTCTAAAGAAGGGCTAAGAGCCGAGGCCAACAGCACAGCGCGGAAGGCGGCAGTAGAGCCTACCTGTCCACACACATCTTATAACCATGAACTTCAGCCAGAGGAGGCCTGTGAGGCTGGAAGCCAGCTCCCTCCCAATGTCGCTACTAACTGGCTTTGTGCTTATCCTAACAAATGGTGCACACCATGGAAAGACACCCCCACACACACCCCACCCTTCCCTGGGTGTAGATTCAGGTCTTTCAAATTCAGATGCGCAGTCCGCAGATGAAGGGCAGCTGAAGAAACAGGCATCCGTTCACTTGGCTTTCCTTCCTGCTCTCCATGCGCTGTCACCTGGATACAGAAGAACAGGTGTGTGTCACCGTACACTTCCTTTGCCACCAACAGAGTTCTGTACCCTCACTTGACTGTACAGAGTCCCTCTCCCTTTCCTTCTCCATCTTCAAACCTTCAAGGTTGCCTTGTGGTGTCCGTGGAAATTCATTCAGGCATTCTGGAATGTACGCACTGGAAGCTCAGCTTTTCCCGCCTTCTTGACCGGGCAAGCGCGTCACTGCTTGAACAGAAAAATAAATTTAAAAGTTCAGATCTGCAAATGGGCACATGGCGGCTTCCCAATCCTGTCGCCTTACAGGGTGCCGCGGTTTGGATAAGTGTTGCCCAAAGACACGTGTCTTGGCCCATGACGCTGCAAGGAGCTGATGGGATCTGTCTAGGATGTGATGGCTGGTCGAAAGAGGCCACTGGGAGTGTGTCTTAGAAGGGCATCCGTTGTCCCCACCCCACACACTCTCTCTGTTTCTCAGCCGCTGCGATGCCAACACCAGTGTCGCGTGGCCCCGCCTTATTGCCCAGCCTTGCCACAGGCCACATCAACAGCCAAGTAGTTACGGACTGAAACCTCCGAAGCGGAGAACCCAAACAAAACTTTCCTCTTTAGAAGTTGCTTTTTCTCAGGTATTTGTTACATCAGTGGAACTCTGACTGACATGCAGTGACATACCTGTCACCCAGTTGGCAGAATCCAAGGCCAGCCAAAACAGGCAACTCCAGCTGCACATATACCACAGGTACCCTCCTGAAGGAAGAGACAGGAGGAAAGGCCGGGAAAACCAAAGAAGGGAAGTCCTGAAAATGCATCATCTCCGTGGCCTGGACTATCTTGCCACTCTCCTCTCTGCCCCCAGAGCACGCCCATCAGACCACAGAGGACCATAGGAGAGAAAGGCACACTGTCTAAAAACCTCACTCCCAGGACACAGAAGATTTTCACACTAGGAAAACCCTAGCCTTCTGCCCCAAAGGAAATGTTTTGGTCCATTTGGATAAAGGTTGAGATTCGGATGCGCTCCCTGGATTCCATGCCTGAAGGCATCTGACTAAGGATGCGTGGAAAGCTCCTTTTAAATGCCTCCCTCCTGGGGTGAGCCATCATTTCTGTGTTAAAGTACCCAGGGCTTATTTGGGAGACACTGACTCGTTGCCATCAGCCTCTGGGCACAGACTCTCTTCAGGCCCCACATGGCCTGTTGGCTCCCCATCTGTCACACTGCTCTGGTACCCGTTTACAAGTCCATCGGACCCTTGACCTTAGGCTCACATCCAAGGCCATGTGGTTTTAGATAGCTGGTCTGAGTCATGCTGGAGGTACCATCTGTCCTATAGGAAGACCATCTTCCATCTCAGTCCTAAAGCGTGGGCTACATATTTTAATCACAGCTAGCAACTGTTACCTGCCAAAACAGAGACACCTGAACAGATAGGAAAAGCAAGGCCTACGAGACAAGGGCAACTTTCCACATTAGCTACAAGGCTCAGATCATGGAGGGTCTCCTGGAGAAAGACGGACAGAAAAATTATAATAAGTGAAATTAGAAGATTGCCCCAAAATAAGGAATTGTCAAGGTTGTCAGGAAAACACAGAAATATCCCTATAAATGGCAAAATAATTTAGTCAAGTTTTTTTTTTTTTTCTTAAATCTATAAAATTTGGGCTGGAGAGATGGTTCAGCAGTTAGGCGTGCTTCCTCCATGAGCATGAGGGCCCGAGGGGTCGGAGATTGCCCCAAATCTCCAGGTCCCACAGAAAAGAGCTGGGCATGGCCAGGCCTGTCTGTTATCCCAGCCCTGCGGGGAACCAGTTCCTGAAACAGCAAATAGAGATTCCAGCTTAAAAGCAAGACTAGGTGGAATATTGACAAGAGCAGGACTCCCAGCATTCCACTGTGGCCACTGCAGGGGAATGGCCCCCACTGTCAGTGAGCACAAGTGGGGAGCCACAAGGGCACATACGCCACATACACACGCACACACACGTGCACATGTGTACACACACACACGCACACAAGCAAACATAAAAAAAAATTCCCTGAAATTTAAATTACACGTGTTTCCCAAAGCATATGTGGTAGCGATATGGCCTTTCCCAATGGAAGATGGTGGAGCCCTGAAGAGGTGGAGCCTTGTAGAAGGAAGTCAGGCATTTGGGGGAGTGTGTTCTTCAAGGGATATGTTCTGGTCCCTTCCGGTATTCCTTGGCTTCTGAACTACCATTAGATAAGCAGCTTTCTCTGCCTGCCACAGGCCCCCACCATGATGTGCTGACTCTGCAGAGGCCCGAATGCAAGCAGGCCAAGCAGCCATGGGCTGCAGAGAAATGACATAAAAGCAAAACCACTGAGAAGGTTCTTAAAGTTGGATGGAGGTCAACATGTGCTACCTGGCTGCATTTATTAAGTAGTTTTATCAGACATGATTGGTTGCTTGGAACCCAGGGAGTCATGATAAGGGTCCTTACCCAGAAATCCCCTAAAATCCCATTTCTGACTTAACTTCAATGAGAAATGCATCAAGGCCTTAGCAATGGCCTTCAGGTACAGTTTTCTCCCTCCTGCCAAATGTTTTGAGGATTGCTCAGAGACAAGGGCCACACAACCTCCTTTCTGATGGTTTATACTTCTGCGACGGATGAGTGCAGCCTCCACTGTGTCCAGCCCTTGGGTCTTGGACCAAAATTCAGAACTCAGAAGAAAAGCTGAGGCCACAGTTAACACCCCGTTATATGTGATAGAGATAGTGCTCTACAAAGCAAAACCCTGCCCTACAGTTGCTTTCTCAACAAAAACCAAGAGGGAAAGAAAGAAAGGATAAGTGAAAGAATGAAAAGAGATAATGGAGAGAGAAGGGGAGGGGAGGAGAGACCTGGAAGAACTTTATGGATGTGACGAACATGATATGAAGTCCCCTCACTCTATGTATAATACATAACAGCTTATGTAGTTCTTTGTGGAATCTTCTAACAGCTACCATTATAAAAAGACATTATTGTTACTATATTTTAAAGATTTATTTATTTATTTGACAGAGGGGGAAGAGAGAGAGAGAGAGAGAGAGAGAGAGAGGGAGAGAATGGGTGTGCCAGAGCCTCCAGCCACTGCAAAAGAAATCCAGGCACATGCACTATTATCATGTAGTGTGCATCTGGCTTACGTGGGACCTGGAGAATCAAACCTGGGTCCTTAGGCTTTGCAGGCATGTGCCTCAACCACTAAGCCATCTCTCCACCTGTTACTATTATTATAAGCAAGGTTAACTAAAGTGTGAGCCTCAGGCTATGTCATCTAACTTTTAGAAGTGTCCTGACAGAATAAACTTTTAGAACTCAAGTTTTAACAAGGCATGGTCTTCACACCTATAAGTAAGTCCCAGCATTCAGGAGACTGTAGCAGAAAAATCATGAATTCAAGTCCAGTCTGAGCTACATAACAAAATCCTTCCCCAGAGAACTAACATAAATTAAAGAAAATAGTAAATGGGTGAATAAATAAATAAGGGCTTGCCTTAGCACCAACACACACACACACACACACACACACACACACACACACACCCCAGGATCACACAGTACCCTTTTGGAATATGCTCTGCCTCCTCCAATGATTTAGACATTTCCACATGGCTCCACCTTTTCAATTACTTGTTTGTTTATTTATCTATTTATTTATTTATTTATTTATTTATTTTCGGGTTTTTGAGGTAGGGTCTCACTCTAGCCCAGGCTCACCTGGCGTTCACTCTGTAGTTTCAGCGTGGCCTCAAGCTCATGGTGATCTTCCTACCTCTGCCTCCTGAGTGCTAGAATGAAAGCCTTAGCATACAGACATCTGAAGGACATTTGAGATCCACAACTTTAGCATTTTTTATTTTGTGAACAGCAAAACTCTGGGAATATCTTCTGGCCTTGGTGTCTAGGGTCCTCCCTTCTGCTTCTCCCACTCATCTCCAATTACTGCATGGCTTTCCATGATGACGCCTCCTCATCTTTCCCACCTCTGAACACCTCTCCGCTCAGACCTTCCAGCCCTCTCCTTTCCTACTTCACCTCTAGGCAATCCTGTCTGGGTTTGTGACTCTCCCTGTCACTTCCTAGAGGCTCCCAAAGCAGCCTGCGTAGTGCAGGTTTTGGCTACCCCACGGCCCACTTGGAGCCTCACACGCTGGTGTCCACGCTGAGCTCTGGGCTGGTCTGCCTGGGAATCGTTTATCTTCATGGTCTTCCTTCCTTTCTACCTTTGCAGTTGCTCAGAACAAAAACCATAAAGGGGCTGGAGAGATGGATCAGTGGTTAAGGCACTTGCCTACAGAGCCTAACAACCCAAGTCTTATTCCCCAGTACCTCGGTAAAGCCAGATGCACAAAGTGGTGCATGTATCTGGAGACTGTTTACAGTGGCTGGAAACCCTGGCCTGCCCATTCTTTCTGTCTGTCTTTCTTCCTACTCTCTCTGCTTGCAATATATATATATATATATGCTTGCAATATATATACCTGGTATTTTATTTTTCCCCCCATCCCTTGAACATGTTATTGGGGCTCCCTGCGGCAGCTTGAGTGTAAAGCGCCTGTGATTACTTACTGGTAGGTGGAGCCTTGCTAAAGGAGGCATGCCACTGGGGGTGGACCTGGATGTTTACCAGTCCAGCCCTAGTGGGCGTTCACTAGCTAACGCAGGCTTGTTGCTCCTGCCCGACTGTCGACATATGAAGATGTGAGTCAAGTTGTCTGCTCTGCCGGGCTTTCCCAGCCACACGACAGCCTGAAATGAACCTTTTCCCCCCGCCACCGCTGCTTCTGGTCAAGCGTTTCGTTCCATTACTGAGAAGGTAACTGCTACATTCCCTTTCCACTCCACGTGTTCTTACTATTCTTTCTGCCTCTGCTTAAATGTCACCTTCTCCATGAGCTCCCTCCCCTGGCTACTGGGCCCTATTGATATGCAGCACCGTGGGTCCTTTAAATTTCTTCTGTCTCCACAGTTCTTGCCTCTTCTTCTGCTCCAATTGCCACTGAGCATCCGACTGTATGGGGGCCAAGGTCATGTGGGCACAACCTGGCAGCATCCTCCTGCATAGCAGACCATATGCCACCCGCCTTACACCTCAGGCTTCCCTTCCTTACGTGTGCCAGGTGGCAGATGCCACAGGATATGCTTGGTGCCCACATGGGTACAACTAAGGATTGTGAAATTAGCACCCCAAGAGATATAGGAACCTATAAGATCTCCCCTTCTCCTCCCTCTGGTGAGACTGCTCTGAGGCACAGTGGTTCCCATGGCCTCTCGGAAGCCAGCCCTGTGAGCGATTGCCCTTGACGCCGAGCAGCAGCCATCACAGAACACACACACACTGTACTAATTCTCCTCCCTTGCCTGCCTTGCTCTGGCTTGCCTGGAAGATTCCTCACCAATGTAGGAGGAGCACATAACTCTAGGTTTTTGTTTGTTTGTTTGTTTTTTGAGACAGGGCCTTTTGTACACCAGGTTGTTCTTAGAACTCAGTGTGTAGCAGAGGCTGACATTGGGTTTTGATCCTCCTGCCGCTCCCTCACAAATTCTAGGGTTAACAGGCATCCACCACCATTCCCAATTTATGTAGCGCTGGGGATCAAGCATGTGAGGCCAGCACGGTGTCACTGGAGCTATATTCCTAGATCATACGCTCTAGTTTTAAGGGCTGTGTTCTGGAAAACTCATTTTCTCATTTTCCTGGATTGTAAGCCCTCCACAAAAGGACACACGTGTATATGCACAACACACAGACACGCACACTTCCTGTCCCTTCTCTTTAAGTTTTTCTGTCAGTGCTCACCATGATGTACTAAGCCATACACATATGTGCATGAATGCTGATTCATTTTGCTGGCCGTCAGCCTCCTCACTGCAATACAATGTTCATGAGCTTCTCTACCGAATTTACCATTGTGTCACAAGTACCTATAATAGAGAGAGTGATTAATAAATGTTTGTTGAGGGCTGGAGAGATGGCTTAGCGGTTAGGCGCTTGCCTGTGAAGCCTAAGGACCCCGGTTCGAGGCTCGGTTCCCCAGGTCCCACGTTAGCCAGATGCACAAGGGGGCGCACGCGTCTGGAGTTCGTTTGCAGAGGCTGGAAGCCCTGGCGCGCCCATTCTCTCTCTCTCCCTCTACCTGTCTTTCTCTCTGTGTCTGTCGCTCTCAAATAAATAAATAAAAATTAAAATAAATAAATAAATGAATGTTTGTTGAAGGAATGAACAGATGTGAAAAGGATCTTGGACTGAAGAAACTCTATGGAAAACCACGTGCATCGATAGCCACTGGCTTGAGAGGAAGAAGCCTCCTGAAGATAGGCAAAAGCAGAGGCCACGCTGAGTAGAAGGCCTTCTGGAAGTCAGTGGCTGGCGGCAGGCTAGTTGGTTCATGTCCCAGAGGTGACAGCATGCAAGGGACCTTACAAGACCACATCCACTCATGGCTTACAGTCTATGAAGCTGATATACTATTTTCACCACCACCCCTTTTTTTTTTTTTTTTTTTTTTTTGGTTTTTTGAGGTAGGGTCTCACTCTAGTCCAGGCTGACCTGGAATTCACTATGTATTCTCACGATGGCCTGGAACTCACAGCAATCCTCCTACCTCTGCCTCCCGAGTGCTGGGATTAAAGGCATGCGCCACCATGCCCCACTTAACTTCACTTATTTTGAGAGAACTATGACAGGCCATTATCATCATTCACATTTTGCAGATCTTTAGTATAATTTGCATTGTTTAGCATTTAGAGATAAAGCATACTTGACTTTAAGTAATGTCTTTGTTAAAAAAAAAAAAAAAAAACTTCCCAGCAGGGCTAGAGTGTTCTAGTTACATTTTACCCAGAAAATCACCTTTCATGAGAAGAAAATGCTAAGACCATATCAAATGTTTCACGGATTCAAGTCTGACATAAATAAATTCCGAATGGGAGATGGGAGAATTGGCTCCGCACATCGTCCCCGTGGCATTAGGAGGGGTTATCCCGCCCTGTTGTGCCCTGCCAAGGCAAACACAGGCATCTCTGTGATCATTTTGAAAATCAACCATATCAAGAGGCTTTTTGTAGCAGTCAAGCAATATTTATTTGAAATACAGACTGCCTATGAAACGGCTAAAATTACTTGTCTACGGGAAACAAGATCAATAGGGAATGAGAGGGAATTGAGAGAGTCTGGAGATGACTATTTTATATTGGGTGCAATGTATTGCACCAGGAGCATTTCTAATGAGGAATGTAGTGCATTTCAGCAGAAAACTATCTGTTACAGCTAAGAGGTTTAATTGTTGTAGCAGAGAAATCTTCAAAAGCAAAATATCTTGATTTGAGCAAGTCAGTCACCAGACCTCCTTAAGGACAACAAGGAGAAATGAAGACCTTCACATGGCCAGTGTGGCAATTGTTATAGAGTTATATATTGTTCACATGATATATAGTTCACTTTCTGGCACATAATACCTAGTCTATAAGTAGAAGTAATTATTATTGACTTTATATCAACTACCAGAAGTGAAGAACTATCTGAGAATTATCACGTGTAAGACAAGTTAACTACAACCATTATCACTGAGGTGGAAGAACTAGGGTTCAGCCAACCCTACTGAGATGTTAAGCCAGAGAGGAGGGCAGGGAGAATGTCTGAGACCAGACCTCTTGATTGCTGGTAGATTAGAATGAGGACCCAGAGAATATCTGGCCTGTGACAAGTCCAGGTGAGGACTCTCAGTCTGGAAGGGTCAATCTGTTTATTACTATACTATTCATCATAGCCAAGCTATGGAACCAAGCCTAGAGGCCCAACAGTGGATGGATGAATGGATAAAGAAAATGTGGTCCAGATGCACCATGGAATTTTGCTCAGCTATTATAGTGGATGAAATTATGACACTTGAAGGAAAATAGATAGGAATGGAGATATCATTATATTGAGTGAAATATGCCAGATTCAGACAGGTAAATACAGCATGTTCTTCCCACATTTGCGGAATCTAGGTTTAAATATATTGCTTGAAAGTAGGAAGGGGACTGTGAGGAGGTAGAAAGGAAGGGAGAAAACAAGAGAAGTTAATGGAATGATGTGACTTGAAGACAGAAGGAGAGACTGTTTAGGGGGAAGAAGTGGACCAGCTAGATGGGGGAGGGGCAGTGGGTGGTGAATAAGAGCAAAGTATAATGTACAAAATATGTACAAAATATGTCACAGTGAAACTCGTTACTTTGTATGCTAACTGAAAACATTCATTAAAGAACAATAAAAAAAAGAGAAAGAAGGGCTGGAGAGATAGCTTAGCGGTTAAGCGCTTGCCTGTGAAGCCTAAGGACCCCGGTTCGAGGCTCGGTTCCCCAGGTCCCACGTTAGCCAGATGCACAAGGGGGCGCACGCGTCTGGAGTTTGTTTGCAGAGGCTGGAAGCCCTGGCGCGCCCATTCTCTCTCTCTCCCTCTACCTGTCTTTCTCTGTGTCTGTCGCTCTCAAATAAATAAATAAAAAATTTAAAAAAACCATAAAAAAAAAAGAGAAAGAAGAGCAGTGGCTGTGGGAGATGAGAGGAGGCAGGGTGAGATCACAGAGGAAGATAAGGATGCTCTGGAGACTGATGGGTATGACGTACTCATTAGCTTGATAGTGGTGATGGTTTCATGGAGGTCTGTGTACACCAAAAGTCGTGCAATTGCACATGTGTATGTAGTCTTTTGCAGATCACTGATACCTCAACAAAGCAGACGTGGGAGAGAAAGAAAAGGGAGAGAGGGGCTGGAGAGATGTATTAGTGGTTAAGGCACTTGCTTGCAAAGCCTAAGGATCCAGGTTCTATTCTCCAGAACCCACATAAGCCAGATGCACAAAGTGGCTCATGTGTCTGGAGTTCGCTTGTAGTGGCTGGAGGCCCTGGTGTATCTGTTTCTTTCTTTCTCTCTCTCTCTGTCTCCAATAAATAAATATGTTTTTTAAAAAAAGAAAAGGAAAAGAGGAATAATTGAACCATGCAGGGATGTCAGGATGCTAGCGTTGGGTCAGGAAACAAGAAGTTAGAGGTCTGCTCCAAAGTGAGCTGAAGAGTTGAATGAAAGCACAGGATAAGATATGACTGGAGTCTTCTGCTCTAAGGTGAAGACCTGAGAGAACACTAAACAAACAAGGTGACTGTGCCTCTGAGACAGCGGGCAGAGCTCAGTGATTCCCCTCGGGGCTCCTCAGTACAACTCAAAAGGTGCAGGCTGGAGTGATGAGACCTCCAGGATGCCGTGTTCAAACATGCTATAGGGAATGGCTATCTTGAAGGTGATGAGCTTCAAAACTGAGTGTGGAGGTGATGTTGGGTGGTCAGCTTCAGAGACACCAAACCTCACTCCCTAATCACCTGGGGTGCTTGCTAACATGGCCCTCCACCACCACATACCATTCCTGACCCCAGAGCTGCTGGGCCAGACTCTCCAGGAGTGGCAGCTAGACATCGGGACTTTTCTTGAAGTCTCCCGGTAATTCTGAGTCAGCCCATGTTTGGGGGTGCTTGCTCTAGACACTGACACATTTATATCTACAGCTTCTTTCCACGACCCAATGAATACCTTAGATAGTTGAAATGACTTTTGTGTCTCATGCAAGACCTCTTAGGGAGACTTTTTTTTTTCCTAGATAAGAGGCCATGAGAAAAATTTAAAGTATGGGAGCCTCATGGTTCGGATTCTAAGCAACATTAAATATACACCAAAAGTTTTTTGAAACTTTCCTTTAAAAATATTTTATGTACTTACTTGTGAGATAGAGAGGGAGAGAGAGAGAGAGAGAGAGAGAGGGTAGGAGAGAATGGGTGCCCCTGGGCCTTCAGCCCCTGCAAATGAACTCCAAATGCATGCACCACCTTGCGCATCTGGCTTATGCAAGTAATGGGGAATCAAACCTGAGTCTTTAGGCTTCACAGGCAAGTGCGGTATCCACTAAGTCATCTCTCCAGCCCTTAAAATTTTTCTTCACTCTGGAAACTTCTCTGCCTCTCCAGTAATGGTATCTAAATTTCCCACTCTCCTCTAATCCCACACCAACCTCTTCTCTGAACTATGTAACATTGGCAAGTTTTGTTCTACTATATTCTACTGTTGCCCTCCACTGTAGATTGGGCGAATTAGCAGGCTCAATTAATAACACCCTTCTTTCCCAGAAAGTTAGAGACTAATGAGAAATAAATGAATGGGCCATGGGGAGACCACGATGGGATTTTCATGGCTTGATGCCTTTGCTATTGAAATAACTGAAGTCACCATGAGACAGAACTGGGCAGGCTCTGCACGCGGCCACAGGGAAGCCAACAAAAAAGCCAGTGCTTCCAGTAGGTGACTGTCTCCAGAGAGCAAAGGGCAGCGAGGACACAACTGGGCATGCATAGGCTCTCCTTGGCTCCCAGCTGGAACCTTCCTTTCTTAGGAGGCGGAAGAGTCCTGGCCAAGAGAGTTGCCCCAGCGAACTTCCTCCAGGTGAACGTGTCTCAGAGGTGGGGGAAGTGCTCCGGTCCCTCTGCTCCCTTATTTATTCCTCATTTTGTATTTTCTCTAAAGTGCCTGTTATGGGTGTCAAAAAAAAAAATCTAAAACAACAAAGAAAGAAAGAGAAAGAAAACCAAAGAAAGGGAAGGAAGGAGGAAAAGGGCAGGTGATGGGCGTGACCTGTAAGCTTTCTATGGTTAGCGTTTTGACACCGAAAGGCAGACAGCCTGAGTTCAAATCCTACCTGAGTTCCCTGCTGGCTGTTCACCTAAGGGTTCCCTTATGTGTATCATCTGCAGAGGTGAAAGCATTAGAGTGAATAGAGATTGACAAATTACGGCCTACAGGTCGGTCTGATCTGACATCTGTTTTGAAGGGAGCAGCCACGCTCACTCGCTGATGAGTTGCCCTGTGCCTTCACGGCAGAGGTGAGAAGGTCTCATAGAGGTCTCGTAGCCCGCAAGGTGTGAAATGTCCATCATCTATCTGGCCCTGGCCGAGAGAAACAAAGTGGCTCAAGTGACTCTATAGTCAGGCTGCCCTAACATTAACTCCATTTTACTTTGTTTTAGCCTAAACTTTCATTCCTTTTAATCATCTCTTTGAGCCCTTTCTAGACAGTTCCTTGTTTTGAGATTGTTTTTTCATCTATAAGTTTTAACTCCTCAATAATTAACTCTTATAGTAACTCAGTCTATCAGTATAACTTTTTAACTTTTTCTACCACAATTTAGACTACAATAGCTCCACTTTTGAATTTTTATTTATTTATTCAAGAGAGAATGAGAAAGAGGGAGAAAGGGAGAGAGGGAGAGAGAGAGAGAATGGACACACAACCAGGGCCCTCTAGCCACTGCAAACGAACTCCAGACACATGCACCACCTTGTGCATCTGGCTTTACATGAGTGCTAGGGAATTGATGTCAGGTCCTTAGGCTTTGTAGACAAGCACCTTAACTGCTGAGCCATCTCTCCAGTCCAATAGCCCACTCCTCAATCCTAAAAAGAAAACTCAGGACATATCTCCCTTCTCTACAGCAGCTCTCCAGTCCTGCCCTTAGAGTTCAGCATGGCCTCCCTGTTGTCGCAGTAGAGCAGCCCAGGCCTGCTGGGGCCCTTCTCGTGGGCATTGTCTCATTGGCTTTAGTTCTCTCCACTGGACATTGCGATACTCCAGGTTGGATGTGTGTCTTACTCACTGTTGCTGTGTAGTATCTTGCACAAACCTGAGAAACCTGGGGAAAGCATGCTCGGTGAACATAGTCATCATTCTCCACCACACAAACACACACACACACACACACACACACACACACACACACACACACACTACAAGCCATCAGCAACCAAGGTTTAGCAACCACAGAGAGACAAGGGCTGGCGTCCTGAGCAAGCCCCTCTGGACTTTGTCGCTATGGCTGTGCCAGGTAGATGTTCGTATCCCAGCCCTGGGTCTTTATTTTCATTCTCTTATGCCTCAGCTTCTGGCCTAGCGGCAGTCCCGCTCTCGCTGGAGAGTCAGCAGCCTACAGATGGCGTTCCCTTGGGCTCTTATGGGGACATCAGTCTTCTTCCCTTGGGAGATGGTAAGTCCATATCAAGTTGTGCATAAGGTGGGCATTAGTCCTGGGCAGATGCTGCCAGCGAGGGCTCAGGAATGCCCCTCTGGTGCCCGGTTTCTGGGCCTCATGTTCCACAGCGAGTATGTGAGCACGTTCTTATACACCTGCTGCTGCTTTTGCATGCTCCTGGTTGTTCTCACTGAAAAATGTTACGCCATGTTGATCTGTCACGTCACCAAAGCCAGCCCTTGGCATTCCTACCAGGACGCACTTCCCCTGGACTGTGAAGGAGTTCAGGGATCTTGGGCACTCCCCTGATCCTGTTTCTCCCTGAATGGAAATGTGGTGGTTTGAATATAAAAGGTCCCTCAAAGCTTCATGTGTTTGTGATTAATTCCCAGCAGGTGGAGTCTCTGGGAGGCGGAGCCTTGGTGGGGAAGGTGTGTCACTGGGAGTGGGCCACGGGGCATTAGGGACAAACCCTGCAGCCTCTCTTAGCTCTCTCTCTCTCCTCTCTCCCCATCGATGTGGATACGTGACGTCTGGTTTTCTGCTCCTGTCCACCATAATGAAACCCTCCCAAAACCATAAGCCCAAAATCAGCCTTTTTCTTCCATAAGTTGCTTCTGGTTGGGTGTTTGTCTCGGCCATGAGAGAGTACTTGTCACAGGAGGGTAGATGGTCACAAAGGCCCTCTGACTTGAATGTTGAGTGTCTGAGATCACAAGAGCTGGCAGGGCAAGAGATTCCTTGAAATGGGCTTAGCAGCTGGCGTTGGTGTGACCTGCCTGGGGATGTCATCACTTGCAAAGTCCTCTGTCTGAAGAATGCCACCCTGGCATCCTCCCTCTGGCTGCCTCTTGCCTAAGTCCTCGATGCCATGGTAAAATTCCTCAGCAAGCTGAAAGTAGACAGAGCCTTCCCGGAGCTCCTTGGGGTTCAAAGATGAAATCAGCGTTTGCCTCCAAGTAAGAATCCATCGGCTGCTGTTGCCAACCAGAGCTGGTTTCTTTGAGAGGAAACAGACTCCCCAGATCCTTGCAGGTCACCAGGTCAACAGCTTAACACGCGGAATCTGCAGCACCCATGGTCTCATGCACTGGAACCTGCAGATACTCTGGAACTTTCTCTTTCCGCTCAGTGGTCTGGCTTCCCAGCAGGGCAGGGCTAAACCCCACCCGCCACATCTTTCATATGAGCCGCAGGTCCCACCGGGCAGATTGCAGACCTGAGACAGAGCTAGAAACTTAAATATCTCTCCTGGGCATCTGGCACGTGTACTCTCCATCTTGACTTGAAGGAAGATTTCCCCCCCGCCCACACACACACCCTGCTTCCTTTTACTTTATGGCATTTTTATTCCCTTAAGATTCAGTAAGTAGGAATGTATTTGTAAAGTAATGGGTAAAAATGATTACTGGGTTTTAAAAATGCTTTTTCTGATGTCCCAATCTCTATTTATCTCAACAGTGACAGTTATACTGACAGCCACACTTACTCATGATCCACATAAATCTTCATTGCCTAAAACTGCATCGAGCATTATTTGCAAAGTAGCATCCCTGAATGACTTCCGCCATGATGTTCAGCGCCTTTGCTAGCCGGCCTCTGCAGGGGCTGACAATCTCTCAGCAAAGCCAGCTCATGATACGATTCCATTTGGGGCACAGAAACGGCTCAGGGCTGGCAGAGGAGGCTGCCTTGTTCAGATAAATGGCCCTAAAATGACAAGATCATCCCAAGCTGACTGCTATAGCACACATCCCAGAAACAGACTTTATTCTGACTGGGGCAAGGCCACCGAATGAGCCTTTTTTTTTTTTTTAATTAAACCCCCTCTGAACCTTACTTATTAAGACTTTTGGCACACACTGACAGTGGAATTTTCCCAGCATGGCTCTTTTGGGAGCTACCTCGATGACTTTGGCAGAAAAATGACATATAAATAACATTTAGGATTATTATTATTGGGCTAGGTTCTTATCCTGGGTGACTCTGGGAATTCTAACGCTCCAATTTGCTTGTTATAAATATTGTGCCCTTCACCTTCCTCCAAGTGCATGGGGACGAAGTGGTGGAGGCTATACAAGGTGAGAACAGGCTGTTGTTTGGAGGATCTTTTAATTGAAGATAGTCTGAGAGCCATTGTGCATATGATCAAATGAGATAATACAGATTATTCCCTCATTTCAGGCAATTCATTCATTCTCCAAGTCTTCAGGAGTATGCATAGCAGGCAGGATTTACACCTGGTTTAGGAAGAGCACGCAGACGGAATTGGGTCCACAGATGATGAGATTGTGGGGCAAATGACACCAACCTGGCCCCAAGGGGGAGAAGTGAGGACTCATCCTAAGGAGATCACATCTCCAAAAGTAAGGTGGACAGTGACTGAGGAAGACACTCAATGTTGATCTCTGGCCTCTATATTCACTTGTATGCACATGTATACACACATGCATATATGCATGCACTCACACCACACACATGCACACGTGTACACACACGCACATGCACCCTTCCCTCAAAGAAAGGACTCTGGGGCCTCTGACATAGAAGCCACTTGAGGGATGAGACCATCCCTGCCATGACTGTCACACAGTCTTCCTAAACGCAAATCTTCCTTTCTAAACGCTAATCTCATGTCTCACATTTGAGCAGAAATGTTACATATAGCAGAAACCAATTCTGGCTAGCTTAAGACATGAAAAAAAAATTTGTTTTTGGAAGGACGATGGCATAGCTCACAGAAGCCAAGTCGAGCCAGTTCTTTCAAAGGCATAAGAAATAAGGACTTAGAAACTAGTCAAATATTCTTAGCTGTTTCTCTCTGAACAGAGTTAGTTTTCCCATTTTCCACACAAATGACAAAGGATGGATATCTTCATAGCTTCTGAGGTTGTATTTCTTCTAGCAAACAAGCTGTACAAATCAAAATACTGTACATGCCAATCCTAAACCTCTGGCAGCAAGATTTTAGCTGGCTTTGCTGGGATCAGTGGTCATCCAACCAGCTATGGTCAGGAAGATAGGACCAGCTAGTACACATCTGGCTGCATCTGCCCACTCATGTGAAAAGAGCAGGTCAAGGAGAAGGGCCTATGTGAGCCAGGTGGATGCCTCCCCTCCCCCACATACACAGCATCTTTTTAACAAGGTACAGTTTGACTATACATAACAATTCAATTTTATACAGACAGCCCAAATGGCCCTTTGGAAGTGTGACCTCTAGAACTGGGGACTTGTCTCCATGGGTAAAGAGCTTCCTACGAAAATGGAATGACCTGAGCTCAGATTCCTAGAACCCCCCTTAGAGCCAAACATAGCATTTGCGTCTGTAATCCTACAGCAAGACTGGAGTTGGGTCTGGGAGAATTCCTAGCTGCCCACAAGCCTGGCACATGCAGTGGTGAGCAACAAGGCAGCCTGTCTCAACCAGAGAACTTACGCCTGAGCTTATGGGCCACACATGAGCCACGGCCTAGGCACACCTATGCTCACACCCATGAATGTGCAAAGATTTTTACAAGCCATCTACCTCTAGTACAGATAAACAGAAGCTGTCTCCAGCTGATAGGCGTCTTTTCTTATTTTGAAGATATCTCTTGCACAATAGACTCAGTAGCTTTCCTGGGGGGCCCCTAGTGGGGGACTTACTTTCAGCCCTTGCCACAACATACAATGCCTCTTCCCTGGGGCCAGCCAGCTGTGGCACAACTCCAGGAAAGCTGGGGTAGGGCAGGTGTAGCATTTGGTAGATGACCCATCTGGGTACGGACTTGAATTCTCAATAGATGATCTTAAGTTCTGAGCAAATCAGTGGCCTGTGGATCTGAGATATTTTGTTTCTAGAGGCTTCTATGCTGCAAATAAATGATTCCACCTTCTTCTTTCTCTTACCCGCCCTCAAATGTTCTTTTTTTTTTTTTTTTTTTTTTTTTTGTTATTCCCATCCGGGGCTCTTTCTCCCTACTTCTCTGAATAACATTGAAAATGGAGCTATAAGAATGGATATAGCAGCTCTTTATCTGTCAGAGAGAGATTAGCTAAAGATAGTTATGGGCCCCAGGCAAAGATAGAGATGCAGTCTGCCTCTTAAAGGCTTGATTGGGAGGGTTTTATTGTTATTATAAAGATGCACTTTGCTTTAAAAGTTTAGAGCTAAGTTTTTTTTTTCTTTCTGTAGTCACAGGAGGTCATGCACTTTTTTTTTATTAGACGCTTTTTGGTTTGAGGCTGTGACTTACTTAATAGGACGTGAAGTGAGGACTAGGGGAAGTAAGTAGGATCTCGAAGGAAAGCCTGTTTCCTTCCATCTAAACAGGGGACTCACCACTGTGAGCTCTGGGCCTCTCGATAATGTGTGAGGTCACAACCTTCCATCACAGAACAAGCTCACTGCAGGGGTGAAAAATGCATTTTTTTTCAAATGGTAAGGCAATGAAAAAGAATGACCTTTTGATATCCTTTCTAGCTCATGATTCCTTTGACTTTTTGTATTATACAGCTAATGATCATGAACAAATAGCTATTGCGTATAAGAAGCATTCAAAAATATAATCTCTTTATTTTTATGGGTTTTACATTTTCATGTCCATGGTGTTCATAACCAGCTCTCACCATCTCTTACCGTCATTTAGCCAGTAACTACCACAAGTCTTTGCTTTTATTTCTCTTCTTTTATTTTTTTTTAATGTGGTCATATATACACAACATAAAATTTACTAGTTTAACTGTTTTTAAGTGTTCAATTCGGAGGCATTAAGTACATTCCACACAATGTGTGCAACCATCACAAGCATCTATTTCTTCATCATCCCAAACAAAGACTTTATATCCACTGGACAGCCATTCCCCATGTTCCCCCCCACCCCACCCCAGCATTCCCCAGTAACCTCTGTTTTGCTTTCTATCTCTAGGGCTTTGCTCTTCTACATGTCTCATATACATGAAGTACAATACGTAGTCTACTGTCCAAATTCAACTCCAGCCTCACCTCCATTCCCATCCGACCACCACACCTCTGTACCCTCATGAAGAGTCCTCCGGGCCTTCCGTGATATCGGATCTCTTAGTTAGACCTGCTCTATGCACACTGTCTAATGAGTACGAAGCCCTGCAAGCAAGAGGTTCCTAGCCTTCGATGCTGAGTAAAACAGAGCTGCCACAGGTGACATCACAATGCTAGACTTTAACGCAGTTTACCTAAGAGCTTCTTCCAGAGCCCAGCCATTTCATGTCCTTCCTGACCCAGTTATGAAAGGTACCTCTGGCAATCTCTGGTGTGTGTGTGGGGGGGGGGGGTAGGTAATGCAGTACGTATACACATGCATGTGGTATGCCCATGTCCTGCGTGTGCCTGCGGAGACTAGAAAGAGACGCTGTTGCCTTTCTCTATCACGTTTCCTCTGTCTTGCCCCTCACTGAACCTGGGCCATTCGTTGCTTTTGTTGTTCTGTTTGTTTGTTTGTTAGACTGCCTGACCAGCAAACCCCAGAGAGCTTCTTGTCTGTAACTCCTTCAGTGCTGAGGTTACAGGCACCCAGCCACCATGCCCGCTTTCTGTTCCTTTTTTTTTTTTTTTCAAATTTCATTTATTTATTTATTTGAGAGCGACAGACACAGAGAGAAAGACAGAGGGAGAGAGAGAGAATGGGCGTGCCAGGGCTTCCAGCCTCTGCAAACGAACTCCAGACGCGTGCGCCCCCTTGTGCATCTGGCTAACGTGGGACCTGGGGAACCGAGCCTCGAACCGGGGTCCTTAGGCTTCACAGGCAAGCGCTTAACCGCTAAGCCATCTCTCCAGCCCTCTGTTCCTTTTTGTAACATGGATGCTGGGGAACAAACTTTGGTCTTCCGTCTTGGGCAACACTCACTCACTCTCCTGCTAAGCCAACTCCTCAGTCCCCACCCCAGTCATGTTTTGTTTTATTTTATTTTATTTGAGAGAGAGAGAGAGAGACAGAGACAGAGGAGAATGAGTATGGGTGTGCCAGGGCCTGTAGACACTGCAAACAAACTCCTGATGTGTGCGCTACCATGTGCATCTGATCACTTACATGGGTACTGGGGAATCAGGCCAGGGTCCTTAGGCTTGGCAAGCAAGTACCTTAACCACAAAGCCATTTCTCCAGTCAATCGTGTTTGAACCCTTGGCGTCATCCTCTCTGCACACAAACCTCAGACGAGAAGAAATGTTACCCGGGAAGGTTGTGGGACCAGGCTGCTTGGATTTTGTGGCTGAATAATCCTAGCCAGGTCGTCTAACTTTTGCGATTCCATTTCTGCTTCCGTCAAATGAGAGTGATGAGGACAATGCAGTTGTGATCTTGCTGAGCTCTTATAATGATAAGATAACCTGATACACATATCCTACTAATAACAGTGCCTAGTGCTGAGCCAACAGGTGTATAATGCTGTTGCAACTGCCATCTATTTCTATAGTGCAATGATCCCTACATCTCTTTTTAAAGAATTCTTGAAAAAAAATTGTAGGGCTGGAGAGACAGCTTAGCAGTTAAGGAACTTACCTTTGAAGCCTAACAACCCAGGTTCAATTCCCCAGTACCCATGTAAGCCAGATGCACAAGATAGCATATGTGTCTGGAGCTCGTTTGCAGTGGCTGGAGGCCCTGGGGTGTCCATTTGTTTTCTATCTCTTTTTCTCAAATAAATTAAAAAGTATACAATATGTTTTATTTACTTATTTATTTAAGAGAGAGAGAGAAAGAGAAAATAGGTGCACCAGGGCCTCCAGCCACTGCAAATGAACTCCAGACGCATGGGCCCTCTTGTGCATCTGGCTTACATGAGTCTTGGGAAATCAAACCTGGGTCCTTAGGCTTCACAGGAAAGTGCCTTAACAGCTAAGCCATCTCTCCAGCCCTAATAATTTTTTATATTTTATTTTAGAGAGGGGGGTTCAGATAGAGAGGAAATAGGTGTGCCAGGCCATCTCTCTAGTCCCCTACATCTCTTTGGTCACAGATTCCTTGTTGAGAGCCAAACATCACTAACACTTTCTGATGCAAGTAACAGGAACATGACTCCACTTGGCTTAAACTAGTCTAGGCTATGGGGTAAGACGGCTTCCAGGGGTGGCCAGAGCTCTGTACTTCCTCCTGTAGAGCTAGGAAGAGAGAAGAAGTAAGTTAGCTCATCCCTCCACATGGTTGGTGGACCGACTATAGCAGTAGCCAAGGAGTTGCAGCCGAGATCCCCTTGAGAACTTAGGATGCAGTTGATGCCTGAAAAAAAAAAAATCAATGTGATCAGAAAAATGGGACCAAAGCAACAGCTTCAAGTCTCATAGCCCCAACGTGCAGCACACAAACTCAGAAGACAACTTCACAAGTTTTACACTTTCCACATTAACACTCCATGGAAGATATTTTAAATGTCATCCATTTCTTTAAAAAAAAAAAAAAATCAGACTTTCAGGAAATTGTATATGTGAAACCCATGTGTGTGTGTGTGTGTGTGTGTGTGTGTGTGTGTGTGTGTGTGTGTGTATGTGTGTATGTGTGTGTGTTTTGCCAGAGATGGAACCCAGGACCTTGCACATACTAGGCAAGCTCTCTCCCACTGAGCTTCATCCCCAGACCACAACCATTGTTTTGACTCTTCTTAGAGCCAGTGATACTGAATTGCATGTCAGTATTATGCTGTGGGGTCTCTTCTTCATCCATAATAGTGTTAGGAATAAAACCACACTTCTCCTAAGAAACTTATTCAATTTTATTTTATGGGTGATGCGAAAACACATATTTTCAGCGTGTTTTCTCTCCCCTCGGACCTCTAAGCACCAGTTTTATTGCGTAAGTTAAGGAAAGATGGAATTAGTTTTTCTGTGTTCGCACAGGCATCTGACTGGAGGGATCAAGCATGAGAGATGAAATAAAGAAATGAAGGGGCTGAAGGGATGGCCTAGTGGTTAAAGCATTTGCCTGCAAAGCCAAAGGACCCTGGTTCGGTTCCCCAGGAACCATTAGCCAGATGCACTAGGGGGCACATGCGTTTGGAGTTGTTTGCAGTAACTGGAGTCTCTGGCGTGCCCATTCTCTCCTGCTCTCTCTCTCTCTCTCTCTCCCTTTCTCTGTCAAATAATAAATAAAATACTTTTTTAAAAAGAACTGCTAAGGAGAGCTACTTAGACATAAATTGAACCTAGACTATCAAAGTGGAGTACATAATGGATCCTAATGCACCATTGAGCAAAATCTTGGTAAATATAATAGTAAATCTAACGTCAGTGTCAGAAACATTAAAAGACAGACTTGCCAGGTTTTTTTTTTTTCTCAATTTACCTTATTGCACTGAGGATACAGCTCAGTGGATAAAGTTGTTTGTCTTACAAGTATGAGGGTCTAAAGTCAGTACCCAGAACCCATACGGGGAATAAATAACCAGGCGTGGTGGCACACGCGAGTAATTCCAGTGTTGGGGAGGTAGAGACAAGTGGATCTTGAGTGCTCACTGGCCAACCATTTTACGCTACTTGGCAAATTCCAGGCCAATGAGAGACACTGGCATCAAATCTGAGGAGCTATATTCAAGGCTGTTCTCTGGCACCTACATGCCCAGATGTACACCTACCTATGTACCCACATGTGAACACACACACAGTATATCTATTCTTTTATGTGCACATATCTTCCATCATTATCTAATGCTTATCTTCAGCCTTATTTTTTTTTTTGCCTTAAAATTTTCTTGCCGGGGCTGGAGAGATGGCTTAGCGGTTAAGCGCTTGCCTGTGAAGCCTAAGGACCCCGGTTCGAGGCTCGGTTCCCCAGGTCCCACGTTAGCCAGATGCACAAGGGGGCGCACGCGTCTGGAGTTCGTTTGCAGAGGCTGGAAGCCCTGGCACGCCCATTCTCTCTCTCTCCCTCTACCTGTCTTTCTCTCTGTGTCTGTCGCTCTCAAATAAATAAATAAAAAATTTAAAAAAAAATTTCTTGCTTGACAAAATTCCAGTATCCCAAGTCAACCATCCTCCACAGTTTAGAGGGCTTCCCCCTAGCCTTTAGAAACTATGCAAACATATGCTTATTTTTTTTTTCCCCAGAAAGACATTGACTAAAAAGGACATCCATTTCAATATATGCATAATATTAATGTCATATTCATTACCTTTTGATTGCTAGTTTGTTCAACAAGAAGTCTTATCCAACAGAGTAGACGATAAGAGAGACATTGACGTTAGTGAAATAAAAAGGAAGAAACAGGGCTGGAGGGATGGCTTAGTGGTTAAGGCACTTGCCTGCAAAGCAAAAGGACCCAGGTTCAATTTCCCCAGGATGCATGTAAACCAGATGCACAAGGTGACACATGCGTCTGGAATTCGTTTGCAATGGCTGGCTGGAGGCCCTGGCATGCCCATTCTTTCTCTCTCTTTTGCTCTCTCGCTCCTTCCCTCCCTCTCCTCCTCTTCTCTCTGTCAAATAAATTTTAAGAATAAAGTTTTTTTTTAAAGGAAGAAACAAGCCAGATGTGGTGGTGCACACCTTGAATCCCAGCACTCGTGAGGCAGAGGTAGAAGGATCACTGTGAGCTCAAGGCCACCCTGAGAATACATAGTGAATTCCAGGTCAGCCTGAGCTAGAGTGAGGCCCTAACTCGAAAAAAAAAAAAAAAGGAAGAAACAGCATCATCATTATTCACAAATAAATATGATTTTGGTGTAGAAAAATCCAATACAATGCTCAGTTATCAGACATTGCAGCAACTGTGCAACCACAAAGTCTTCTCTGTGTCCTTTCTCATTTTTATTGCTATGCATACAAGGGAGATCATGTGGCATGTTAGAGCAGGCCTAGATGTCAAAATGTGGTAGTTGGGACTGGAGAGATGCCTCAGTGGTTAAGGTGTTTGCCTGCAAAGCCTAACAGCCCAGGTTCGATTCCCCAATAGCCACATAAAGCTGGATGCACAAAATGGCACATACATCTGGAGTTTGTTTGCAGCGATTGGCTGGGGGCCCTGGCGCGCCTATTCTCTCTGTCTGTCTCTCTTCTCTCTCTGCTTGTAAATAGAGAAATATTTTTTAAAGTGATGTTTATTGTTATTTGTATTCCGACTCAGACATCCTCTTAAACCAAAGTATTTCTAGGAAAAAAAAAAAAGCACATTAGTGTATGAAAGCTATTAGAGAACATTCCAAAGCTGTCAAGAATGGCTGACTAAGGGAGGAGAACGTTTCCATCTGGGTGTAATTATGTTTTACAAAATGCTATATGCATACGCTGTTTTGTATAGGGGAAAATACCTTTTTGTATGTCTATGTATGTGGTTTGTATTTATGTGTATGCACATGTGTGTACCTGTGGTTGCATGTTGACATGTGTGTGGAGGCCAGAGGTTGATATTTAGGGTCCTCCTAATTCACTTTTCAACTGAATTTTTTGAAAATATTTTTCATTCTTCTGTATTTATTTGAGAGAGAGAGAAAAAAAATATGGAGAGAGAGAGAGAATGAGTATGTCAGGGCCTCCAGCTGCTACAAACGAACTCCAGATGCATGCGCCCCCTTGTTCATCTGGCTTATGTGGGTCCTGGGGAATTGAACCTGGGTCCTTTGGCCTTGCAGGCAAATGCCTTAATCACTAAGCCATTTCTCCAGCTCCACCTGAAGTGTTTAGACAGAGTCTAACACTGAACCTAGAGCTCACCAATTCAGCAAGGCTAGTTAGCCAGTAAGCCCCAGGGAGTCTGTTTTCACCTCCTCAATGCTAGGTCACAGGTTCAGGGCTACCACACCTAGCCTTTATCTGGGGCCTGGGGATCCAAAGTCAGGTCTTCATGCTTTCACAGCAAGTACTTTATCCAAAATACAGACATTGGAACTAGCACCACCCCACAAATGTAATTTAACCTACCATGTTGATGAGGGGCCTCTTAACTAGCCAGAGAGCTCCTGTGATTAGGGACTGTTTTCTTCCTCATTCGTTGCATCTTTGATTTGCATTTGAAAACAACAAATTTTCTTCATTCTTTTTTCTTTTGCTAGGTAAGGTTTCACTCTAGTCCAGGCTGACCTGGAATTCACTGTGTAGTCTCAGGCTGGCCTCGAACTCATGGTGATCCTCCTACCTCTGCCTCCCGAGTGCTGGGATTAAAGGCATGTGCCACCACGCCCAGCCCTTCTTCTTTCTTTAGTAGTGTGTGCCTTAATTTCTTCGTGCTCTGCTTCCTAAACTTACATCAACAAGAATATGATAGACTCTTATAATAATGCTTTGATGAAAATATATAGTCTCACATTCCAGGGGGGCTATCAGGGTGGAGAAACAGTCAATCGTTCGGTTGAGAAAGTGCAGCCTTGTCTAAAGTTTGGCCATTAAAACAAATGGGTTAACCATTGCCCTCTTTGGGCTCCTTTATAAAGATTCCATTCTGGTGGAGTGGACAGAAGCATTGAGCAGTTCTGTTCAAAATCTCCCTCAGCAATGGAAAAAAATAGAAATAGACAAAGGAAAATATGGTCTGTCCAAACCTAGACCAGGACCACCTTTTACAGAAGTCCCATCTCTCCCTGGGACAAGGTGGGCCATTAGGAAGATCAGAAAGGAGACTGGCCAAACCAGGCTTGTTTCAAAGAGCGACTTTCCACAGAGAAAGCCTTGTTCAGACGTGTCTGCCAGAGTCTGTTCTGTAGAAGCCATCATCGTCCAAGTTTTCAGTTTGGACAAATCCTTGCAGTCTTATATCCAAGCACTTGGCTCGTGAAAAAGAGTGAGCAAACCCATCTGGAAGCATCTTTTGGTAGACAGAAGTTGGGAGGATGGGAAGCTTCCGTGCTCATCCTTCTCCCCAGAACAGGAAGCCCATGCAGAGGGCAGCAAGCAGCAGGTTCAGGCCAGCATCCCTGCCTACCTGGTGCCCTTGGAGAAGTGAGTTGTACGCGGATGACTCCCTGGTATGTGTCTAGCCTTAGCTCTCACTCAGCCTCTGCCCGGGCCACCATGGTTACGTTCACATCCTGTTGTGGTGGGAGTTTGGCTCATTTGTTCAGAGACTCCCATGCAAAGTGGTAGGGATGGCTGAGAAACTCGGAAATTCGAAGTCAAATCTAGACATACTACGCGACAGGGATTATGTTTTGCCTTCAGGTCTGAAGGGTTAATGTGTCATGAAATGACTTGACAAACTAACCCTGGCAAAGGCCACCCAAAAAGTCCTTGGGCTGCAAACTGAAAAATACCTTGCCTGATAAGAACATCTGGCAGGTAAAAGATCCCTGCCAGGGGCTGGGCGTGTGGTGGCACACACCTTTAATCCCAGCACTTGGAAAGCAGAGGTGGGAGGATCGTCAAGAGTTCAAGGCCACCCTGAGACTGCATAGTGAATTCCAGGTTAGCCTGGGCAAGAGTGAGACCCTACCTTGGGGAAAAAAAAAAAAAAAGATCCCTTCCAGGAACCATAGAAGGGGCAGACCTAACCACAAAGAGAAACAGACATGCCAGGCTGAATGACCCTGTTCCCCTTTTATTTTATTTTTCCCTATTGTTGCTGGTTCCTTTCCCCCACCCCCTGTCCCCCCCCTGACCCCATGAAACCTTCAGCCCAGCTGTACCTGGGTGCACACGCATGGTCTCACTTTCACTCTCATTTTCATGTCGCTGTGGTCAGTCCCAAATCCAACAAGGTTTAGAGAGTGAGTTTAGGAGAGCTGAAGACTTAGTCTTACCCAGCAAGTCACACTGTAGCATGTATGGCCTGTGTATCAGGACTTTCAGACTAAGGTTGACTATTTTGCATAATCTCTGTTCAAGAGACCTAAGAATCTAGAAGTTGGAGATGAGACTGACCAGCAAATAACCATGGAATAGAGCTACATTAGACATGCGTTATGAGAGAGCTTCAAACCAATTATGCATCCAAGGGCTATGGCTGAGCAGGTGGACAGAAAGTGCTGGATCTGGTGCTTGACCACTATGTGGCTTTGGACAATAATATATCGACCAACATTTGCTGAGTACAGTTAATAGGCCAGGCAGTGTGAAAGGCATTCTCCCATGCAATCTGTATTCTAGCTATAGAAGGAGCTTTATTTTTAAATATTTTTATTGAGAATTTTAATCCATGAACATACTGTAATGTGATCATATTCCCATTCCAATTACCCTCTTTTGTCCCCTATCCCCTGCCCCTTTTTCACTGAGTCCCCTCCTCTTTCCAAGTAGTCCTTCTGCTTTGATGTCTCATTCTTTTATTTTTTTTTTTTTTCCTTTGCTGCCCCCTGTGTCAAAAGGTTGACCGGCTCAAAACAGTCTTGTGAGGGCGACATCAACCACTGTGGGGCCATGAATGGAACAGTCGGTCCATGTCTGGATGACAGTGCCCCAGAGTACTCCTTCCCATCCATCCACTCTTACAACATACTGTTAGCCCCTCTCCAGAATATTCCCTGATCCCTAAGGATGTGACAGAGATGTCTCCTTCAGTGTTGAGCTGTCAATGGCCTCTAACTTTAAGCTTTGTTGAGTTTTTAAAATTTATTTTATTTATTAGCAAGAGGGGGGGCGGAGAGAATAGGCACCCCAGGGCCTTAAGCTGCTGCAAATGAACTCCAGACACATGTGCCACTTTGTGCATCAGGCTTATATGGGTCCTGGGGAATCGAATCTAGGTCCTTTGGCTTTATAGGCAAATACCTTAACTGCTAAGCCATCTCTCCAGCCCCCTTTGTTGAGTTTTTGAAAAATATTTTTATTTGTTTGAGAGAGAAACACAGAGAAAAAGGCAAACAGAAAGATAATAATAGTGGGGGTGCCAAGGCCTCCTGTGACTGTAAAAAAGTTCCAGATCCGTGTGCCACTTTGTGCATCTGGCTTTACATGGGTACTAGAGGATTGAACACCTGGGCCATCATACCTTGTGAGAAAGTGCCTTTAACAGCTGAACCATTTCTCCAGCTCTTTGTTAAGGTTTTAACTTTTTTTTTTTTTTTTGGTTTTCTGAAGTAGGGTCTCACTGTATCCCAGGCTGACCTGGAATTCACTATGGAGTCTCAGGGTGGCCTTGAACTCACAGCAATCCTCCTACCTCTGCCTCCCGAGTGCTGGGATTAAAGGCGTGCGCCACCATGCCCGGCTAAGGTTTTAACTTTTTAATGTTCATTAATTTATTTATTAGAGAGAGTGAGAATTGGTGGGCCATGGCTTCTAGCCATTGCAAGTAAAATCCAGACACATTGCCACCATGTGTATCTGGATGACCTGGATTCTGGGGAGTTGAACCTGGGTCCTTAGGCTTTGCAGGCAAGCACCTGAACTACTAAGCCGTCTCTTCAGCCCTTTGTTGAATTTTGACTCTCCTCAGTGTCTACCACTGTGGTAGTTTGAATGGACATCCTCCAATATATTCAAGAGTTTTATTAAAGCTTCTTGGATTTCCAGCTACCTGGTAGGAAGAAGTGTCACTGGGTGGATCCTGGGGTCCAGTCCTAAGGTGTTACTGGGGGCGGATCTGAATTCAAGGCTAAGATATGCAGAGTGCTTGAGCTCTGTCTGGGGTTCTGGAGTGTGCTTGTGTGTGATGTTGATTATGGTGTCTCTCCGTGTGGACCCGTGGAAGGGGACCAGCTTCTTCTGCCATTATGGAACTGCCCCCTGGCTCTGTAAGCTTCAAATAAATTCTTTAATCCTCCCTTAACCTGTGTCTGGTTTGAAGGTCCATCCCAACAACATGAAGCTGACTATGACGGAACTGATACCAGTGCTGCACAATGAATCTAACCATGTGGATTTTGGTCTTCTGGAACTTTTGTTTAGAGGAATGAGCATGGACTTGGTGCTTGCAACTGAAGATGCCTTCCAGAGCGGTAAGCCAAGTTTTATGGGCTGTTCTGGCAAAGTGCAGAGTGAATTATACTTGGAGGCTTTGCTTATGAACTTTTTCAGGGGGAGGAAAGACTGCAGAAAACTTTGTTGGAATTGGGCTACTGGCATACTGAATTCTGCTGCCCGTGCCCAGAGAATTTGTTCAAGGTTAAATTTGACTTTAAATTTAAGATTTAAAGTTGGAAAAACTCTGGCAAGTTTAAAATTGCTGGCACTAAGAGTGGTTACTAAATTTGCTATTGCTAAGGAGATATTAGTGTGAATAAGGATGGCCCCACTGCTTTATATTGAAACAATGGAAAGGAGGCCTGAAGAAAGACTGAATGGTAGAAATGCGAACTCTTGAAAGGAGTTGGCTGAAAAGAAGGAACTTGCTCTCCAAGGTTACAATTTATTTCTTCCCTGAATTGAGAATATGGCTGTGTCCTGCATAGCTAGTATTGGTTTCAGAAGCATGAAAAATGCATGGGATAGGTCATCAAGTGCACATGGTTCCAGGAGCCACTGCTGAGATGTGCTATATAAGCAGGGCATGATGGCCCTGATAGGCCACAGAGCTATTGGAAGATGGCCCATGGTCTGCATGGAGGCCCAAAGATGTTTTGGATATACCATGACTGTTCGAGGACTACCATGGAACGCTGTTGGCTCCGGATGGAAGTTTTCCCTGACTACTCAGCCCAATTGGAGGGGCCGAATTGGGAATTCTGAAGACTGTCCATCACTGGTTATGATACTGCACATGTTTGATGTTTACTTAATGGTTATTGAGTTCGCATTGGTCCAGTCTCTCCTAATTATGCCTTGTAGCAGTTGGAAGTGTTTACTCTGTGCCTTTATATGTTGAAAGTATATGACTTGTATTGATCATACAGAACTCATAGTTAAAGAGACAGTCTTAACTCTATAGGAAGACTATAGGACCTTTGAAATTGGACTGAAAACAAAAGACAATGTGAGATGATTATGAATCTACTGGGGACAAAGGAAGGAATGTAGTAGTTTGAATGCATGCCCCCCAGTAAAGTCTATTAAAGTTTTATTAAAGCTTCGTGGACTTCCAGCCACCTGGCTACAGGAGGCATCACTGGAGGAATTCCAGGGTCAAGCTTTAAGGTATTACTGGGGGCAGATCTGAATTCCAGCCTAAGATATGCAGAGTACCTGAGCTGTGCCTGGGGTTCCTGGAGTGTGCTTACTGATGGCGGTTCTTCTCTCTGTGTGGACCTGTGAAAGGGGGCCAGCTTCTTCCACCACTAGGGAACTGCCCCTGAATCTATATGCTCCCAATGAATCCTTTCTTCCTCCCATAAACTGTGTCTGACTTGGGGATTCATCGCAACAACGTGAAACTGACTATGACAACCTCCGTCTCCACAGAGAAGCTTCTCTGGCTAGCAGTGAAAGCAAGGCTCATAAAGAAGGGGGTTTATGTAGACTACAAAATAGAATTAGAAGCACATGTTGAGATGGAATTTGGAGGTGAACATTAATGAAAGGAAGGGGGAAGAAGTTAGATTGAGTAGAGGAAGAAGCAGCATTTAGGTGAAGACTGCAGAAAGCCTTGGAGCTCTGGAGTACGTCACCTGATGGAATGTTCCACACTGGGAATGGATCTGCCCACCTCAGTCAATCACTGAGCACAGCCTGTCTCAGAAAGATACAGGTTCCAGCAAGGCAGCGATTTTCAGTGGAGGGAGACCCTAGAGGAACTGACCGGTGAGGAGAATGTCCTAAGAAGAATGTTTCTACATCTTCTGCAAGCAAGTACCCTTGCCAAACTGCTAGACGGATTATAAATTACTTCTGTAAAGTGCTCAGCACACCTAAGCATAGCTAGCTAGTGTTCTTTTAGCCAGAACCTAGACACAGAAAACATCATGGTAACTTCTGCAAGATACTATTCAGCGAAGACTCCTTTCACATTCATTGGACTATACAACTTGTAATTTGAACTGAAAACACCATTCCTCCAGGTTCTATGTTTGACCACTTTGGTCCCCAGCTTGCAGCACTGTTTGGAAAGATAATCTTTAAGATGTAGACCTTTGCTGGAGGAAGTGGGTCACTGGAAGAGGGCCTTAAGGTCTTATAGCCTGGCCCTACTTCTTGCTTATCCAGCTTCCAGCTCCATGCCTTACTGCCATCCATGAGACTTCCCCTCCATCTGTAAGCCAAATTAAACCCCTTCTTTCCTAAAGTTGCTTCTGTTTAGGCATTTTGTCCCAGCGATGATAAAGTAATGGACACACTCATTCTGCCCTTCCTTGTCCATAGCCCACAGGTGCCGAAACCCATTCCAGCTACCAAGTGCAGCCCAGCAGCACAGAGAAATGTAGCCAAAGAACCAGGCAATTAGCAAGCAGAGGTGGCCTTGTGAGAGAAAGTGGGTCCTGGCTGCTGGTGGATTTTTTTTTTTTTTTCTCTTAAGGTAACATAAGATGGACTTGGCTTCGTGAGCATTTAATAGGAAGGTTTTATAAGAGATAGTGTTTATGGAGAAGTACTTTGGGTAAGTGGGATGTCACTTGGTCCTCACCAGCAGGACCGTGAGGAGGCAGCAGCAGCCAGTGGACAGGAGCCCTTTAAATAAAGCTGAGCTCGGCAGGAGCCAAAGAGAGCAGAGTCTGTGTGGACTTCAGGGCCGAGAGGACAGTGATGGGGCTGGAGTCAGAAGCGAGCCCACATTTTTCAATTACTCACAGCAAGACCTGCTCTTAAAATACAAAGATGACAGGTGAGACAATAAGGAGCAGGCCCGTGGAGCAGGTGCCTCACATGCACAGAGAGAAGCCGCGTGCTTAATGTCGTCCATCATAGCCATTCAGCGGGAACTAATTGTCTGATGTATGTGGCATTCAGAGATGATTGTTAATTTGCCTGTAATATCTAATTAAGATAAGGTGAGAGTCAAATGGTTTCCTATTTTTATGTTCTTTTCTACTTGTTAGGAAAGCACTTCCTACTTCTCAAAGCATTTCCTGGGTATAATATCTAATTGCCTGTGTTTCTCTCTCCCTGTGGGCTCTATCTGTTAGGCATTTGCAGTTTCTCCTGCTGCTAGACCCTGCTACCTATCAGAGCAGCTTCTGAATTTGTTGCTGCCAAACCCTGGGTACAGGTAGCCTCCACCCTCAGCACCTAATTCTCCTTCCATCACCTTTGACCCATTTCAGTATGGACTCCATGACCACTTTCAGCAGAAAGCATCAAGTAGGTACCAACAAGGTCAAACCCAGTGTTTTCATCATGGTCCCTCTGAAGCCCCCTCGTACCTCCTTCTTCTTTGAGAGCTATACCTGATTTGCTCACGCCAAGTGTAGCCAACAAATTTGAAATTGAGTGTCTACTTCTATCAAGCTGGTCATGAATACCTGGAGTACTGTGTTAAGGAAAAACAAATTCAGATTACATCAAGGATGCTGGGATTGATTAACATGTCTGTCACAGGAGCAGAAAGGGGAGAAGTGTCATGCACTCTATGCATGCACCTTTCTGTATTGCATCATCTTATTTCCTCGAGCTTCTCTATGGTTTCTCCTTTTCTTTCATTGCTTAGGCACTTGACTTCTTGACCTCCATTGGGGCTACTTCTACTGCAGGCTTTCATATGGATCCCAGGGAGAATCAAGTGAGGTGAAGTATAAATGCCCCCACAAGCCTGATGGATTCTGAACAAAGAGCTATCACTCTTATCACCTTTGTTTCATCTACTATCCTCACAGTCCCTTCATTAGACAGCTTGTTCTTTCCCTGTGTAAGTTATCTGAGCTCTTACTTTGACTCTTAAGTCTATTTCCCAAGCTCTGACAGCTCACCCATACTCCAGAAAGGAAGACAAAGCAAGAACAGGAAGTAGAAATGTATGCAAAAAGCAAGCAGGCGAGCCCACAAAACGACAGAAGGTAAGATTGCCCTCTTGCCTAGGCCTTTGTTCACTTGTGTGTTTTCAATCGAATGAGAAAGCCTTAGAAGAATTAAAAAAAAAAAAAAAAAGATGACTTTTTAGAAAATTATTGTCCTCATACCTCTTGCTGAGAGATGATCGCTCTACCAGAAAGACTGCCTTCAGAGTGTCTTGACCTGTGAGTCCACCATGAGGACCCTGATCGCCTCCTGCTTCCCTTCTGTGTTCTTCCCAACCCGCCCCCTTCCTCTGACCTGCTGCGAGCCTCCTTTGAGTGACTCTCAGAGGGTAGAAAGGCTGTGTGATAGAAGAGACAGAAACACAGGAGTGCTCCTACATCAAAACACAGAGAAGATGGGAAATATAAGAGGGGATGCAACCACTAACGAGGGAACCCTGCTTTCCCAGAGCCCACTGTCCTAACCTGGCCCTGGCTCTGGAGATGCCATGTTGGCCAAACCCCCGTGGGAGGCCCTCAGTGTCTCCTTTGCCACCCCGAGGGTATCTGCAATCTCACCATTTCTTGTTCCCCTAGGGCAAGGGGCCAGCAAAGCTTATGGTGGCCACGGATGGGGCTGCTGCTCAGGCTGTTCTCCTTGCCTGAGCATCTGGGGGGATCCTCACTGACCCACCCCAACCCCGGAAGAGCAGGGTTTCCCCTCGGTGGCCTTTCCAGAGATCTGGCTGTAGCAAAGACCCCGAGGAGCCTTCCTGGTGGAAAGCTTGCCATTCCTGCTTCAGCTTCCAGCCACTGGGAAGTTTCGCACCTCTTAGGCGGACCTTTCTGTCGGACAGTTAACCTGAACTGCAGGGTCTCCTCCTGAGCATGATGCTGACATCTCCAAAGTCTGCCAAGTGGTCTGGCCCCTGGGCTCTCGGGGAAGGTGAGCCAGTGAGACTAAGCTTGGCGGCTGTGACCCAGGCACACAGACTGGGCATGGGCTCTGAAGCACCTCAAGCCTGAAGCTCTCAGCCGGTCCTGATCCTCCCCCACCGGAAGGAAAAGTCCCTGCTGAGCATAAACACATCCCTTGCCTTATGCCATCAAACTGCTTTATAAAGAAACCCATTAGCCACCCTGGGCACTGTGTGTCCTCTGGGACCTCCCTTGCATAAGGATATTTTATCTTTTTAATGAATAAAACATAGACCGATTGCCTTAAAAAAAATTTTTTTTAAAGTGCAGTGGTAATGAATAATTCTCAGGAAGGACTGGGGAGCTTGGCCTGTGTTGGATGAAAGCTTGGAGAGCCAGGCTTCGGGGGTTCCTGCTCCGTGGCTTAGTGAAGCTGTTTGGCCCAGGAGTGTCTGCTGGGACTGGGATCTGCTGCACTTTCCTTCCTCTCTCTTCCCTTGCAGAGAGCCCAGCCCCGTGTGGCAGGTGCTGCTGACTGTTGAAGCCGTTGTCCACCCACCATCTCCTCTGATCGTCACTTCTTGCCTGTCCCTCTCTCCCAGAAGCTCCATCTAATGAGCAGCTATGAAGACAGACACACACACACCCCGCCCCAAATCTCTGAATTCCGTGGCTCAGAAGACGCTGCTCTGCTCTCAGACACAGACATAACCACTAAGGAGCATAGACCACTAACGCTTGCCATCCTCTCCCGGAGGAGCCTCAAGGGCTAGGAAGATGCAAAACGCCGCGATGGAGGAACAGGGAGGGCGGTACACAAAGCAGTGTGACAGTTAACTCGGCCGTCCACCTCTCTGCCTTGTACTTTGTTATTGGAGGGAAAAGTAGGGAAGGCCTTACAAGAATCCGCCATGCACCAACTTGGAGCGTGAACATGGCCACCTCCCATCATTTTCAGGGTCCAGTACAGATGCAAATATTCAAAAATCAGAGAACAATAAGAGATCGAAAATGTAACGCTTTGGGGCTGGGGACATGACTCAATAGGCAGTGCACCATGAGACCATGAGGATCTGCATTTGGATCCCCAACAGCCACCCAAAAGTAGAAGCTGGGGAGGCAGAGACAGGAGGGTCCTTGGAGCTCACTGGCTATCAGTGAGAGATCCTACCTCAGGAAGCTGGGGAGATGGGTCAGCAGTTAAAGGCCCTAGCCTGCAAAGCCTGACAGCCCAGGATTGATTCCCCAGTACCTGTGTAAAGCCAGATGAGCAAAATGTTGCATACATCCAGAGTTCATTTGCAGAGGCAAGAGGTCCTGGTAAGTACCCCCCCCCCTCTTTTTTACAAATAAATAAATATTTCTTTAAAGATCCTATCTTGAGGCTGGAGATATGGCTCAGTGGTTAAGGCACCTCCAGAGCCTAATGACCTGAATTTGATACCCCGATATCCACATAAGCCAGAAGCACAAAGTGGCACATGTTTGTAGTGGCTAGAGGCCTGGTATGCCCATATTCTCCCCTCCCCCCTCCCTCTTATAGCTCTATCTCTCTGCTTGCAAACAAATAAATAACATTTTTTGTTTATTTATTTATTTATTTAATTTGACAGCTACAGACAGAAAGAGAAAGAGGGAGAGAGAGAGAGGGAATGGGCATGCCAGGGCTTCCAGCCACTGCAAACGAATTCCAGATGCTTGTGCCCCCTTATGCATCTGGCTAACGTGGGTCCTGGGGAATTGAGCTTCAAACCAGGATCCTTAGGCTTCACAGGCAAGCACTAAACCGCTAAGCCATCTCTCCAGCCCCCTTTGGTAATTTTTTGATTATTTTTATTTATTTATTTGAGAACGACAGAGAGAAAGAGGCAGAGAGAGAGAGAGAATGGGCGCGCCAGGGCTTCCAGCCACTGCAAACGAACTCCAGATGCATGTGCCCCCTTGTGCATCTGGCTAACGTGGGTCCTGGGGAATTGAGCCTCCAACCGGGGTCCTTAGGCTTCACAGGCAAGCGATTAACCGCTAAGCCATCTCTCCAGCCCAAATTAAAAATTTTTTAAAGAAGGATCCTGTCTCAAAAATAAGGTGGAGAGAAAAAGACACTTGATGTCAACCTCTAGCCTTCATATGCACACATATACACATTACTATACTCACACATACATCTATATACATATAAACATGCACACATACATGTATGTTCATACATTCGTATTCAGAAAAAAATAGAACAATTTAAAAATATATAAAACTTTTAATTTTATTTTTTAAAATATTTTATTTTTATTTATTTATTTGAGAGGGAGAAAGAGTGGGCACACCAGGGCATCCAGCCACTGCAAACAAACTCCAGATACATGTGCCACCTTTGGCATCTGGCTTATGTGGGTCCTGGGGAATTGAACCTGGGTCTTTGGCTTTGCAGGCAAGTGCCTTAATTAGTAAGCATTATCTCCAGCCCAAACCTTTTAATTTTCTAATCAGTCTCCCTATAGTCATGGAGGCTTTGCTTGCTATTTTATGCTGTCCTAAGTAAAAAAAATTAAAATTTGAAATCACCTATGTTTTACTGTTATATTGTACATTGACACAAGATCATTTTTAAATAAAAATTTCAGAACCACAGACACTACATAATTTGTATTTCATAGCTTGCATGTGCACGTTGTCAACCTTTAAATTTAAAGATTCCTTAAGGAATAGCAGTTTTTTATTGGGGGAAAAACAGGGGGCATTGTGAGGCAGAAGTGGCCAGCCTTGGAAAGCTGGAGCAGTCCAAGGAGGTTGGCCAAGGGAAGCATTGAAAGTCAAAATATAAGTTATTTTGAAATAGTACTCCTTGGCTAGAGAAACAATGACAAAGATGGCATCACTTCAGGATCAAACAGGCAGCTGCCCTTTCAGAAGTGGGTGTGTGTATGTGTTTGCAGTGAACAAGGTGTGGCTCTTGCAAAGGCTTTTATAAGACTTTACAATACTTTGATGAGACTTTACAATCTCCCAGCTTTACTTAGCTGTTTCTGTCCTGTTTTTAGGGCTTGACACAAGTGACTCCCTTGTAACTCTAATAACTTTCACACGATATGTATGTCTCTTTCCTCAGAACAGCGGAAACAGTGCATAGAAATAACTTGACTGTCTTTATTGCTGTCCTTGACAGATGAATGTTCTACCAACACTCTGTACTTTGACTTCCAGATAAGTGATGGAGGACTGAAGGAGAAAGAACCACAAAGGGTTCTCTTTCCCCTTCTTTCTATGTCATAATTTGCAGTTAAGTGGCTGGATGATAGATAAATTCTGTGGAAGCTGGGCATGGTGGCGCACCTCTTTAATCCCAGCATTTGGGAGGCAGAGAAGTAGGAGGATTGCTATGAGTTTGAGGCCAGCCTGGGACTGCAGAGTGAATTCCCAATCAACCTGGGCTAGAACGAGACCCTACCTCAGAAAGAAGTTCCGTGGAAATGACTCACAGAGAAACAGCAGGTATGGACACTGTGCCTATCCACCCACCAGTCTGCATGGCTTCCCTTGTAAAGGCAAGGTCAAAGGTCAAATGGATTGAGAACTTTAGAACAATGACAGCTGAGCATTGAAGAAAGTACAGGTCCTTCTGAGCATGGAAGAAGGTGTCCTGACCAGTCATATGCTGACCAGGAAAACCCCACTGGGTGTGGTACAAGCTATCTACACTTGGACATGGCAGAGCCCCACCTCAAGTGCCATAGAGGTCTATAAAGAGCTCTGTATTGGCCTCCTTCCCATTTACTGTAACAAATACCTGGGATAAATGTATTTATTAAAAGGATAACTTTGGGGCTGGAGAGATGGCTTAGCGGTTAAGCACTTGCCTGTGAAGCTAAGGACCCCGGTTCGAGGCTCGGTTCCCCAGGTCCCACGTTAGCCAGATGCACAAGGGGGTGCACGCATCTGGAGATCGTTTGCAGAAGCTGGAAGCCCTGGTGCGCCCATTCTCTCTCTCTCCCTCTATCTGTCTTTCTCTCTGTGTCTGTCGCTCTCAAATAAATAAAATTAAAAAAAAAAAGGATAATTTTGGTTCATGGTTTTGGAGGTTTCAGTACCAAATGGGCAGATCTTTTGGGAACAGGGGATAGCACATTGTGCCAGGAGTGTGTAGTATATCAAAACCCTTCACCCCATGGTCACTTTAAGAACAAAAGAAGAAAAGAAGGGGTCCCACAATCCACTTTAAGGGCTCATCCCTCTAGGCCTTACCCATTGACGTTTCACTAGCTCTGTTGTAGTTACCTTCTCTTAGATGAGATAACATCCAACCAGAATTGGCTTATGTGAGAAAAGGATTTATTTCAAGCTTACAGATTCCAGGGGAAGCTCCATCATGGTAGAAGAAGACGGCCCACTTCATTATATATTGCAGTTACCTTTGCCCAGCTGGCACAAAACGCCCAACCAAAAGCAGATGATAGGAGGGAAGTTGTTTATTTTGGCTCACAGTCTCAAGGGACAGATCCATGATGACAGGGAAAAACAGAGCGTGAGCACGGGCCGGACATCACCTCCGCCACAGCAGGTGGTAAACCGCAGCAGGAGAGTGAGCTGACTAACACTGGAAAACTGGGAGTTAATAGACTCAGAGTCCACCAGTGGACTGGATTCAGGTGTCCCCCATAAACTTAGGTGTTCTGAATGCTAGGTATCCAGCTGATCAAGATTTGGGAATTGGTGCCTCTTGTAGGTAGTGTGTTGTTGGGGGATGGGATTATGGGTGTCATAGCCAGTATCCCCATGCCAGTGTTTGGCACACTCTCCTGTTGCTATTGTCCACCTTATGTTGGCCAGGGGGCCAACATGTCCACCCTCTGATCATGCCATCATTTCCTCCTGCCATCATGGAGCTTCCCCTTGAGCCTGCAAGCCAAAATAAACCTTTTTTTTTTTCCTCCCAAAGCTGCTCTTGGTCAAGTGATTTCTGCCAGCAATGCGGACCTGACTGCAACAGTGAAGTTGGTACTGAGAGTGAGATTGTGTGGCTTTGGCCTTTTGGAGCTGATTTTTGAGAGAAACGGGGAGGGATTTGAAACCTTTGTCTAAAAGATGACTTGAAGTGCTGTACGTACAGTTTGATGGACTATTCTGGTCAAACTCAGATCTGAATGCAGTTAGAACTATGGACTACAAGGTTTGGCTTATGAGGGTGACAAAGAGCTTTGTCTGGACTAGGCTAGAAGCAGTTTGTGTAAGAAGCTTGCTGTTATACCCATGTCCTGAGAACTTGTGGATGGTTGTAGTGCATAGAAATGGACTCGTGTGAGCAGTCCATATGGCACAGAAATGAAATCTTTGGGCTGAAACTTCTGCCCATTCAACTAAAATTATATGAGAGATTACAACCTTTGAGATTGGGCCAGGTGACCTGCGCTGGGGCAACAAGAAGAATGTAGATTCTTTTGAAGGGGCCTGAGTGCTCAAGGAGTATCCTGTTCTTCAAAGTCTGCTTTATTCCTCCTTGGATTAACAAATTGGCACCCTACCTGGTATTGTGGAGTATAAGAAATACAGGAAAGAGAGGGTCATTGACTCTGCAACACAGTCTTGTGTTTTGGAAATGGCCATGGGCAATGTGAAGCAGGTTTGCTAGATGCCTGCACGGAAACCCAATGGAGCCATGAGGATCAACCATGGGTTGCACTGGAGAACCAGTGGAGATGCCAGTTCCAAGAGATGGCTGCTAAGGAAAGCTGTCAGCCCTGGATGAAATTTTCCAGGACTGTGAATATCCTAACTGGAGGGGCGGATTGGAACTCCAGAGTCTTGTTGCTAGTTAGAATTATCGGACTTGGAGACTTATCACTGACTAGAGTCTTTGGACTTGGAGCTACAGAGTTTGATGTTTGCCCTTTTTAAATCTTGCCATCTTTTGTAGTGCACTTATTCTGTGCCATTATTGTTTTTTTGAGGGGGTATTTTTTGGTATTATGGCTCAGTTAAATGACCTTGTACTATGGGGATGTTTGAACATCATTAGAATTGATAAAATTATGAGGACTTTTAAAGTTGGACAGAATGCATTGCATTTTACATCATGGATGGTTATCAGTTTATGGGGGTTAAGGGTAGAACATGTGGTTTGATTCAGGTGTCCCCCATAATCTTAGGCACTCTAAATGCCAGGTTCCCAGCTGATAGAGATTTGGGAGTTAATACTTCCTGGAGGCTGTGTATTGTTGAGGGCAGACTTATGGGTATTATAGCTAGTTTCCCCTTGCCAGTGTTTGGCATACTCTCCAGTTGCTATTGTCCACCTTATATTGGCCAGGGGTTGATGTCCACTCTCTGTTCACACTATCGTTTTCTCCTGCCATCATGGAGCTTCCCTCTTGAGCCTATAAGCCAAAATAAGCCCTCTTTTCCCCCCATAGCTGCTCTTGTTTGGGTGATTTCTGCCAGCAATGTGGACCTGGCTACAGCAACTTCCCAAATTATCATCATCTGGGAATTAATCATTCAAAACACATGAGTTTATGGGGAACACCTGTTTCAAATCCCCACATCATACATTCACAGCAGAATGTGTGTGTGTATGTGTGGTGTGTGGGGGGGAATAAACAGCCTGAATTCAAGCTGGCTCAGACCATACCTTAGGGCTGGACCCATGATCCATTCCAGTAACACGCCTCCCCCAACAGGGCTCCACCTGCTAACTGCTCCACAAACTGAGAGGTAAGTGGGAAACTTGATCACTAACACCTGAAGCTAAGGGGACATTGGCATTCAAAACCACCAGAAACTCCCAACAGTGCACCGAGGAACTAAAGCACAGACCAAAGACAGTCAGGGAAAATGCACTGAATCCCAGAATGAATAGGCTGCTACCGACAAAGAGGTCTGCAGCGGTACATCCAGAGACCAACCCTGGCTCCAGACAGAGCTTCGAAGGGCATGGGATGAAACTGGACTAGAAGCCACTAGATTGGATTGATCTAGCCAGATGTTTGTTTCATATATCTGTCAGTGGGAAAACTGGGTCTCAGAATCAGATAGTAAAATCAATTCTACCAAGACAGCTCTGTTACTACGTACGCTTGCATCTTACAGATGGTAGTAATTTATGAAATTCCCATTCTTGTAGACATCAGCTGAGCACTTACTGTGTTGCTCAGAACTATTTTAAACGTTAAATACACATTTATCATCTTGTTTCAGAGGTCCCCAAACACCCTGGAATTTAGCTTCAAAGCACTAAGCCATTTTGTCACTGTACACACACTTATATAAGTCATTTTGTCATTGCCCATGCACTTATGGGATTATTTTGATTAATGCCTGTCTTTCCAGCCTGACTGAGCTGCCTGAGGGCAGGGACTGTATGAGCTGGCCAGTTTTCCCAGTTTTACCAGGTGTCTCATCCATGGTGGTGAGGGAAGATACAATTGCCTAGCTCATGTGGTATGAAACTATGAAGACAGATCAGCTTCCCCTTGACATAACTTCTGAGTTTACTCATGGTTTTGTTGGCATGCATAGTTTACATCACAATGTCCTGGCTTGTTTACAAATGCATCGCATTATTCTCCAGGGAGTCTCTCTATATTTGTTACTTATTGACACCATGAAAGACTAGACTTTATAGGGAAGTCACTCTAGACTGGAGTTTTGATGGCAATGACTTCCTGGCAGCTAGCAGCAAATTGTCCTGTGGTAACATACTCAGTGTCCTATGACAGTTTTCCTGCAGGCAGAAGTAATCTGTCTTGAGCAAGAGGTGCCTTTCTCTAATTCTCACAAAAGCACCCTAGGGACCAGCACAGCACAGCATGATTGGTTGATCAATCAGTGAGTCACAACATTTGACTTCACATTTACGGAGCTGCTCCATGACCCATGAGCTCTGCCTGATTAGATGCAACTACCAAAATAAAATAAAACAAAATAAGATAAAATGGTTGGGGAGATGGCTCCATAGATAAGGCACTTGCTATGCGAGTGTGCACACCTGGGTTCAGATCTTCAGAACCTACCTACCATTGAATCTTACAGTGCTAGCATCTGTAATCCCAGTGTGCCTATAGCAAGAAGGGAGGCAGGAACAGGGGAATCTTCCAGAAGCTCAAGGACCAGCTAGCCGGGGAAGCACAGAGGTGAATAGCAAGAGACCCTGTCTCAAATGAGGCAGAAGGTGGCTACAGATACCTCAAGTTGTCTGACTTCTCACATACACACCACTTCACATGCACACCAATAACTCACACACATACACCTATCACACACACAAAAAAAAAACAGTATGCACACCTACATCTGTCCGTATCACCACCTCTCCTCCACAAATATGAAAGTAACAGACCCTCTTGTGTCTACCCTCTGTCTGCTTTCAAACACTAAAGACCTACAGGAGTATTTTATCTGTTTTAACCTAACATAACCATCAGGGTTCTCTGTCTTTCTGCCTCTTTCTTTAATAAGAAGAAATTCTACTCTCACCCATCCTAACAACTGGTCTTACAGATGGGATTCATGCCCCAAGATGAATAAATGTCAGAGGAGCAACCCGCAGATTAATTAAGCAAGAAATAATCTCCCAGCCACAGCATCCTCTCTAGTCTCTAACAAGACTCAGACATGATTTGTGCACTCTGATTATGGCTCCAAGCGTCTGCCTCTGGCCCTTCAAGCACTCTATTAAAAACTTTTTGATTAACTCGTTCCCAGGGACGACTTCCTCGTTGTTTGTTTGTTACCTTGCAGTGAATCATTGAAAGTCCCACCCTCTTGTGCCTGGATGGCTACCTGGGCACATTGGCCAGAAACAGTCCGGCTTCACAGACCGTGAACGCCCGCCCATTCTCAGGTCTGATGTTACCTGAGAGACTCAAGATTGGTCTGATTTATAAAAACTCCAGTGCACAGGTGTGTGGCGTGAACCTCTCCCATTTATTTTAAGGACATTTGAACTGTCAGGAGTTGGGAAGAAAGTAGCTTTGTTTTTTACGAGGCTGCAATATTTTTCACTGTGAGATGCTGTAAGGTGATTGCATGAGTGTATATATAGGCACATCCCCAGTTTGGACCCAAGTCATAATAAATTTATGTGCTATTTACACACAGTCCTAAATCATTTCACTAAGAGAAGCATGTGGGCTAGAAGTTTAACTGCTCTCGCTGGTGCATCAATGCTCACCCTCCCTCTGCCCACCATGTTTTTGAAAAGGATGATGGAATGAAGGAAAAAGGAGAAATGAATGCTTCTGCTGTGGGCAGCAAGCTAAGGATGTTTGCTCTTGTCTAGGACTTAGTGAAGTGCTCGCCCATATACAGTCTTGTTTGATCCTCCGGAAATGTTTATGAATTGGAAAGAACCTAGATGACAAAGCTGGTTTGGGGAAAGAATAAAAATCAAGTGGAGGGGCTGGAGAGGTGGCTCAGCAGTTAAGGTGCTTGCCTGAAAAGCCTAACGAACCCAAGTTCAATTCCCTAGTGCCCACGCAAAGCCAGATGTGCAAAGTGAATGCTTTTGGAATTTATTTGCAAGGGGCTGGAGGCCCTGGCATGTCCATTCTCTCCCCATCTCTCTCTCACCTTGAAGATAAATAAAGAAATATTTTTTAAAGCCTAATTTAAAAAGTAACATGAAGAAAATGATGCTTAGGGAAAAAATGATTTTCTAATGTTCATACAGTTTGTAAGACAGCTCCTAAACAGGCTTGTGACTTCAGTCTTTCTTTTCTTAAAAAAAAAAAAAAATTTCGCTGGGCATGGTGGCGCATGCCTTTAATCCCAGTCCTCGGGAGGCAGAAGTAGGAGGATTGCCTTGAGTTCGAGGCCACCCTGAGACTACATAGTGAATTCCAGGTCAGCCTGAGCTAGAGTGAGACCCTACCTCAAAAAACAAAACAAAACAAAAATTCTATTTTTATTTATTTATTTATTTGACAGAGAAAAAGGGAGAGAGACAGTGAGAGAATGGGTGCTCCAGGGCCTTCAGTTACTACAAACGAACTCCAGATGCATGTGCCCCTTTGTGCATCTGGCTAACATGGGTCCTGGGGAATCAAACCTGGGTCCTTCGGCCTTGCAAGCAAATGCTTTAATTGCTAAGTCATCCCTCCAGCCTGGCATCAGTCTTTCTCATCCATGCTGCCTCCATAAACCACTGAGGCTGAGCACAGGCTCACTTTGTATAATCACGTAACAAGGTTGTGTTCCCTAAGCTTTGTGACATTACTGAGACAGTATACATCTGATACAGGACTCAGAATTATCATCAGTGGGGCTGGGTGAGGCACATCCATGATTGTGGTGGTGTGAATCAGATGTCTCCATAAACTCATGTGTTCTGAATGCTTGGTCCCAGAAGATGATAGTTTGGGAAGTGGAGCCTTGCTGGAGGACGAATGTGGTTGTTGGGGGGCAGGGGGCTTAGGGGTATTGTAGCCAGCTCCCCCTTACCAAAACTTGGCTTGCTCTCCTGCTGCTGTTTCCCACCTGCTGTGGCAAAGGTGTTGCCCAGCCTCTGCTTATCATCTTTCCCCTGCCATCATGGAGCTTCCCCTCGAGACTATAAGTCAAAATTAAAAGTTTCCTCCCGTTGGCTGCTTTTGAAGAGAAGGTAACTATTTTTATTTATTTACTCACTTATTTATTTTTAAATATTTATTTATATATTTGAGAGAAAAGTAGAGAGAGAATGAGCACACCAGGGCCTCTAGTCACTGCACACAAACTCCAGAGTTCTGGGGAATCAAACCTGGGTCTTTATGCTGCTTTATGCAAGCGCCTTGACATGTAGGCCTTTTCTCCAGCCCAGCATCTGCATTTCTAACAGGTTTTTAGGTCACGATGATACTGCTGGTTCAAGGTCACCCCTGAAGAACCGCTGCTCCAGGTGTTTTGAGCAGAAAAATGCTTAAGTACAGTAAGAACAGGGTTGTAAGCAAAATCATTGAATGTGCTAAAAGGGAAGTTGCTTAGGGAAGTGGCTTCTGGCTTGCAGGTTACAGTGTTGTAGCCATGATCAGGAAGGTTCTACTAATATCCTGGGGTCAGGAAACTGCTCTTGACCCTGAACTTGTGACTGACAGGAGAATGTGGCATGGGCTACCAGCCCTACCTTATCTCCACCAGAAGAAGAGAGCTGAACATCTCATCCAGAAACAAAGAAGTATAGAAATATTTCAAGCCAGGTGTGGTGGCACATGCCATTAACCCCAGCACTTGGGAGGCAGAGATAGAAGGATCACTGTGAGTTTGAGACCAGCCTGGGACTACAGAGTGAGTGCCAGGTCAGCCTGGGCGGCTAGAGTGAGATCCTACCTTGAAAAAAGAAAGAAAAAAAAAAAAATACAGCTTTTAGAGCTGTAGTCCCTTATATGCAAGGGAGGATATGATTGGGAATAGATGTCAATTGACAAAAACACAATATCTGAGAAAGAAAGTAAAAGAGGCAAAGGAAAAGAAGGGAAGGGAAGGTGGAAGGAAGAAGAAAAGGAAGAGAAAGAAGGGGAAGGAAGGAAAGATAGAGAAGAAGAAAGAAGTGCAAATGCAGATTAGCATTACTGAACAGAATTAAATAAAGTTATGGAGTAGGAACTGTAGCAAACTGTCAGGAGGGTGGGCATGAAGCTGGTGGTGATGCGTCCGGCCGGCAGCACAGAAGGTTGTATGGACATCAGAATCAGATCAATAACATGCTAATAGAGAGATCCGCGTTAGGTTGGACCAGAGAATGACAGGAACTCTGATGTGAAGTTTGTGATTACAATAACAAAGCACCGCCAGTCTCCTGCCTGGCTCCTATCATATACCCAAAGTGAGTCATGTTGGTAGAATAGATGAAAAATGTTCTCAGAACTGTCGAACACTATGTCCGTATGAAGAATGGCATCTTTCTTTTTCGTTTTGTTTTTAAAAATATTTTTATTTGTTTAGTTGAGAGAGAGAGAAAAAAAAAACAGAGAGAAAGAGGCAAGCAGAAAGAACGAGTATGGGTGTGCCAAGGCCTCTAGCCACTGTAAATGAGCTCCAGGCTCATATGCCACTTTGTGCATCTGGCTTTACATGGGGATGGGGGAATCGAACCCAGGCTATCAGGCTCCATAAGCAAGTGCCTTTAATCACAGAGCCAGCGGTCCAGCCTGCTTTTTCATTTTATAGTGGCCACTGAACTACTGAATTTTTGTGAAGACAAGGCCAGGGCTTCTCCCCAAAATCCTCTGAGCACTGGAAGAAGGTCAAGACAGGAAAGACACACCTGGGTCCGTTCTCCTCAATTACAGTCATCTCATGGACGGTCATGCTTAGCTGCAGAACCAACCTTGAGAAAGCAGAGCCCAACAGCAAACGCTTGGGGCTGTAAATGCTGCTGCATTCTCCTCTCTCCTCAGAGCAGCCCAGTGAAGAGATGAGCCTCCTGAGGGATGGGCAGGATGCTTCAGCTCAGGGTTCCCAGGGCAGCTTGAGGCTTAGGAACTATATTCTTTAAAAAAAAAAATCTTTACTTATTTATTTGAAAGAGAGAGAGAGGAAGGAGAGAGAGAGAGAGAGAGAGAGAGAATAGGTGTGCCAAGGCCTCTGGTTGCCACAAACTCCAGAGGCATGCACCACCTTGTGTGTCTGATTTACGTGGGTCCTGGAGAACCAAACCTGAGTTCTTTGGCTTTGCAGGCAAGTGCCTTAACTTCGAAGCCAGCTCTCCACCCCCATGGGAAATATATTCTGAGAAGGTACAAGGATGCCTGGGAAATAAGGGGAGGTCTGGGAAAGGAGCAGAAAGGAGGAAGCCTAGAACTTTCCCAAAGAAAACAAGGAGAAGTTCTTATCACCAAATGGTAGAGGAGGTGACTATTTCTCAATAGGATTGCTCACGGAGCACAAATAGTATCGTCTCTTAGAATGGCACTCAGATGTGTCTCCATGTCTGGCAAGTTGCTCACTGCCTAAGGTCACAGATAATGGTGAAATGCACACTGTCTTGGCCCTATTGCTTCCCCTCAGCTTGTGAAGTTGTGGGACAGGCCCAGGTGCCTACCAATTTGAGACCACCATAGAGGACATCTTTCCCAAGTTACTGGGGTGCTTTCTCTTTGATTTCCTGACTCTTGTCAAAGTTTATAGGCTCTGTGTTATCCTTTTAAAACATTTATTTTTAATATTTTATTTTTATTTATTTGACAGAGAAAAAGAGAGAGAGGGAGAGAACAGGCGTGACAGGGCCTCCAGCCCCTGCAAAGGAGCTCCAGATGCGTGCACCCTCTTGTGCATCTGGCAAACGTGGGTCCTGGGGAATCGAACCTGGGTCCTTTGGCTTTGCAGGCAAGCACCTTAGCTGCTAAGCTATCCCTCCAGCCTGTGTCCCATCACTTCTGTCACGTAGCTTACACTCAGCCTCCACAATTGTAAGTCAAATAAACTTTTTATACAAAGTTATCCCATTTCAGTCATTTTATTATTGCAATGTGTTGTGATTTGAGTCTGAAATGTTCCCTTTCCCCACAGACTCCTTTGTCAGAACACTTGATCCCCTCTGGTGGTGGTTGGGAGATTGTGGAAACTTCCAGATATGGAGCCTAGCTGATACAAGATTCACTAGGGACAGGCCTTTGAAGATTGCACTTACTTCTAACTCTGCCCTGCTTTCTCAGCATCCTGGCCACCATGTGAGGTACTCCAGCTGCTCACCCCCACCACCATGAACGATACCCTGTCTACCCCATCACGATGTATTAAACCTCCCCCGAAACTGTGCACCGACTCAAACATCTTTTCCCGTGAGTTACTTCTGTCAGATACTTTGTCACAGAAATAAGAAAAGTAGCAAACAGACAATGCAAAACAAACTAATATGCTCAGTGGTGTCACAGGTGCATGTAGAAAGTGAGCCTAGACCCCAGATACCATCTTCCAGCATTAGGATCTTCAACTGAACCCAGGATCTAACAAGTCACTCCAGATGACAAGGGACTCATTTCTTTTTCATTTATTTAAAGTTTGTTTATTTATTTGCAAGGTGAGAGAGACAGGGAACAGGGTGTGCCAGAGCCTCTTGCCATGGCAAACAAACTCGAGATGCATGTGCCACTCTGTACATCTGGCTTTACATGGGTACCAGGGAGATGAACCCTGGCGTTTAGTGTCTAAAACACCAAACCATCTGTCTAGCCCAGCAAGTGACTTTTGGTGGTCTAAAGACCCTCTGTCCTTTTTTTTTTTAATTTTTTTAAAATTTATTTATTTGAGAGCGACAGACACAGAGAGAAAGACAGATAGAGGGAGAGAGAGAGAATGGGTGCACCAGGGCTTCCAGCCTCTGCAAACAAACTCCAGACACGTGCGCCCCCTTGTGCATCTGGCTAGCGTGGGACCTGGGGAACCGAGCCTCGAACCGGGGTCCTTAGGCTTCACAGGCAAGCGCTTAACCGCTAAGCCATCTCTCCAGCCCCCCTCTGTCCTTTTTCTCCTGCCCTCAAAGCTATAAGTATACCCACTTGCACACATGTTGTTGAGCAGGCTGCAGTGTATAGCACACTTGCCTGACCAGGTGGAAATCACTAACGAAGCATGCAGGGAGAGCATCCTTGTCCTGCACTCGTGTTCCGAGAGATACTTCTGGAGCAAGTGAAAACATTTTCCTTCCTGAGGTGACGGGGTCGCTGCTTTTCTTACCGGGCCACATCCAAGGGCTTTCTAGGGGTGACTTTTTTTTTCTTTTTGTAGGCAGCAGTATTCATGGCTTGTCTCACAGATTTTGAAAAGGCTACAGGGTAATATACCATCTATCTAGACATTTAAAAGGCATTTTTAAAATGCCAAATGTCTGTTCTCTGTCTGATTGGGTGAGCTTCCATGCTTCATTTCCACTTTATTTAACTCCATAGGGTGGGGTGGGGTGGGTCGCAGATGCCACCAGGGCTGGAGAGGGCAGATAGCTTGGTTATGATATGTCAGTGTCGCTGCAAGAATCTGAGCTGAGGCGGCTGGCCGATTTACAGCCGGTCCTTAATTTATCTGCATTTAAGAAACTGATCATGGATAGCTAAGCAGAACGTGACTTCAACATGACCTGCTCTAAGGACAATGCAAGCGGATGCAAACAGCTCTGCGGGGAGATGTGAGAGTGGGAAGAAGGGGTCCTCTGAATGAGGCTTTTCCTTGCCATTTTCAATGAGTGAGATGGCTTCTAAGATGCCATCTTCCATCTCTGACCATGTGTGCGTGTGTGCGTGTGTGTGTGTGTGTGTGATATTGTCCAAACACTTGGTAAATAGGTCCCAAGTCCAAACATTTGGTATTATTTGACGCTAGGTGAACATGGGGTGGCAAAACAGGCTCAGGCTTGATTCGTAAAGCTATGAATGTATTGCAGTTTCACGCTGGACCATTTTATTCAGCAGTCAGGCTGTCCTTGAGATGTTTAATTCATATAGAGGAAGAAATGCTGCTTGTTTCACAGTCCAAGGGAGAAGTGTGGGCGAAGAATAGGCGGCTGTCGTTATGCTCAAAGACCTGGGCATTTTCTAGCTAGCTTGCTCCCAGGCTGTCCCAATTTGGGCTTGATAATGTCAGTCATACTAAATTTGATCTGTATTTACTCTTTATTTTTTTGTGTGCAGTATGTGTGATGTGGGGTGTGTGGGGGGTGGGGTAGATGATCATGCATGAAAGTCAGAGGACAGCTACTGTCATTCTCTATCAGTCAGCTGAATATTTCCTGGAGCCAAAAAATCTCTCTCTGAACCAGGAGCTGCTATTCTGGCAAGCCTCAGTGGTTCTCCTATCTGGGGTTACAGGCGTGAGAGGTCATATACAGCTATTTCATGTGGGTGTTGGAGATCAAACTCAGATGGTCTCAGGCCCTCTTAGGTCCTTGTGCTTGCAAAGTAGACGCTCTTACCTGCTGAGCCATCTCCCTAGTCTGATCATTATTTATTGATGACTAGAGACACAAACAAGCCATAGATGCAGCACAAAGGGAAATGACTACACTTAATAGAATAGGGAAGTAAAGCATGGGCATAGGGTGCCAGGCGGGATAGCACCAATATTTTCATCAGCACCTCTTTCTTAAGACAAGGTCTCTCTGTGTAGCCCAGGTTGGCCTCAATTTCACAGTGTTCCTGCCTCTGGCTGCTGACCGCTGGGATTGGAGGAAGTATGTCATCATGCCCAGCTCATTAATTACAATTGATTGACTTCATCATCTTTTTTCTGATCATATTTTTATTTGTTTTTATTTTTAGAGAGAAACGAGGTAGAGAAACAGAGGGAGGGAGAGAAAATTTGGCACACTACGGCCTCGGCCGCTGAAATCAGACTCCAGATTGTTGCGCCACCTAGTGGCCATGTGCGACCTTGCACTTGCCTCACCTTTGTGCATCTGGCTTATGTGGGATCTGGAGAGTAGAACATGGGTCCTTAGGCTTCACAGGCAAGCGCCTTAACCACTAAGCCATCGCTCCAGCCCCAATTTTTTTTTAAACAAAAACTATATGTCTCCAACACCAAGCCACGGACTGGGAGTGCATGAGTGAACAAGAATGATACCAACCAGGGCTGGAGAGATGGCTTAGCGGTTAAGCACTTGCCTGTGAAGCCTAAGGACCCCGGTTTGAGGCTCAGTTCCCCAGGTCCCACGTTAGCCAGACGCACAAAGGGGCGCATGCGTCTGGAGTTCGTTTGCAGAGGCTGGAAGCCCTGGCGCGCCCATTCTCTCTCTCTCCCTCTATCTGTCTTTCTCCCCGTGTCTGTTGCTCTCAAATAAATAAATAAAATATGAACAAAAAATATTTTAAAAAAAAGGAGTGACACCAACCAGACCCACAAGGTGCTGCAAATTCAGCTGGAGAATTCTAGAAGTACAACAATGCTTATAGCACACAGAGACAAGTATTATTAGGCCATGAGGGAGTCTCGGGAGCCATGTGAGCACACAAGAAGGGCTCTAACTGGATGGAAAGAGACCAGCAGTCAGAGAAAACTGTCCAAGGCAAAGAATATCCAGTGAATGCTTAAGTGCCACCAGGCTGGAGTTGAGGCATGGGTGTCGATTAGGTGCATGACCCAGTTGGCTAGAAAGACCTACCTGGAAATTGAAGATGAGCATGGCACAGTAGTTCAATGCTATTAGAACTCAAAATTCAGCAAGCATTACAAAAAAGAAATGCTCTTTGGGGAATTTGCTATAGAACATGGAGTATTGCAAAGGCTTGTCCCAGTAGACTAAAGAGGAAAAGCAATCTATGCAGGAAAAACAAAAATTACAGAAATAAGAGGGCTGAAGAGATGGCTTAGAGGTTAAGGCGCTTGCCTGTGAACCCTAAGGACCCATGTTCTACTTTCTAGATCCCACGTAAGCCAGACACACAAAGGTGAGGCAAGCACAAGGTCCCATGTGCCCACTTGGTGGCACAAGCATCTGGAGTTTGATTACAGTTGCTGAGGACCTAGTGTGCCCATTCTCTCTCTCTCTCACTCTCTCTAAAATAAAATAATATTTTTTTTTAATTAAAAAAAAAAGAAACAAGAAAAGATAGGCATGCTTAAAGGTCAGTATATGGGAACGTACATTCAATGCAGTATTACTGACTAGGTACATAGTTCTGTAGGAAAAGCAAAATCATCTATGATTCACAGTGGCACCGTCCCAAACTGAATTAAAGCCAGAAGAAAGGAGGAAGGAAGCTGAGTGTCAGAATTCTCTCTGCCTCCTGACTGTGCACACAATGTGACCAGCGCCTCACATTCCTGTCACCGTGCCTTTCTCACTGTGACGGGCTGTAGCCTCAAACTGTGCATTAAAATAAACCCTTCCTTCCCTTTGCTTGCTTTTCCCTCAGGTAATTTGTCACAGCCACAAGAAAAGTAACAAATACAGGGTCAACATATAATTAGTCTTCAAGCTCTGCTCTGGAGACTTACAGGAAACACAAATGATACAGCAAAATGACATTGCCTGAAATCCTGGGAATATAATAATAGGGTGGTAAAGGGCTTTGCGGATCAGGCTCGGGGTTGAATGTCCAGGAAGTCTGAATGTTATCTGATAAGTCATGTAGCACCACCGATAGCTTCGTGTTTTGTTTCTGTGTGTTGAGCCAAGGTCTCACTATGTAGCTCAGGCTGGCCTTGAACTTGTGTTCTCTCTGTCTCCATTTTCCAAGTTCTAGGTGTGTGCCACCACATCTGGCCTTGACGTTTTGGACCTAGGGATTTTTTTTTTTTTTGGCAAAATTAATTTTGCAAAAATGCATTCTGATGCCAAGAGCCTGACGGCCAGGAAATGTAAGACTGGGGTGCTACTCCAAACACCTGGTGAGACTCCAACTGTGAAGTCCCTGGGGAAATGGCAGGGGAAATACAGAGCAGGGGACATTTCACATAACTTGAAGAAGAGAAAGGAGAAGGCAGAACAGGCAACTCCACCGTGACAAGACTGTGACTGAACGCATAGGCAGAAACAGGCGGGAAAGCAGCTTGAAGAGACGGTTTGTTTTGCTTAATTTCCACGAACTTTAAATTACGGGCCATGGGCCCCTCAATGAGAATGCTGGTTTACAATGCCAGGAAAGCTAGGAGTATAGTCCTGCAGCCCCAGCTCCTTAGGAAATGAAAAGATCCAGACCTACACAGTGAGTTCAAGGTCAGCCCGGGCAACTTAACGGGACCCTGTCTCAATGTCAAAAGTGCAAAGAAGGTGAGAAGCATAGCTCAGGGGCTGGGGAGATGACCTAATGGTTGAGGCGCTCGCCTGCAAAGCCAAAGGACCCAGGTTCAATTCTCCAGGACCCATGTAAACCAGATATATAAGGTGGAACATGGGTCTGGAGTTCATTTGTAGTGGCTGGAAGCCCTACAACATCCATTCTCTGTCTGTATCTGCCCCCCCCTTTCTTTCTCTCCCTCAAATAAATTAATATTAAAAAAGAAATATAGCTCAGTGGAAAGGCACTTGCCTAATGTATGAGGTTCTGGGTTCAATCCCTAGCAAAGCAAATAAACAAATAAATACATACCAGGGTAGAACTCAGCAGTATCGCCAGAACTACAAAGGTTGAATGGGGGACCCCCCGCTGAGAAGTCAAGACCCCCAGGCTAGAAGGATCCCAACAGCGAGCAGTAATGGGAAACCACTGCAACCACATCGCTGTAGACAGTTTGTCATGTTTATTCACTCCAGCAGCCTTCTTGGATACGATGTCACCCTCGCTTTTACACGTATGTAGACCTCGCCTGAGAGAGAGGAAGTTATCTGCCCATGATCACACAGGAAGTAGAAGGGTTTGAGTTTGGTCCCCAGCACCCATCTAAAAAGCCAGGCATCCTGTTGCATGCCTGTAGCCCCCGTGCCAGCGGAACAGAGACAGAAGGGTCACTGGAGCTCATCGTCAGCTTAACAAGAAAGAATGAAAGAGAGAAAGAGGGAGAGAGGAAGGAAGGAAGAGAAAAACAAAGCCAAAAATGGTTCAGAGTTAGTGACTTCTGTCTCAAGGTAAAAGGGGAGATAGAAAGACATTCCAACACCAGCCTCTGGAATAGGTGCACACATCTACTCACACCACATACCACATACTAACACACACACACACACACACACACACACACTCATGAAAGTAGAACTCTGTTCACTCTTTGTTCCCACCTTGTGTAGAAACATCTTCTTGTCTAAATTAAACAGAGCCCCGTGTGGGCATGACGTCCATACTCACTCACCCATTGCAGACTTCTCTTGTGGAGGTTTCACGCCTCTTTGCTGACGGAAAAGAAACTCAGTAAATAAATAAATAAACCAGTGGCACCCTGTCTCTGCCTGCTCTGGTCGAGGTCCCTGGGGCCCTCTGATCCTACACCTACAAATATAATAGCATCCAGGCTTCACAGTCATGACCTAACTTGCTCTGGCACAGGCGTCTGCCTTTACCTGATACGTGTTCCTTCATGGCTTAGTGGTAAATTGCCAACATGATTCCATTCCCTGTCCTGCTTAAATCCAGGCCCCTGCCGTGTGTTCTGGGTCACCTCTCAGCAAGAGTCTGTGTCCCCACCCTCTAGAAGGGAGGCTGTTTGGGCAACTAGACCCAATTTACCAGTTCTAAGCCTCAGCTTCAAGAGTGCTCATGGGTTCATCCACCCTCCTCTTGAGACCCCTCCGCCCCCGTCTCTGCCACGGGAGCCGTGTAGACCAGCCTGCTGGAGGGGAGAAACTCCATGGAAACTCCATGGACCAGAGACACAGCTCATTATTCATAGCCAAGTCTTCAGACAGCAGGGGGAGCCTGGGCAAGGCCAACACAACCACAGGGCAACATGGAAACCCACACAGGCTGAGGAAGCCCGAGGAGAAAGCTGACCCCAGCAGTCACAGAATCTTGAGGATGTAGCTGGATGTATTTCCCCCCCTTTTTTTCTTTCTATTTATTTATTTATTTATTTGAGAGAGAGAGAGAGAGAATGGTCATGCCAGGGCCTTCAGCCACTGCAAACGAACTCCAGACACATGTGCCCCTTTGTGCATCTGGCTTACATGGGTCCTGGGGAATCGAACCTGGGTCCTTTGTCTTTGCAGGCAAGTGCTTTAACTGCTAAGCCATCTCTCCAGCATTTTTTCTTTTAAAATATTTTATTTTTACTTACTTGAGAGAGAGGGAAAGAGATAAAGAATGGACACGCCAGGGCCTCTAGCCACTGCAAATGAACTCCAGATGCATGTGCCACCATGTGCATCTGTCTTAGGTGGGATCTGGAGAATTGAACCTGGGTCCTTAGGCTTCACTGGCAAGCGTCTTATCCTGTTGTTTAACCACTAAATGTTGTTTAATAGCAGTATCTAACCAGTACACCCCTTTTCCATCATTAAGCCCCCAGTAATATGCACATTCAAAGAGCCATGAGCCAGCCACATTCCGTTCTAGAACTCCATGGCTTCACGTGGCTGCGGTTCAGACTCACCCGCTTCTCTGTGGATGCTGAGTTGTCTCCAGTATGAGAAAGGAGGGCCGAACCAGCTGGCTGTGCCTCTCACCACAAGGACACTCTCCGCTCCGATGAAAGGCCTCTAATTAAAAGGCAGGCAAGATCAGATAGCTCTGGACTTCACTGCACAGGGTGTCTAAGCCCTCAAAGACGCCCGGCTTGTGACTATTCATACATCTGAGGACTAATTAGTTATGGCAAGCTGACCACTGGAAGCCATATTCGTGAAGATGGCACAATGATGGATGGGTCCATGCTGTTACCGTGTCATTGCTAAAAAAGATGTGACGAGCCCAGGTTCCAATTACTCAGATGAGCATACAATATAGAGGTCTCTTTCAAGCCACAGAACCCTCATTTCAATAGGCTGACAGCTGTCACCTCTTCTGGGTTTAAGAGCCACATTTGCGAGCTAGTGACATACTGGGCTGTGCAGGTGAGGCCCTCTCTGCATCATTGGCTGGAACTAGACCCAGCTACGTCTTGTTCCCTCAAGGCTTTCTTGCTTCTTCTATTTTTTTTTTTTTTGTTTTTTTTTTAAGGTAGGTCTCACTCTAGCTCAGGCTGACCTGGAATTTCCTCTGTAGTCTCAGGGTGGCCTCGAACTCAGAGCGATCCTCCTACCTCTGCCTCCCCGAGGGCTGGGATTAAAGGTGTGCACCACCACACCCTGCTTACCCTCAAGGCTTTCGATACCTAATGAGGAGTTAATACAATAGGAAAAGGCAGACCAAGCAATAGAAAATGTGCATGCGCTGCCCAGCAACTTCACCTCTCTGAGCAGCCTTAGCCTTTCTTCTAAGCAGTGTTCATCCAGAGCTCAGCCTCCCTTTTAATGACACACTTTAGAGCACGATTTGGACAGTGAGTCGAGAAAAGTCACAAATCAGGCTGGAGAGATAGTTCAGCCATTAAGGCGCTTGCCTGCAAAGCCCAAGGACCCAGGTTCGATCCCCCAGGACCCGCATAAAGCCAGATGCACAACGTGATGCATGCGTCTGGCGCTCATTTGCAGAGGCTGGAGGCCCTGGCATGCCAAATCTCTCTTTCTCTCTCTCTCCTTACAAATAAATGAATAAAACTTTCAAAATATGAAGTGTCATCAATCTCAGATGGATGAGAATTTTCAAAAAGACAAGAATGAAATATTTTAGACTGTGAGGCTGAGAAAAAGCAGTGACATTCTGTAGGTATTTATATAACCATTTAAGATGTAACCATGGCAAGCTGTAAACACCATTTGTTGTTCACTGGCCATTTAAAATTAGGCAACCTCTCAGATTTGGCCCACAAGCCATAGTTTGCTAGCACTTGCCTTATGTGAATGGCTTTCTCACTAGTGTTATGGGAAAAGTACATATGTTATATACAGGGTTACATGTTATATAATTAAAATGCGCAATAAATAACATATTGCATTATTGTTGATTAATGTACTATATTGTATATATCAATCTATTTATATCATATTATAAAAACTATATTATTAAAACTATATTATATTGCACATAATTAATGTACAAATGTATTGACAAGTAAAATATCAAAGTATGAATATATTGAAATAATATATTATTGGTATGTTTCCATATATGAATATGATATGTTAATATGATTGTTAATTTATTTGAGAGAGAAGGAGGCAGGTATATACAGAGAGAATGGGCATTCTAGAGCCTCTAGCCACTGCAAATGAACTCTAGATGCATGTACCACCTTGTGCATCTGGCTTATGTGTGGGTACTGAGCAATCAAACCTGGGTCCTTGGGCTTTGCAGGCAAGTGACTTAATGGCTAAGCCATCTCTCCAGCTCTGTGTTAATGTGACTTTATAGTGATTATACAATGTAGTCATAAATTATAGTCAGCAATATGTTATGTGTATTATTATTTCTTCCAAGTAACATCATAAGCTGGCATTTTTGCCCCCAGAACAAAAGCTGCTGTCATTACTGGAAAGATTCAAAATTCATCAAAGTGCTGAGAATAAGTGACCGTGGGTGCTTAGCACTGAGACAGCCTTACCACATCCTCCAGGGCTTAGGGAACATTGCAGAAAAGGGGCTAAAAAGAATATAAGAGCCAATGGATAGGGATCAGAGTGCTTTGGGATGCCATCAACAAGACATGAAGTGGCCACTGCATTCATGACCTAACACTTACTGTCATTACCTACACAAGACGTGCACAATATTGGGCCCATCATGGGAGGTAAAAGAGGACCAAAAATCAAGCAAAAAGAAAAAAGGCATTGGGGTGGGGGCTGGAGAGATGGCTTAGTGGTTAAGCACTTGCCTGTGAAGCCTAAAGACCCTGGTTCAAGGCTCAATTCCCCAGGTCTTACGTAAGCCAGATGCACAAGGTGGCGCACTCATCTGAAGTTCATTTGCAGTGGCTGGAGTCACGGGTGCACCCATTCTGTATCTATCTATCTAGCTAGCTATCTCAAATAAATAAATATAAATAAACAAAAAAAAATTTTTAAGGCATTGGGGCTGGAGAGATGGCTTCACGGTTAAGGCGCTTGCCTGTGGAGCCTAAGGACCCATGTTCTACTCTCTAGATCTCACTTAAGCCAGCTGCACAAGGTGGCACACACATCTGGAGTTCAATCACAGTGGCTGGAGGCCCTGGTGCACCAATTTTCTCCCCAACCTCCCCCGCACAAAAAATTCAAAAAAAGACATCCAAATAGAAGAGAAACTAGTTAGAAAGAAAAGGTTCCGTGGAAGGGGAGCAGAGGAAGAGAGACAAGAGAAGGTAATGGAAAGGGATTATGATTAAAAGACCTTATAAACATGTGTCAAAATTGTTCATATAAAAATGTCTTTTTAGGGCTGGAGAGATGGCTTAGCAGTTAAGCACTTGCTTGTGAAGCCTGAGGACCCCGGTTTAAGGCTCGATTCCCCAGGACCCACATTAGCCAGATGCACAAGGGGGCGCACGCGTCTAGAGATCGTTTGCAGTGGCTGGAGGCCCTGGCGCGCCCATTTTCTCTCTCTCTCTCTACCTGCCTTTCTCACTCTGTCTGTCACTCTCAAATAAATAAATACTGAACAAAAAAATTTTTTAAATGTCTTTTTAAAAACTTGGAGGCCCTCTCCTTGGTTCCTGAGGCTACCATGAGCTCACGGCTTCCCTGGCCCTCCTGGTCTTATGAAGCAAGGCTGTTGGGTCGGGGTTAGAACGCTTCACCTAAAAACCATAGCATATTCATATATGCCATTGTTCACTGCCTTGCAGGGCCGGGGATGGAAGCCCCACCCCACCCCCACATGCCAGGCACTCCTCCACCACAGAGCTGCACCCCAGCCTCTTCTTTCATTACTGCAAGTTCACAAAGAGGAGAGCTTGGGAGCCTGCTATTTTAGGCATCTGGTGACCTAAATGTCTTTTCAATAAGAAAAGCCAATGCTCTGTGACATTAACATTTTGAATTTAACATTTTTAGTGGGTGACACATTCACATGTTGGGGAATGGGATCTACAGAAGAAGGCTATTCTGAGAACTCACACCCCCTCTCCTCCCACTTCCTGGTGACAGTCTTCTGTACACTTTAGGGGATTTTCATGCAAATGCAAGTCAAAACTCTTGTTTGTCCTGTCTCATGTTGCAAGAGGCAAAGGGCTATGCACTCATCTGCCTCTGCCATGACATTTGCCTCCGCCAGCTCACAGAGCTGCAGTCACATGTGAGGAGATCTGCAATGAGCAGATTGCTTTGTAAACAGTTTATTGAGATGCCTCGGCCCCGTGGAGCGCAGTACCGAAGGCCTCACAACGTCTCTGAACGGTCTCCAGCCCTGCGCAGCTGAAGCCCTGGCCCGTCCCGGGGACTTGCCCTCTTAACACTTGTCAGCTGGGCTCCAAACCGTGACAGTTACTTCTGATTACGAGAGTGGTCACTTGGTCACTTACAGTTTCTAAGAATGATCTCAAGCCTGAATATTCCCACAGACCCAAGGGCCAGACACGGTGTCTTGAGGCTTAGGAGCTCACTGAGTGGCAGGGAGAGGTGACAGTTCCCACATTTCCTGCTTCCCTTTGGGGTTGGGGCAGGAACAAGGGCCAGAGAGGACGGGATCTCTCCTAACATTGCTGCCAAGGAGAAGTGGAACCTGCCCGTGGCCAGTCGCCAGCCACTCACCAGACTCCTTGTCCATGGGCTTTGGGCTCTTTGGGACAGGGATTCTAAGCATCATTAGGAATAAAATTAGGAGAAACCCCAAAGAACAGTGGCATTGGTTAAAAAGACAGAGAGAGGTAATGCAAAGTCTGGGACTATTACAGCAGTTTCCACGCTGTTTTCAGTGACTGAAACTTTCTGCCTTGCTGGTCTACCACCCTTAGGTAGGAGGACCTCCTTCCTCATTCTCATCAAACAGCTAGTAGAGCTCCAGTTATCTCCTATAAGGTAACCGGAAACAAGAAGAGAGGGGAAAGATCTCATCTGTAAAACAGGAAAGAAAAATCTTGCCAGAAATTCCTAGCAAGCTTTCACTTAGTGACCACAACAGCTTTACTTAAATAATAACTTGAACTGGGGCTGGAGGGATGGCTTAGCCATTAAGGCGCTTGCCTGCAAAGCCAAAGGACTCAGGTTCGATTCCCCAGGCCCCACGTTAGCCAGATGCACAAGGGGGCACACACGTCTGGAGTTCATTTGCAGTGGCTGGGGGCCCTGGTGCACCCATTCATTCTCTCTCTCTCTCTCTCTCTCTCTCTCTCTCTTCCTCTGTCAAATAAATAAATAAATAAAAATATTTTAAATAACTTGAGCTGTGGCTAGGCATTATAGTCTCTCTCTCTCACTTTCTTTCTCCCTCTCTCTCTCTGTATGTATGTATGCATGCATGTAGTGAGTCTATGTGTATATGCATGTGGGCACACCTTTGCGTGTGCAGGTACACATATGTGTGGACGTACATGTAGGGGCCGGAAGTTGACATCAGATGTTTCCCTCTATCATTCACAACTTTATTTACTGAAAAAAGGTCTCCTGTTGATCCCAGAGCTCACTGATTTAGCTAGACTAGCTAGCCAGCTTGCCCTGGGGATGCACCTGTCTCCACCTCCCAAGTGCTGGTTCTAATGGCACACACTGCCACACTTGGCATTTATGTGGGTTCTGGGCATATGAATTCAGGTCCTCACACTTCTCTCCAGTCCTAGGCAATATGGTTTCTGCCCAGGTTTATTGCTTTCTCCAGCAGGATGTGGGTTCTCTCAGTGAGGGAGAGGGTGCCCACATAAAGCCAGATACACAGAGTGGCGGACATGTCTGGAGCTCCTTTGCAGTGGCTAGAGGCCCTGGTGTGCCCAATATCTAATGTATCTCTCCTCTCTTGTTCTCTCTCAGGTAAAGGGGCAAAAAGAGACAAGAATTTTTCCTATAACAGAACAGTTTTGGAAACCCCTAGTGGGCCATCACTCACTGACCTCACCACGTTATTTAAACTTGAGCAGCAGCAATGTGTGATTGCAGCCAGGCTTTCTGCTTCCTTCAGCAGAATTGGGGTTCTCTCAGTGAGGGTGCATGTTAAGTCGACAACAGGCTGTTGCACAGTGAGCACAGGCTTTCCAGTGAACCTCCAGCCTGGGGTCTTGCAGAGTGTTGCTCTCTGTCCCTTGCAAATCGAGAGTACCTTAGACTGGGTCCTGGCCATACACATGAGCCAGAACCAGTTCCGATGTGATGAGGCCCGCTGAGGCTTCGCAGAAATCCCAGAGCTGTGTGCAGCGCCCTTCAATCTTCGCAAGTGGCCTGGGACAGGATGAGGTCAATCTGAAGGAATAGCAGAGGTCCATGCCACCCTCAGCCTCCGCTGTGGCTAGGTCCTTTGAAGGTCACTGGCATCACAGTGCAGTTTCTACATAAAGATAATTCAGTTTTGGTTCATTTTTTATTTATTTATTTATTTGAGAGTGACAGACACAGAGAGAAAGACAGATAGAGGGAGAGAGGTGCACTCAGGGCCTTCCAGCCACTGCAAACGAACTCCAGACGCGTGCGCCCCCTTGTGCATCTGGCTAACGTGGGACCTGGGGAACCAAGCCTCGAACCGGGGTCCATAGGCTTCATAGGCGAGCGCTTAAACGCTAAGCCATCTCTCCAGCCCAGATAATTCAGTTTTTGATCTGGCTAGCAGAACTGGCTAGACAATGAACACGGTGTTTACTCTTTCTTCCTCTTCTCTCCTTCCTTTGTTCCTTGCTTCCTTTCTTTTTTTCTTTGAGAGAAAGAGAAAAAGAATGGGTGCACCAGGGTCTCTAGCCACTGCAAATGAACTCCAAACACATGCACCACCTTGTGCATCTGGCTTATGTGGGTCCTGGGGAACTGAACCTGGGTCCTTTGGTTTTGCAAGCAAGTTCCTTAACCACTAAGCCATCTCTCTAGCCCCTCTTTTTTCCCTTTAAGACAGTGTCCTGTGCATCCCAGACTGGCCTGGAACCCACTATATAACTGAAGATGCCCTTGAACTTCTGATCCTCCTGCATTCTCCTCCCACAGGTTGGGGTTGCAGGCATGTTCTACCACATCCACTTTTTGTGGTGCTGGGAATTGAACTCAGGGCTTTGTTCATGGCAGGCAAGTGCTCTATCAGTTGAGCTATAGCCCCCAGCTGAAGGTGTTTTCTTTATTGAACTAAGCACACACACGCACACATGCACTCATGCACACACACAGAGAGACACACACACAACTAGGCTAAGGTGGATGTTCAGTGGCTAAAGGCACTTTCTTGAAAACCTTGGCAGCCTTGGTTCAATTCCCCAGCACCCAAACAAATCCAGGTGCATAAAGTGGCACATGCACCTGGAGTTCCTTTGCAGGAGCAAGAAACCCCGGGACCCTCATTCTCATTTCTCTCTCTCCCTCTCTCTCTCTCTCTCTCTCCCCACCTGGTTAAAAAAAAAGCACAATGACTAAGAATGGCTTTTGTGGTTTATTTACTGATTTTTCTGAGCCTCTAGAACTTTGCAGGGCTTAACTACAACAAAGGTCTGAGTGGAAGCCATGCTTACCCGTGATCTCAGATGCCAGGCACCTCACAGAACCATGCCTAGGTGAAGATTAAAGTGTTTGACATGCGTGCAGCTTCCCACGTGGACCACTGCTGCCTTCTTAAAAACCATGAAGCACAAAGGAAAACTTAGAGCTGACATTGGTGAACTTCATAAGCTGAAAATCACTCTCCCTGCTGGTGGAGAAAAGAGAGACTTACATGACCACCAAGCAGCACATGGAAGGACCCCCAAATTTTCTTAAGTAAGACCCCTTTTGATTCCTTTAAGATCCCCCAGAGAAAGAGCTCGGGTGAAAGCTGGAAACACCAGGGCAGGAGAGGGTTGATTCAATGGAGCCGAAATATTTTGGAAATGGATATCCTTAGTGCTTAAAACCCTACAGTAGCCCTCTGCTGTGAACTAAATGTTTGTGCCCAACCTCCAACATTTTAATATGTTCAAACCCCAGTGTGTGATGGGGTCAGGATAGGGGACTCGTGGAGGTGACTGGGGGTAGGCAAGGTCCTGAGAGGGGGGGCCTTTGTGGTGGGCTCAGCCGGCACCCTTACAGGAAGAGGAAAAGATAGCAGAGCCTCTCCTGCCATTACGTGGGAATGCTCAGAGAAGGTTGCGGATCACAGGCCAGGAAGCAGCCCTCGGCAGGTCTCAACCATGGGGACGCTGTCCTTTTGGACTCCAGCCTGCAGAACAGCAAGCGATGAATGTCGTCTGTGTCACCCATCTGCGACATTTTGTTATGGTAACCTGAGCAGACAAAAACTTTATTTCCCTTTATTTCCTGTCCATGTCAGAGACCTATGTCCTCCACTGACAGTTGCTTTCCTGTTAATGCTTCCATTTCCCTGTGCAGCCTCCCAGCACGCACTGCGCATACTCGCGCTCAGGGCCGGAGCGCGCCTCACTCTTACACCTTGACAGCTACCTACCTGGTACACAGATGGCCTGGCTCACTCCAGTCTCTTCTGAATGTTAACTTCCCACCGGGCCTTTCTTCACAACAGGGCTGGAGAGATTGCTCAGTGGTTAAAGGCACTTGCTTCCAGAGCCTGATGATCTGAGTTCAATTCCCCAAACCCATGTAAAGCCAGATGCACAAAGTGGCACATGCATCTGGAGTTTGTTTGCAGTGGAAAGAGGCCCTAGTGTGCCCACACTCCATCTACCTCTGTCTCTCTCTCTCTCTCTCTCTCTCTCAAATAAATATATGAAGTGTATGTTTTAAAAAAAATAAAATCATAATAGTCACTTCTGTTTGCCTACCTTCTTTCCTGCTTTATTTTTCTCCATAATTTTTTTCTCACTTGAATTTTATTATTTGTTTATCAATTTGTTTAGTTTGGGTGATTCTAGGGTTCAATCCAGGACCTTGTGCATGCCAGCCAAGTCTGTCTTTTCTTTTAAAAAATATTTTATTAGCCGGGTGTGGTGGTGCACGCCTTCAATCCCAGAACTTGGGAAACAGAGATAGGAGGATCGCCATGAGTTTGAGGCCACCCTGAGACAACATAGTGAATTCCAGGTCAGCTTGGACCAGAGTAAGATCCTACCCCCAAAAAAAACAAATAAATAAAAATAAAAAAATATTTTATTTATCTTCTTGACAGAGTGCGAGAATTGGCATTCCAGAGCTTATTGCCACTGCAAACAAACTCCAGATGCATGCACTACTCTGTGCATCTGGCTTTACATGGGTGCTGGGGTATGAGGCAGGCCTGCAGACTTTGCAAGCAAGCAACTTGGACCACTGAGCCATTTCTCCAGCCCATCTGTCTTCTCAACTAGCTTGTACCTTCCACTAGATCCAGTATTTTTCTGTCTACTGCTATCACACTAACCCTGTATCAATACCTGGCACATAAGGAGCCCTTAACAATTTTTCATTCAATGAATAAATAGGATTAGGGTTAGACCTGCCTGTACGCATTGTATAGTCTTCCCTTATGCTTGCAAAGTACGTGTTCTATTCCACCCAGAGCTTCCCTGGGACTCCGTCCACACTGTCACAGGTCACAGGCTGAGCAAGGCAGGTAGCAGACAGGCCAGATTTTCCCCAGCGAGGTTCCCATGAGAGGACCCAAGAGGACTCCAGGCCTGGGCAAGCAAAGTATAGGGAAGCTAACAGAGCCCGGGGGTCGACTCCAGAGAGGCCAGCAAACATCCGACAGAACCAGCAGCACACAGGGCTCTCCTCTACAGCCCGACGGGAGGTGGATATGGCGGCAAGCAACACAGATTTCACTCACATGTTCAGAAAGCTGTGACCTCCTTCCAGGAAATCTGTCAAATTTGACAGGCATTTTGCCTGGGGATGGAGGGCCAAAATGCAGCCCCTAGAGCGGGAAGTGGAGCGGCACTGTGGAGTCTCAGGCCTTCAGCATGCAGCCCTAGTGGGCCCCTTAAGTGGTCCATGCTAGGATAGAGGGGGGATTCTACCCTAGGAGCAGATCCCTGGGATGGGGTTAGCCAGGAAGAGTCCTCAGCTGGTGACTGGGCGCTGGCTGGACAGTGAGAAATGGCAACCTCTTATCGAGCTTACTTGGGCTGAGCCTAGGCCAAGCCTGGGGGTGCAGGCCCCATGCATTCCACTGGGCTGTGGTAGACAGGGGGGGAAAAGAAGCAAGCTCTTAAAACACCCTGGTGGCTCCCATCATGTCGCCATGTGGGCCCTGCAGGAAGCAGAAGGAGGTGCAGGTCCCCTCTCAAGACTCGCCTCTCTGGAGCAGCCTGTCATTGAACTGTGGCACTCCGTTTCTGACACTCTGTCAAGGGAAAAAAAATCTAAATTTAAGCTGGGCGTGGTGGCACGCGCCTTTAATCCCAGCACTCGGGAGGCAGAGGAAGGAGGATCACCATGAGTTCGAGGCCACCCTGAGACTACATAGTGAATTCCAGGTCAGCCTGGGCCAGAGTGAGACCCTACCTCCAAAAACAAAATGAAACAAAACAACAACAACAACAAAAAAAAAATCTAAATTCACGTTTGAGACAGTGTTGCTTTAACCAAAGCTGACCCAGGGTCTAGGTGACTTCACTGCCCCCCACCCCCAGTCAGAGTTAACATTGCATTCCCAGCTAAAGCCTGCGTGGTTTAATTAATTCTGCCTTTAAAAGAGAAAGAGAAACCCCTGTCTTTCTTTGAAAGTCACAATAAACTACTTCTTTATTTTTGTCAGTTTTATCAACCTTTTTTATTTTTCTTTAAGAGCTGAGCTCAGCTTTATTGTGGGTTTTTTTTTTTAATTTCTTTGCCCTTTCAAGTAAAAAAAGAACTTTTATTCACATGGGCCCTTGCCTATTAAGAACCCAGACTTCTGAATAGAGTCCTCCCGAGAAGCTCTGAACGGTAGACAGCACCCAACACCTCCCCAGCTGGCATTCGGCCACCTGGCCCAGAAGCCTGTTTCCACAGAAATGTTGGGCCCTCAGAGGCACCCACACTGATAAATGTACAGATTAGAAAGTGAGAAATAAGCCAAGTGTGGTGGTGCGTGCCTTTAATCCCAGCACTCAGAAGGCAGAGGTAGGAGGATCGTGATGAGTTCAAGGTCAGCCTGAGACTACATAGTGAATTTCAGGTCAGCCTGGGTTAGAGCCAGACCCTACCTCAAAAAAAAAAAAAAAAAAAAAAAAAAAAGTGGGAAAGAAGGGGCTAAGGAGGTGGCTCAGTGAGTTAAAGTGACTTGCTATGCAGACATGAGGACCTGAGTTGGGATGCATATAACTCAGTGCCTACGTGAAAGCTTGGTGTGGTGGCGCATACCCGACATCTCCATGCTGGGGAGGCGGACATGGGAAGATTCCTAGAGGTCGCTGGCTAGCTCATCTCGCCAAATCAGTGCACTCCAGGTTCAGTGAGAGATCCTGTCTGAAAACACAAGATGGTGAGCGACTGAGGAGAACATCTGACCTTGACTTCTGGCCTTAATGTGCACGTATGCACACACACATGTACCCACCCACATAGGAACGCACACACATACACACAAACACACACACCACACACACATATACAGACACAAAAGGAAGCAACGGATAGAATGCACAACCTTTCCCCAAACCTAGCTTCTCTCCGCGTAAGCCATCACTGCTCAATTTGAGTCACATCTGAACTGACTGGGTTAATCACATTCATAGCAAAACTTCAGGGGCTGGAGAGATAGCTTAGCGGCTAAGGTGCATGCCTGTGAAGCCCAAGGACCCAGGTTCGATTCTTCAGGTTCCACGTAAGCCAGATGGTGGCGCATGCATCTGGAGTTCGTGTGCACTGGCTAGAGGCCGTGGCGTGCCTACTCTCACTTACTCTCTATCTCTCTCTCCCTCTCTTGTCTCAATAAATAAATGATGTGCATTACAAAAAAATAATAACTTCGGGATACTCACCCAGGGTCTCCAAGCCCCAATAAACATTTAGCAGTTCTGATAACACCCTCTCTAGAGTGCTGCCCTACACGCATCTTCTCTTGAGTTAGTTCCACTTTTCAAGGAAGAAGACCTATCTGTACCTTTAAAAAATATTTTGTTTATTTGAGAGAGAGAAAGAAGAGAAAGATGGATGTTCCATGGCCTCTAGCCACTGCAAATGGACTCCAAATGCATGCACTACCTTGTGCATCTGGCTCTACGTGGGTCCTGGGGAATCGTACCTGGGTCATTAGGCTTCACAGGCAAGTGCCTTAACCACTAAGCCATCTCTCCAGCCCCTGTTTTCTTTGTTCTAGTCACCAAAATATAAAGAGAACCAGGCATGGGTGTCGTGACTGTAATCCCATCACTCAGTAAGCAAACACAGGAGGATCTCAAATCCTAGACTACATAGCTTGTTTCCAACAAATTCTTTTAAATGTAGGAGAGACTGGTCGTGGGCTCAACCTGGGTCCCAGGAATAGCAAGGCCCAGTGCTCCTTCCCAACTATAGCCTTTACTGAAGTTCAGATCTGATACAAGAAAACTCACAAAGTTAGGCCCCCTACGAGCAGTCCTGAGTTATCTGAGCCCCTAGCGCCAGCCCCTGGGTGTGGATTGAGGTGGGACACTTCAGAGGCCCTTGATTTCTTCTCTGTCTCCCTTCTGGAACTTAAGGTCCAAGGTCTGATGATTTCCTTGGTACTGGCCAAATTCCACTCCTGCACACTGAGCTCTGCTGTGGCCCAGGCAATATGATTCTGGCCTCGAAGCAACCAGGTTCAGCACAGCCCTTGGCTGGAAGCGCGTCTCCCAAACAAGCATTTTCATCACATTTATTCAGCCCTCCAGCTCCTCCCGCAGAGGGAGACCTGAGCAGCCTGTGTGACCTGACACCACCGTCTTCTGGGACCTTCCCAGCCACTGGCCCTCCTATGTGACACGCACGGGAAACCTGGCTTCCTCAGGGGATGGGTCTGCTCCTCTGCCTCCCAGGACAGAACCCCTATCCTCTTTCTTCGTTTTCTTCTGAGCAATCCAGAGCCAATTCCCCAGCACCATATCTCTGTTGCGACTCCGCACAGCTTTTCAAGGTGGATTTTATGGTTATCCGCAGCAGAGAAAGCCCCAAGCTCTGTTTGCTCTCCCATCCCCGCCCCCTCCCAAGAACCAAGCTTGACAAAGTAATTCCCAACAACCCCAGCTCCTCCCAGCAGGGAGAACATCGGCAGTTCAGATATAATACAATAAAACCACCAGCTTGTTTTCTCGCCAGTAGCCTTGTAAGCTGAGTGCTAATAATGTCTTCTGTTGAATTGATTAGGTCTGTCAGCTGGGTTTCTAATGCCTAGCGGAGCCACCATTAGGGAATACCTATTGCTTTTCCGTCCTTTACTTGAACATCTCAGAGCCCCTTAAGACAAGGTGGGCCCTGGCCATACAGGGCTCTACTTGGAGGTGGAGACACTAAGTCATTTCATACACAGAGTGGGGCAGAACTGAACCAATGGTCTTTAGTTGTCACCATACCGCCCTACCCCACAGTCCTCTGCCACGAGGTTACTATGGTCAATTATGCCTGTGGTGGCTTGATATGAAATGTCCCCCACAGCTCACGTATGTGTAATTAAGCTTCATATTCAATCCCCAGCTGGTGGAGCCTTTGGGAGTTGGAATCGGATGTGTGTCACTGGGGGCAGACCTTGAGGGTTACTAATACAGTCCACTGGCATTCAGGGCTCACTCACTTTTTTCAAATATTTATTTATTTAAGAGAGAGAGATAAAGAGAAATGGGCAAACCAAAAGATAGAAAGAGAGAGAGAATGGGTTACCAGGGCCTCCTGCCACTGCAGACAGACTCCAGACAAATGCACCACTTTGAGCATCTGGCTTTAGGTGGATACTGGAGGATTGAACCTGGCCCATCAGGTTTTGTAAGAAAGTACCTTTCATTCTCTTTCTCTCTCTCCACCTCTGCCTCTTTCTCTCTCTTAAACAAACAAATAAATAAATAATATTTTAAAAAAGCAGGGGCTGGAGAGATGGCTTAGCAGTTAAGGCACTTGCCTGCAAAGCCAAAGGATCCTGTCTCAATTCTCTAGGACCCACATAAGCCAAATGCACAAGATGGTGCATGCATCTAGAGTTCATTTGGTTGAGGCCCTGGTGTGTCCATTCTCTCATTCTCTCTCTCTCCCTCTGCCTCTTTCTCTCTCTCAAATAAATAAATAATAATAGATTTTTTTTTTTTTAAAGAAAGCACCTTTAGCCACAAAGCCATCTCTCCAACCCGGGGCTCATTCACTTTGCTGCCTCCTCCCAGCTGACATGACAAGATGTGAGCCAACCGTCTGCTCTGCCATGCTCTGTCTGTCATGATGAAATTTCCCCCTGGAAACTGTAAGTGGAATAAACCCTTTCCTCCTATGAGCTGCTTCTGGTCATTTGTTGTGTCCCAATGACAAGAAAGTAACTGCCACAATACCAGACAGGCTAGCCCCCCGGCCCCCCCCGCCACGCCATCTCCTGCTGGAAGTCCTGAGAGCAATGTGTGATACCCACCATAGTGTAATTCACGGGATGGTGCACCAAATAAAGCCAGGCCCACCACGTCTCTGGGGATCTCTGGAAACCCACACTATACAGTTTTCTACAAGATCTACAGAACTTGTAAAGGCCAGGGCAGATGACAGAGCTGTCATGAAGGTAGAGTGGGGCGAAGATCCAGGTGATGCTTGCCAGTAAGTTGGGCATTCTTCCTACTCCTCCGAGAGGCCATTAGAGGCATCTGCCGCCCTCCTTTCTCATGAATCCCATCAGTGCTTATTACTACGATAAACTAACTACTGTCATCTGACAGAACCCAGCAAACATCTCAACCCCATGGACCAAAACATAAACATTGGCGTCTGTGTTTTGTTGGCTAATATCCATCTCATTAGAACCATGAAGATGCTTTAGGAAAAAATCAGAGCTTACAATTTGATATATATATATATATATTAGGCAGGGTTTTTCTCTAGTCCAGGCTGAATTTGAATTCACTATGTAGACTCAGGGTGGCCTAAACTCATGGCGATCCTCCTACCTCTGCCTCCCGAGTGCTGGGATTAAAGATGTGTGCCACCACATCTGGCTAGAGTTTTTTTTTTTTTTTTGAGACAGGGTCTCATGTAGCCCAGGCTGGCCTCTAGCTGAATCCCCATACATCCAAGGATGGTTATAAGAATATAAGGAGTACACCACAGCGCCACATTTATGTGGTGCTAGGAATTGAACCCAGGGTGTCGTGCATGTTAAGCAAGTACCCTACCCACTGAGCTGCCTCGTCAGCCCAGGGTTTAGACTTATTAAATGTGCCAGCCTTCCTGAGTTAAATATTAATGGAATTAGGTATGAGAGTTAATAGATGTGGAAGCAACTAGTACAATGTCTGGAAGCTAAGAAGGCTTCCAGTGACTGTGAAGTTTTCATGTGCACGCTGGGATCCATTGGTGCATGACAGGCAAAATATGAATAAGAGTTTCCAGAGAAGAGATGGTAGGAAGGTCCCCTGGGGAAGTCTGGTGTGGGGTCTGTGGGTGTGGACGCCAGCCCAGGAAGTTCTCACACCCAGGACTGCGCGCACAGCACGGCACCAAGAAGGAAGGACCTGATGCTTCCTCACCCTCGCCAGATCCTTGGACAACCCGTTTCCCTCCAGAGTGGAACTGGAGCAGAAGCAGGAAAGTAAAGGAAGGAGAAAGACACAAGGTTGCATCTGCCAGAAAGAATCTTGGCCCCACAGAGAGGCCTCTGTGCCCTGCACCCTGTCCCACATCTCAGGGGACACATGAAGTCCAGGTTCTCTCTCGGCATTCCATCCTACCGTGCCTTCTTTCCATCCCTACCAGCCTGGGTTACGACTGTTTTCCAAGCCTTCACAGCAAGGAGAGGAGCCCCTCAACTGTTCTGGAGCTGGGAGTCTGGTGTTTTACATGCTTATTACATCTTACCATCAGAAAGCCCTACAGATGTATAATTCCACTACACACCCACCTACCAAAAAACTTCCCAAGATCATCTGAGAGCAAATTCCAGCCTCTTTCTACAGCACCATGAGGGCCTTGTAGAATCATCAACGTGTGTGTCTCCTGAGGTGCTTAGCCTTCTCTGGATTGTATGTGTGCTTTAGATTTTCTTTCCAGTGATGCATCGCTCTGTTTTCACCCATGTACATTCCACCAGGAAGTCCTGAAAAGCCACCCCCAGCAGTGATCTAGAAGCGCTCTGTACTGTGACCATCTTGCACCAGGATGCCAGGCCCTCTCTCCTGAACCCAGATGGATTTAAAGCCCATGTCGGCTATGCCACACTGTGCCCCCGACACATCTGCAACCACCCTGCTTTAGTCTGTCGCTGTAGCAGAACATCTGGCATTGGCTAGCTTATAAAGAAAAGAGGATTTTTTTTTTTTTTTTTTGAGGTAAGGTCTGACTCTAGCTCAGGCTGACCTGGAATTCACTATGTAGTCTCAGGGTGGCCTTGGCCTTGAACTCATAGTGATCCTCCTACCTCTGCCCCCAAGTGCTTGGATTAAAGGTGTGTGCCACCACACCCGGCTGGGTTTTGTTTTGCTTTGTTTTGTCTCTTGACTCATGGTGTTAGTAACTGGAAAGCCCAAGATGTGGCAGCCAGAGCTGGTGAGGGTCTTACGTCACTTCCTGTCACGGATGAAAGTGGGAGGGAAACAAGGCATGGGTGAAGGAAAGACACCAGGGTGACTCTGCTTGCAGATGATCCTATCTCCCAACACTATTGCATCAGGGGTTAATTTCACACCACATAGCTCTAAGGACATATCCACCCACAGCCTCGCTCCCCTCTCCTTCCCCCCACCACCAAACTCCCATTTGCTCAGAGCAGAAGGAAATAAAAATATCTGGTGTGATCCATCAGGCTTAGGTGGTCGGGTTCATTTGCCCCGCTCGGCACACCCTTTGCTTTCTGCCTTTCCCTGAGTGCTCTACCCACAGACAGCGGTGTGGCTTGTTCACTCCCTTCACAGCGGGCTCACGCATCACCTGTCCCGAAGCATCCCTGCGCCAACACCCAACATCTGCCCTCCGTAATACTCTTACTTGAGTTCAGCAATTTCTTCCCTGCGCTTCCCTCTTCATCTGATAGATCATCTGTCCCCTCTGCTCCAGTGAAATCACCATTAAGAGCAGGGGGTCTTTGTCGAAGTCATTGATATACCCCAAGTGCCCGGCACATGGCAGATCTTCGCTAAGCATTGGTAAAAGAAACGAGACAAATGAGGGCACGCAGTGATGATAGGGTCCTAACGTCTCCATGCTCATTTCTTCTGGTAATCATTTAAACACACTCCATCCATCCATCCTTTCTTTTTATTTTATTTTATTTTTATTTATTTGAGAGAAAGAAAGAGGCAGATAGAAAGATAATGGACACACCAGAGCCTCCAGCCACTGCAAACAAACTCCAGATGCATGAGCCACCTTGTGAATCTGGCTTACATGGGTAGTGGGGAATCAAACCCGGGTCTTTAGGCATTGCAAGCAAACATCTTAATCACTGTGCCGTCTCTCCAGCCCGGCTTTCTTGCTTTTTCTTTTTTTAACTTGAGAATGAGAGAGAGAGACAGAGAGAGAGAGAGAGGTAGGGCATATTCTTGGTGTGCCAGGGCCTCTTGCTACTGTAAACAAACTCCAAATGCATGCACCACTTTGTACATCTGGCTTTACGTACCTTGAGCTGCGGAGCCATCTCTCCTGACCCCTCAATCCATCCTGCCTAATGTGAACTTCTAGGGCAGGATGTTGGTACAACGTAGCTCCTTGACTTCTCTCCCTGTGTTCTTCTCTCTGGGAGCAGACTCCTGAGTTATGTGTATCTCTCAATGTATGCATCTCAGTGAACTCTCCGAGCCCTCTGGCTTTATTGTAATTGTATTGTATTGTATTGTACCACACATTTCTCTCTCACACAAGGCAGTGCTCCATTGTACTACAGAATGAAGACTTCAGGCATCGGAGACTCGGTGGTGCGACGATGATCCCAGCATGCAGTAACGGACAGGCGACCCCTGCAATTCTTTTTGTGGTCGTCAGAAGTGGCTAATGGTGAACACCATTAGAATGACACAGGCTTAGAACCACAAGTGGGCTAGTGTTCCGAACAAAAGGCATAATTACTTTCTCCATACACATTTACATGTATTTTCCAAAACTCTTTTATTATATTTTGCCTTTGTTTGGGGTCCTTGGTAAGCTGTTTACATTTAACAAGTTGTCTGCCTCTTACAACCTTGTATTTCATATTTGGGGAGCCCAAGTAACACTTCTGATCAAAGTGGAACACTTTAATTAAATAACCGTGAAATTCCCCTCAAGGAAATAATTATACCCCAAAGCATAGTGAGCAGATTTTTCTTGCTGTTCCTCTCAGTTCTTAGTACTGGCCCAGTTTGGTCACTGTCCTATTGTGATGTATTATCCAGAGCCCAGTGTCATCTGTTCCCTCTGGACTGCTAAGAGAAGGACTACCAAGATTGTCCTCAAATCACCTTGGGAGTGTCCCATGGACGAGGAGTCCCTGGAGACTCCAAGCCGGTATACAAACAGTGGCCCGGACCAGGATCAGAAAAAGAACGGAGGCCTGGGGAGTTGGCTCAGTGTGTAAAGTGCTTACTATACAAGCATAAAGACCCAAAAATTGTCCATTAAAAAAAAAAGATTAAAAAATATTCCATTCTCCACACACCTCTCCCCCAATTTGGCCTGTTAGAGCACTGTGTTAGTCAGCGTTCCGTGACTATGACAGAGGATCTGAGACAATCAGAGTAGCGGTTTAAATATAAATGGCCCCATGGCCTCAGGTATTTTTGGCTAAGCTTCCTGCTTAGACTCCAGCCAGCAGAGCCCTGCTGGAGGAGCTGTGTCACTGGGGGCTGGATCTTGAGTCCATCTTTAGCCATGTGCTCAGGAGAGTCAGCTCCTACTTGGTGGTGCTGGCTGTTGCCTCTTTGCTGCGGATGTGTGGTGAAGTGAGCCAGCTCCATCCGCCATGATGCAGCTGCCCCTGGACTCGGTCAGCCTGCAGTAAACCTCTCATAAGCTGCTCTGGTCAGTGGTTTGTCGCAGCACTGAGAAGCTAACTGTAACAATCAGCATGTAAGAAATGGCTGACTTTTAAATATTTTAACATTTTATATTTTTACTTGAAAGAGAGATTGAGAATAAGCACACCAGGGCCTCTAGCCACTGCAAATGAACTCCAAATGCATGCGCCAGCCACCTGTACATCTGGTTTACGTGGGTACTAGGGAATTGATGCTGGGTCCTTAGGCTTTGCAGGCAAGCGCCTTAATGGCTAAGCCATCTCTCTAACCCAACGGGCTTATTTTGACTCAAGATTTCAGAAGTTTCAGACTATGGTCCTTGGGCCCTGTGGCTTTAGGTCTGTGGCAACCCAGTGCCTCATGGCAAGAACCCTTGGCAGGGGTGGAATCTTCACTGCATGATGGCTCAGAAGCAAACAGAGAGACAAGAAGGGGTTGGGGGGGTATCCCCTTCAAAGGCATAATCCCAATGACCTAACTTCCTTCCATTAGGCCTTGCCTCTTCAAGGTCCTGCCATGAGTGCCACAGGCTAGCAAGCAAGCCTTTGTCCAATGCATGAACCTTTGAGAGACGTTCGAGATCCAAACTATAGCAAGCTCACAGCTTAAAGATCTTTAGAGAGGTCACCTACAGATTCTAGAGCACATCGGCCTTGCTGTGATTTTTTACCTCAATTCCTGCAAGATGCCGTTTTCACACGTGTTTCCTGTTCTTGCTCTTCCCCTCTGCCCACAGTGGCCTTCCCACTGTTGAAAAATATAACCCTGCTCAGTTCATCCTCTACAGTTCAAAGCAGATGTCATCTCCCCCAGGAAGCCTTTCCTCAGTTTCCACCTGAGGTTGATTCTTCTCCTTGTGCTCATAGGAACCTTAGCAGACTGACCAGCAGTTAACTTTCAAGTTCCACAAGGGCAGGACCAAATAGGATTCCTTACTGAGCCCATTGCTGTGACTGGCATATAAGTGATATTCCAAAACTGCATGTGGTATCTAATTGCACTGAAGGTTGGTGTAATGCCCACACCAGTCAGCCCGCCTTCTCATCTGCTTGGCTATTGTTTGTTTTGGGGAGACTTTTAGCCACTTGCTCGCTGTGACACACACCACAGTTCCATGCAGGAAGACCAGTTCTGTTCTGTGGCAGCTTCGTAAACAGAGAGTGGTTCACCTCCCAGCCCTTCCTTCATGGCAATTCCTGTGCAAAAACCAAGCCCAGCCTTACCCTGAGCCACATCTTCATGCAGGCCAGGGAAGATGGTCCCTCCAATGCAGGTCACATAACCAGCAAATGATCATCACTGCTCCCAGAGGACCACGAAGTCTGGGCTGGTGGATCAGCACACGAATAATGAATTTAAAACAAGCTCTTAAGAGCAGAGGGAATGGCTCAGTGAGTAAAGTGCTTGCCAAACAAGCATGAGGACCCGAGTTCAATCCCAGTACCCACATAAAATGCTGGGTGTGGCAGAGACAAGAGGTTCCCTAGGCCTTGCAGCTAGCTACACTGAGCTCTGGGTTCACTGAGAGGCCCTTTCAAAAAATAAGATGGAGGTCTGGAGAGACGGTTAGTGGTGAAGGCGCTTGCCTGCAAAGCCTAAGGACCCAGGTTCAAGTCTCCAGGTGCTACATAAGCCCACAGGGTGACGCATGCATCTGGGGTTTGTTTGCAGTGACTCGAGGCCCTGGAACTCCTGCTTGCCTGGGCTCAACTTTCCCAAAGCCCACATAAAGCACAGACTGGCCCTCGTGTCTGTGACCTCAGGCCTACGGCAATGGGAGCTCAGAGCCACGGGCCAGACTCGCTGGCAGAAGCAAGAGATCCTGCCTCACAGGAGGTGCAGCACAGACGTCTCGAGGCTGTCTCCTGCCCCCCCACACACCTGCCGTGGCACACACAGCCACACACACAGCCGAGACAACAGTAGAAAATAAATAAATAATAAGTAATTTTAAAAATAAGGTGGAGAGCAATTTGTGAGCCACCTGATGTCAACTCCCGGCCTCCACACGCATGCACACACATGTATACATGCGTATGCACATGCCACACAGTGGTACGCCCACACACAAAAATTAATATTAAAATAAAATATACTCTTCAAAGTGGGTTTTTGGAGCTTCATTTTCATATATAAGTAATTGCAGCACATTAATGTGGCAGCTTGCTAGATAAGGGTTCCCCAACTTCCTTGCATGGCAGGAATGAGAATTCCAAAGGCCCCGTAAAGCTCTCAGTTCTTCTCAGTCCAGGGAGGAAGGACTCTGGCCAGAGAATGCTCCCTTGGCACTGTGGCATCCACTGTTCTCAAGCTATCCTGTCTTGAAGCCATAAAGGCACATTGTATTTCCAAGGCGTGTGTGATCCTATTTCTTTGTAAATTGGATTAAGCTCTTTACTGTGTATTACCGATATTAAAAAAGAATGAATTCCCATCTTGCAAACACAGCAGAAAAGCAATCACTCCCGTGGCAAGGAAGTCATTGGCCAGAGTCCACAAGAAACCAATTTTAACTTTCGAGCCCAGTCAGCAGGCGAGCCTGCAGGCCGACGGTGGGGTCAGCCCTAGGCAGCATCACCACGAGCTGCCTGACATGAGCTGTCAGCACGCTGTCTCTCTCTCTTCCTTTTCTCCCTCCCCATTTCCTCTCAGTGCTCCTCCACCCCAAATGAGCCTTCCTCCCAGATCACTGACGTCACCTAGAAAAATAAAAGCCTGTAGCCAGGCGTGGTGGCGCACGCCTTTAATCCCAGCACTTGGAAGGCAGAGGTAAGTTGAATCACCAGGAGTTCAAGGCCACCCTGAGACTACATAGTGCGTTCCAGGTCAGCCTGAGCTAGAGTGAGACCCTACCATGAAAAACAAACAAACAAAAAGCCAGTACATGTGCCCACATGAACGTTAGGTTCAGAAGTGGCAAGACTGTCCCAGGTGGACGGTGGTTTATAAAGAGCTGCATGAGAATAATAATGGCTTCCCACCACTGGAGGAGGGTCTGACTTCCACCCCCAGCAGTGTAAGAAGGAAGAGGAAGAAGGGGGAGAGGAGGAGGAGAGGAGGAGGGGAGGAGAGGAGAGGAGGAGGGGAGGAGAGGAGGAAGGAAGAAGAGGAGAGGAGGAGGAGGGGAGGAGAGGAGGAAGAGGAGGTGGAGGAGGGGAGGAGAGGAGGAGGAGAGGAGAGGAGAGGCGAGGCGAGGGGAGGGGAGGGGAGGGGAGGGGAAGGGAGGGGAGGGGAGGGGAGGGGAGGGGAGAGGAGGAGGAGAGGAGAGGAGGAGGAGAGGAAAGGAGGAGGGGAGGGGAGGGGAGGGGAGGGGAGGGGAGAGGAGGGGAGGAGAGAGGAGGGGAGGGGAGGGGAGAGGAGAGGAGAGGAGGGGAGGAGAGGAGGAGGAGAGGAGAGAAGGAGAGCAGAGGAGAGGAGAGGAGAGAAGGAGAGGAGAGGAGAGAAGGAGAGGGGAGGGGAAGGGAGGGGAGGGGAGGGGAGGGGAGGGGAGGGGAGGGGAGGGGAGGGGAGGAGAGGAGGAGGAGAGGAGAGGAGGAGAAGAGGGGAGGGGAGGGGAGGGGAGGGGGAGAGGAGAGGAGAGGAGAGGAGAGGAGAGGAGAGGAGAGGAGAGGAGAGGAGAGGAGAGGAGAGGAGAGGAGAGGAGAGGAGAGGAGAGAGGAGAGGAGGAGGAGGAATCCTTCATATGTGAATTGTCTACACACTGCAAAGTTCTCTTATTCTTGTGGCATAGGAACTGCCTCTAAATTTTCCTTTCCACTCCCCTTTACCTCTTATTTCTATGCATTTTAGAATAAGATACTATTGGTATGTATGTCAGTCAGTTTTCCTGAGATTAAAAACACCTGAGATGGGCTGGCGAGATGGCTTAGTGGTTAAACGTTTGCCTGTGAAGCCTAAGGACCATGGTTCCAGGCTCGATTCCCCAGGACCCACGTTAGCCAGATGCACAAGGGGACGCACGTGTCTGGAGTTCGTTTGCAGTGGCTGGAGGCCCTGGCACGCCCATTCTCTCTCTCTCTTTCTCTCTCTCTCTCTCTCTGTCTCTCTCTCTCTCTCTGCCTCTTTCTCTCTCTGTATGTTGCTCTCAAATAAATAAATAATGAACAACAAAAAAAAATTAAAAAAAAAAACACCTGAGATAATCAAACCTCTTAAAGACAAGCTTATTAGGGCTCACGGCTTTGGAGCCTTCAGTCCATGGTCTCTTGGTCCTGCTGCCTTACATCTGTGCTGGCCCAGTATGTCACGGTGGAAGCGTGTTCCCCTCTAATGACACATCCCCAACAATGTAACTTCTTCCTGCTAGGTCCTGTCTCCTAAAGATTCCATTCTTCTCTGAAAACAACATCATAGGCTGAAAACCAAGTTTTTTCAGGTTGACAATCCAGATTCAAACCTCTCGTAGTAAAGAATGAAAATGCAAAGGAATGAAGAGTAATTTTTTTTAAATATTTTATTTATTTATTTGAGAGAGACAGAGGCAGATAGAGAAAGAATGAGTAGGCATGCCAGAGTCTCTAGCCACTGCAAACAAACTCCAGATGCGTGTGCCACCTTGTGCATCTGGCTTACCTGGGTACTGGAGAGTCGAACCTGGGTCCTTTGGCTTTGCTGGCAAATGCCTTAACCACTAAGCCATCTCTCCAGCCCCAAGATTATTTTTTTAGGCCCCAAGATTAATTTTCTTAGACTTCAGGAAAGTAGTAATTTGTGGTAGTTCTCTTCACTTCTGAAGTTGGTACAGGTAGTAACATCAAATCTGTGTTGTGGCTCCTTTAAGTATTTTAAATGATTGAGATCAACAAAAGGGTGGAAGGAACATGAACTGTGTAGTGTGACATTTCCATAATCTAAATGTCCATATTAAGAGAATGATTAAATAGTACATATTGATTAAAAGAATGGGGTAGATCTATATGTACTGGCAATTCTCCATGGAAGGAAGCCATTTGGTGAGTAATATATGTAGAATAATAGGATTTCAGTAAAGCACATGCATACACACACATGTACACACACAGAGCATATCTAAAGTAGTTTTGCTTTCTACTGGTCCATTTATCCACAGCCAAATAAAGTATAAGAGCTCTAAAAATAAATAATTCATATATAATTTTTTTTTGGTTTTCGAGGTAGGGTCTCACTCTAGCCCAGGCTGACCTAGAATTCAGTATGTAGTCTCGGGTCGCCTTGAACTCTCCACAATCCTCTTTCCTCTGCCTCCTGAGTGCTGGGATTAAAGGCGTGTGCCACCACACCCAGCAATATAAGTTTTATTCACATATCTTTTATTCTGGTCTATTGCTGTGATGCATAATTGTTGTATCATATGAGTTATCATTGTTAATCTCTTGCTACGCCTAATTTATAAGGACGATATGTAATGGAAAAGAAAATATAACATATAGGGAGCCTGGGACTGCCCACTATCTCTAGCAATCACAGTGAGGTCTTGAAATTTATCTCCCAAGTAGAAGAGGGTATACTGTGTATATAAAATGAATATGTGATAATAAACAGAAAAGACCAGAATGGATTCACTGAACAACCAAGAGAGGTCATGGATTAGGTAAAGAGTGAGACAATGGGAATAAGAAATTAAAGGGGGTTCTGGAGAGATGTCCCCATGGTTAAGGTACTTGCTTGCAAAACCTAATGGACCCGGTTTGATTCCCCGGTACCCACGTAAACACAGATGCACAAAGTGGTACATGAATCTGGAGTTCGTTTTCTATGGCTAGAGGTCCTGGCGTGCCCATACTTTCTCTTTCCCTTTCTCTCTCTGTGTGTTTGTGTCTTCTCCCAAATAAAATATTTTTAAAACATAAAAATGAAATTAAAGGGAATTTCCTTGTATTCCAGGAATTTCTGCATTGTTTTGAGTTCACGGAAAGATGTGTTGGTTTTGCATTTTGTTTATAAATACAAGATATTTCTACTTCAAGAACTGACCCTCCAGTGCAGAGACATTTATTTAAGAAAGACAGTTTGGAATTGTGGCATGGCAGACCATGTCCTGAGCTATCCCCATATGAATCAACAGAAAGGTGGACCCCCATCACTCATAAGTCAGCTGAGCTCTAGTTTGTATCCAACAAACTCTCATTGTGTCCTGAAGAAGACCTTTGAAGTCTGAACCTTGACCAAAAAAAATCCAGCTAAACATGGAGAACTCACTTCTGCAATATCTGACTGGAAAGTCGGGCTCCCACTGTTCTTCCTAATAAAATTCACCCCAAGCATCAAGGAATGAAAATATTTTTTCACATCTGGCTGTGGAACCTGGGATACACACACACACACACACACACACACACACACACACACACACACACACAGTTACCTGGCTAATGAGCCCACTTTAAGATTGTTTTTTCAAGGAACCAGGAGAGCTTACACAGACGTTTGTCTTCACCGTGGAAGAGGCTGTCTTTCTCAATCAAATGTGCAGGAAACGCCAGCTTGAGCATGAGCATGTCTACTCCTTGCCTGCGTTGCATGCAGGTGACAGCTCTGCTTGACAGCCTCAGTGCAAGCCTGTGCCGCCACCCACGCTGCACCCGGTCCCCAGCTCCCCTTGCCGTGGCAACTCCAGACTGAGTCCTCAGGGGGCTGCTTCTGTGACCCCAGGACAGGCATGTGGCCTAGCTGCCACAGCACCAGAACCGTCCCGGCCTCTGCCCCCTGGGTTCCTTCCAGGACGACAGACACATAACTCGCCAGGTCCCAGCAGGCCTGGCCCTCTGCCCCCAGTGGGAAGTCATTTCCATTTTCTAGCTGACAACCCAGTTAACATCACAGCTCTGGGCAAGCGCTGACTGGAAGCCTGAGTGTCATCCTGGTAAAGCCTGACCCTTTGCAGCCGGAAGCCTCAGATATGGAAGGACTCTAACCAGCAGTATTGGCTCACACCTATAATACTAGCACTTGTGAGTCTGAGGCAGGAGGATTGCCTTGAGTTTGAAGTCAGCCTGGACTGCATCCATAGTGAGTTCCAGGCCAGCCTGGGTTACAATGTAAGCGGCTGGGATAGGGGGAAATAATTACAGAGGGATATCCAGGGAGGATGGGAAGAGAGGTTTGCCATAGCTACACACTTTGAATTGCCTATGGAAATTGACAATGATAGAATCAACTAGAAGCCAATCTTTTTTTTAATATTACACTCATGCAGCTGGTGAATTTCAAACAGCATCAAAGAAAATATGCTCTTTCTTGCCGAGGTAGATCACTCGTAAGTGCCATCCCAACTCCATACCACCACTGGGGAGCCAGGACATACCATGGTCAAGCATGTAGAGCCTGAAAGACACTCTGGTTATAATCTCAAGTTCTGTGAACTTCGCAAACTATTTAACACTTTTCTCCCTTGGTTTCCTCTATTGTAAAGTATTTCATCAGCCATTACAAAGATAGAACAGAGACTGGGCATGGTGTCACACACCTTTATTCCCAGTACTCAGGAGGCCGAGGTAGGAGGGTCACTGTGAGTTCGAGGCCAGCCTGAGACTACATAGTGAATTCCAGGACCCTACCTCAAAAACAAAAAAGGATATACCACCTATCATCAGAGCACTGGAAAGATGCTCACCAGTTTAAGGCACTTTCTTGCAAAGCCTACCTGCCAAAGTTCAATTCCCCAATACCCACATAAAGCCAGATGCACCAAGTAGCACATACATCCAGCATTCATTTGCAGTGGCAAAGTAACAATAGAATTTTAAAAGATACCGCAGAAACTATATGAAAGCGCTTAATAAATTGTAAGCGTTATAAAATGTCTTCTTATTTGAAGTTAAAATTGAGCTTATCCTTGAGGCACTCCAAATATGGCCAGTCTTCACTATCTTCCATGTTTAAAAAAAAAAATACATTTTACTGAGCTAGGCATGGTGGTGCATGCCTTTAATCCCAGCATTTGGAAGACAGAGGTAAGAGGATTGCCATGAATTCTGGGCCACCCCTGAGACTACATAGAGAATTCCAGGTCAGTCTGAGCTACAGTGAGACCCTACCTCGAAAAATCAAAAAGAATTTTTTTAATTTAGGGGGCTGGGGGGTTGCTTAGTGGTTAAGGCACTTGCCTGCAAAGCCAAAGGACTCAGGTTTGATTCCCCAGGACCCACATAAGCCAGATGCACAAGGTGGTGCATGCGTCTGGAGTTTGTTTGTTTGCAGTGGCTGGAGGCCCTGGTGCACCCATTCTCTCTTTCTCAATCTCTCGCTCCCAAATAAATAATTAATTAAAAATATTTATTTATTTATTTGAGAAAGAGAGAGAAAAAACAGAGATAATGGATACTTCAGGACCTCCAGCCACTGAAAATGAACTCCAGGTGCATACGCCATCTTGTGTATCTGGCTTATGTTGGTACTGAGGAATTGAACCCATGCCCTGAAAGTGAAGCCATCCCATTCTTAATAGCCAGTCTTCCCCACAGCCTGCAGAAGAGGAGGCAAGAGTGAGGGACAGAAGGCTATAGGTGGCCTGGGGATTTTCCAGAGGCCAGGAGAGACAGAGTCAGGGTTGAAGTGTTGTACTCATCCCTGACTGTTCATTCCACCTCGAGGCTCAATTTTTACACGTCAGCTGCTCAGGGAGACTCAATCAGCCAACCAGCCCACAAAGAGACCAACAAGGAGAGGTGAGCTTCGCAGGACTGGCGGCTGGGGACCGCTGATCTCTTTCTAAAGCTAGAATAGAATCATGGCATTGCAGTCAGGCTTGTGCTGCTGACAGGAAGCACCCAACCAAGAGCAGCTTGTGGGGGCGGGGGTATTTTAGCTTACAGACTCAAGGAAGCTCCATGATGGCAGGGGAAAATGATGGCATGAGCAGAGGGTGGACATCACTTGCTGGCCCACATCAGATGGACAACAGCAACAGGAGAGTATGCCCAACACTGGCAAGGGGAAGCTGGCTATGATACCCATAAGTTCACCCCCAGCAATATACTGCCTCCAGGAGGCATTAACTCCCAAATTGCCACCAGCTGAAAACCCAGCATTCAGAACACCTAAGTTTATGAAGGACACCGGAATCAAACCACCACATGTGAGGAGCGTCCTGAGACAGAAAGGAAAGAAATCAGCCAAGAATGCTGCTGGAAAGGGAGAGGCATTTCTTTCCTGCCTTTTCTAAACCTGCCCACTCTCGCATTTCATCTCCTCCCGGCCCAGCCTTCCCAGGTAGTCCCAGAACAGGGAATCATTCGAGTCTAGAACTTCATCAATGCCTTTTAAAAATATTTCTTCAGAGAAACATTATAGAGCTGAACGTCGAAGGTGGTTTTGCATTCACACCCACTATCTGCAGAACAGCTTGAGGCTGACGAGATTAGCTCTCTGGAACACGTGGATCTGCTCAGCCGCTGCCCACACACCCGAGCCTGGCATCAGGCATGCTCCGTGAGCCTGGGTGCCTTCAGGCAGCCTCCTCCGTCTCTCGCTCCTGTTTCTTACGGTCTTAACTCAGGTCTTGAGGTTAGTGGCTTTCACTCATGCCCAGCTCCTCACTCCCAGCTTTTAGGAAATGACCAGGCTGATGGCTCTGTCTCCTTCAGAGCCGGAGATGAGAGTCACACACTGTTCCTCCTCCTAATCACTGCCTGCAGGTTTCCAAGTCTGAGAAGGCTGCTGTGCAAACTGCCGTCTCCTCACATCACTTCTGGCTGGCTCTTGCTCTTCTGTCCCCTGTCCTCTGTATCAGACAGAATACACCTTACGTGACTCTCCTCCTGCGGGCTCCCACACAAGTGGCTTTTGCGCCATGCTGAAGTAGCATGGGCATCTTGTGGAAGCACACACCAGGACAGTGGGTGGGGATCACTGGCTCATCTCCATCTTCATGAGAGGGGAAAGCTGAGGGCAGTACTATCCTGCCCCTTCCCCAACGCCAGCCCTGCCTCAGCTACCTGGCCAGAGATGACATGAGCAATTGTCACCTAATTGTTGTCTAATCTCTTCCCAGAGATTACAACTGGCTCCAAGTTGTTTTTGGCTAATAAAAACTAAGTAGATTCGCAAGAAATTCCAGATGCATCTGAACACTTCGGGGAATTGCGCAGCCTGGAGGCAGGCGAAGCTTAACTCAGGTAAACATAAAGTAATGTGCATTGGCAAAAGCAACCTAAAATGGAAGTATACATCTGTGTGTTCCAAGTTCGCTGCGGTCTCAGAGGAGGGAGAGCAGAGACTAGCTCAGAATGGATGAAGTGGGTTGGGCAGCCAACGATTGTCTTGGAATAACTACTCCTTGACAAAGCAAATCAGATCTCATTTTACACTGGCACCATCAGTGGCCCAATCTGGACCATGCGGCTTGGTTCTGTGATAAATTCCACAGTGCCATATTCTGCTGTCAGGTATGGGGAGACAGCAAGGAATGACTTCCACATTTGGGGCTCCCCTGTGAGCCAGGAAAGCATGATGGCATTCCTTATGGCATAAGTAGAAGGAGCCGTCTGCCTATTTTACTCTTGATTGTCAAGCCCAGGAAGGTGCCAAGTTATCACCAGCTGCCGCCTAACGTTTAGGGTCCCATTTCAATGAACGGTTGTGCTTCCAAGTTACAGTAGTCCTTGACCCCAGTCAACTCACCACTTTCTTTCACAAAGTGTTATTGAAAAGTTGTCTTATAGGGCTGGAGAGATGGCTTAGTGGTTAAGCCATTTGCCTGGGAAGCCTAGAGACTCATATTCTGCTCTCCAGGTCCCATGTAAGCCAAACACACAAGGTGATGCAAGTGTACAAGGTTGTACATGCGCACAACGTGGCGCATGCATCAGGAATTTGGTTGCAATGGCTGGGGGCCCTGGCGCTTCTCCCGCTCATAAAAACAAACAAAAGGCCAATCTGTTGGGCTTGCCTCAAAAAAAAAAAGTTGTATTAGGGCTGGAGAGATGGCTTAGCGGTTAAGCGCTTGCCTGTGAAGCCTAAGGACCCCGGTTCGAGGCTCAGTTCCCCAGGTCCCACGTTAGCCAGATGCACAAGGGGGCGCACGCATCTGGAGTTCGTTTGCAGTGGCTGGAAGCCCTGGCGCGCCCATTCTCTCTCTCTCCCTCTATCTGTCTTTCTCTCTGTGTCTGCCACTCTCAAATAAATAAATAAAAAATGAACAAAAAAAATGTTTTTTTAAGTTGTATTATAGCATCTTATACATTATACACACCTGGAAGGTATTTTAGTGTCCAGGATGGGAGGGCAGATATGAATATTCACCTATGCCCACGTATAAACACCCAGGCACATACATATACATGTACGCACACCTGTGCACATACAAATAAACATGTATATTTGTGTGAGCACACCCAGTTGTGACACCTGTGGCTGTATTTCCATCTGGCCCAGGGGATAAATAATTAACCTTCCTGGCCCCGTTGGCAGTGCCATCCTTGCAGGGCAGGTAGATGTTAAGACAGGTCTGCCCATCACGCCTGGAGCTGGTCATGGGTCTCGCTCTAAAGTTGTGAAGTGTGGGGCAGAAGGATGCTGTTCCTAAGTCTTCCAGCGTTCTTGGAAAGGTGCTGGTACTTGGCAATAGGAGTGGAAGAAATGGTCTGTCACACCCCTCTTGCCTCATAGCACCATGAGCTCAACAAGGCCTCTCATCTAGCTTAGCTGCCTCCCTCCCCTGGGCTGGCCACACCTGGTAAAGGAGCATAACTCTTAAAGAGGCTATGGTTTCAGACAGGAGTTTGGGGTCTGGAATGTTCTCCCTCTATGAAAATAATGAAATAATCCCAGATCCCAGCCGTCTCAAGGACCCTGGTGACATCAAGAAGAAAGGGAGACACGGCCGCAGCTCCAACTTCGGGCATCAGCCAAGTGCTCTTGGCATGGATGGCTCTGAACGCATCATTCAACTGACGAAAGAGGAGAGTGACCTGGGGGATGGTTCTCAGGAGCTGGCATGCAACAAGCTAAGCTTCTGGTGGTGTGTAAACTGGATATTTCCTCAATTTCTGAGACCAGAAGCCTCCTCTCCACTTCCTCAGTCAGCAGCCATTCTATCCAGGAGGTCACAATCCAGAACTTTCCCCAAACCTCTACTTCCTCTGCTGTGGAATGAGCTTACCAGCGCTGAGGATGGCACTCAGGGGTAGAGCATTTGCCTAGCAGGCACAAGGCCTCAGGCTCCATCCCCAGTAACAATATCCACAAAAGAATGCCCACTAAGGGGCTGGAGAGATGGCTTAGCGGTTAAGCACTTGCCTGTGAAGCCTAGGGACCCTGGTTCGGGGCTCGATTTCCCTGGACCCACGTTTGCCAGATGCACAAAGGGGCACACGCGTCTAGAGTTCGTTTGCAGTGGCTGAAGCCCTGGTGCGCCTATTCTCATTCTCTCTCTCTCTCTCTCTCTGTCTGTCTCTGTCTGCCTCCTCCTCTGTGTCACTTTCAAATAAATAAATAAAAATAAACAAAAAATTGTAAAAAAAATTAACGCCCACAAGATGTTCATTGGTCAAAGGCACTTGCTTGCAAAGCCTGACATTACAAATTCAATTCCCCAGTACCTATGTAAAGCCAGATACACAAAGTGACGCATGCCTCTGGAGTTTGTGTGTCATGGTAAGAGGCCCTGGCATGCCCATTCTCAATAAGTAAATTATATGCCACTCCATAAGGGTCTTTTATTTTGAATAAAATAGGGAATAGGTTCATCTATTTGCATATTAAGTAGTTCTCTCTTGCTGTGTATAAGACTGCATTAGTAGGCAGAGTCAAAAGTAAAGTTAAAAAAATTAGCAGGTAAGAGGCTGTATATAATTCTCAGTGTCAGAAGAGTAACAAAGCAAATGAAATGCTCACAGCCATTTGCCTGGGGACTAACCACAAGCATTTACCTGTGAAGTCCTAATTAAGAGGATACTGAGCCGTGACACCAACAAGGACTTGATCAGTTCTTCTGGGACTGCCTGTGCACGCTGATCACTGGAGGACGTGGTCAGGAGGTCTGCGAGGATGTGGGACCACCCGCAAGTCTAACGAGCTCCTGGGTGAGGCAGGCGCCAGCTGCCGTGTGGTCGGTTCTGAACCACAGGCACACAGCAAGGCCCATATCACTCCTTTCCAGGCCTTGTTTTCTGAAAACTCTCAGTCCATGCTGGTGGAACGGGCAATCCAGGATTGGAGAGACCACTCGGTGATTAAAGGCACTTGCTTGTAAAGCCTAACAACCAGAGTTCCAGCCCCCAGTCCCCACGTAAAGCCCGATGCACAAAGTGGCACATGCATCTGGAGTTTATTTGCAGTGGCAGGAGGCCTTGGCTCACTCGTTCTCTCTTTCTCCCTCTCCTCTCTTTCTCTCAAATATATAATTCAATTCTAGCAATCAGAATGTCTACCAGAGCACCCAATTGGACGAACCCAGGGAAAAGTTTCAGATTATGTGTAAGAACAGTGGTATGTGACGTTCATTTAAATTTGTTTAAAATTTGTATCCCATGTCTAACTTTTCATATTGTTAGGTAGCTATAACTAAAAGGTCGTTTCCGAGAAGTACCTGAAAGGCTTGTTGTCACAGGACTACGGGGCCATCCGTTGCTGCGGGCACCACGGCCAGTCTCCTCCCATGGACTGAGGAGGCCTGGCAAGGCCTCAGTAAAGAAGACAAGGAGCTGGGCAGGTTGAAGAGGGAAGCCAGGACTTCCCAGATGAAGAGAGGAGCTTGTAGAAAGCTGCCAATGCGGGAACAAACATGCAGAGGGCTTGGGAGATGGCTTAGCGGTTAAGGTGCTTGCCTGCGAAGCCTAAGGACCCAGGTTCGATTCCCCAGGATGCACGTAAGCCACATGCACAAGGTGGCACATGCATCTGGAGTTCCTTTACAGTGACTAGAGGCCCTGGCGCACCCATTCTCTCTCTCTCTCTCTCTGCCTCTCTCTCTCTCTTTCTCTCTCTGTCCCTCTCAAATAAATAAATTTTTAAAAAATAAGCAACAAAAACTTTAAAAAGAAAAAAAAGCCCCGAGACAGGGACAGCTGCCAGAATGCAGTCAATAAGGGCAAGAGTGCCCAAAGACACCGTTAGAGAGAACACCCACCGTGGACCATGAGCCTGGGCCCTGGTGAGGGCTTGGAGTTCAGTGCCAGTCAGTAATCACGACATGACCACCGCACATGTGTAAGAGTGCCCGCTAGGGGGCCTGCATTCCTGGTTGCGCATCCATAGGCAAGCAGGGGCTGTGTAGTGGTCTCCCCTGCTCCCAACTATGGGGTCCAGAGCTCAGAATGCAGGAGCAGCAACTCTGGCAGTGACCGAAAGATGATGACAGCAGGAATGAGCAAAGAAAACCTATTGGCACAGGTTCCTGTCAATCACCTGCAGAGGTCAGGTCCACCCCTGCTCCAAATGTCAAAGGGCAAGAAGTACACCAGAACTATTATGAGGCTGTGGCTCCATACAAGTGTTGCAGTCAGGTTTGCATTGCTGGTAGAAATCACCCAACCAAAAACAGCTTATGGGAAAAAAGAGGCTTATTTTGGCTTACAGGCTCGAGGGGGTAGCTCCATGATGGCAGAGGAAAACAATGGCATGAGTAAAAGGTGGACATCACCCCCTGGCCAACATCAGGTAGACAATAGCAACAGCAAGGTGTGCCAAACACTAGCAAGGGGACACTGGCTATAACACCCATAAGCCTGTCCCCAACAATACACCGCCTCCAGGAGGCCCTAATTCCCAAATCTCCATCAGCTGGGAACCTAGCAACCAGAGCACCTAAGTTAATGGGGGACACCTGAATCAAATCACCACAACAAGTATCATAAAAATGGGGACAGGCGCTCATTCTATCGCATGCTGTGGATGGAGGGAGGCGGCCAGGAAATGACAGGAGTGACAGGAATGGAGACATACTTTTTGACATCTTGTCTGGCTAGCACATGGATAATAGACCCAACTTAGGGGGTCAGAGCAGAGGCAGAAGGGCCTTGCCAGGAAGTGGCCAGTGATGAGTGCAGCTTCCCAAGGCTTTGCTAAGGGTCTGGGGCCAGCGCAACAGGAGAGGCGTAGGAGACTTTGAGCCTGTCTTGGAGATCGCTGACGGAGCCATGGTCCAGTAAGAGCTAACCCTTGAGGAGGAGGGAAGCAGGTTTAGATTTCACCCCATTCTACTCCAGCACTGGCACAACCAGGTGAAAGAAAATAAAATGGGCCACCTCCGCTCCAGGGCAGGAGCAGCTGAGGCAGGTCTCCGTGGACAGTACGAGGGTGGAGTGATTACGTGGTCCAGATGTGGGCAGAAACACCCCTGCATGCACTGCTTTCAGCATGAAGGCTGATGACGTGAAAGAGGACACCACGTGTCTCCTCACTTCAGCCTTCAAAAGAAGGCGGCAGGGGCTGGAGAGATGGCTTAGTGGTTAAAAGCTTGCCTGAGAAGCCTAAGGACCCTGGTTCAAGGCTGGATTCCCCAGAACCCGCGTTAGCCAGATGCACAAGGGGCGCACGCGTCTGGAGTTCGTTTGCTGGAGGCCCTGGTGCGCCCATTCTCTCTCTCTCTCTGCCTCTTTCTCTCTCTGTCTGTTGCTCTCAAATAAATAAATAAAAGTGAACAACAACAAAAAAAAGGCAGCAGACTGGAGAGTCCAAAGCAGCTGGCCTCCAGAAAGATGAAAGGGCTCCCCACCCCATCCTATTTCACCCCACTCCAACTCTGCGTTGGTCACATCCCGCATCTCCCAGCAGAGACGGCAAAATGAGATGCTGCGAGTTAGCAGCCTTTAGGAGAGCGGAACATTTTACGAACGGAGCGCTGTAACCGGGAATTGTTATCTGAAGAAAAATTGAACAGCTGTGGCAAAGAGATGCCTGGTCAGGGGGGTTGATCCCTTAGGCCGCATTGTGATGACAATCACAAATGTCTCTCCTTCAATGCTGTCCTGTGCTAAAGGTTTGGATGCTAGTGAGCTGTGCTATTGGCAGGTGGGAAAGCTTTGGGAGGTGGGATCTAGTGGAAGGAGCTTAGGCCATTGGGAGTGTGTCTTTGAAGAGGCTCCTAGGCCCCACGCCATTTCCTCTTTTCCTTTTCACTTCCTGGCACCATGAAGTAAACACCAGGCATTCCCATCACAGCACGCTGCGCTGCAGCAGGACCAAGCAGCCAGGGCCAGAAACTGTGAACCAAAGTAAATGACTTAATTCTTTGACACTGCCTCAGTCCAGGTGCTTGTCACGGTGATGGAAAGCTGACTAACACGGGTTTCTACCCATGCGCTGGGATAAAATTAATCAGAGGTCAGCTGGGAGCATTGAACAGCAGACACACACCCTCTCCACAAGCACCATAGAGGACAGAAGGACAGAAGCTAAGGCACAAGTTGTTTGAGCTTTCAAATTAAAACAATAGGGCTGGAGAGATGGCTTAGCAATTAAGGCGCTTGCCTGCAAAGCCTGAGGACCCATGTTCGATCTTCTCAGATTCCGCATAAGCCAGACACACAAAGGAGGCAAGCACAAGGTTGCACATGCCCACTAGGTGGCACAATCATCTGGAGTTTGATTGCAGTGGCTGAAGCCCTGGCATGCCAATTCTCTATCTGTCTCTCTAAAATTACAATGAAAAATAAATAAGTGTCGGGCATGGTGGTGCACACCTTTAATCCCAGCACTCAAGAGGCAGAGGTAGGAGAATTGCCATGAGTTCGAGGCCACCCTGAGACTCCATAGAGAATCCCAGGTCAGCATGGGCTATAGTGAGACCCTACCTCAAATAAACAAAATAAATAAATAAATAAATAAACAAACAAGAGGCTGAAGAGAAGTCTCAGTGGTTAAGGTGTTTGCCTGCAAAACCTAATGACCTAGGTTCACTTCTCCAGTACCCAAATAAAGTCAGTTGCACAAAGTGGTACATCTGGGATTCATTTGCAGTTGGTAGAGGTTCTGGCACACCCATTGTCATTCTCTCTCTTTCTCCTTACAAATAAAAACATTAAATAAATATACAAAATAGCACATGGTGGAGCTGGAGAGATGGCTTAGCAGTTAAGCGCTTGCCTGTGAAGCCTAAGGACCCCGGTTCGAGGCTCGGCTCCCCAGGTCCCACGTTAGCCAGATGCACAAGGGGGCGCACGCGTCTGGAGTTCGTTTGCAGAGGCTGGAAGCCCTGGTGCACCCATTCTCCCTCTCCCTCTATCTATCTTTCTCTCTGTGTCTGTTGCTCTCAAATAAATAAATAAATAATTTTAAAAAATAGCACATGGTGGAAAAGGAAATGTTGAGCATTAAATATAGCAGATCAAGTCACATCGTTTCTTTCAAGTGCATATTTTTATCTTTAGAGTATTTGTGCCAAAGTGCCTTTTATTGTTCTTGTTTTCTTCTGAAATTCTATGACCCATTCAGGAGCACCTTGTAAGAAACTCTCCAAAAATGTCAAAAACAAAAACAAGGAACCGAAGGCATCCTTGTATACATGAAGGAATGAGAAAGGAAACTGGGGACTTTTTTACTGTGGTGCCCTTTCCCAAGGAAGATGTGTGCCCTTGAAATGGGCAGGTTGGAGCATTCAATAAAATTGTAGCAAATGCACCAAACGTCTCTAGTCTGACAAAATAGATATCAATAAATCATCCAGACAGGATGTGACCCACCGAAGAATCTCAAATGAGTTCATGGGTGGAACTGTGGAGCCATCAGCTATGATGGGGCCAGCTGTTACAGCAGCTGCAGAACCAGAGGAAACCGGGGAGCCGATGTCAGCCTCGCTCTGGCTTCCAGAGGGGACCCGAGAGACCACCAGCTGGTTGTTCCTCTCATTCAGACTAGCCAAGCTTTTGGGATCTTTAAATAAAGTGCAGGATTGTAGAGAGCTTAAGTCAGCACAACCCACAGAGGCCAGGGCAGGACAGATGTGCAGAGAGGAGCCACGTCTAATGGTCAGATGTCTGGTGCTGAGAAATGGGAGACCCTCCTTATGTGATCTTTGGAAATGTCCTTGACAAGTGTCCTGAATTATAGGCAAGTAAGGAATGGTTGGATCACCATAGGATTAAGAGACTACTTAAAAGGGATAAAGAATTGAATGTCAACATAAGAGATTCAAGTAATTTGAAAAAAAAAAAAAAGAGCCATGTCTTTGGGAAAAATAAATGAGGGAGAGTTCTCTCAGATCAGGAGAGATTGGGAAAGCTAGGTACATCATGAAATTTTGAAGGTTGTAGATGTTCCTATGACATTGAAAGTGAAATAGCAAATCAGTGGGGTAGTGACTTTTTGAAACTGAGCAGAAAATTGTACAAGAGTTTTGATTTCAGGGAAACATCAAGTTAAGTCACTAAGCAAAAAAAAAACATGCATATATATATATATATCACCCAGGGACTTTCCAGAAAAATAAGAGAAGACCCTGGGAGTTATTTATTCTCCTGTGAACATTAACCCTCATACAGGTAGTAACATCAAGGGCCATAAAGTGTCAGATACTCAGGCTGGGGAGATTGTTCAGTGGTTAAAGGCACTTGTTTGCAAAGCCTAAAGGCCTGGATTCAGTTCCCCAATACCCTTTTAAAAAATATGAATGGATGAAAGAGATTATGAATGATTTTATTCCATTCTTTTTTATAAAGAATTTGTTGATTGATTGATTGATTATAGTCAGAGAGACAGAGAGAGAATGAGCATGCCAGGGCCTCTAGCCACTGCAAATGAACTCCAGATGCATGCGCCACCTTGTGCATCTGGCTTACGTGAGACCTGGAGACTCAAACCTAGGTCCTTAGGCTTTGCAGGCATGTGCCTTAACCACTAAGCCATCTCTCCAGCCCATCTCCCAATACCCTTTCAAAGCCAAATGCACAAAGTAGCACATGTGTCTGGAGTTTGTTTGCAATGACCACAAGCTGGCAAGCCTATACTCTTCTCTCTCTCCCTCTCTCTCTCTCTCTCTCTCTCTCTCTCTCTCTCTCTCTCTCTCTCTCTCCCCCCCCTCTCTCTTTCTCTCTGTCTCTCTTATACTCACTCTCTCTGTCTCTCAAATAAGTGCATAAAAATAAAAATTTTTAAATTTCAGATACTTTGTATTTGCTAAATGAGTGAAATTCGGGCTGGAGAGATGGCTTAGCAGTTAAACGCTTGCCTGTGAAGCCTAAGAACCCCGGTTCGAGGCTCAGTTCCCCAGGACCCACGTTAGCCAGACACACAAGGGGGCACACGCATCTGGAATTCGTCTGCAGTGGCTGGAAGCCCTGGCAGGCCCATTCTCTCTCTCTCTCTCTCTCTCTCTGCCTCTTTCTCTGTCGCTCTCAAATAAATAAATAAAAATAAACCAAAAAAAATTTTTTAAATGAGTGAAATTCTGGAAGAAAATAGAAATTATGTCCCAAACTTCAACAGAACTGTCTGCAACAGGATAATAGCCTGAGTTCTTTTTGCCTTCATATAGACTGAAGTACACAAGAGTATTTCTCTGGTAAGAGAGTACACTCTAAATTGAGGCCATGGTTGTTTATAAGGGTTGCAAAAACAGATGGCTGGCAATGTCAAAAGAAGCATGAAGACTGTCCCCATGGAATAACATAACAGATTAGCACAACAGGTTAATGGTGGCCAGGAATGGGAAGGATGGGGTATGCCACAGAAAGCTAGCATGATACATCTTGTGTTGATAGTAGTGTTTGGATCTTTTTATTTAAAAAAGATCGGTATATTCATTTACTTATGAGAGAGAGAGAGAAAGAGAGAAAACGGGTATGCCAGTTCCTCTACCCATTGCAATGAACTCCAGACACATGTGCCACCATGTGCATCTGGCTTACATGAGTTCTGGGGAATTGAACCTGCGTTCTTAAGTTTCGCAGGCAAGTGCTTAAGCAGCTAAGCCATCTCTCCAGCCCGGTTTATGGCTCTTGATTGGTTACTTAAAACTACACATGTGATTAAATTGCATAAAGTTGCAAACCCACACACACAAAACACACACACATAATTGAGTGTGTGCATAACTGATGAAATCAACATTCTGTCTTCAATCTAAGTTCCTGGTTTTGATATTTCTCTATAGCCATGTAAGATAGGGACACTGGAAGGAAAGAATTCATGACCTCTCCCTGTATGGTTCCTTTTTATTGACCTGTAGACTTCTAATTAGATCAAAATAAAAAGTTTTATAAAGATGGGGTGACCTTTGCCTTAGCTGGACTTCTGAAGTCAAGGTGGGTGACCAGCAGCTCTACTGGAGTTACCTGAGAAAATTCAGCCAGGGTTCTCACTCGTGCTGTGTCTGCTCACACAGCCACGATCTGGTCTGGACACATGCCGGCAGTGTTTCCTATCTGTATGCAAAGGACACAGGCTTCATTAAGTCGGACTAAAGTGACCTTCTTAGGATTGATTATTAAAACCATCCACCTAGAGAAAGCGATCATGCTAGCTTTGTGTACTTAAAAAAAAAAAAAAAAAAACATTAAAACCTCCAAAACTTAAATAAAAATAAAGAGGGTGAAGGGTCAAAAACCAGTTACAATCCTGAACTGACTACCATGCCCATTCTTTCTCTCCCTCTCTCTAGTAACAAATAAATAAAAATATTTTTTTAAAAAACTGTAACTCTGAAATAAATCCTTTCCTCCGATAAGCTAATTGTGGCTGAGTATTCTGTTCCACCAACAAGAAGGCAACTGCAACACCTTAGAATGAAGACAGCATGTCAGCCTATTGTGTTAAAATTGGGAGTTGGAGAAATGGCTTAGACGTTAAGGCACTTGCCTGCAAAGCCAAAGGACCCAGGTTCAAGTCCCCAGTACCCACGTAAGCCAGACGCACAAGGTGGCGCGTGCATCTGGAGTTTGTTTGCAGCGGCTAAAGGCCCCAATGCCCCCATTCTCTATCTGCCTCTCTCTCTCTCATAAATAAAATAAAATGGAATAAAAAGATTTCTTAAAAATTGGTGGAGAGCCTTCAATAGAACTATCCCAAGAGCATGCATGGTCTTTGTGCCTCATAGTTGAGGGACAACCTAAACTGAATCTGACCCCCCAGCTGAGAAGTTTCAAGAGCAAAAGTCAGGTCGATCAGCCACTGACACATTAGCCATGCGCAGAGGCTGTGTTGTGGGAAGTTATTTGTTAGGTGTGAGGCCTGAGTTGTGCCAGTCACGTAAGGACCAAACCATCCATCCGTCTAAGAGGATTGCCTTGGGGAAAAAGAGGAGCGAGCAGCAGAAATCAGACGTGTGGCTGGATGAAAGATGCAGAGAAGGACTATGACAAACCAGAGAAGAAAGTATTACTTCTAAGTTTGAGCCAGAGAGGGAGGTCCCAAGGGACGGGGTTATCCAAACCCCCCATAACATACTGTGGAAACAAGAGGCAGTTTCCAGCACACATCCCCGGAGAGCAGCCTTGAGCTCAGGATGGCACGAGGCAAGGAAAAACTTTCTTAGCCATTGTTTTCTCTCTTTTCATTTCTCCCTGTGCTCCACACTAGAGAGGTCAAGAATCACAGCAACATGATGGAAGAGGGAGAGAAAGTCACGAGGCAAAGGAAAAAAACACACACATTCCCTCACCTTGCTGTCAGCTTCCACCGCCACAGGTCGTGATGGAGGAAGGAAAAAGAAAACTCACCAGTGAATCAAGTTCAAAGCACCACCTGGTACCTAGGACTGGGGTTTTAAATTATTGATGGGAGAACCTTCGCTGAGTGATTTGTAAGCCTGTCTGATTTTGTACTCAGAGGCAGAACTGAGTCCACATGACAACTTTAAAGGGGCAACAATGAGCAAAACATTAGTTCTACACCATGGTCTTGCTTTTATCACATGGAACACATGGTAAGAAATCTGTGCCACCCTACTATATCAAGAAAGAACCCATGGGCTGGGCATGGTGGCACATGCCTTTAATCCCAGCACTCTGGAGGCAGAGGTAGGAGGATCACTGAGAGTTTGAGGCCACCCTGAGACTACATAGTGAATTCCAGGTCGCCTGAGCTAGTGTGAGACCCTACCTCAGAAAACCAAAAAGAAAAAGAAAGAGCCCATAGAACTACAGATAAAAAGGTCCGCACACTGTAGAGACTTAAAAACATTATGGCTTCAATGTAAAGGCAAAGTTTGCAATGTAAAATTTATTGCAATCAATAAAAATCATAAGTTGTACAGATCGGTGCAAAACAAAAGATTTTGCCAGACTCCAGAAAACAGCATCAACAGGATACACCACTCAAGGTCAGCAAGGACAAATCCTCCTAGGGGTGAGGTTGCCTTTCAGGAAATGGCATGGGTTAAAAACATAAGTAGGTATTTTGAAACTTAATCCACCTGAGCCAGACATGATGGGGCATTTCTATAATTGCAGCACATGAGAGACTGAGGTAAGAGGGTCACAAGTTTGAGGCCAGCCTAGGCTACATAGCAAGAGTCTATATCAAAAAGCCAAACAGAAATACTTCACTTGGATTTGAAAACTAATATAAAACATTTTTTAGAGAGGAGAGAATCCAAAATTACATTAGCAAGATGAAAATCCCCAAAAGCAACTACAAATAACTATCCTAAATTAATATTTAGTGTGCTTCAGTAACAAACTTTAATGCCCTAAAATAAATATATAAGTATATATTCCATGAAGCAACTCTTTTAGGAAACATCAGGTATCTATTATTACAACAGGTATCTATTATTACAACCTGAACCAATGAAGGAATAACTTAAAATGTTGACAGCAACCATATTGATAAGAAAATGTATTTCAAGGGCTGGAGAGACTTAGTGATTAAGGCACCTGCCAACAAAGCCAAAACGCAGGTTCAGTTCCCCAGGACCCACGTAAGCCAGATGCACAAGGTGGCGCATGTGTCTGGAGTTCATTAGCAGTGGCTAGAGGCCCTGGCACGCCCATTCTCTCTCACACTCTTTCTCTTTTTCTCTCTCTGCTAAATGCATAAATAAAGTAGTCAAGAAATGCATTTCAAGCATAAAACATCACTTACGGAATGTCAATAATGTTATCCCTCCATATCTGTGGTACAACACAGATTATTGTTATTATTTTTTACCTCATCTGAACAGGCTATAAAAGGCTTTTAAAGGTTTGGGATCTGGATTGTCCCCCTGAGTATCTCACATCGTCCTGCCCCAGGGCTTTGATGGTGCTGACCCCTGCCCAGGGTGCACTTCCCCGTGCCATGCATGACCAGTGTGTGCTCCAGCTTGGCTGCTCAAAGTGACTGCCTCTTCCTTTAGGCACTATTTAAATTTTTTTTTTCATTTTTTAAAAATTTATTTATTTGAGAGCAACAGACACAGAGAGAAAGATAGATAGAGGAAGAGAGAGAGAATGGGCGCGCCAGGGCCTCCAGCCACTGCAAACGAACTCCAGACGCGTGCGCCCCCTTGTGCATCTGGCTAACGTGGGACCTGGGGAACCGAGCCTCGAACCGGGGTCCTTAGGCTTCACAGGCAAGCGCTTAACCGCTAAAGCCATCTCTCCAGCCCTAGGCACTATTTAAAATCAGCCTCATTTCCCATCACTACCTGAAGTTATAATGCAAAAGTATCTTTTGCTGATTTATTGCCTGGTTCTCGACAGGATGTAAGTGTTGTGGCAGTAATGACTTTGTCTTTTCACCCCTATGTCCCTAGGCCCTGAAGCAATGCCTGGCATCTACTGGGTAGTGCACAGGCTGCCAGTTTCCCACCCGATGCCCATGATCCCCTCCTTCCTTGGTAGCAGAGACCCTTAGATTGCCAAGTCTGCAGCTGTAAAGTTCCATCTACTGCCTCTCTCGTCAGCAGAAGTCTACACAGAAAACATGGGCTAAAGCTTCACCGAAAATGCTTTGAAGGAAGTTTGCTCTTTAAGAAAGGAATGATATTTCTATCTCTCTCTCTCTATTAAAAAAAAAAAGCAGGGGATACAAAGATGGCTTGGTAGTTAAGGCACTTGCCTGTGAAGCCTAAGGACCCATGTTCGGTGCTTCAGATCCCACATGAGCCAGGCGCACAAGGCGACACACGTGCACACAAGCTGGTGCACATGTCTGCAGTTCGGCTGCAGTAGCTGGAGAGTGTGGCATACCACGTCTCTCCCTCTCTCCCTCATTAAAATCAATATAAAGATGGAATGTCCTTTTGTCCTAGCCTGCTCCTCTCTCCTGCTGGAACTTGAATGTAATGGCTAGAGCTTCAGCAGCCCTAGTTATGACCACACAGGTAAGATGTCTTATAAGAACCAAACTGAGGGCTGGAGAGATGACTTAGGGGTTAAGCACTTGCCTGTGAAGCCTAAGGACCCTGGTTGGAGGCTTCGTTCCCAAGGTCCCACATTAGCCAGATGCACAAGGGGCACACGCGTCTGGAGTTCATTTGCAGTGGCTGGAAGCCCTGGCACGCCCATTCTCTCTCTCTCCCTCTATCTGTCTTTCTCTCTGTGTCTGTCACTCTCAAATAAATAAATAAAAAATGGACAAAAAATATTTAAAAAAAAAAAAGAACCAAACTGAGAAAGGCTTGGGTCTTCGATGAGCAGATCAGGTCTAAACCATATACATCTGGACAATTTTTTGCTATCTTTGGTTCTGTGTACAGAAATCTAATTCTGCCATACGGATATTTAGTAAATATTTGCTGGACATGTTTTTGTCTCTCAAAATCTTAACTTTTAAAACCTTCAAAGCATCTACATTGCTATATTTACCACTCAAAATCTCTACTTAAGCCTGAGGTGGGGAGTTGAGTAACTGTGACCACCATGTTAGTATACAAACCACTAGCTGACCCTCCCATGAAGTTATATTGACACCGGACACACCCAGTAAGAGTTCTGGAATTTGGGTTCAGTCACTCACCTGTCAGTTATGTGACCGGAGGCAACTTACTTCTCAGTAAGCCTCAGTTTTACCATCAGCCAACCGGGCCAGTGTTGTAGTGATGACTTTGGATTACTTTTTGGATTGTATTTCGGTGGTTACTGTGGACGGTACAGAAGAGGCTGTTAGGAAATTGAGAGCATTTGGGGAAAATACCATGTCTATACCTACATGGCTGCACTCCAATGTTTGAAGGTGAAAAGGCCAACATTATCCAGAGAGCCCTTCCAAACGCAAGTTTGGGAGACCCAGTGAGTCTAGTTAGCTGAGGATTCAGCAGCTCTCAGGAGCAACACAGCCAGGAGACCAATGCTACCAGATGCACATCGTCTTTGTATCTAACTCTACTGTTTCTCCTCTACCTTCTTCCTCCATGGAACATTGCTTATTCCCGCTTCCAATGCATCCAGCTACAGAGACCTAAATCCTGCAGCCAGTGGCTCTGCCACCCAGGAGGGAACCTACATGGTTCAAATTTCAAGATTCCAGGAAAAAGACTAACTGATCAGCTTGTGGATGCAGCCACCATTTGACCCCACAAACCAGATAGATAGAAACATGGCTATTCCTCGTAGCATAGAATTAGGAGCACTTTCTTGACATAGGGAAACCTAGACAGACAAGCAATAAGTGTCCAATTCAAGCCTGACTTCACTTCTTTTGGGCAAGCAGAGACTGAGCTGGAATAAGTAAAGAAGGTAGAATGGTGAAAAGCTCATCTTTCAGAAAACTGTGCTCATGCCTTGGTCAAATTTGCAGCTGTCCACTAGAGATAAATGAGAGGCAGGCCTGAATTGATGCATCCTGGCTGTGTCCTGAAAACTGAGAGGAATGTAACCAGCAAGGGGAAGCTTACTATGGCCAGAAATTCAGTTGGAGAAGTATGGCGGTTTGAATGTAAAATGTACCCCCAAAGGCTCATGTATTTGAAACTTTGTCTCCCAGCTTGGGACATTGTTTTGGAAACTGTTAGAAGATGGGACCTTGCTGGAGGAAGTACGGGTAGGTACTGATGTTTTATAGCTTACCAGCCTCGTTTCCTGTTTGCCCTCTGCCTCCTGACCATAGGTTCGATGTTGCTTCCTGCTCCTGCCGCCATGTCTTCTCGCCATATTGGAACTAAAAGCTCAGATAAACCCTTCCTTCCCTTAACTAAAAGCTCAGATAAACCCTTCCTTCCCTTAAACCCTTTTCCTTCCTCAAGCAGTTTCCTGTCAGGCATGTAGTCACAGCAGAGAGTAAAGTAAACACAATGAGTATTCAGGCAGAAGACTTGGACTAAAGACAAGAAAAAGGAACGTCTCTGATCATCCACTTCTAACGAACCTTGTCTTGGGAAATGAGCAGACCATCTGGGGACTGATGGAGTGCTCCTTGTCCTTCCACAAGGACTTCTTTGAAGCCCGTGTGCAGCCAATCTCCGTGCCCATCCCTCAGCTCCCATTCAGCACATGTCTTTGCTGGGCTCTGGAACCTCAGCCCTCCCCTGCCCCAGGATTAAAAGCAAGTCTATTCTTAGTATCCAGGGGCCTCCCTATCCTTTGCTGGTTCCCCTGACTCTGCCCTCGCTTTCCTCAGACTTTTACTCTGGGGAAGAGCAAGGTGGTGTGTGCCCCACCCCTGAGCTGTCAATGCACAACTAGCTTCCTGGATTCTCTTCAGTTTACCTGTCACTTTCCTGTGTGTGCCCACTGAAGACATCTGCCTACATTCACAGCATCCACATCTTCCAGGGCCACTTCCATGATGACCAGGGCCCCGATGCCAGTGTCAGGGCCTGGGGCTGTGTCACCGCCTTGAAGTACTGACACCTACAAGCTCTCAGAGGCAAACAGAAGAAGCTGATGCAAAAAAAAAAAAAAAAAAGAGGGCTGGAGAGATGGCTTAGCGGTTAAGCGCTTGCCTGTGAAGCCTAAGGACCCCGGTTCGAGGCTCGGTTCCCCAGGTCCCACGTTAGCCAGATGCACAGGGGGGTGCATGCGTCTGGAGTTCATTTGCAGAGGCTGGAAGCCCTGGCGCACCCATTCTCTCTCTCTCCCTCTATCTGTCTTTCTCTCTGTGTCTGTCTCTCTCAAATAAATAAATTTAAAAAAAAATCTTTAAAAAAAAAAAAAAGAATGCCCGCTGTAAAGGAGACTAGGTCTCTTTTTTAAATATATACTTTTATTTATTTATTTGCAAGAGAAAGATGTAGAGACTGAGAGAGAGAATGGGCGCACCAGGGCCTCCAGCCACTGCAAACAAACTCCAATGCATGCGTCCCCTTGCGCATCTGGCTTATTTGGGTCCTGGAGAATCAAACCAAGACCCTTTGGCTTTGCAGACAAGCGCCTTAACCACTAAGCCATCTCTCCAGCCATAGGTCTCTTTTTACTTTTATTTATTTATTTGAGAGTGACAGAGAGAAAGAGGCAGATAGAGAGAGAGAGAACAGGCACGCCAGGGCCTCCAGTCACTGCAAACGAACTCCAGACACGTGCACCCCCTTGTGCATCTGGATAACGTGGGTCCTGGGGAATCAAGCCTTGAACTGGTGTCCTTAGGCTTCACAGGCAAGCGCTTAACCACTAAGCCATCTCTCCAGCCCCGCCAAGTCTCTTTTTAAATAGGCCTCTCCAAGGCTGGTTTTTTTTTTCCCTCTACTGACATCAATAGAAGCTTGTGTGGTTGTAAATACTAGTGAGTACTGGGGCAAGTCTCTCAGAGCTATCACTGCTGGAGGAAATAGAATAAAACATGGTTGGAATTAATGCCACTGGGCCCAAAGATGCTAAGGACCCTGAGTGCTCATTAAAAAAAAAAGGGGGGGGCTGGAGAGATGGCTTAGTGGTTAAGCGCTTGCCTGTGAAGCCTAAGGACCCCGGTTCGATGCTCGGTTCCCCAGGTCCCACGTTAGCCAGATGCACAAGGGGGCGCACGTGTCTGGAGTTCGTTTGCAGAGGCTGGAAGCCCTGGCGCGCCCATTCTCTCTCTCTCCCTCTATCTGTCTTTCTCTCTGTGTCTGTCGCTCTCAAATAAATAAATAAATAAAATTTTTTTAAAAAAAAGGGGGGGGGAGGAGGGAGTCCTATGGGGTCTTGCTTTTATTTTTAAGTCTGTTTTTATTTAGTTCTTGAGAGACAGAGAAGGGGGGCATCAGGGAGGGGGGGGACACACCAGGGCCTTCAGCCCTGTGAACAAACTTCAGATGTGTGTTCCACCTTGTGGCGTATGTGTGACATTGAGCGTTTTGATCACTGTGCATCTGGCCACGTGGGACCTGGAGATTCAAACATGAGTTCTTAGGCTTCACAGGCAAGCGCCTTAACCACTGAGCCATCTCTCCAGCCCTGGTCTTGCTTTGGGTCAGCTGTCTACCAATGCTGTTCTCAACTCAGCTAAGTGGACCACACTGGGTTCCAAGGTCCTGAGCACATTCTGTTCCGGTCCTCAGAACCTGAAAAAACTAGAGACGTTTTCTTAACTTCTCTGGGTTTCTCCTTCCTCTTCTGCCAAACAGGGATCATATCCTACAACATCAGTGTGAGGATTATACGAGATGCCATGGGAAGGCCTGGCCCCGAGCCCAGCACAGAGCGGTGTCTCAGATAACACCTGTAGCAATCACCAGTGCAGTGGAGATTGTGCGGCAGCACAAAGGTGTTCTGTATCTTTGTTTTTTACGGTTGTGATTCTGATAGTCATGATGCCCATTAGTGGTCACTGAGGAAAGTGTCCTTCATCTCTACAGGTAAGATTCTATATGATTACAGAGCTCATCCCTCTGAAATCTATCAAGCTTGTGAAACTGCAGACTCTTGGGATCCTCCTCAGGTCCAGAAAGTGTGAGGACTTCTGGTCTATATGTGATTTTTTTAATGTCTTGATTTTCTTCCAAAGCAGAGAAGCCCAAGGTGGAAGGAGAAGGTTGCATTAGCTTATGAATATCCTCTCGCTTCCCTACAACAGAGAAGGACCCTTGGCCCCAGGCACTGGCTGCTGGTAAGGCAGGGTAACCATTCTCATAAGCTTCCAAAAAGACACTCTTCTGCCTACAAAAGTGTTTAAAGAGCCAGGAGCCCACCATAGCTCTGCCTGTACTATTGAGCTTTCCAGAAAAATGTTCAGCCTTATACTATGTCAGCAAATTGTGGTGTTTGTTGTTGTTGTTGTTTTGTTGTTGTTTTGAGGTAGGGTCTCACTCTAGCCCACGCTGACCTGGAACTCACTCTGTCCTCTCAGGCTGGCCTCGAACTCACAGCAATCCTCTGCTGGGATTAAAGGTGTGTGCCACCATGCGCCACCATACCCAGCTTACATCAGCTAATTCTTTTTTTTTTTAATTTTTTATTTATTTATTTGAGAGCAACAGACACAGAGAGAAAGACAGATAGAGGGAGAGAGAGAGAGAATGGGCGAGCCAGGGCTTCCAGCCTCTGCAAACGAACTCCAGACGCATGCACCCCCTTGTGCACCTGGCTAACGTGGGACCTGGGGAACCGAGCCTCGAACCGGGGTCCTTAGGCTTCACAGGCAAGCGCTTAACCGCTAAGCCATCTCTCCAGCCCACATCAGCTAATTCTTATCAACAAGAGAAACAAGACTTAGGGCTTAGCTCAAGTGAGTCCCTTTCTAAATGATTATCCTAGGATTTCCCTCAAAAGAGTCAAAAGTAACGCATGGCCATTCCTTTGTCCAAAGGCAAAAGTTCCAGATGTCCCACTTCTATTTGCAAACTAGTCAAAGAACACAACCACTTGGGTAGACTACAGAGTTCCCCTTCTTTCCTTCTTTATTATTTTTATTTTATTTCCAGTCACCTAAAACTGCTTTGTATAGTGTAATCTAATTGGAGAACGATAATGGAATGGAGTGTGACTCAGTGGTTGAATATCTGCTTAGCATATATGAAGTCTCAGCACAAAGAAGGAATGAATGACTAGATTAATGAATGAATGGATATAAATAAGCACCAAGAAGACAAGGTCGCTCTGGTGCGTACCTCATTTCCACATTCTCCACACATCTTCTCAAGCCTTGACCCCTCTCACTGATCTCTTGTTTCTGCTCCGTACAGAGCATGCATGTTACTCCTTCAAATCTTTTCCATCTGCCCTTGTTTGGCTGAGCAGATCACACGCAACACAGGACAGTTTTAGGGATGGGAAGCAGCAGGAAATCAGGGTTCAGTGCTTTGCTAGGGCCAAATGCACAGCTAAAATAAATGAAGAAACACAAATATTTCTTTTGCTGGCAGGTTGGTGGCTATTTGCCAAGGTATCTCTGTAAATAATTAACCTTTTACCTATTCATAATGGCTGGCTAAGTACACACGGCTCTGTGAGAGCTGACAAGGGCTCTCCTGGGGCAGCTAGGACATGGGACAGCATAAGTATCCTTGCCAGCTGTTCTTCCTCTGGTTCATACAGTCTTTCCAGGGTTGACATCAGAGCCACTGCTCCCTATCAGCCCTGCTTTGATTATTCTCTGTGGCCTCTGATGGAGAGAGGGGCAGGGTGGGGGGGAGCCTGACTAGGTCATGGGGCCAGCAGGCCTACTTCTAGTGATGAGCGTGGTATCATGGCTGTTTTATGTTCCGACTTCTTAGCATTGTGTGATTCTGTGAGAAGACAGAGCCCTCCATCCCAGCCATGTTCTCAATGCACACATAGGCCAGGAGACAACAGGGGCCAAGGGAGGTGGGATCACCAATGCACTGTCCATCCGTGCAACAAATACTGACCAAGCACAGGACCTGGGCAAGGCCCAAGGCTGAAGGGATGAGCCAAGCCTGTTCTCTGCCATCCAGATGCTTGCAGGCTAATGGGGAGGTGCCAGCTGTCACTCAGGTAGATGGTAACAAGATGCTCTGGGGCAAAGGGAAGGAAGCGCCAAGGATTCTGAATCCAAAACTCCGGGCTTGGGTTCCATGGCAACTCAATAGGGTTCAAATGAGAGCGTTATTGCCATAGTTGTCTGGATGGCAAGGGAAGAAACGGTGGCTTGTTGCTTCCACGAACCCTGCCTCCTTGTTCAGCATCATGGAAAATTACAGGCTGCTTGGTGGAGACCATTTCCCCCTGACCTGGGGAATTGGGTTCCTGTGAATCACTCCACATCCCACAGCCACAATTTTTCATCACATATGAGCTATTATTTCCAGCTGGGTGTTGACAAGACAGAACAATTCCTTAAAGCTTAAGTAATAGAGTGGAAAATAGTTGAGAAAATATGAAAAGGTTGATTTTGATTATACATACAATCTCTTCTTTTAAGAACAAAATGTGTTTGGGCAGGCATGAGTCATTCCTTGCAGGGTTGTGAAGTAGGTTATAAATTTAGATGGTTATTTAATTGGTTTGTTTAAAAAATAACTTTACCAGTTTTCTGCATGCGTATTATACAAATCCAGGATACATATGAACAGATCAATGCATGATTGTTATCACCATTAACTTGTTAATGGGTTATTCTATAATGGGGAGGAGGAAGGGATGAGTGGATGCAAATAATTTCTTAAGGAAGGAATCATGTTGTATTTCTTACAAAAATAAATATATGAAGCTGGAGAGATGGCTCAGCATTTAAGGCACTCACCTGCAAAGCTCAATGACCTCGGTTAGATTCACCAGTACCCACATAAAGCCAGATGCACAATGTGGTTCATGCATCTAGAGTTTGTTTGCAGTAGCTGGAGGCTCTGGCATGCCCATTCTCTGTGTTTCTCTACTCTTCATCTCTGTTTGCAAATAAAAATGTTAATTAAATAAGTAACTATATGAAGTTTAGTTGTAGCTGAGTTTAGTAAAAAGACAAAAGAAAGAAAAATAAATGCTAAAATTCATAGCAGTTTATCCTAAGAGATTGCGCTAAGGTTAAGGGAACTAATTGTTATTATTAAAAGGATGCTTTTCTAATCACTTGTTCCAATTTCAGACAACATGGATTGAAAACTTTTATTGTAAATGGTATAGTAGTTATTGCTGGGACAAAACATCTGACCAAAAAAAAAAAAAAAGAAAATAATCCAACCAGATGCAACTTCTAGAAGGACAAGGTTTACTTTTGGCTTACAGTCTCAAGGGGAAGTTTCATGATGGGAAAAGTATGGCAGAGCAGGAAGCTGGCTCACATCATCACATACCAGCCAGGAGGGAGGAGGTAGAGAGAGTGAACCAGCTAGGTCTAGCATAGCAGGGACTGGGCTATAAAATCCTGAGGTCTGAGCCCAACAATGGCATGCCTTCTCCAGAAAGTTCCACCTCCTGAAAGGTTCTTCAGCTGAAACTAAATAGGAGGCTTAATCACAAATACATGAAGTGATGGGGGGGGGGGTCACTCCACATCCAAACTACCACAAAGGTTAGGTGACCAGCAGGCTTGTTATTTGCTCTATCGTTCCTCGTTCAAGTTCTTGAGTGTTTATTTCATTTTAAATATTTTATTTTTATTTATTTATCTGAGAAAGAGAGAAAGAGGCAGAGAGAGGAAGAGAGAGAGAGGGACATTGGGCACACCAGGGCATCCAGCCACTGCAAATGAACTCCAGATGCATGCACCACCTTGTCCATCTGGCTTACATGGGTCCTGGGGGAATTGAATTGATCCTTAGGCTCTGCAGGCAAGCGCCTTAACTGCTAAGCCATGTCCCCAGCCCTGTGTTTTATTTTATTTACTTCGACAAAATTTATGTGCTTACATTCTGTTGGGCAACTATACTTCCATCTACTAGTGTTGTTTATATTTTATCTTGGCTCTGTATTTAAATTGACTTTTGATATGATGTTTTCTTCATCACAATATGTAATAGTGGTTGTAATAAACATGCTCATAAGTCATTTACTATTCGCAGACATATGTATAATACAGATGGATAGATAGATAGATAGATAGATAGATGATAGATAGATAGATAGATAGATAGATAGATAGATAGATGATAGATAGATAGATTTTTTTAAAAGATATTTGCTTACAGAATTCCTTAAAAACAACCCACTGACACTGACCATTATTGTCCATGTAAAGACGTGGAGCCAGAGGCACACAAAAGGTTAACAACTTACCTAAATTACAGACCTAGCAAAGGGCAGGACCAGGACCCAAACCCAGACAGTCCTACTTCAGCCTGTGTCCTTGAGGGTTTCGCCTGGGAAGCTGCATGATGCTGTAATCCCCTGGCTCTGCTTTGTCTGAAAATTCCTTGTAGCCTTTGTACCTGAGTGGTAATTTGACTGGATAAAAATATCATAAGCCATAGTTGTTTTCTTATGTAAGACATTGCTCTCTCTACTGGTCTCAAGCATTGACAGTTGACAGAAGAAGTCCACGGCCGCCTTAATATTTTTTTTCCTTTTGTTTCAGGTGGATGACTATAGAAATCTTCAGCTTAGGGGGATGTGTAGCTTGATCACCACATGACTTTAATGTTCCTTCTGTCCCAATTTTGCCTCATGCACAGTGTGATCTTTCCAAGTGATAATCTAACATTTCTATCACTTCAGGGAAACTTTCCTATATTGTGTTTTCTAATATTTTTCTGATTTCTTCAGTTGGATTTCACATCAAAAATATCACATGAGGCTAGGGAGATGGCTTAGCGGTTAAGACGCTTGCCTGCAAAGCCAAAGGATCCCTGTTCGACTCTCCAGGATCCTCATGAGCTAGATGCACAAGGGCGTGCATGCGTCTGGAGTTTATTTTCAGTGGCTGGAGGCCCTGGGGTGCCCATTCTCTCCCTCCTTCTCCCTCTCTCTCTCTCCCTCTCTCTATAATAAATAAATAAAAATTTTTAAAAAATCAAATGACCTTGCACTGAATTGTCTTTGAACCCCATTAATTGTGATCTAAATTATTTTTTCCTTTGTATTTCTGAGATTGTCTTTTACTTGTAATTAATTTGATTTTCAAGTTGTGTGTATTGTCGCTATTAACTATTCAAGGTTCTACTTTATTCCTTTAATTCTTCAATATCCTGTTCCATCTCATTTTGTTGTTTTATCATCACCTCATCTTGATCTTGTTTTATTTATTTATGCTTTCATTAAGTTCTTACATCGTACAATGCCCTTGGAAATTTTCATCAGTCTCTTTTGTTTTCTGTTTTGTTTTCTTTTGAGCAGGGTCTCATGCAAGCATCCAACAGCAAGTAGCAAGGACATCCAAGCACAAAGACACTGATTTTTTTTTCCCCCCTGGAACCTCTTTAAGTATAGGCTACCATTGGAAGGGCTGCCCGCCCTGAGGGAGGGCCTGTTCCCCACAGGTAATTCTTCATAGAAAAGCCCTTGCACACCTGCCCAAGAGGTATGTCTGTAATTTGACTCCTGATCTCAAGTTTACAGTAGGAAAGGAAGTCAGATTACTGGGGCGATTCTCCTGAAGGGAATACTGGGGACCTGCTGCTCGCCTTTCAGTTCTTCCTATGCTCCTCTTCCAAACACTTCCACTGTGAGGTGCCCACCACACTCCAAAAGCAGTGTGATCAGTGGGACAACCTCTGAACCCAGGCGACAAAATATGCCTTTCATTCCTCTTGTTATTTATCATGAGTATTTTGTCACAGTGACAAAAAGCTAACATAGCCAAGCTAAGACTGAAGTTTCCACCAAGGATAGCCAGAAACCTTTACATTTACGTTACAGAATTCTGGAATTATGTTTTCAGTTTTCTTCATAGATGGCTGCTGATTGAGAAGTATTTCTGATAGAAGAAAAAGATATAAATAAATAAATAAAGGTATAAAGAAAAAGGTATAAAAATGGAACTCATTTAGTAGATCTCTCTTTTTTTAATTTTACAGAGAGAGAAAGAGAGAGAATTGGTACGCTGGGGCCTCAGCCAATGCCAGACACTTGCACCACCTAGTGGGCACGTGTGACCTTGCACTTGCCTCACCTTTGTGTGTCTGGCTTACCGGTGGGATCTGGAGAGTTGAACGTGGGTCCTTAGGCTCTGCAGGCAAGCCATCTCTGCAGCCCAAATCTGTCTCTTATTGCTTAATATATCCATACATTTAAAGTTAGATAAGATAGATCTAAAACCCCTTGCCTATAAACTTGAGTTTCATAAAACACAGAAAGCAGGATTTTTTTTTTTTTTTTTTTAGAAAAGTTTGTGACAATTTCCAACTATTTTTGGAAGCAAAATCCTGACCCAACCTGACATGAGGCTATTTTTAGCCTTTATCCCAATGGCAGTGGACTTTCCTTGTTTAAGTACAGAAATATTAATGTGTTTGATTATCAAGCATCATCGCATACTCTACCAGGAATGTTATGAATATGCATATTCTTAATGCATACATCCTATTGCCTTTTCAAAACCTGAAATACCTGACTTCTGAAAGACATTGTTCCCAAAGGTTCAGAAGTAATACCTACGGCCCAGCAGGAGATGTGTGTGCAAGCTATATTATTTGTTCAGTGCTTTGTGTATCTACGAATCCGCCGACACCTTGCTATAAGTCCCCTCATGCACATCAAGCTTCCTGGCCTATTTTGCAGTTTTACCTAAGGGTCTTTTGTCCTCATTTAGAATGTCTAAGCTCCTTGTCTAGGAACCCTTGCATGCTAGTTCCCCTTGGTTTAAAATAAATACTGTATGACTGCAATGCATTTAGAGGAAGCATTTCAACATAATAAGAAGACATGGTGCTACAACTATAGGATGGTTTTATATATGTATAGTGTGTGTGGTTTCATCAACACTGAGTGGAATTAGAGAGCACGGCAGATCTCTGCAGACTGTTTATTACAGCCTGCTTTGAAGAGGTTAGCAGTCACTTTGGAAGCTCGTAGAAACTCCAGGGCCATGGAGGCGGAGACCTGTCAGGGGAATGAGCCAGCTAGGGACATGTGTCCTGGATAGTCATGGTGGGAGGGATGGGTACTTTGATGCATGGATTTCTGTCTCTTCATCTGCAAGTGAAGGTGGGTTTGATTCACTCTGCAGTAAGACATCCTGGGATTCTGAGAAGTGCCCCTTTGGGGATAGATAGGCATTCCAGAACATCAATTCCAACATCATCTTTAACCCAGGTCAGCTTTCTGTTGAACGAAATGCATGTTTTATACTGATAACATGTAATTTGGGCCAGCTAATAAAATAGGTTCATTTATATGCATGTAATAACTCATATGTAACCAAAAGGAATCAACAGTTTATCAAATTTTCGTCTGAGGTCAGTAAGTGAACAAGTCCTTCCTGCTTTCCTGGGCCTGAGAGCCTGAGAAGTCAGCCCCGTTCAGAGCTAACCCCACGATGAACTCATTAAGTCAGTACTTGCCACGCGTGGGGCACTGTGACGGGGAGAGGGCCGGGAGAGAAGGAAGCTGCACTATCTGCATTCATGGCTGCAAAGCTTTCTACCTGTCACAACACAGCGGTTATCTGCTGTCCTCCTAGGTCAGGCAGTGATGCAAGGAACTGTTGATTGGCATGCCTGTTGATTACCACCTTGATTTAAGTATCCCAAACAAGGCATAATATTGATGGCAGGATAGAGAGGAGTATTCTGGAACTGGATTTTTTTCTTTGTAAATTCAGAAGCTTGATTTTTAGCTCACATTCTGAAAGCAAAGCCCATGGGCTTCTAATCTCCTCTCCTAAGAACTGGGCATCACCAGAGAGTTAGCTGGCCACATCAGACCCAATCAGGCTGCACCTGGCACCAAGCACAGGGCCTCTTAGCAAGCCAGGGGGCAGCTGGGCTCTGGCCTCCTTGGCACTGTCTGTGCCCTTCTCAGAAGAAGCAGGTGACATCAACTGCCCAGGACATGATTCAGAGCTCGCGCTAGTGACCTCGGCCGCATTTCCACAGCCACAAAGAGAGAACTGAATGCTGGTTTCAGACATGTCCAGCCAACAGGCCTGCCTGTGAGATTTTTCTCGTCTCTGATGAACAGATGGTGGGTGAGGCAGGCTGTCTTGTTGGGGGCACTAGGCCCTCTGGGCTCTCTGAACCTTATGATTCCTTACAAACAGCGACTTGGGTATGCATTTGGGAAAGACCTGCTGTGCAGAAGGGTCACCTGCCAAGGCCTGAAGCCTAGAGCCCGGGCTGCTGCCTTCCCTACTGCATCCTTGCCCTGGTCTCACTTCCCAGGTGGATGGCCTGGCTCCAAGGGCTGGTGCTTTGGGCTAGATTCATTTCCCGCATGCTAGAATGACCCCAGAAAGTCAGGGACCTAGTGGATCAGAGAAATTGGCACAGTGGCTATCCAAAGCTTGCTGGTATGTTCACTAGCAAACATTATTAGTGCTCATTGCTGGGGCTTGCTTCCTCTCCTCTCTTTAGAAGCCAGACAAGGATAGCAGCCTCAAGAATAAACTGTGAGGGCTGGAGAGATGGCTTAGCAGTTACGGTGCTTGCCTGCGAAGCCTAAGGACCCATGTTCTACTCTCAAGATCCCATGTAAGCCAGACTCACAAAGGTGAGGCAAGTGCAATGTCACACATGCCCACTAGGTGGCGCAAGGGTCTGGAGTTCGATTTCAGTAGCTGAGGCCCTAATGTGCCAATTCTCTGTCTTTCTCTTTCTCAAAAAAAATAATAATAATTAAAAGAATAAACGGTGAAAGTGCCACTACGGGGCCTGGACAGTTTTTCACCTGTTACTGTCACCTTTGCCCAACCCCAATCACCCTCTCTTCTTCTTCCCCGCCCCCCTTCCTCTTCCTCCTCCTCCTTCTTCTTCTTCTGATCTACTCCTCCCCAGGATCCTGGGATTCTCTTTTTGTTGCCTTTTTTTCCTGCCCCAAGAGTGAGGCATTGAGGAAGAGCTCATTCATTTGCTGGGCAGTTTGGACGCTGTTTCAATCTGAAATGTCTCCCTCAGCACAACCTGTTTGGAACACAAGGTGTCCAGCTGATGGCGTTGTTTGGGGACGTTATGGAACCTTTAGGTCAAGGTCCTAGCTGTTGCTGGGGGTGGGACATTGAAGGTGATACGTCTCGCCTGAGTCCAAGCTCTCTGCTTCCTGACTGCTACCACATGTGAACAAGTCTCTTTAGCCACATTCCAGTGCAACGTAGCCACCGTGCCTTCCCCACCACGATGCACCAGGTCCCCTGAACTGTGAGTCAAAATAACCTCATCCTGTGGGGGCCTGGAGGAAATACGCCTCCACAGCCTTGTGTGTTTTGAAGACTTGTTCCCCAGGTGGTGGCAGTTTGAGTAAGTTGTGGGACCGTAGAGAGGTGGAGCCTAGCTAGCTCGCTCTTGCTGCCTCCTCCCATAGGACTGAGGTGACAGCTGTCTCCACTGTCTTTAAACTTCCCCTTGAAACTGTAAGCCAAATTCAACCCTTTCCTCCTGTAAGCTATTCTGGTCTGTTGTTTTGTCTCAGCTATGAGAAGATGACCTGCTAAGCCTCCCACAAGCAGCTTCTGTCAGGTATTATTTGGTGGCAGCCACAAGTAATTAATTCAGATACCACAAGCCATTCTTCCTCTGAGGGGCCCAGGACCCTGAGCCCGCCCACCATCACGGCTCACACGGGAGAAGGCCCTTGACTGAAAGGCAAGCTGTTGGGTCGAGATAAAAAGATTTACTTGACAAGTTAGCAAGCCAAAGATGATGGCGTCTATATCCAACTGTTCGGGTTTGAATATGAAAAAAAGTCCCCCACGAGCTCGCGTATTGAGAACGTGGGCTTTTGAGAAGCAACTGGATCCTGCGGGCTGTGGCCCAATCGATGGATGAGGCCCTGGGTGGATTCATAATGTGATGACATTACTGGGATGTGAAATAAGGAAGACTAATCTGAAATGAGGGCAACTGGTGGAGGGAGGGGTTGTCCTTAGCATCTGTCTCTTCCTTGGTTCCTTTCTCTGTTTCCTTTCTTCACTTCCTGGCCACCGTTGTGTGCTCTGTTCCATTACTTCCTCCCCACTGTGATAGACAGAACCTTCTGAAGCCATGCACTGTATCCACACTTTCTCCTGCTCTGTGGTGTATCTGGGGGGACAGTGACAAAAAGTTTAACACAGTAATAAATGTCACCCTAGCTTAGGAGTTGCAGGTACAAGGGGGTTTATCCCGGGGCTTATGGGAAGGCATAGCAGATGGGCGAGGTGGGCATTAAGTCCATGGTAATTACAGATTTGAGGCAGTCTGTTTATCTGACGCACAGGCTACTGTGATCAGCGGGTCAAAGGTTCTGAGCTTTGTGAATCTTGAGAAGAGCCACTGATTACAAAGTCTTATGCTCAGTATTTTAGTTCCTTTTCTCGTTGTGCAGCTCATCAGAAAAGATGTCTTTCAGCCAGGTGTGGTGGCGCACGCCTTTAATCCCAGCACTTGTAAAGCAGAGGTAGGTGGATCACAGTGAGTTCAAGGCCACCCTGAGTCTACATAGTGAATTCCAGGTCAGCCTGGGATAGAGTAAAATGCTATGTCAAAAAAAAAAAAAAAAAAGGACTGGAGAGATGGCTTAGCAGTTAAGCACTTGCCTATGAAGCCTAAGGACTCCAGTTCAAGGCTTGATTCCCCAGGACCCACATTAGCCAGATGCACAAAGGGGCACACACGTTTGGAGTTCATTTGCAGTGGCTGGAGGCCCTGGCGCGCCCATTCTCTCTCTCTCTCTCTCTCTCTCTCTCTCTCTCTCTCTCTCTCTCTCCCCCTCTTTCTCTGTCTGAAACTCTCAATTAAAAAAAAAATAAAAATGAACAAAACAATTAAAAAAAAAGAAAGGCAGGATGGAAGGAAGGAGAAGAGAAGAGGAAAGGAAAGGAAAGGAAAGGAAAGGAAAGGAAAGGAAAGGAAAGGAAAGGAAAGGAAAGGAAAGGAAAGGAAAGGAAAGGAAAGGAAAGGAAAGGAAAGGAAAGGAAAGGAGAGGAAAGGAAGACACGTCTTTCCTTGGAGAACAGAGGAAGAAAGCAAAACTCTGCTCTGCTCTGAAGGCTGGGGAGGACAAAGCAAAGCAACCCTCTCCCTGTCCCCGTGGGCAGGAGGACAGAACATTCCCTAGAGAACAGATTTTAATATTAGGCAGCCAAGGCCAGAGGCGCCATCCATGGCAAAGCCGGGGGAAAACTAATAAAGTTTTGAGCAGCTGTGTGAGAAGATGAAGATGGAGGCTTTATTTAGGTTTTCCTTGATAACAGATTTACATTTTTAAAAGATGGAAAAGGAGGAAGTCATCTGGTCCCACAAAGTGACCTCTCAACCTTCAAAGACCAAAGACAGCCCATGGGGGAAATTATTTTCAGATGGGGCCACAGTAGCTGAAATCAAAGCCCAGAGTCAACAGCACACAATGGCTATGTGTTAATGCGTAAAGTGAGCTCAGGAAGCTAGGACAGGCTTGACCCTGTTCCCTCTCTGAAGAGGAACCCAGGGCTGGTTCCGAACTGTGGGATCAGGAGATGACTTCAAGGGCTGGGTCCTCAAAACGTGGCAGACCATGTTTGCCTGTTTCTGCACACACCCTCTGAGGGGACAGGGAGCTCTCGTTCCTTCCATCTCCCACCTCGCCCTTTCCCAGGACTCCTGCTCCTTCCGGCGCTGCCTGCAGAGAGAAGAAAGAGGGCCTGAGCATCTGGAAGCATGCTGGGAGGCAGGGATGCCCTGGCAGGAAAGAAAGTCAAGCATCGGGGCTAGAGAGATAGCTTGGTGGTTAAGGCGCTTGTCCGCAAAGCCTAACGACCCAAGTTTGATTCCCCAGGACCCACATAAAGCCAGATGCCCAAAGTGGCACATGCATCTGGAGTTCATCCAGAGTAGCTGGAGGTGTGATCATTCTCTCTGTCTCTCTTCTCTCTATCTCTCTATGATTGCACATAAATAAATAGTTAAAAGAGAAGAAGAAGAAAGTCAAGGACTGGAGAGGCGGTTTAGTGGTTAAAGTACTTGCCTGCAAAGCCTATGGACCCAAGTTTGACTCCCCAGAACCCATGTAAGCCAAACATACAAGGTCACACCTGTGCATAAGGAAGATGCATGTGTCTGGAGTTCAATTACAGTAGCTAGAAGACCTGGCATGCCAATTTTCTCTCTCTCTCTCTCTCTCTCTCTCTCTCTCTCTCTCTCTCTCTCTCTCTCTCTCTCTCTCATAAAAAAAAAGAAAGGTGAGCTGGAGAGATGGTTTAGCAGTTAAGGCACTTGCCTGAAAAGCCATAGGACCCACGTTTGACTCCCCAGAATCAATGTAAGCCAGATGCATAAGGTGGCGCATGCATCTGGAGTTTGTTTGCAGCAGCTGGAGGCCCTGGTGCGCCCATTCTCTCAGTCCATCTCTCTCTGTCTCTCTTTCCTTTCACTCTCTCCTCTCAAATAAATAAATAAGGCAAGCATCTCTGTGATGCAATGTGACCATCTGTGACCAACATCTCTTCCATACCCTCGTTCACCACCCGGGTCCTGAGCAAAGTGGATAACCAGTGATAAACCTCACAGGGAGTTCTACTGGTCAATAAGAAAACAGGACTGATCCCTTCGCTGTCACAGAGCCCTTTTTGGGTGATTGGCTTTGACTAGAGACAGTGACATTGACATGGAAAGGCATCTTGGAGATTCAGAAACCCTTACAGGACCCACCATGTGCTCTGTGTGAAGCAAGATACCATGGGCCTCCACCTTATGTTCCAAAACCCGAGTTGCTGTGTATGCACTGGGCTCCTGCTTGCTATAGACTCTGAAGGTCACTTCCCCAAGCCTGCATCCCTCAGGGACTGGAGTCAGTGAGCCGCTGAGCAGAAGGGGCAGCCAGTGTCCTCCTGCTGGCCATGGGGGTGGGAGCGCAGGCTTCCTCAGGGGGTTCCTGATGGTTTGTTTTCTGGGGGGTTTGCCCCCTGGCCATCCGTTCTCTTTGCTGAAGGGAGTGAGGTGCCCTGCAGGATTCACTGGCTGTATCTTGAATCTGTTTTCTCCAAAGAAACTGCTGCAGACATCCGCTCTTCTGCGCTATCCTGGAGTGTAAAGAGATCTGAAATGGACACAAAATGGAAGAAATTTAAGACCCAAGAGCGAGAGGAGCTGGATGGTCTAGGACAGGCCTGCTCTTGGAGGGCTGTGCAGCAGAGCGGAGGATTGCTTAAATCAATTTGCCTCTTGGCACTGCCCAGAACCTGATTGGCACTCCATGCTGGGTTTTGAAAAGAGAATCTTCTCCCTGTCTTTACAGAACAGGCTCAGCCAATGTGGGAAAAGGTTAGGCCATGTCACACCCAGGAGACACACTCTGAAATCTGTGGGATCCCATTCATATATTCTGTAACCCCACTCAGCCCAGAGATGTGAAGGTGAGGACGTGGCATGTTTAATGACGTTCACAGTCTGATAAGGATGCACAAAGCCGTCATAGAGGCTGGGGGAATGGCTCAACTGCAAAAGGCACTTGCCTGGAAGCTTGCTGACCTCAGTTCAAATCTCCTCAGTACCCTTGCCAAGCTGGATGCAAAGTGACACTCACATTTGTGATTCCAATGCACATAAGACAAAGGGAGGTGGAGCCAAAAGAATCCAGATCACAAGCAGCAATGGCATTATATATATGTGTGTGTATGTGTATGACCCTTTTTCAAAGAAGGTGGAAGGAGGGCTGGAGAGATTGCTCAGTGGTTAAGGCCCTTGCCTGCAAAGCCTAAGAACCCCAGTTCAATTCCCCAGCACCCACATCAAGCCACAAGGTGGCACATGCATCTGGAGTTCATTTGCAGTGGCTGGAGGTCCTGGTGCACCTATTCTCTCTGTCTCTTTCTCTCATAAATAAATAAATATAATATTTTTTTAAAAAGAAGAAGATGGAAGGAAAAGAGAAACACCCTACAGTTGTCCTCTGACCTCCTCAACTGGGTTGTGGCTGACACACACATACCTTCACACACACACACACACATACCTTCTCACACACACACACACACATGCACACACATATACCTTCTCTCTCTCTCTCTCTCTCTCTCTCTCTCTCTCACACACACACACACATACCTTCTCACACACACAGACACACACACAAATTAAAAAATTATCCAAACAGTGATTCCATCCCCAAATTAGCCCCAAAATAGTCCTCACTTCTGTACCTTTCTCTGTCTTTATTGACACCATTCTCATGCAAGTCCCATGATCTCATTTGTATTACACCAAGAACCTTCTATATTAGATAATTATATTTTTAAAAATACTTTATTTATCTATTTATTTGAGAGAGAGAGGCAGATAGAGTGTGTGGGAATGGGTGTGCCAGGGCCTCTAACCACTATAAACAAACTCCAGATGCATGCGCCACCTTGTACATCTGGCTTCAAGGGTACTGGGTAACTGAACCACAGCTCTGAGGCTTCACAAACAGGTACCTTAACCACTAAGCAGCCTCTCTAGCCCTATTATATTATAGTAATTATATTATAGCACACTAAACTTTTAACTTTTTTTTCTTTGCAGGGCCCTGCCTGGAGGGGATTATAGGGACCCCTTAGTAAGGAAACAAGAAGGGGCCTTATAACTTGATTTGGACCGAGGTGACATGAGATGTTTTCAGGCAGAGGTCTGATGAATCAGTGCCTAGTGTGCTGCAACTGCTTCCTGCCATCATGTCCACCTATGTCCAGGGCCCAAGCTGTCCCACCAGCCTAGATCCTCAACTAAGTGGAAGTGGAGCAGAGCTCCTAGCTAACTTGTATGGATGTAAACCAAGGGCGGGAAATGCAATCACGCTGACCCAAGCCGCGGAGATGCTCAGGGTGGCGGGCCGCAGGTGCAGCATCACCTGGCCCATCCTACTTGGTTTCTGTGGTGGTTTGAAGCCAATGTCCCCCGTAAACTCATGTGTTCCAAATGCTTGGTCCCCAGCTGGTAGCAATTTGGGAGGTGGAGCCTTGCTGAAGGAGGTGCGTTGTTGGGGGTGAGCTTATGAGAGTTTTATCCAGCTCCCCCTTTTGCCAGAACTTGACTCACTCTCCTGCTTCTGTTTTCCACTTTCTGTGGCAAGGGTGATGTCCAGCCTCTGCTCATGCCATGCCAAAATAAACCCTACCCCTCCAGACTGTGAACGTCATTAAACAAGCCATGTCCTCACCTTCACGTCTCTGGGCTGAGTGGGGTTACAGACTATATGAATGGGATCCCATAAATTTCAGAGTGTGTCTCCTGGGTGTGACATGGCCTAACCTTTTCCCACACTGGCTGAGTCTGTTCTTTGGTAGAGTGTTTTGTTCAGCCATGTGAAGGTAACTACAACAGTTTCTTTCTTCTATTTTGCCCTAATCTTCAAACAGCAGCAGAATTACCTGGTTGGTTTTTGTTGGTTTGTTTTTCTTGTTTTTTTTTTTTTTTTTTTTTTGAGGTAGGGTCTCAGTCTAGCCCAAGCTGACCTGGAATTCATTTATGTAGTCTCAGGGTGAGACCTCAAACCCACAACACTCTTCATCCCTATGCCTCCCAAGTGCTGGGATTAAAGTGTGCACCACCACAGCTGGCAAGAATTACCTTTTAAAAACAAACCAAAGTTGGCAGAAATCTCTCCATGGATACCCATGCTCAAATCTGAGTTCACAGACATGGCTCTTATTAGGGCTGTATCCTTTAATGTCACCAGTCCCTCACTCTACCCCTGGTCAACGCTCCAGTGACATTGTCCTTCTTTCGTTATCTCTAATTAGCCAGGTTCCTAGTTCTGGGTCTTTCCACATGCTATTTCTAGTCACTAGACTGTGATTTTGCCATTTTAGCCTGGCCGGCTCCTCACACTTCTGATTTCAGCTTAAGTGTTCTCCTTAGACAGTCGTATCTTATCTAGCCACTTAAAATTAAATACACCCTGTCCTTTTTAACAATCATGACGGGACTGGGGAGATGGTTCAGTGGTTAAAGGCACTCGCTTGCAAAGCTTGATGATATGGGTTCAACTTCCCAGTGCTGCCCATAAAGCCAGACACACAAAGTGGCACATGTATCAGGAGTTTGCTTGCAGCAGCAAAAAGTCCTGGAGTGTCCATTATTTATTCTCTCTCTCTCTCTCTCTATCTCTCTGCCATATATGTATATGTATATATATTTTTTTAAAAAAATGGGTTCTGGTGCTATTTACTATGGTTTTTAGTCCATCTAACTGTGCAATTATTTTGTTTTTTTATTTTTATTTATTTATTTCAGAGACAGAGGAGCAGAGAGAGGCAGATAAAGAGAGCATGGGCACTCCAGGGCCTCCAGCCACTGCAAACGAACTCTAGACGCATGCGCCCCCTTGTGCATCTGGCTAATGTGGATCCTGGGGAATCAAACCTGGGTCCTTTGGCTTTGCAGGCAAGTGCCTTAACTGCTAAGCCATTTCCCCAGCCTGCAGTTTTTTTTCTTACATACTGGTTACTACTTCTTCTCTCTCTCTCCCTCTCTCTCTGTCTCCATATGTGTGTGTGTGTGTGTGTGTGTGTGTGTGTGTGTGTGTGTGTTCTACTAGGTTAGGAATACACCTGTTTTCTTCGCAATGATGTATTCAGTGCCTTCAAAATATGTATTGGATGAAATAATGACTCTACAAAGGACTCACTTTGGCAGAATCATGATGAAAGTGGTAGCAATTGGCAGTCACATGGACATGCCCCACGTCAGGGGTGCTTGCAAAGAGAAAAGCGTAGTGAAGGACCAAATAGGAACTACAGAGGCTCTAAAATAGCAGCAAAGGGTTATTTTTGGATAAGACAGAAGGCCAGTTCCACTATCAAGCCAGAATTCCAAGTCACATTCAAAGAAAGGCTAGGCCACAAATCAAAGTCTCGCGGATCCAGTCCCCACACTGCATCTCCAAGAGGAAGTCACCTCTCCTCCCGGCTGACCTTGCCTGTCCCTGCCTCAGCAAGCACACAGAAGTCCACAGGACGAGGTCGAAGATCTCAGCAGGTCTGGAATGCAGTGTTGCGTTGCCTTTTGCTCACATATTTTAAAATAGGATTTTAAAAACTAATATACAACCCCTACAATTTTTTCTAAAGAATGGATACTTTAAAAAGACACACACACACACATTTGGGGGCTGGAGAGAGGGCTTAGCAGTTAAGCGCTTGCTTGTGAAGCCTAAGGACCCTAGTTCAAGCCTCAACTCCCCAGGACCCACGTAAGCCAGATGCACAAGGTAGCTCATGCATCTGGAGTTTGTTTGCAGTGGCTGGAGGCCCTGGTGAGCCCATTCTCTCTCTCTCTCTGCCTCTTTCTCTGTCTGTCGCTCTCAAATAAATAAAAATGAACAAAAAACTTTAAAACACACACACATTTGTGCATGTGCGTGTGGGTGTGTGTGTATGTGTGTGCATGTGCGTGTGTCTTGCTGCTGGGAATTAACACTAGACTCTGGTTTTACATAGATGCTAGGGGAATTGAGCGCTGACTGGCAGGCTTTGCAAGTACCTTTAACTGCTGAGTCATCTCACCAGCACCTCTCTATCCCCTTAGATTTTTCCTTGTAAGCTTAAATATTCGCAGAACATGTAACTTTACCCTATTATAGATACTGCCTTTAAACTACCAGATCCCCCAGATTTATGCCCAGTTACTGACAGGAAACTCAGCCCTGCTCTCAAGTTACGCTCATATTCATGACTTCTTCACTCTCAACCTTATTTTCCCCAAAACACTCCAGCCTAAGATAGGCAGATCATATGTAGATATGTATCCGTGTCTGTATCAGTATGGCCTATGGTAAAGAAAACATACAGTGCACTCTTCATTTGGGAAGTGCCTACCATGCCAGGTTACCAATCCTGAATGCCATCAGGCTAACACACACCAAGCAGAGAGGCTGTGTGTGTGGTTCAATCCCTGGCTGCCTCAGTCAGCAACCTGAAATCATGGCCAATGGCAGAAGTATTTGTTTTTTGGTTTTTTTCTTTTTTTTTTTTTTGGTTTTTCGAGGTAGGGTCTCACTCTGGCTCAGGCTGACCTGGAATTCACTATAGAGTCTCAGGGTGGCCTCGAACTCGCGGCGATCCTCCTACCTCTGCCTCCCGAGTGCTGGGATTAAAGGCGTGCGCCACCACACCCGGCAGAAATATTTGTTTTGAGAGCACTGCCTTTCCACGTCTCCCTTTGCTTGGTTCTAGAGTGTATACGTTCTGGGCACTGAATGACAGGATGGCATGGGATGAAGGATACATGCTTGTCTTTAGTCAAGTAGCAAGTAGGAGAAAGGAGAAAAAAATACGGAAGAAAGCAACAGTGCTGTTTTGGGTCACCTCTACTTAGAAAGAAGGCACATGAAAATATACATACATCCTTTAAAAATTATTTTTCTTTATTTACTTATAAGCAGACACACAGAGAGAGAGAGAGAGGCAATGGGCATTCCAGGCCTCTTGCCACTGCAAACAAACTCCAGATGCACGCTCCAGTTTCGGTATCTGTTTTTATGTGGTCACAGGAGAATCTAATCAGGGCCATCAGACTTTGCAAACAAATACCTTTAACCACTGAGCCACCTCCCAGCCCCACATTTTTTTAATTCTTTTTGATTTTGTTTTTCAAGGTAAGGTCTCACTCTAACCCAGGCTGACCTGGAATTCACTACGTAGTCTCAGGGTGGCCTTGAGCTCACAGTGATCCGCCTGCCTCTGCCTCCCCAGTGCTGGGATTAAAGGCGTGCGCCACCATGCCCAGCTTTGTTTGTTTGTTTTTATTTTTAATGTGAGAGAGAACTAGCACACCATGGACTCTACCCACTGCAATCAAACTCCAGACACCTGTGCCCCCTTGTGGGCATGTGCCACCACACCCAGTTTGTGTCATGTGGGGATTGAACCCAGGGCCATAGCATATCAGAAATTCTTTTAGATCTAAGCCTACTTTTGTACCTCTTGGAAAGTCGTCACATACTGCCAGGATATTTTGTTATTTATTTATTGCTTTGCTTGGGTTTATTGTTTGTTCGTGCTGTAAATGGAACTCAGAGACTCATGAATGCTAGAAAAGTGCCTGATCTAGGGCTGGAGGGATGGTTTGGTTTAGTGGTTAAGGCGTTTGCCTGTAAAGCCAAAGGACCCAGATTTGATTCCCCAGGACCCACGTTAGCCAGATGCACAAGGTGGCGCATGAGTCTGGAGTTTGTTTGCAGTGGCTAGAGGCCCTGGAGCGCCCATTCTCTCTCTCTCTCTCTCACCCCTCCCTCCCTCTTTCTCTCTGTCAAATAAATAAATAAAAATAGAGAAAAGTGCCTTATCTATACTTCAGATTTGGAGACTGTTGCTCCTGGAGGAAGTCCATCTTGGGCTTCAGATTGGACCAAAAGCCTCTTCTATCCAGATAGCTGGGTACGATAAAGACCATCAACGTTTCCTCCCTCCACCATGTCATTCGGGGCCTTCCTTTTACGTCACCACACCAGAACGTAAGGCATGGCCATGGGTGACTAGGTACTGGGCAGCTGCTGGGCACTTCCGCTTTGCAAGTGTTCACTCCAGTTCTGCCTGGAGGGGGAGTAAAGAGTGAGGACTACGTTTTCTGCCCGTCACCTACGCATTCAGCTCAATGCCAACCCAAGGGACTTTCTGATTATGTGACAAATGCCCTCTTACTCTGAACAAGTCAAAGCAGTTTGTCCCAATAAGTTTGATCAGAAACTAAGCCAAAGTGAGACCCAGCATAGAAATAGAGTTTTTCATTTATTTATTCATTGGGCTGCAGTAACACTGGGGCCATGCCAGAGACTTTGCATAATGCTTCATCCCCACAATAACCCAGCAAAGAAGCCTTTTTTTTTGGCTTTATTTTTTATTTATTTTATTTCACAGTGATAGACAGAAAGAGAAAGAGGCAGATAGGCAGAGAGAGAATGGGTGCACCAGGGCCGCCAGCCACTGCAAATGAACTCCAGATGCGTGCGCCCCCTTGTGCATCTGGCTGATGTGGGTGCTGGGGAGTCGAGCCTCGAACCGTGGTCCTTAGGCTTCACAGGCAAGCGCTTAATCCTCTAAGCCATCTCTCCAGCCCCAAAGAAGCTATTTTTGCTGATATCTAACAGTTGTGGAAACTGAGTCCCAGTGAGATTCTTCACCTTGTCTTGGGTCTCCCAGCCAGCCCGGGGTGGATTCAAATCAGATTATAAATCACACTTCATCATGCCTGTGTGCCTCAGTATCCTTAGCACCCAGGAAAGGCTGCCTCAGCGGTGGTAAACAGTTGATGCCTTCTTCCCATTTTGTGTTCCCTGCCTGTGCCTCAGGGCTACAAGTCATATCTGGATTAATGGTAGAAATTACATTATATGAAGAAATTAAAATCACATGAATCCTTCAATTTTTTTTCAAATATTTTATTTATTTGAGAGAGAAAGGCAGGTACACAGAGAGAGAATGGGCATGCAGGGCCTTCAGCCTCTGCAAACGAACTCCAGACACACATGCCACCTTGTGCATCTGGCTTTATGGGTGTGGTGGTTTGAATAGAATGGATGGCCTATATATTCAGTTGTTTGTTTGTAGTTTGCATCTGCAGCCACCTGGCTGGAGGCGGTATCACTGTGTGGATCTTAAGGTATGATGGTGGTTTCAGATTTCAATGTAAAGATACACAAAGTGTGCCTAGCTGGAGTTCCTGAACTGTGCTGTGGCTTTTGGCTTTTAGGCTTGTGCTTCTCTCTCTCTGCTTGGTCCTGTGAAGGCAGGCCAGCTTCTTCTGCCATTTATGGAACTTCCCCTGGATCTGTAAGCTTCAATAAACATCCCTTCCTCCATAACTGTGTCTGGTCTGAAAGTTCTTCTCAGTGAACCTGAAGCTGTCTGCTACAGTGGGGTACTGGGGAACTGAACCAAGCTGTTAGGCCTTGCATGCAAGCTCCTTAACTGCCAAAGCAACTCTCCAGCCCCTTAAATCTTTGTTGAGCAATAATACCTGAATCTTCCATAAGGAATTTTAGAAGGGTTTCTACCAAGTAATACATTTGACAGGTTCTATTTTCACCACCTAACTTTCCCACCCCCTACCTTTGAATAGAGATAGAAACACGCAGAAGAGAAACGTGAACATTATACCGCAAGAAGAGACTGCAAAGAGAATCCAGGGCATTAAACGAGAGCTCCACATAAATTTTGTGGATAAATAAATATTGTGATGTCACTTTGTACCTTTGTGTTGACATTGATTTTAAAATGTGTCCTCAATTAAGACGTATAATCAAAGGCACTGATTATGGCAATGAGTCTAAATCAAGCTGCTCAGTACACCCGAGTTCCTGATCATGCTCAGAGACTGTAGCAGACACTTTCGGTACCCCCATGTTCACCCCCTACCAGGCCCTATCAGTTCACGATGGCTGTAGCTACAGTGAACAGCAGCCCACATAACCTCAGTTTCCCCTTGCTTTGTCATAGGCAACACATGGTCCCTTGAGCTTTTTTTTTTTCTGAGCAGCAGTGGGCACCATGGGGTACTGAGACCAAGTGGCCCAGGCTGACCTGGAATTCACTATGTAGTCTCAGGGTGGCCTCGAATTCACGGAGATCCTTCTACCCCTGCCTGCCAACTGCTGGGGTTAAAGGCGTGATAGAACCTGGCCTACCTCCCATAGTGAGACCTCAATAATATTGGAGTTCCTTCCTTCTCAACATGTTTTCCCATTCCTGCTTTTTGGAACCACCTCCCAAATTAAAAAAAAAAAGAAAAGAAAAAAAAAGAAAATTAAAAAAAAATTCCTGCTCCCAAGACTCTTAGACTCTGTTTTGAAAGAATCCAGACACCTAGAAGCAGTCAGTCATATTTATGAATTGCCATTCTCCATGGATATAGGTAAACGAGGTAAAAATTAAACAGCAAAGAAGGTCATTCCAATAAAACACGAGCTCTTGACTTATACATGGGAAGGTGAGAAGCCAGAAGGACGTGTGGCTGTAAGGAGCTGTCGGGGGGGGGTCTTTTCAAGCTCCATCCTGCAAAATCTGCCTTCTCTGCAAAGGGGATTACATAATTCCATTCCCCCAAAAGAGCACAGCCTCTTCGAGTCACCGATACTGATGAAATGCGTTGAAAAAGAAGGTTGCTGCAATCACAGCATTTTAGAGACATATTTTTTTTAGAAGCAAATTTGGTACCTCGCTCGATAGTTAGTCTTGGTTATTTTTAATTGTAGTTTAATTTAACTCTGGCCTTCTCGTCCCCATGCTTGGCTTGTAGGAGCTAAATAAAGAGAAAGCCTGAGTCTGAGCCTCTCTTCCTGGCACTTGCACTGAACGTGAAAAGTCCTTATCAAAGCTACAAGGCCCCTCTCGTTCTAAGTGAATGAGATGAACATGTCAGAGAAACGCACCTCTATTCTGGCAGCAGGAAACTCATGACCTGTTTTTCTATTTTTTTCCTTTAAAGAATAACAACTACAAAAAAATCCTCTTTCCCAGCAACTTTTATACTGACAATTTGCCAACCAAGTGTAACTTGGAATTTGCATGTCATTCCTTTAGCAACACTCTGGAAACCTGCAAAATTTACAAGCACAAGAGAGGGCTCTCCATTAAAAAAAAAAAAGAAAAGAAGCTGCTGAGCTGGAGAGATGGCTCAGCAGTTAAGGCACTTACCTGCAAAGCCAAAGAACCAAGGTTCAATTCCCCAGGACCCACATATGCCAGATGCACAAGGTGACACATGCATCTGGAGTTTGCTTGCAGTGGCCTAAGGCCCTGGCATGCTCTCTCTCTCTCTCTCTCTCTCTCTCTCTCCCCCTCTCCCTCTCTCCCTCCCTCTCTGTCTATCTCTCTCTCTCTCTCATAAATAAATAAATGAAAATATTTAAAATTTCTACCACCTCAATAGCACTAAGGTGGGAGCCAAGTCTTTCACACATGAACGTTTAGGGGTCATTTAAAATTCAACCTATTTTCTATTTCTCTAATTAACAGAATAATTACTTTCACCTAAACACATGGCTTCCCAGCTAAAAGACCCTATTTCCCAGTCTTTCTCATAGGTAAGTGAGGCATAGGACTAAATTCTGCTCAATGAGATGTAAGCTGATATACTTTGTGGAAGGAAACTTCCTCTGGGAGTTTCCTTCACAGACAGAAGCCAAGCTCTTCTTTGCTTTCACCTGCTGCACAGAAATCGATGTGGTTATAAACACAGCAGTCACCTGGAACCTAGAGGATGAGGATGGTGGTCACATCCAAGGCTTGGTGCTTTCAGAACCTAGAAAATTGCTAGTTCTAAATAGCCACCAAAACACCCTACTGAACATCTCACCTTCAGACTTTTTAAAAATAAGATTTGTAAAAGAAAATAGGGGCTAAAGAAATTGCCTAGTGGTTAAGGCACTTGCCTGAAAAGCCTAAGGACCCAGGTTCAACTCTCCAGATCCCATGTAAGCCAGATGCACAAAAGTGAGGCAAGCACAAGATCGCACATGCCCACTAGGTGGCGCAAGCATCTGGAGTTTGATTGTAGTGGCTGAGGCCCTTGGTGCACCAATTCTCTCTCTCTCTCTATTCCCCCCGTCCCCCCCTCCCCACGCTCACTTGCTCTAAAATAAATTGAAAAAGTAAAAGAAAGAAACAGGCTGGAAAGATGGTTTGGATGGTGGTTGAAGAGCTTGCTTACAAAGCCTAAGGATCTAGGCTCAATTCCCCAGGACCCATGTAAGCCAGAGGCACAAGGTGGTAGATGCATTTGGAGTTAGTGTGCAGTGACTACAGGCCCTGATATGCACATTTTCTCTCTGTCTCTCAAATAAATAAATAAAATATTTTTAAAAAGAAAACATTTCTACTGATTTAAGTTACTACTTTTCAAGTGTCTGTTATGTATAACTTAACCTAATCTTAACTGATAGGTTTAGAATACATAGACACATGCCATGCTTAATATTGAACTAGATACATTATAGTGACATACGTGGCCCATAATGATCATAGAAAAGAGACATGGGAATAAAGCATTATAAATTTAAATTTTAACATTTGGCAGTAATAAACATGCACTTTTGTGGTTGTAAATTGTATTTATGGGCAACATCAGTTATGAAAAGTTGCAATGTTTGCATTGAGTAAATTAATGGTTAGACCACTATATTAAATTGAGGTATTATTTTCTGTTTTAAAACACTTTACAGAACCATAAATTTCCCATTTGCATTGGGTATTCCAAGGGAACTGATTCATCTGCATCCTAGCCCAGTTTCATCAAAACATCAGCACCACTATCAGTACTGCAATCCTATCCTCTTGGTTTATAGCACCAAAGCCTTGCTGATTTGCATATGAGTTAGCATAAATTTAAATATTAATTTCAGTACCCATTGCCTCTGAATTCAGAAAACAAATCCACCCTGCTGTTGAATTATAATATAGATAACCAGTATTTAGGGCTCATGAATGTCCAAGGATTTTTAAACCCCCTATATGTAATTAGAGTTAGATTAAATGCATGCATCTATACATCATATAAATTCATTCACAATGGTCAAATTACAGGCTGTGAACTTCACAATGAATATATTCCCTTCATTTTTTTTTTCTCATGTGTCCCGATGTAAATGTGTCCATCACATTTACATAGGAAGAATTGATAATCCAGTTTCAACAATGTGTTAATCAGGATCATTCTTTTAGCTACAGATAATAGAAAACCCACCTACAACCACTTTAAGCTAAGCTGTGGACTTACTGGCTCCCTCAAGTTGGAAGTTCAAGGGTGGTCTGACTTTGGGTACAACTGAACTCAGATGTTTAAATGATTTCCCTCTGTCCATCGTTGCCTGGTTCTTCCTGCTTCATACTCACACAGATTCCCTTGCCAGTCCCACATGTATGTTCTCCTTGTATGATCTTAGAACAACCAATCCTTAAGGAAAAAAAATAATCATCTGGAACTAGCTTCAATCAGGCGCTCACCTTTATGGTTGGCAGCATTGTCAAAATCAGATGCATTTAGGAATAAATAGTTTCCCAACAGAAAAAATAGGAGCACATGTTACTAGCGGCACACACCTTTAATCTCAGCACTCAGGAGACTGAGGCAGGAGGATGCTGTGAGTTCAAGGCCAACCTGAGAATACATAGTGAATGCCAGGTCAGTCTGGGCTAGAGTGAGACCCTATCTCAAAGCAACCAGATAATTAAAATTAAATAAATAAAAGCTACGTGAGCATATGCAGGTGCAGAGGGGAGCTTGCTCATTCATGGACTTTTGCTAAAATGAACATGAGGTCAACTTTCCACTGGGCCTGAAAAGCTGGTCTCTTCTCCTCTGATACTGGGGCTAAACCAGTAGGGGAATGCTGGAATATATGTTTGCAACTCAGACTTCATGTGCAAATAAATTCCCCGGAATCTCAAAAATATATTCTTCTGTCTTTTATTCCCTCCTCCATCACCTATGTCAAAATGTTGACTGGGGGTGGCTGGAGAGACTTAGTGATTAAGACACTTAACCTACAGAGCCTAAGGACCAGAATTCGATTCCCCAGGACCCACGTAAAGCCAGATGCGCAAGGTGGAGCACGCATCTGGAGTTCATTTGCAGTGGCTAGAGGCCCTGGGGGGCCCATTCTCTCTCTATCTGCCTCTCTCTCTCTCTCTCTCTTTATCAAATTAATTAATTAATTAAAAAAAACCTGGAACTGTTTTCCCTGGCTTCTGCTCTGGGTATAAGAGTCCCTGGTGAGCACAATCTTTTCTCTGTGACCAGCACCTGTCACAGCTGATGCGCTGTGCTGAACAATTAGGTCTTGTCACGATTGGACCGGCTTTGGGTTTACATTCTCCTAGATGATGGAGAGTTCAGGAACATCATACCACTGATCGCATTGCTTTCTGGACATGCAAATCAACTTGTTTGCATAATGTGCAGCAAATTCCTATGTGTGACTCAGCACCTGGGTGATCTTGCTCATTCAGCATGCAGGTGTATAAAGGATGTGGAAGGCCTTCACTGGGACACTCTCCAGACATAATGCTCATCAGCTGTATCCGGAACAAACAAGACCACATCCAGACTTTCGGACAGGGACATGAGAATGGGAACGAGGGGGACCAGGCATTGTTTAGCTGAAACGCTACCCATCTGGGCCTCCTTCCTGCCTTTTTCTAAGCATGGTCTGATTGCCTCCTCCCACTCACCAGCTTGCTTAGTCTGCATCCAATTTTATGCTCTTTGTTCCATGAAGGAGCAAGGTGTACAGGGAAAATCTACCAGTACTGAATATATATATGTGTGTCATGAACTATTCTCCAGTATCCTTAATGATGAAACAGATGAAAATGTACTTCAAAGCCGGGCATGGTGGCACATGCCTTTAATCCCAGCACTCGAGAGGCAGAGGTAGGAGGATCACTGTGAGTTCAAGGCCATCCTGAGACTACATAGTGAATTTCAGGTCATCCTGGGCTAGAGAGTGAGACCCTACCTCAAAAAACCAAAAAAAAAAAAAAAAAAAAAAAAGAAAAGAAAAAGAACTTCAAAGATGGTCTTTAAAGGGAATGAGAATTCCTAAATGGTATCTGTTGGAGCAGAGGGTGGCACGTTGTCCTTTTGACCCGAAAGATCCTGAGACTTAACAGATTAAGTAGAAGTCAAAGGTTATGTGTGAGTTTCACCTCGGAAAGCCGTTGCCTTGTGGCTAGGGAAATGGTTCAATGAATAAGTGTGTGCCACTCAAATGGAATCTGAGTTTGGATTGTCAGAGCGAACACAAAAGCTGAGCGTGATGCACCCCTGTAATCTCAACACAAAGGAGGCCAAGTCAGGAGGACCCTGGGGCTATTTGGCATGTCTAACCCCATTAGTGAGCTCTGGGTTCAGTAAGCGTCCATGTCTAAAAAAAAAATAAGGTGGAGGGCTGAGGAGATGGTTCAATGATTAAAGGTGCTTGCTTGCGAAGTCTACTGATCTGAGCTCAATTCCCTAGATCCCACGTAAAGCCAGGCACACAAAGTAGCACATGTATCTGGAGTTCCTTTGAAGTTGCAAGAAATCCTGGCATGCCCATTCTTAATCTCAGACAAATAATAAAAAATATTTTAAGGGTGCTGGAGAGATGGCTTAATGGTTAAGCACTTGCCTATGAAGCCTAAGGACCCTGGTTTGAGGCTCGATTCCCCAGGACCCACTTAAGCCAGATGCACAAGGTGGTGCATGCATCTGGAGTTCATTTGCAGTGGCTGGAAGCCCTGGTGCGCCCATACTCTACCTATCTGACTCTTTTTCTCTCTCTGTCTATCTGTTGCTCTCAAATACATAAATAAATAAATAAGCAAAAATATATTATAAACATATTTTTTAAAATAAGGTGTAGAGCAGTTGAGGAAGACACCTCACATTGACCTCTGCCACACACATGCACACACATGTGCACCTTCACACATAAACACACCACCCCCATGCATAAACGCACATGTACTCACATACATGAACACACACACACACACCCAGAAAGGGCACACAGAGTTGTGGCCAAACAAGATGGCTCCATTGCTAGATCCCCCAGTTCACAACTGCACTTGTCCTCTTAAAAAAGTCTTTCTCAGGCTGGAGAGATGGCTTAGCAGATAAGGCACATGCCTACAAAGCCTAAAGATGCAGGTTCAATTCTCCAGGTCCCATGTAAGCCAGATGTACACAGTGGTACATGCATCTGGGGTTTGTTTGCAGTGGCTAGAGACCCTGCCGTGCCCATTCTCACTCTCTCTCTCGCTCCCTTTCTCTCTATCTCTAATAAATAAATAAATAAAAATCTTTTTAAAAAAAGTCTTTCTCACACTCATAGCTCAGTACACACTGCCCAAGAAAACCAACATGTCAGTCTCCTTGGGTGTGTGATTACAGGCACCTGGCTTGAGGCACAGGGCTCAACTTACTGTGTGGAGAAAAAGCCATTCTTGGGAATCAAAGTTTCACTCCACATTTTGTGTAAATCTGATGGGAAATTTGGTCTGGGGAAATCTCCCCATCTTAAGATAGGTAAATTTACTACTTGATTTTAATGGCATCCTAAGATGCAGTGCTGGGACCCTGTCTCTTGTAAGATGAGAACCTATAAACACTAGTATATTAAAAATGTATTCACTAAAGTAAAATTAGCACTTGGCAAATGCTTATTTTTCTAGAATTTTATTTCTCAGATGGATCGGTATAATTTTTAGTGGTACACAGTCCCAGCCTATAATAAATATATAAGCCCATCAAAACTTGATAGAAAACCACATCAGAAAACACTCTGGGAACTAGGGATCAATTTTATGCTAGCCTCCAGGGATACATCCTGTGACCTAATAGAATATTTCCAATTCTAATTTCTCTGATTCTGTGAAATCAATTTTTCTATAAACTATAACCAGTACATGAATGTTTTGTGAAAACTAATCGCATTGGCATAATAGGCGCATCAGGTTACAGTGTAATGGACATTCCATTGTTCTTTTATTGAAACTAATAGACTAGCCTTAAAAGGAATAAAATACTGAAAATGATAACAGTTTGTGGTCTTGCTTTTTTTTTTTTTTCCTAGCCTTTTAGATTTGATGGTCTAGCCGATTGACTCTCAATCTCCTTTTATGGGTATTTGAGTTTGACCCTGTTAAAGATGACAAAGAAATAGCTGCGAAGACACATTATCCAACTATCTCACCCTCAGCAGCGCAGTCAAGAAACAGCCATGTTATGGAATCTTCAACTGCGAAGTTCATATGTCAGCAGCTGCTCCTGGGAAGGTTCAATGAAGGAGAAGAGTTATGGGATAAGGCTCCAGCTTCGTAATGCTGACAAATTAGCTGATTGCAGCTCTCCATCTCAAAAATACTTCTGCCAAAGAGAGCCAGAGGAAATTGAAGTTGGCCATGCCAACCCAGGACGACCTTGGGTGAAACAGATCTCTCTGTTTACCAGGCATAAAGATTACAGTGAGCTCATCCATCAGGAGGCCCACAGTATCATAGATTTTCCTTATTAACTTGAACTTCGCAGGCATCGGAAGCCGAAGCCTTATTGTTAATTATTGTTATTGTTATTTAATGGGATTTGGATCCCTCTTCCAAAACAGATGGGCTTTCTTCTTAGATGTTTTTCACAACTGAAGCCAATAGCTAATTCTGTCATTATATATTACACGTTTGACTCTCCTGCGAGGCTATTGAGTGCCATGAAGTCAATATGACTTTCATTCTTCTGAACTTATAGCCCGAGTTGCTAACCAGGAGCTTAGTAAGAACAAGGACCCATTTGTTCAGTGACAGTTTGCACTTGCTGTCCTGATGTAATTATTAAATGTGCTCTCACTTTATCATTGCGTATGTGTTAAATGGATGAATGGATGAGTCAACAACTTGAATACAAGTAGAGAATGGCAGTGGTCTTGGAGTCAAGAGAAACCGGTTGGAGTCTCAGTTCTGGCTCTCCTCAGTTACGTGACTAAAGTTCTCTTAGCTTTCTTATAGTGACCTGGAGAAGGTACAGACCAAATATGAGGCCTGTCACTAGAACGTCTCAGTGTCCAAGGCAACTTTCATTATGTCTACCGTCCCATGTGGTAACCACCAACCACACATAGATGTGGAAATGGGACTGGCACAGCAGAAGGACTGATTTTTTTATTTTATACTGCTATAATTAACTCAAAGTACCTGTTGCTAGTGGCCACCATTTTGGATAGCGTAGGTCTATGGAGCTCCATGGGTTTTAGATGACCTAAATTGGGAGATCAGTTGAATAGAAGGTTATTCAATAGAAAGTTTAACTGGGCTGTCAGCATCTAGAATGAATGAGTCATTTCAGCTCCTTTCGTGAATCACGCATTCTGGCACTGGCCAGTTTATACTGCATTGGTAAATTGTCACCATTTGGGCCCTCATTAACTTGTTTAGAACCCAGGATGGTTCTCAAAAATAGCTCACATTTAACACGAAATGACCACCCTCCTCCTTTTGTTTCTCTTCTACTTTTCCTGAGATTAGGTCTCACTATGTAGCACAGACTGGCCTTGAACTCACGATCCTTCTGCCTCAGCTTTCCCCTGGTGGGCGCCACAGCACTCAGCTGACTTTGCCTCCTTTCCATCCATGAGAGGAAGACTCCCCTCCCCAGAGAACTTGCACCGTCCTAGGAATGCTATAACTTTACAGCACTCCTTGGCTCCCATCAAAATTGTAAAACCACCCATTTTTTTTTAACTTATGAAATAAATAACTCACAGTTACTTGGACTTTTTCCTAGCTTTGGTGAACAATATTTTAAGCAATTTTGAATGTCAAGCTTTTTAAATTTGGGATTTCAATTTAAATGGAGGTGGGAGAGAGAAATAGATTTTATTCAATTAAGATTACAGACTGTTCCATTAATCTTTGAACAACAGTTAACTGTTTTCCTGAGGGGGGAAAAAAACAGGGTGATACATTTGCATTGGAGTCCAGAAACAATAAATGGAAGAATTATTTTTGGCACTTTACCTGACAAGGCAACATCATTTAAAAACTCTGATCACTTTTCTCTGCAGCTGCCACTTAAATATAAAGTCATGAGTCATTCATTCAACACAATGGCAAATTACATTGTGAGCTGGTATTAAGGCATTTTGTGTATATATATATATATATTAATACCAGTATTCATAATAATGGCAGCAATCAAATGTGTCCTGGCTACAAAATACTCAGTGCTGGAAACTTCAAAAGGCTACAAGAAGATCAAATATATATACAGAGAGAGAGAGAGAGAGAGAGGCAAGCCCAATAGACTGGCCTTTTTTTGTTTGTTTTGTTTTTTTATTTATTTATTTGAGAGCGACAGACACAGAGAGAAAGGCAGATAGAGGAAAAGAGAGAATGGGCGCGCCAGGGCCTCCAGCCACTGCAAACGAACTCCAGACGCGTGCGCCCCCTTGTGCATCTGGCTAACGTGGGACCTGGGGAACCGAGCCTCGAACCGAGGTCCTTAGGCTTCACAGGCAAGCGCTTAACCGCTAAGCCATCTCTCCTTATGAGAGAGAGAGAATTAGTGGGCCAAGGCCTCTAGCGACTACAATCAAACTCCAGATGTATGCACCCCCTAATGCACATGTGCAACATCACTCTCTTGCATCACTGTGCACCTGGCTTACATTGGACCTGGACAGTCAAACATGAGTCCTTAGGCTTCGCAGGCAAGCACCTTAACCACTAAGCCATATCTCCAGCCCCCAAATGTATATTTTTAATTTGTTTGAATTAGTAGGAAAACCAAATTTCCCTGAAGACAAAGCAAGTTCTTTCTTTAGTGCAGTAGTGTGAGAAAGGACTAGAGCTTCCTAATTGTTGAGGTACAATATTGCAGTAACTATGACCTGGTCCTTCGACAGTCACCTGATGAGCCTTGTTCCTTATGGATGCCCAGGCCTGGCCTTAGAGATTATGCCTAGATAAGAAATTCATTTAAGCCATTGTCTGCACAGCTTCAGCTAGAAAACCAGCTCTATTCCAGAACCAACGGAAGTGTGGGGCTTTAATAGGCAAATCTAATCTCGTCACTGCCTCTCTTCAGAAGCCACGAAGCCTGCTTGCCGGGTTCTTGCTGATGAAGGAACACCAAACCAGGAAATGTTCCAGACTAGCTCACCAACAGTTAATTATTAACTCCAATGGAGAGTCGTTCATGAGATGAAATGCAGTTATGACATGATTAACTCTCTGCTCATCAATTTCATTTTTTTTATATCAGAAGTATTCCTGCAAATATGGTATGAATTTCCTGGGCACAGCATTCAGTTCTGCCTTATTACACAGCACAACTTTCAGAGCCAAGAGTAACCAAGGATAATCTTAATTTAATTTTAGGAGAAGTTAGCTCTCGGGCTGGCTAAACTGCATTCTACTTCCGATGTTATCCACCATTCAGACTGAGATAGGCTAGAAGTATCCTTGTGCATTGTAGTAGCAAATAATGACCTTGAATCTGGGATGAACGTGTAGCCTTGGAAAGTTCCTGGTGTTGTGGAGTCTGCTTGTAACAGAGGCAGCTGGATTCAACAGCACAGCTTACATGTGCTTATCTGCATTTCCATACCCTCAGAATCTACTGTGAAGAGCATTCATTCCGATCTGCCAGCATCTCTCAATTCCCAGAACCAAGGCTCTGGCCTTTCAGGAGAGAACTCTGTGTTCAGAGAAGTCCCTCTCTATTAGAGGAAATAAATACATTGATGCCTTTTTAATCTGAGCAGATGCGTGGCGGTTCCTAGAGGGGATTCTCACGAGGATGTTTGTACTTGAATTTTTTTTTTTTTCTGCAAGAGAGAATAAAGAGCTCGGTGCCCTCCTGGATCAAAACCACGAGCTTTTCATTAACTTGGGACGAATATATGTATCAAATCCACACGCACTTACAGAGGTGGAAATTACTCTTGGTTTATTGGGACAGGCAGGGACTGAGGGTCTCATTGGTCCTTAGTAGAGGCTCACCAATTCCATAATTGAAGAAATTCTGCCAGGACCATGGATATTAGCTTTTCTATTACTTAAGATCCACACCAGGAAAATGAGGTGCAAGCCTGAATAGGATATCCCCTTGGGAATTATTTGCTGTGTTGCCTAGATAGAATCTCTGCCCGCCACACCTGCTTTCCCCCCAACCCCCGCCCCAGCATCTAAATTAAGCTTGGAGAAAAAAGAAACATGGAAGCCTCAAAAAGAACCATACTGCTTTAAAAAAAATTTTATTATTATTTATTGAGAGAGAGAAAGAGGCAGAGAGAGAGTTGTGGGCATGTCAGAGCCTCCTGACACTGCAGACTAACTACTTTGTACATCTAGCTTTATGTGGGAACTGGGGAACTGAACCTGGGGCATCATGCTCTGCATGCAAGTGCCTTTAACCACTGAGTTACTCCTTGAGCCACTGCTTTTAAAAAAATTTACATTCGTACATGTGTGCATGTGTGTATGCATGCATGTGTGTATGTGTGTGCATGTATGGACCCGTCCATGTCTCTTGCAGCTGCAAAAGAAAGCCTGTCCAGCTTTACATGGATGGCTGGGAAATTGACCCGGGATGGCAGACTTTGTAAGCAAGAGCCTTTAACCACTGGACCATCATCTCTCCAGCCCCGCCACACTGCTTTTTGCAATGGAAAATAAAGCCTTTGATTTTCCTCTCAAGCATTTCTTTCAGTTTGCTGGCCAGCATGAACGTGGGAGAGCTTCTCCAAGCCATTGCGCGACAGCCTCTGCTTCTGGGAGACTGTTAAATATTCTGCAACTAGCACACACGTCTTTATATAAGTAAGAGGAGTCTGTATATAGACGCCTATCTGTGAGTGTGCGTGAGGAAGTCCACACATGCCCATGTGAGTGCTGAGTGTCTCACACAACCCTGTTACAATACAGCATTAAGCTTCAATGACAGCTGCTAAAGTGTTCATCTGTGATTTGAGAAACACTTTGGAAAGTTACCCAGTTGCTCATCTAAAAAAAAAAAAGGTACATAAGAGACAAGATAATGATTTAAAAGAATAGAGGAGAAATTGCTATGATGGATTTTAAGACTTCTTATGAAGTTGCAATAAATAAAACAGCATGGTGCCATCACGGGCCTGAACAACGGGACACAGTGAGAGTGTAGACTAAAAAAAGAGGTTATGGTTCCTGCCAGGTGGGGGAGCACTGGTGTGAGTGTGTGAGATGAATATACATATGTGTGAATGGCGTTTTGTATAATGTTGGCTGTGACGGGTAGGAACAGGAGGACTGTTTAGACAAATTGGGACCTCTCAATTTGAATTCCATTTCTGTCACTGCCTAGCCGTGTGCTCCTGAGTGATTTACTACTCTTACTAAATATTAATTACCTAAACTATAATAGAGGTGGTGGCATGCATCTTTAAGGGGTGAGAATTGCAATTCAATGACATCTTACCCAATTCAGTCAAGGTTTTAGCTACAAGCGACAGAAACCTACTCTGGCTAAATGGAGCAGAAGAGAAGTTGATTCAAGGCTGTTGTTTATTAGAAATTTTCCGAGGACTAAAGAGATGGCTCAGCAGTTAAGGCATTTGCCTGCAAAGCCTAATGACCTGAGTTGGATTCCCCAGTACCCACGTAAGCCAAACTAACAAGGTGGTGCATGTGTGGAATTTGCTTGCAGGGGCTAGAGGCCCTGGTGCACCCATTCTCTCCCTCCTTCTCTCTCTCTCTCTCTCTCTCTCCCTGTAAATAAATAAATAAAATTTAAAAAGAAAAGAAAAGAACATTTCTGAAAAGGATGGAAAGCCAGAATTGGGGAAGGAAAGAACAAGGAAGGCTAGGCAGCAGTTAACACCACAGAAATTCATGTCACCAAAAAGCATATGCGTCTGAAGACTCCTCCCTGGATGCCACAGGTAGGCCCACCACTCTTGCTCCTGGGAGGTAGACCTTGCTGTCTTCACTTATCAGCTTGGCCTGAGCTTAGTCCTCCAACTTTGCAATAATAGATCCAGCTGTAAAGTCCAAAGTCCGCCCTTCTGGTGCAAGAGAGGCAGGAAAAACAAGTTATCTTCATTTTAAAGAATCATGGAATTAGACTTCCCCACCCAGCAAGATCCATGAGCTAGAGAACTGGGAATCTCAAGATCTGGGTCACTTAAAAGAGGCAAAAGTCCATTGCATAATACATCAAAGCCTCTGACACATGACAGACATCCAGGAAATGGTGGTCATGAATATTTCTACCAATCTGTGGAAGAAAGGAACAATTCATTATTCAATAAATGGTGCAAGGACCATTAGTTATTTAGTTTGAAAATAATCCATAACTCACCAAAGTAAGTTTAGCTGGATCAGAGACTTAAGAGATTTTTTTTTCTTTTTTGGTAGACATAGTGAGAGGCCTGTAATCCCAGCTACTCAGGAGGCTGAGGCAGGAGGCTCACAGGTTCAAGGTAGCATGGGCAACACAATGAGACCCTGTCTCAAAATAAAAAGCAAGAAGAGGGGGCTGGAGAGATGGCTTAGTGGTTAAGGCACTTGCCTGCGAAGCCTAAGGACCCAGGTTTGACTCCCTAGAAACCACGTAAGGCAGATGCACAAGGTGGCACACACACATCTGGAGTTTGTCTGCAGTGGGTAAGGCCCTGGTGCACCAACTCTCTCTCTAATTAAAATAAAATAAAATAAATAAATAAAAATAAGAAGAGTGCTGAAGGTATAGCCGCTTGTAGAGAACTTGCCTAGCATGTGTGAGGTCCCAAGTTCAATCCTCGGTCTCACAAAAAAAGTTAATTAACAAAAATAAAAGACATTTTTTATTAACCCTTCCCCAATGCATTTTCCCACATATGCTCCCGCCCTCATCCCCACTTAATCCTTTCCATCTCCAATATCATCCCCCATTACTTTGATATAACAATTGGTGTTTTATTGGTTTCCTCCTACTCCCCCCCCCCCAACACACACCAGCTTGAAAGGCTTTCCCCCCTGATCTAGGCTCTTTTCCACTTTTGTGAGCTCTAAAAATACTCCAAGTTAAACACATAAATCTGAAAATTCAAAGCTAGGATCCTCATGCGAGAGAGAACAGGTGGCCTTTTGCTTTCTGAGCCTGGGTTATCGCACTTAGTATAATATTGTCTAAATCCATCCACTTTACTTTTTCAGCCGAATACAGTTCTGTCGTGTGGGCTGGGGAGATGACTCGGCTGTTGAAAGCATTTGCCCACTAAAGCCCGAGGGCCTGGGGGGACCCAAGACCACCTGAGTTTAAGTCCCTCAGAACCTGAGTAAAAAGCCAAGTGTGGCCTTTCTCCCTCTCTCTCTCTCTCTCCCTGTCTCTCTCTCTCCCTCTCTCTCTCTCTCCCTCTCTCCCTCTCTCTCTCTCTCTCCCTGTCTCTCTCTCTCTTTCCCTCTCTCTCTCTTTCCCTCTCTCCCTCTCTCTCTCTCTCTCTTACTCTCTCTCTCTCTCACACACACACACACACACACACAGACACACACACATCTGTAAATCCAGTCTGCGGAGAGGGAAGACCAGAGAATCCGAATAGGGAAGGGCATCTGAAGTCCTGTTGCTGTACCCATGGAGTACGTCTTCACACATATGTGCATATACCACACGTATTCTAAATATGCACACACACGTGTGTGTGCAAAAACAATTAGAACAAAAGTCTTTCTTTTCTATTTTTTTTAAAGAGGAGCTGGGCGTGGTGGCACACACTGTTAATCCCAGCACTCACTCAGGAGGCAGCGGTAGAAGGACCTCTGGGAGTTCGAGACCACCCTGAGATGACATAGTGAATTCCAGGTTGGCGTGGGATAGAGACCCTACCTTGAAAAACCAAATAAAAATGAAAAGAAATAAAGAGAGAAAAACAAAATAAAAATCCATTGTGTATATATAGTTCATTTTCATTAGCCAGTCCTCCCTGGATAGGCATATGGGGTGATTTTATTTCCTTGCTATTATAAATAGAGCAACAATGAACGTGGATGTGCAGCATGTAGACTCCTTCAGACGCATGCTCAGAAGTGCTATGGCAGGATCATGTGGTAGTTTGATTTTTAGCTTTTTGAACACTTCTACATTGATCTCCATAGTGGCTCTACCAGGTTACACGGCCATAAACGGTGAATAAGAGTTCGCTTGTCCCCATATCCAGCATTTCTTGTCATTTGTTTTCTTGATAACAGCCTTTCTGACAGGGGTGAAATGAAATCTCAAAGTAGTTTTAATTTGCATTTTCCTGATGGCTAAGATGTTGAACACTTTTTTTTTGTTTTTCGAGGTAGGGTGTCACCCTGGTCCAGGCTGACCTGGAATTAACTCTGTCATCTCAGGGTGGCCTTGAACTCACAGTGATCCTCCTACCTCTGCCTCCCGAGTGCTGGGATTAAAGGCGTGTGCCACCAAGCCCGGCTTGAACACTTCTTAAAATATTTGTTGTTGGTAATTTGTGCTTCTTCTTTTGCGAATTTTTTTATTCAGTTCCATATTCTTTTTTTTTTTTTTTTTTGGTTTTTGGAGGTAGGGGTCTCACTGTAGCCCAGGCTGACCTGGAATTCACTATGTAGTCTCAGAGTGACCTCAAACTCATAGAGATCCTCCTACCTCTGCCTCCCAAGTGCTGGGATTAAAGGGGTGCACCACCATACCTGGCCCATATTCCATATTTTGATTGGGTTGTTCATTTTCTCGATGTTTAGTTCTATAAGTTCTTTATATAAAACAGATACTAACTCTTTGTGTAGATAGCAGAATTTTTCTCCCGTTCTGAAGTCTGCCTCTTCACTCTTCACAAAAAGTTTTTTTTTTTTCTTTTAACTTAGGGGATATGAAAAAAAACACATGAAATCTACTACCTTAAAAATTAATTAAAGATGTAATGAAATATAAGTGAATTAACAGACGTGCCCTATATAAATGGATAATGCTGCTCTAGAAGCTATGGATTATTTATTAAATGAAGACAACAGGGCTGGAGAAGATGGCTTAGCAGTTAAGGATTTTGCCTGCAACGCCAAAGGACCCTGGTTCAATTCTCTAGGACCCATGAAAGCCAAATGCACAAGGAGGCACATGCATCTGAAGTTCATTTGCAGTGGCTGGAGGCCCTGGCGCACCCATTTTCTCTCTCTCTCCCTCTCTTTCTCTCTCCCTCTTTCAAATAAATTAATTAAATATATTTTCTTTCAGACAAAGCCCACTTTAAAAAGGAAGAAAATGTATTTTTAAATGAAAACAACAATGCTACGTGTACGATCCCTCCCTGTGGCTTGTTGGGTGGGAAAGCCCTGTAGGCCCCGAAACAATATAAATTACCCATTGCTCTTGGTTGCCCATCAGAACTGACTAAACAGTAAGAACCAATTGCTGAAAACTACAGATCCTTTGGTTTCAGGACATGGAGAAATCAAGCTGAACTCACTTAAAGCCTCCTCCCTCCTACCTGCTAGCTTTCATAGCTTCAGGAGGTGCCGTGCAGCATGCTGGCGGAGGAAAGTCATCAGCCGCCTCGTCCAGCAGTGGATTATGCATGCTGTAATAGTGACTTGCCAGGCAAGAGGCGCCCACAGTAGTGGCATGACTGCTATGGAAGTCAACAACCGCTAAGGTTTCGAGAGATTTTATTAGAATACAAATAGAATTTAAGAGAAGGAAGAGAGCCAGGCATGTTGGCAGACACCTTTAATCCCCAGCACTGGGGATTAAAGATTGCTGTGAGTTTGAGGCCACCCTGAGACTACATAGTGAATTCCAGGTCAGCCTGGGCTAGAGTGAGACCCTACCTTGAAAAGAAAAAAAATGAGAGAGAGAGAGAGAGAAAGCGAGAAAGAAGGAAGGGATACAGAGCTCATGTCCAAGAGGCACGAGCAAGGTTAAGCCCAGGCTACATAGAACTTCTGCCCATGAGAAGGCAGGAGGGGGAAATGCCTACCTAGAGACCCAAATTGGGGTTATTTATAGGTTCTAAATGGCGGCTGAGCTAACCAGCCCTGACAGCAAACTTTGGAGGCTGAGCTAACCAACCACAATGCCAAGTTCTAGTGTAATCCTCCAAGGAATCTAAATTCTAAGAAAGGGGAGCTCCTGCCTAGAGAGGGACTCAGGGTGTTTATGAAAAAAAAAAAAAAAAAAAACATCTGGAGAATTCCTTTGGGTGGAAAGAGATAAGGAGAAGACAGAGCCTTCTCTAACCTGTAGCGATGTGAACAGGGCAGGGACATTCTCCACTTTACCTCCAGGGGCCCAGTGACCCTGAACTGACTCAGTCTCCCCTCCATAAAAGCAACCATGAATCACCATGGGGTGATGACACACCGGGCTTCTTCTAGCCGATGGGGCTGTCTCTGTAGCAGTTGGGAAACTCTTCTAATGGGTCTATCTAAGGGACTCCAAAAGAGCATTGGTAGAATGTAGGGAGAAAGCCCTGGAAGAAAATGTTGGAGATAAAAAAAAAATAAAAGCAAGGGACACTGAGTAAACTGGGGCTCTTTGAGGTTCCCATTCCCATAGACTTTCAGGTCTTGGAGGGTGATCAAGGGGACCTAGGTAAAAGGAGTTAGATCATTGCAGAAACATCTGTGTGTGAGCAGACCGTAAGCAAGAGGAGATAAAGTTAAAACAGCAGCTGAGAGCTGGACGTGGTGGCACACACCTTTAATCCCAGCACTGAGACTATATAGTGAATTCCAGGTCAGCCTGGACTACAGCAAGACCCGACCTCAAGAAAAAAAAAAAAAAACAGCAGCTGAGCATACAAGGTCTTAAAATTAACAAAATTACTATACTATCACCAGACACGATAGGCATAATTCTTGTATCATGAAAAACCAGAAACCCATTTCTAAAGCTGTTCACCAAATGGTATAGTGGTGTCTGGCATGGTCTATACCCGCTATTGGAGATCCTATAAGGCAGATGAGATGTTATCAGAGTTGCCAGTAATACATGACCTTGATAATGGCACAGTTGTCATTCTGAATAAGGACATTACTTCCTGGCTATACTTTTGCTGAGTGCTTAAGACCAAGTAGATAGCCAAGAATTTAACTCTCCCTACATTGAATTTTTGGGATCAGTCGAATCCCTTTTGGAGAGAAGTTAGGGGCCTTGGGGGAGCTCCATGGCTCCCTGAGCACTTGTGCCAATGCCGGGATGAGTGAAGGTTGTGCTGGAAGCACCGAGGATCGGCCCCTCTGTTTGACTTTCCTACTGACTGTACATTGGTTGGAGGTCAATCTTTGGGTCTCTGTGTCCTCCCTGACCAAGAAGACAAGGGGTCTACCAGATACATAAACGACCACTTTCTGATTGGGTTTGAGATCTGCTCAGAAGTAGGCATTCATGCCTGATGCTATAAACCAGATTAAAAACCCATTGCTTGGGAGGCCATAAGCCCTGGTGGGGGAGGGAGAACCTACTATTGTTTTGCTGAATGAATATGTTTGCAAATTGCCTATGCCCATGGATTAGTGCTATTCTCAGCCTTGGAGTGTGTGTGTGTATGTGTGTGTGTGTGTTTGCAGTGGACTGTGGTTAATACCTTAATAATCACTGGCCAACGTGCTGAAAATTAGTGACTGCTAAGTGTTCAGACCTATATGGGACATCTATATCATTCTCCACCCCAAGGCTGAGGGAACATCACAAAGGTGGTGGCAGGAAGAATGTAATCGGTAAGAACTGGAGGATAGGGAGGAATTCTGTGACCCTCTCTCACTGGACATGATATGGCCAGCCATTGCACTCGTAAACTCATAGAAGCCATGGTTACCTATACAACACCTGCACAAAACAGAGACAGTCAACATTCTGTTATGAGTGAGGTAGGGGCTTATGAGGCCCCACCACTCCCTAAGAAGCTAATGGAAATTAATGACTGCTTCACGTTGCTGGCAGAAAACAACCGACCAAGAGCCACTTGTGGGAGGAAAGGGCTTATTTTGGTTTACAGACTTGAGGAGAAGCTCCATGATGGCCAGGGGAAAATGATGGCATGAGCAGAGGGTGGATATCACCCCTGGCCAACATAAGTTAGACAACAGGAACAGGAAAGTGTGCCAAACACTGGCAAGGTAATACTGGCTATAATCCCATAATCCCATCCCCAATAATACACTGCCTCTAGGAGGCTCCAATTCCCAAATTGCCACCAGCAGGGGACCTAGCATTCAGAACACATAAGTTATGGGAGACACCTGAATCAAGTTTACAGGGCGGGAGGGGGGGCACCTGAATCAAACCACCACATTTTCTTCAATGATGTATCCACTCATAAATGGGGGAATAAGATAGGGCTCACTGGCACTGATGCATCCTAAAAGGCTGGTAATGGAAACTCAGTGGGTCTTCTTCAGTTTCAGAAATTGGAAAAATCGGGAAAAGATCAGTACTCTCACTCAGAGCCACACCTACATGTCCCACTCCTAATTTTGTAGCTGACCCCTGATTAAAACCTTCTCCTTCTATTTACTGGGAAGGAAATGCTAGATAGTCCCTTGTGGGCTTCGCAGGGTCATTCAGCCAGCACTGATGTTATCTAGTGCCTGGCTGACTGGGATTCTCCATCTCCACTAAATTGCCGGTTTCAGGTAGGCAAGAGCCTTGTTTTACACCCCCTTCCCCCCCCCCCCCCAACACCCATCTGGCACAACACTTTGAACAAAGGAAGCTCTGGATTCATGATTGAGGAAGGGAAACCCGTGTCGCTGTTTAGCCACGTTTGAACTGTCTGGCAATGGCTTCAGCTATGAGCACTAACTCAGACAAAGTAATCTCCTCAATTTCCTTCCCTTTAAAAGAATAAGGACACTTACATGGTCTTTACTCTCCCCAAACTTCACATCATGTCAAATACTGATCATTTCGGGCTTGAGGAAACAATTCCAAGGTGTCGTAGACAGATAGCTTTCCAGACTACGTACCACGCTTCTCTGCCCCCCATCCACATATATCCTTTTGTTCTCGGTCTCCACCTGCCACTCCAAAATCCACTTCAGAAGGGCCAGAGATGAGTGAGGCTGATCAGAATGTTTCCTTTCCTAGCGATGTTTCCTGCTGACTCCATTTTCCCTCTTTTATTTTTTTAAGTTTATTTATTTATTTATTTATTTATTTGAGAGTGACAGACACAGAGAGAAAGACAGATGGAGGGAGAGAGAGAGAATGGGCGCACCAGGGCTTCCAGCCTCTGCAAACGAACTCCAGATGCATGCGCCCTCTTGTGCATCTGGCTAACGTGGGACCTGGGGAACCGAGCCTCGAACCGGGGTGCTTAGGCTTCACAGGCAAGCGCTTAACTGCTAAGCCATCTCTCCAGCCCCATTTTCCCTCTTTACCTATTGCTTTTCACTACAGTTAGACTAGGCATGTGCTCTGAAACCACAATTTCTCCCATGACTAAGTGCTTCTTGCTTTTCTTTCTGTGATTGTCTTAAAAGATCTTGATATTATTTGAGTTGAGTACTCTGAGACCCTTGGAAGCACACTAAACACATGTAGACTTTTATTTCCCTATCACTATTCTATATAAATACATAGTATAACAACTATTTACATAGCTTCTGCATTATACAAATCATTATAAGTAAAGGGGAGAGTATTAAAAGATACAGGGGAAGCAGGGCGTGGTGGCGCACGCCGTTAATCCCAGCAGTCAGGAGGCAGAGGAAGGAGGATCACTGTGAGTTTGAGGCCACCCTGAGACTACGTAGCAAATTCCAGGTCAGCCTGGGCTGGAGCGAGACCCTACCTCGAAAAAAAAAAAAAAAAAAAAGATACAGGAAGATATGATTGGTTATAAGTAAATACAATGACATTTTACGTAAGGGGCTTGAGCACCCTCATGTCTGGGTGGGGAACCCCAAGAAAACAGATGGGCAACTCTATATTCTTATTGCTTCTTTTGCAAAACTGGGAACACTTCATTTCTTTGTAATACATTCATGTTTAAATATTTAGAGAAGGAAAAACAACTCTTGGCCATGATATGTCCCTACTAACATATGAACAAAGGTTCCCTGTCTTTGAAAATCTCTACTCAATTCCTGAAGAATCAAAAAAAAAAAAAAAAGACCATTTTTCTGATTTATCTCCAAGAATGAAAAGGACCAAAAGTCAGTTTCTCTTGGTAAAAACTCTCTTTCATATTTTAGTTGCTAATGTACAGCCAAATTCTAAATTAAGAGCTTGCTTACAAGAAAGGTCAGGAAGCTATTCACACCAATCCATTAGTGAGTCTGCTTTTGATTGAACTTTTAAATAACTTTTGATAATTAGTGCATCTTAGCTTTCAAATAAGATGAAAGAATTCATTTTCTTTTTGATTTAGAATTAGCCCAGTCAAAACTTTTTCCAGTGAGGCAAATACTTTGGGGAATTCCTTAATTCTCACAAGAAAAAGGCATGCTGACCATATATTCCCATTACCAATTCTTCAATGATCAAAGTGGTAAAGTATATTTGTGATTAGGTCAGAGGCAAGTGAGGTTTTGCTCTAAAGGGTCAGATAGAAATTTTCAACATTGGAGCTACAGAGTCTCTGTAACAAACTATTAAGTGGACCACAACATACCATATCAAAGCAGCCATAAGACAAATGGGGTTGGGAATGTTGCTCAGCGGTGGAGTGTTTCTCTAGCAAGGCCTCAAGTTCAATCGACTGAGTATGGTTATATTCCAATATAATCCTATTTATACACTTTGGAGTTTGAACTTAAAAATACATGACATGAAATACCATTATTTTTTGATGCAAGCCCAACAGATCTTTTTCTTTCTTTTTTTTTTTTTTTTTTAATGTGAGAGAACGACAGTGAGAGTGAGAGGAAAGAGAGAAAATGGCAGAGTGAGAGGAGAGAGAGAGAACTGCGCACAGGGCCTCCAGCCACTGCAATCAAACTCCAGACGCGTGCGCCCCCTTGTGCACACATGCGACCTTGCCTCACCTTTGTGCATCTGGCTTACATGGGACCTGGAGAGTCAAACATTGGCTCTTAGGCTTCGCAGGCAAGCACCGTAACAGCTTGCTAAGCCATCTCTCCATCCCAAAATACCATTTTTCCTGAGTTTTTTTTTTTAAAGCAAAATGTAAACATCCTAGCTCATGAGCCATAACAAAATATCTTCACAGGCCGGATTTAGCCAGTGGCCATTCATGGTTTGCTGACCCCTATGTACTTCAGAAGAATTGAGGGTGGACTTCTTGAGATTTTTTTTTTTTTTTTTTTGAGGTAGGATTTCACACTAGCCCAGACTAGCCTGGAACTGGAACTCACTATGGAGTCTCAGGGTGGCCTTGAACTCATGGCAATCCTCCTATCTCTGCCTCCCAAGTGCTGGCACTAAAGATGTGCAACACCATGCCCAGCGAGAATTAATTTTTAATTTTTATTTATTTATTTATTTGAGACCGACAGACACAGAGAGAAAGACAGATAGAGGAAGAGAGAGAATGGGCGCACCAGGGCTTCCAGCCTCTACAAACGAACTCCAGACACGTGCACCCCCTTGCGCATCTGGCTAACGTGCGACCTGGGGAACCGAGCCTGGAGAGATGGCTTAGCGGTTAAGCGCTTACCTGTGAAGCCTAAGGACCCCGGTTCAAGAATTTTTTTTTTAAACAAAGAAATGCCTAATGTTGAGTCCTAGACTTTTCCATGTCTCCCGTAACTCAATGTATTCAGCTTATGCAATGAATTCATCAAAAAATAAAATAAAATAAAATGTGGCACCTAGGAGGCTAAGGCAGGAAAATCAAAAGTTCAAGGCCGGGCTAGGCTATGTAGGAGAAGCAGGGCAAGGTTGACTGTTGCCAAGGCACATGTGTGCAATGGGCCCCTGTTTGTAGAGAAGAAAGAAAAGATCTTCCTCATATAAGATCTCATGGGGATATGTCATAAATAGAAGCTGTCTCCACAGAAGAGAATGAGAGGACAAGATTGGGCAAGTGACCTAATTTTCATTATCTTCTGTTTTGCACCTTTTGGCTTTTGTCTGACTTAAAGGAACTTATTTTAAATATAATTAATTTTAAAAGTTTAATGCTGAAAGGAATGATTAGAAGAACCTGGAACTCACCAATTAGTGCCTTCTGCATTACAAACAGGGCTTCAAGACTAGAGGTAACTCAGGGGTGGAGCATTTGACTCACATGTGCAAAGGCCAGGTTGATTTCCCCACCACCACAAGCACAAATAAATGAAGAAATAAGGGCCAGGAATGGCGACTGACACCTTTAATGCCAGCACTCTGGAGGCAGAGGTAGGAGGGCTGCTGTGAGTTCGAGGCCAGCCTGTGAGTACATAGTGAATTCCAGGTCAGCCTGTGCTAGAGCAAGACCATACCTTGAGAAACCAAAACACAAATAAATCAACAAACAAACACATTAATTTAATTAAATATATGAAGAAATAAACAAGACAGAACCTACCTAACTAGGCCTGAACATGTTTTAGCCAACAGTCACTATCTGGTGAAAGACATTTATAATGACCACAGAATATCAGCCTGGAGGAGAAGACTAAACTCCTTTATAAATCTGGTAGATACACACTATTGCCAAGACAAGAAACCTTTTAAAATTCAGAAAAGATGTTGACCTTTTGACAACTTCTGTCTCAAATAAATCTTTTAAATTTCTTCCTGACCTAAAGAGTTTTAGAAAGGAAAAATATATGGCTCCATACACAAAAGCAAGCTCGGTGACACTTCCTAAATCTTGTCACTAATTAGCATTTCTAAATCTGAGAGGCACAAGATCAGCAGAGCAGAGCCCTGTCCCAGATGCACACAGAATCGGGGTCATCTTGATCACGAAAATAAAAAGGGTCTAGAGCAACGGCTTAGAGGTTAAGGCGCTTGCCTCCGAAGCCTAAGGACCCAGGTTTGATTCCCCAGTGCCCACGTAAGCCAGATGCACATGGTGGTGCATGCATCTGGAGTTCATTTGCAATGGCCAGAGGCCCTGGCATGCCCATTCACTCAATCTGCGTCTCTCTCTCTCTCTCTCTTTCTCTGTCTGTCTCAAATAAATAAATGTTTTTTTAAAAAACAAAAAAGAGTACAAATGGAAGTCTTTCCCAGGAGCACCCAAGTCTCTTCTCACCCAGGTCCTCCTAGCACCAGAGGAGCCTGCACCCTGCACTGGGGCCCCACAACCAGAGTGTCTAAGCTCCATCCTCTCCACCTCACTCCACGCACAGCTCTGCCCAGCAGCCACCTCATGAGGCCAGTATATGCACACCCTGCACAGGGAATTCTGGGTGCTAAAAGCCCAAGAATCTTGAGCTTGGTGTAGAAGGTTTGAAATTGAACTCCTCTTGGACAATTATCTTCGGTAGAGTAACTTTCTCCAAAAAAAGCAAAAAAAAAAAAAAAAACGGAGCCCTAAGGATAGTGCTGTCTGTTAGAAAGGGACTTCTGAAACCAAGAATGAGGCCAAAAAGACTGCAAAATATATACAATATAGCTGTACTTCATTTAAAAATTAATTGATTATAGAGCTGGAGAGATGGCTTAGTCGTTAAGGCACTTGCTGGCAAAGCCAAAGGACCCAGGTTCAATTCCTCAGTACCCATGTAAAGCTGGGTGCACAAGGTGGTGCATGTGTCCAGAGTTGATTGGCAGTGGCTAGAGGCCCTGGCATACCCATTCTTTCTATATATATGCCTCTGTCTTTCTCTCTCTCAAATAATAAATAAAATATTTAAAAAACATAAAAGAGTTTGGCGTGGTTGCACATGCCTTTAAAAAAATTAATTGATTAGGGCTGGAGAGATGGTTTAGGAGTTAAGGCACTTGACTATGAAGTCTAAGGACCCATGTTCAATCACTCTCCAGATCCCATGTAAGCCAGATGCAAGCACAAGGCTGCACATGCACACGAGATGGCGCCAGCATCTGGATGGAGTTCAATTGCCATGGCTGAGACCCTGGCATGCCAATTCTCTCCCACTCTCTCTTTCTCTCTCTCTTGCTATCTCTAAAAAAAAAAAAAAAAAAAAAAAAAAAATTTAATCGATTAAATACAAGAAAGAAGGGAAGGAAGAAAGTTGTGTTCATTTATCCATTGTTGTGACACAATATTCGAGAAAATCTACTTACAAGGAGGGAAATTATTTTGGCTCAACTTTCAATAGCCCCTGATTGGCTCCATTGCTTTGAGCCTAAGGAAAGGTGCAAAAGATCTCATGGCTTCTAGAAGGCAAAGTGAGGCAGGATGAGGATGGAGTCCTCTCAATGACCTAACTTTCTCCCATTAGGCCACACCCACTAAAGGTTCCATGACCTCCCAATAGCTCTAGGGACCACTCTTTAAAAAAAAAAAAGATTTGATGGGCTGGAGGGATGGCTTAGCAGTTAAGGCATTTGCCTGCAAAGCCAAAGGACTCAGGTTCAATTCCCCAGGACCCACGTTAGCTAGATGCACAAGGAGGCGCACACATCTGGAGTTCGTTTGCAGTGGCTGGAGGCCCTGGCACACCCATTCTCTTTCTCTCCCTCTTTCTCTGTCAAATAAATAAATCAATAAATAAAAATTAAAATAAATTTTAAAAAGATTTGACAGAGAGAGAGTGTGTGTGTGTGTGAGTGAGTGAGAGAGATCACACCAGAGTCTCTTGCTGCTGCAAACAAACTCCAGACACATGCTCCATTTTGTGTATCTGGCTCCATATGAACACTGGGGAATTGAACCTGGACTGACAGACTTTGCAAGCAAGCATCTTTAACTGCTGAGCCATCTCCCCAGCTCATGGGATCAACTCTTTAATGCACAGGTCTTTGGCACACATTTAAGATCCAAATTACAGTTCAGAGAGGTAGGGAGAGTTCCAAAGCTAAAAAGGATTATTATATCTTATTTTCTTATAATAGAATTTTATTATTTTATTTATTCATTTGAGAGACAGAGAGAGGCCGATAGAGGGAGAGAAAAATGGGCACGCCAGGGCCTCCAGCCACTGAAAACAAACTCCAGATGCATGTACCACCTTGTGCATCTGGCTTATTTGAGTTCTGGAGAATTGAACCCGGGTCCTTAGGCTTCTCAGGCAAGTGCCTTAACCACTAAGCCATTTCTCCAGCCTTTAGTTTATTTTAAAACTTCATGTGATTTTTTTTTCCCTGTGCTTTTGGTGTTTTTATATGTTTAAACATTTGAAGTTCTCTTATCACTTAAAATAAATTGAGGGTTTTTTTACCAAAAATATGGCATTAAAAGCAGTGGTCCAAGAAGACACATTCTACCTTTTAATATCACATGCTTTCACCATCTTATTGCATACTCAATTTAGAGGCACAACGTGACAAACTCTGTATCCCAAAAGGGAAATTTAACAGGTCTTCATGCTACCATTTATTGCCAGGGTTAGTCTCATCTGTGACAATGGGGCACAGGAACACAAAAACACAGGCTATCAGTTCTTTGATGGGAGAAGCTCATAGGAAATTGTGCAGTAGACAATAAAATAAGACAATGTTAAAGTATCTAGAAGAATCCTGGCCTACAGAGAGCTCCATGAGTGGCTAGAACTCTGCATGGCTGACAGCCCTTTGAAGTCTTGACTCAGACCAAATTCACTGTCAACTACTTTCCTTCGATGTCACTGCTCAAAACAAGCCACATGGCTGAGCCCAAAGTGAAGCATGGGGGATGTATTCTCCTCCGCTGGGACAAGAGCTTCGTGGTCACACAGCAAAGAGGAGGTAAAGAGGAGAACTTGAACCAATAACACAAGCTGAGACGAATCCAATTCTTTCTGAGCACCCCACATGTCCAGGCCACCAAGGTAGTGGGAATTTCTCAGCAAAAAAGAAAGAGTAGCCCCGGCCCTGGCCCTGTCATGGAGCTCAGTCCTAAGGAGATCTACTATGCAGCGAGGCCCTCTTCTGCTCATTGGCTTTGCTTTGCTGGGGGAGTAGGAACTGGAGCACGTCAGGGTCATCGGCTGTGACCAGCTGGAAGCCCCAGTATTCAGTCCCCGGGCCCAGGGCAAGACGTGTGCTCAGCAACAGATCAGTGAGGCATCTTCTGTCTGTCCTTTCTGGGAATCGCTAGACTCTCTGTCATTTCATCCACGGATGGAAGGGAGTGAAATGACAGACGTTCAGATCTTCAGATTATCAAAGCATGCAAAGCTGGGACGCAGAGCAAATAGCATGTGACAGTGAAACTGGGTTTCAGAGGACTTGAATCATTTGAGCGAGAGAGCCCACAGATGGCCCGTGCCTCTCAGGGTAGGAAAATGGGTCATCGCTCCCACACCAATTGCCACACGGTCTGAGAGCCTGGGGGAGGGGAGGGAGCAGAGTCTGTGCAGCAGAATGATGGGGAAAGCTCTGGGATGATTGGTAGACACCCCCCACGCTACCACGGAAGCCCCCCCCAAAATCCCGACCCCACATCCATGCCAGGACAGCAAACCAAACTGAAGAGGGAGTGCCATGCACAGTGAGTTCTTGCCCTAGGCCTTCTAGGTTAGGACAAGGACAGTATAGCCAAGAGAAGGACAGCTGAGAAGGAAGCGCAGAGCCATTGCCCTTCTGGTCCTCGAAGCCGGAGCCCGGCTTTAACAGGCTGATGGGAGTGAGTGGCCACACTTGTTCACAGGAAGCCAGGGCAAGTTCCAGGGCCGGCTCTACTCCCTGACCTCGGTTCCTTCATCTATGAAGTGGACGTGGAGATTATCTGGCCCGCTCAGTTCGCAAAATTTTTGTGAGGATAATCAGAATTAGCCAGTGCAAAAATAAATGAAAACCTGTCAGCCCTTATCCAAAATGAGGCCGTCTCAGGGAAGGTAAGTGACAGTTGGTCTTTTCTTGAGTGAGCCACTAAGGATCTGAATTTGGGGAAGGAATAGAAGCCAGGGGTGTTAAAAAAAAAAAAAAAAACAGGATAGTGAAAGAGATTATTTTCCAAGTACAAGACAAGGCAGCCTTCAAGCTAGGGAAAACAAATAATTGTGAGAAATGATGTTTGAAACCCTAAGGAGTGAAAGCTTCTCTCAGGGGGGGTAATAAATACGGGAAATAAGTTCCTCTTGAAGGTCACTGAGGCACAGAATAAACAAGTCCAAAATGCACCTACATCTCTTTCCCAGTGGAAAAGAACACAGGGCAGGAGAGGTGGCTCGGTGGTCACATGTACTTCTTGCACAAGCATGAAAGCCTGAGGGGACCTGACACTGCCTAAGTTCAAATCTCCAGCTCTTAAACAAACAGGTGGGCGTGGCCACGCCCACGGAGTCCTGCAAAGGGGCAGACCTGGGTGTCAGCGGAGACTCCGGCTGAACACGAGAATGAGCAGACGTGGCATGCGCCTGGACACCCAGGCTTCTCCTCCGGCCACCACAGGCAAGGGCCCCTGCTGCCGGCGGGCACAAGCAGCATGGCAGTGCCACAACAGCTCATAGATGTGCATTCACCACACACAAACACACACTAGCAAGAAGAAGGAGGAGGCGATGGGAAAGGATGCTCGGAGGAGGAGGAGGACGAGAAGGAGAATAAGAAAAGAGAATAGAGGCTAGAAGAGGGAGGAGACAAAGATCCAAAGACCAGCGTGTGAAGGCAAATGCGTTCTTTTTCTCAGATGACTGTGACCTCGGCCATAGGATAGCCCAAACAGGCATGCCCCGACCTCTCCCCCTCCTACCATTCTCCAGAAGCCAGCAGCAGCATTGGCATCGCCTTGGAAGCACGTGGCTTCAAGACATCATCTGTCACTACTGTTATTTCCAGCCTCACTTCCTCTCCCAGACCCCTGAGACACTAAGAGGGGTTGGATGGTAATGCGGAAACCACTCCCAACACCCACTGGGCCATAGGCAGCAGCAACAAAATGCGTGTGATCCACAGAAGCGCAGAATTGCGTAGTAAACCTGGGTGCATCACTTCTCTTCATGAAACGAAACAGTCTAGCTGGGCGTGGTGGCGCACGCCCTTAATCCCAGCACTCAGGAGGCAGAGGTGGGAGGATCACCATGAGTTCAAGGCCAGCCTGGGACTACATAGTGAGTGTCAGGTCAGCCTTGACTACAGTGAGACCCTACCTCAAAAAAAAAAAAAAAATCTTCCCAACTGTCAGGTTGTAACATTGAGAAGAGTCTGGCTCTTCACCTGACAGCACACCTCCCCCACCCTAAAAATGAAGGTCTGAGAAATATGCAAATGCCGGCAGTATTTACACATCTGGTGATCCATCAAGTATCAGGAGGTGTCTCCAGCCATGAGTTACAAGGCCTCTAAAAGCAATGAGTCTTTTATAGGGTTGTAGATAATGGCGATTTTCCGTAAATCCTGCCCGAGTCACACAATAGGCCAAGAGCAATTAACATTAATTAAATAATCCCCATAAAGAGGTGGCTTTGCTGACACATTGATAACCTCCAAATGCTCTTAGCCTGCTCACATTCTGAAAGGTGTCCTTTCAGTTATTCCGGGGTTTCTGGGCAGACTTCTGCTGCCCCAGATGGCTGCACACACTTCAGCTCGAGTACACAGTGTATACATCCACTCTGACCCCTAAAATATGTGCCTAAATGAGGCTGGAAAGATGGCTTAGTGGTTAAGACACTTGCCTGTGAAGCCTAAGGACCCAAGTTCAATTCCCCAGTACCCATGTAAGTTAGATGCACATGGTGTCACATGCATCTGGAGTTCATTTGCAGTGGCTAGAGGCCCTTCCATGCCCATTCTTTCCCTCTCCCTCCCTCTCTCTCTCTCTCTCTCTCTCTCTCTCTCTCTCTCTCTCTCTGGCTTTAAAAAAAAAGTGCCTAAGAACTACTTGGAAAGGATGTTAAAATAAGATTCTGGTTCAGTAGATACAGGAGCCCGAATCTCTGTATTTATAACAAACTCCCTGACTGGTGACACCAGGCTGTCCTGCTCAGCCCACAATTTGAGCCCAAAGTGGGGTATCCCAGGTTAGGTACCCAGAGAATGACCTCCACATATCTGCAGCATCCTAATGTGCTGGCCTTTCTACTTCCCTTTTCCAATTCCCGGGGAATTGCAACTGGTGATAAAAACTCTGGAGCCTTCTGGTAAGCAGAGCACAGACAGACCTCTTCCAATGAAGATGAGTCCAGGAACACCTCAAGCCCTCTGGCCTCTGTACTTTGCACCTGCTTGTTTGAAAAAATAAAATATTGGGGCTGGAGAGATGGCTTAGCAGTTAAGCACTTGCCTATGAAGCCTAAAGACCCAGGTTTGAGGCTCAATTCCCCAGGACCCACGTAAGCCAGAAGCACAAGGTGGAACACGCATCTGGAGTTCGTTTGCAGTGGCTGGAGGCTCCGGTGTGCCCATTCTCTCTCTCTCTCTCTCTCTCTCTCTCTCTGCCTCTTTCTCTCTCTGTGTGTCTGTCACTCTCAAATAAATAAATTAAAAATAAAATATTTTTTAATTTATTTGAGAGAGAGAGAAAGAAAGTATGGCCATGGTAGAGCCCCTTGCCACTGCAGAGGAACCCCAGATGCATGTGCAACTTTGTATGTCTGGCTTTACATATGTACTGGGGAATTGAACACAGGCCATCGGGCTTTGCAAACAAGTGTCTTTAACCATTGAGCCATCTCCCTAGCCATGCACCTATTTCTTGTTTGTTTGTTTGCTTGTTTTTAAGAATCATCTGGGAGAACCAGGCCTTAATGATAGAGAAGAGAACACAGTAGCTGTTTTTGTCTTTTTTTGGGGGGGTTGGTTTTTCGAGGTAGGGTGTCATGCTAGCCCAGGCCGACCTGGAATTCACTATGTAGTCTCAAGGTGGCCTCAAACTCATGGCAATCCTCCTACTTCTGCCTCTCAAGTGCTGGGATTAAAGGCGTGCGCCATCATGTCTGTCACAGTAGCTGTTTTTTTTTTTATAGCTAATCAGCAAGGGACAGAGGACTAAGGAAAACTTGGATGCCACCTTGCCTGTGTGACAGGACTAGAATCCACATTGAAGGAGAAATGGGAGTAACAGCTTTTTTGGTTGTTGTTCATTTTCATTTATTTATTTGAGAGCAACAGACAGAGGGAGAAAGAGGCAGATAGAGAGAGACAGGATGGGCGCGCCAGGGCCTCCAGCCACTGCAAACAAACTCCAGACACATGCGCCCCCTTGTGCATCTGGCCAATGTGAGTCGTGGAGAATCAAGCCTCAAACTGGGGTCCTTAGGCTTCACAGGCAAGCGCTTAACCTCTAAGCCAACTCTCCAGCCTTTATTTTTTATTTTTTTAAATAGGCAGTTAGTCAGGAACAGAGGCCCAAAGATAAAACTAGGAGATGCTACCCTGCTTACCCTGGAAAAACTAGAGCTTGGCATCTGATCTAATCTCGTCCACGATGGTGACAAGCAATTTATCGCCAACAGCACTCCTTACTTTCCCAATGTAGCATATCATGATGGGCTACCCTCTCTATTGTCAGCTACCCTGAGTCCACAAACCAATCAGGTCTCTCCCTTACACACCTGAGTCTGGTGACCAAGTCCATCCTGACTGGAGACCTGGGTCATCAGAGGGGATCTCCCATGAGTACGCTTCCTCCCCCAGCTTGGCTGTTTGGGCTGGGTTCTCTCACCGGAGCACCAGCATGTGAGTACACCCCCTCTTGCTACTTGCCTGGGTATTTCCTGCATGTTTCTTACAGGTATTTTGTTTCCAGGTGCTTCCTTGCTTTACTATGTCATGACCTTCCTCTAAGCACGGGATCTGCCGTGGGTGTACTGCCGAGTCATAACCCTCCTGGTTCTCTCGGCTCTATTCTCTGACCACTAGACTCCGATGATGAAATTCAACCTCATTGGACGTTTTGTAAGGGGGCGTTAGGGGTTCAGAAAAGTCCTTTAATCTCAAACCCTAGGTTCGTGTCTAAACAACAACAAAAAAAAATCAAATAAGGTAAGACTGAGAAGGATAACTATTAAGTTATTATATTTATTTAAGGAAGTACAGCTAGGGAAGTTAAGAACCAAGAAAAGGGCTGGAGAGATGGCTTAGCAATTAAGGTGCTTGCTGGCAAAGCCAAAGGACCCAGGTTCAATTCCCCAGTGCCCATGTAAATCCAGATGCACAAGGTGGTAGATGCATCTGGAGTTTGTCTGCAGTGGCTAGAGACCCTGGCATACTCATTCTCCCATTTTCTCTCTCTCTCCTTTCTCTCACCTTCTCTTCAATAAATAAATAAATTAAATATTAAAATTTTTTTTTTAAAAGAACTAAAAAAAAGACACACATGGTGGTTGCGGTAGTTTGATTCAGGGGTCCCTCATAACTCAGGTATTCTGAATGCTAGGTTCCCAGCTGATGGAGATTTGGGAATTAACACCTCCGGGAGGTGGTGTATTGTTGGGGATGGATTTACAGGTATTATAGCCAGTGTCCCTTTGCCAGTGTTTGGCACACTTTCCTGCTGCTATTGTCCGCTTACGTTGGCCAGGGGGTGATCGCTGCTCATGCCATCGTTTCCCCCTGCCATCATGGTGCTTCTCCTCGAGTCTGTAAACCAACATAAACCCCTTTTTTCCCCAAGAGCTGCTCCTGGTCAGATGATTTCTGCGAGCTATACAAACCTGACTGCAACAGAGGCCTTGGAGAAACCACAGAAAGGACATAAAAGAAAGTTCAAAGAGCTCTCACCATGTGAAGAAAGAGCCCATGTGAAAAGAAAGGGCTAGGAGCTTTCTCCCTGGCTCGGCTGTCTGAGCCTGGGCCAGGATGAGGGGAATCTCCCCAGCAGCTGGAGGTACCCAAGTGGTCAGACAGCTCAGAGGCCTTGCCCTCCCCTCACAACCTTATGGGGGTGGGTCCTACGTTCAGCTCAGGTGAGCTGAGAGACAGCTGATTGGTCTGGACTAGGGGCTGTCTCAGGAAGAGGCCAGCCAAGTTCTAAGTTTGACCAACCACAAAGTGAGGATTAGATTGAAATTCTAGGAAAGACCTTCCTCTCAGGAGGGACTCTGGTGTTGGTGGAAAAAAAGGTCTAGGGAACTAGGCAAGAGATAAGAAGTCAGATCATCCATCTCTACCAAGTGCAGACTGCAAAGATAGGCCCAAAGACATTCATTCCTGTTTCTTACTTTCAGGGGCCCAGTCACCCTAACTGCCTAAAGGGGGCCCCCTGACCCCCTCTCAGTTTGATCCATGTAAATCTCATAAACAACATATGTGAACCTATCTATCCCTCACTCTCCTTTTCTTCTTACCTAAAGGCCCTAACTTTCTGGCTCCTTTGCTAAGTTCCTGGCTTTCACTATGTGAGGGGAGATTCTTTTCATCTCCCCTCCCACTTAGAGGGAGAACTTCTTTTAGCTCTGCTTCCCTGCTTACCTTCCCTCTGAATCCTAATCTCCCTAAAATAAATCTCAAAATTCATAATTTAAAGCTGGGCATGGTGGCACACACCTTTAATCCCAGCACTTGGGAGGCAGAGGTAGGAGAATCACCATGAGTTCAAGGCCACCCTGAGACTACATAGTGAATTCCAGGTCAGCCTGAGCTAGAGACCCTACCTCAAAAAAAGGACCCACATAAGCCAGATGTGCAAGGTGGTGCTTGCATCTGGAGTTCGTTTGCAGTGGCTAGAAGCCCTGGTGCACCCATTCTCTATCTGCCTCTTTCTCTCTCTCTTTCAAATAACCAATAAATAAAAAGATTTAAAAAAAAAGAAAAAGAAATTGGAGGTGGAGTTTTGTCCAGGATGGAAGGATTTGGGGACTGAAAGATAAGCCTCTTTAGTGGACAAAACTCACCCCTCTGTGGTTGCCTCATGGGGCACAAGGCAAGAACTAGATTGCAAGTCTGGCACACAGACAATGATTGGAGCCAAGGTGGGGAGGCAGACGGGGTGGGAACAGAGGTACAGGAAGAATGCGCATAGTGAAGGCAACGGGTACTGGACAAGAGTCAAACACTTGAAAAACAGCCCAAGAAGTTTTGGCATGGACTTACTGACTATGGAGTGGTGACAGCTCAGAGGAGGTGACCCAAGTGTGGCAGCCAACAGAAGGAAAGAGCACTCCATCAGACAGAATGAGATTTGGGGCAAAATAGTACAGTGGGATGGACAGAGACACAAGGGACACTTAGGAAGCTATCAGGGTCCCTCCCAGGGAGCAGATGTGAAGTTTGTAGCAGCCCTATAAAAATGCAGGCCAGTGGGTTATAAAATTATATTACTGTATTATAACGATGTGGCTGAGGAAAACATCAGGAACCATGTGTGCCCGTGGAAGGCTTCTGTTTTAGCTCAGTAATGATGGGATTGAAATTAAAAGTGCTCCTTGAGTCCAAACAAAGTCTCCAAGTACTTAAAGGAACCCTGTAGCCATTTCTTGATCCAAAATAGATTCAAGTATGAAAATATTGAGGGAGGAAAAATGGGGAGTGTCCACTTCGGTGCGGGAGAGCTTAGAAAAGGAAGTCACCAGAGAAGTCGGGGTGGGGGGCTAGAGGAGGCAGGGGGGCTGGCTGGGGATTTTACACAGAGAATTCCTGGGATTCCTCAGAGCCATCTGGCCAAGAAATGTGCCCTTGAGCCTGTGGCCTCCCTCCTCTCTGACACCCTTCCTCTGCAGCATTTTCAGCTCAACTCAAGCCAAGACAGCTATTTATAGAGCAAGAGCAATTTTACCACAGGGTGTGGGGTTTAATTTAAAAAGACGCGAGGGGCAGATGGTCTAGCAGGCAGTGCCTCTTGCTGACCTTGGAAGAGCTAAGGCTGCATCCAGAGTTTTACAGACCCAGAATTGTCCTGTGACAAATGATCCCTGGGGTGAGGGAGCTTTGGAGAGAAGAGGATAAATTGACAGAGCAGGCTAGGAAGGGGGAGAAAGGCTCACACGCTTGGGTTCAGAGAGATCCAGGGGACTTTAAGGGGGCCAAGAAGAGATTTACACACAGGGTTAAGCTCCTTTTCAGGGAGCAAGCATCCAATTAGGATGAGCCGTGTCATCAGACTCAGATGTGTAAGGGAGAGACCTGATTGGTTGGTGGGCTCAAGAGGTTGACTCAGGAAGGGTCAGTCCAACCTCTAAGGGGGTGTGCTGGGCTGAGGAAGAAACAGGAAGCGGCTGCTGGGGAGTGTTGTTTGCAGCCATCTGGCATAAGACTAAGTCAGATGCAGGTTCTAATCCTGCCAGAACAGGCAAGGTGACATCCATGTGCTCCTTGGGCCTCTGTTTCTGGCTGATAAAAAAAGCACCTATTCTTCCTTCACTGGTATGGTAATTGAAGACACCTCTGGGCTAAGAGGATGACAGGCCAGCTTCCCCAAACCACACTTCTGCACACCACCCAAGGGTCTCCCTCCTCTCCACATAAGACCCACTCCCTTCAATTCTCCTGCTCCAGCTACATGCATTCCCCCACTTTTCTCCCTTTTATTCCCCCTCTTTCTCCTGCTCCTCTGTTACAATAAAGTCTTAGATCCAAAAACCTGTCCAGTCCATCTTGATCCTCCATTTCAAACCACAAAATAGAACAGTTGGCTGGCTCAAAAACAGAAGTTTATGGTCTTGTAGTTCTGGATGTGGAAATCAAGGTATCCATAGGGCCACTGACCTGCTGAAACTCATAGGGAATATCCTTCCTTGTCCCTTCCCAGATTCTAGCAGTTTGCTGGTGACCTTTGGAATATATTGGCTGCACACTTAAGTTACTGCTTGCATTGTCGCATGGCATTCACCCTGTGTTTGTCTCTTTGAAGAACACCCAATGGTCACAATGGACAGGGGTCTACCCAACGCTGTTATGATCTTATCTTAGAGAATGGCATCTTCAGCAAGCCTATTGCAAATAAGACCACCTTCTGAGATATTGGGGATGGTAGTTTGAATGCAATAGTATAAATCTATGGTCCCATAGACGCAGGTGTTTGATTAAAATTAAATTGATAACTTGAATCTCCTGCCACCTGGCTGGAGGAGGTGTCCCTGGGGACAGACAGATCCTGGAATCCAGCCCAAAGATGTCGGGGGAGCAGTCTGAGCTCTGGGGGTTCGTGCTTGCTGGGGTTGGTTTGCTTGCTGCAGTCCTTTCTCTCTGCTTGTGTCTATGGAAGGGAGCCAGCTTCTTTCACTGTCAATGGGAATTCCCTGGATCTGCGACCTGAAACAAATCCCTTCTTCCCATATACCGTGTCTGGTTGGATGTTTGTCCCAGCAGTTTGGAACTGACTATAACACTGTTTCTCTGGAAGATTTCAACTAATACACCAAGTGTTTCTAATATGCAAGCAGCTTTAAGAACTACTGACCTGCTGCAGAGATGGCTTAGCAGTTGCCTGTGAAGCCTAAGGACACAGGTTCAATTTTCTAGTACCCATGTAAGTGAGGCGCGCGTGGTACATGTGCCTGGAGTTCATTTGCCAGAGACCCTGGTGTGCCCATTCTTTCCACACCCCCTGTCTCTCTCTCTCTCTGTCTCTCTCTCTCACACACAACTAAATAAATAAATAAAAATAAAATATTTTAAGGCCAGGCAGAGGGCACACCTTTAATCCCAGCTGCCTGCCCTGAGGCAGAGGTAGGAAGATCACTGTGAGTTTGAGGTCAGTCTGAGACTACATAGTAAATTCTAGGTCAGTCTGGGCTAAGGAGAGACCCTACTTTGACAAACCAAAAAGAAAAAGAAAAGAACTACTGACCTATAAGTCACCTATAAGAGAATAATTACTGCTCAAAAAAAAAAAAAAAAGAAAAAGTATATTTGCCTTGCCATGTGGATAGGAAGAGAGGGAAGAGGAACAAGAAGAGAGGGTGGGGTGCAGGCAGAACTGGAGGAGAAGCTCAGACAGCTTGAGCAGTGATGCTTTGGGTGCCATGGCTGGGTAACACAGCGAGTTGTTGAAAAGTTTTGGGCTGGAGAGATGGCTTAGCGGTTAAGCGCTTGCCTGTGAAGCCTAAGGACCCCGGTTCGAGGCTCGGTTCCCCAGGTCCCACGTTAGCCAGATGCACAAGGGGGCGCATGTGTCTGGAGTTCATTTGCAGTGGCTGGAGGCCCTGGCATGCCCATTCTCTCTCTCTCCCTCTACCTGTCTTTCTCTCTCTGTCTGTCGCTCTCAAATAAATAAATAAAAAGTTAAAAAAATATATATTAAAAAAAAAAAAAGAAAAGTTTTGCCCATGGAAGGGATATGCTTTTTCTGCATTTCATTGTCATAAAGATAAATCTGAAAGGAGTGGAGGAGTGAGGAATGACCGAAAGTACCAATGAGGATATCAGTGTTAAAGCCTAGCATAGACTGAAATCTTGTTTCCTCCTCAAGTCCACGCATTGAAGCCTTAACCCCCACCCCCACAGCCATAGTATTTCTGGGTGTTTGGAAAATGATTAGGTGTTGATGAAGTCAAGAGTCTGGGCCCCCCATGATGGGATGAAGAGAGTAAGACATCAGAACTTCTTGCTTCTTTCACGTGAGGACACAAGAGGAAAGCAGTCATCTGCAAGCCAGTGGCCCTCACCAAGAGCTAAACAAGAGATGCTGTGGTCCTGAGCTACAGGGAACAGTTTTCTCTGTGTGTTTCAGAGCTACATTCACCCTGATTTTGGCAACAAGACTTGGGGATTGAGGAGGAGGTGTCAAATATGACTTCAAAGTTCCTAACTTGGGTGCCTGAGAAGATGGTGATGTTAAGATTGGGAACACAGGAGGAAAAACAGATTTTGTGGAGGATGTAATGAGTTTGGTGCACTTAAATTGAAGGTATCACGGGGCATTTGTTTGGAGGTATCTAGGGAGTTGATAAAAATAGGTTCCTGGCCTTCAATAAAGAAAAAGATTTGGGAATAACCAGAATATAAATGAAAAGAAAACTCATGGGAAGAATGATCTAGGAAGAATATAGTAAGAACTGGAAACAGGAGCCTGTGTAAGGAACACAGGAGGTGGGAGAAGTTATTAAAGAGATTAAAAATAGGCCATCAGGGCTGGGGAAATGGCTTAGCAGTCAAGGCGTATGCCTGTGAAGCCTAAGGATCCTGGTTTGATTCCCCAGTACCCATGTAAGCCAGATGCACAAGGGGGTGCATATGCCTGTAGTTCATTTGCAGTGGCTAGAGGCCCTGGTGTGCCCCTTCTCTCTCTCGTCTGTATGTCTGTCTGTCTGTCTCTCTCTCTCTAACACACACTCTCTCAAACAAATAAAAAGCAATAAAAATATTAAAGAATAAGCAATCAGCAAAGTAGAGGGAAAACACAGAGGAACTGTGGTGGAAGTCTGAGCTGAGCCCAGTCAGCAAACAGAAACCACAACACGAAATTAATACGAAGCATTATTAAACAATGATAAGAGAGTAACTATAAATATCAGGAACTCTAAAGTTTAACCTAAAACTGAAAAGGAATATGCAAGGAGGGACAAGTGTGGAAAGGAAATCTAGAACTCCTTGCAAAATGTGTAAGTAGAGAAAATATGCTCCTTCCATGAGCATCAAATGGGAGAGATTTAAAATTTCCCAAATAATAAAATATTTACGATAAAAAGAATGGCTGACATGGTCAAATATTTCAAAGATGTCCTCAGGGAGAGGAAGGGAAAGGAAGGAAAGAGAGAAGGAATAACCTTGACTATCTTTGGGGCAAACGACAAATAATATAAAATATTATGTTTTCTTTTCAGACAACTATGAATGTGCTACTGAACAAAGGGAAATTTTATCATGAAAATTAAAGATCAAAGAGAAAATTCAAGATAAAGTGTTTTCAGGGATTATGTAGAATTAGGGTTCAGTCCATCCAGTCTTCTCCTCTGCCACCAGGGGTACCGTGTTGGGACAGTCTAAGCAGCAGAAGACCGCACACGCCCAAGAATACAAATCCATCCACCTGAGAATTCAGCTAAGCAAATGCAGCTCACCAATCTAAATTACAGTCTAGGAATCCTCAGCATCATAGTAGTCCAGGAACTATTCTTTTTAAGAGAAAACTTGGCATGTGGAAGAACTCATAAACCTTTTTACTACCCAGGAGTTCTTAATTTTTATAACCATTCAGTAATAAAAAGCACCCTCTTCAAACTCTACGTCTATGAGTCAAAAGAAATATCCTTCCATTAGCTGGATGAGAAGTCCAGTAAGTGTACTCTGGTCTTTGGTCAATACATCCCCAGTGATGGTTCAGTCCGGCTGGCCTAGCGTGGTTTGTCTACACACATAGTATGGACTAGTCTCTGAGGTCCAGTGATTGAAAGCTGACTTTTACCTTACTGTTACCATCTAGGGATTCAGGTTAGTTTTTTTCTCCCCCCCCCCCACCAACCAAATAAATAATAAAAAAGCAGGGAAAGTTTTAATGATAAAGCAGAGCAAAGCTTATTCAGAAGCAAAAGGAAAGAGGCAGAGAAAGAGAGAGAGAGAGACCCTCTGTTAGAGGAGGAGATCTGGAAACCAGAATCCATTGTCCCAGTAGAAGCCTGGCTTTTATTGAAGGAAGCCCACTCAGAGTGTATGACTGGTCAGCTTAAACAAATACAAATAGGAAGGCTCTGGCTGGTCCAGCGCACAATGCAGTTGCCTTCCAGCAGAAAAAGTTCACATGAACAGGGAAGAACTGGGAAGTGAGCCACCCTCTGTACCATCTTTGTTCACCATTTTGGAACACTTCAGAATAAAGCTGCCTACTGCCAAGGGTCCTTTACCTCTGTCTGTCTACCTTGCCAAGCAAACTATTTATTCAAACTATTCTCTCATTACCACTGCAAGATCTTAGTCACAAAATAAATATGGCCCTTTGACTCATCACTACATTAAAGGAAAGCCCATCACAGCCACATGGCCTTGTGGACAGTGACCTTCAGAGACTTCGTTTCCTCACTGAACTGTGATAGATGACCTCTAAAGTCCTCTGTGTCACAAAGTGTCTTAATAGGTGGCCAGAATGAATGTCCTGTCTCACCTGGTATGACAAATTGACCCCCGCCCCCAACACACACATATAGAAAACTATATTGACAGCTAGTCCTCAACACTCCTTTCTGGATTGGGACCATGAGTGTGGTGAAAGGGCAATTTCTACTTCTGCATTACCGACAGTCTTAGGGCGGAAAGCAAGATGCCTAACTTTTATGCCATGGAAGGCAAGACCTGAGTCTTCATCAGGGAGGGGTGGAGGCAAAGGCCCAGCCCCGCCAGCCACCAGCTGAGCCTGGCCCATGAGCGTCCCGTGAGTTAAACGCACTCCTTTGAGTGACCACTGGCAAGGCTAGCAAAAGAGCCACCCAGTTGATCACAGCCCTAACTGCAAAACCAAGGGCAAACAAAGCAGTTGTTGTCTTAGGACACTGAAGTTTAGAACAGCTTGTTACAGAGGAATAGATAGCCCCAAACCAACTACAGTGGCAAGTAGGATCCTTTTCCTGATAGGTGTAATGGAAGGTGGTACTGCTAATTCAGCGCAAGCTATAATTGTATTAATCATGCCTTTTTATTTTGTATTTTTGATGCATTGACAACTTGAGGCCTTGGGACCCTAAAGAGGCTGCCTCTCACAGGTTATTCTTTGACTTTTGTTTGTAAATCAACTACTCCACAGCCAACATTTTGGGCTTCTCATATTCTGTCACCACAGAGAATTCCAACCTTATTTTGCTCTAATCCTAAACCTAGAAATCTTTGTAGACTGTCCTAGAAGACTTTGGTAAGCTCACCCTTATTTTCCAATCTTTCCTATATGTTATACAGTGTCTTGCTAAGTTTTTTTTAGCTGAACTTCTAAGCAAATAAGTTTTATATTTTAACTGCCTTTTTCTGATTATGAGTAGTTATTCTCATTAACAATTTGAAATATAAGGAAGAAATTTAAAACTGCTTGCACAAGCACTCAGAGATACCCACTGTTGGCATGTGAGTATACATCTGTCTGATCTTTTTTCTGCATATATAACATATTTTGCAAAACTAACATCAAACTCACTATTTCTTGTCACTTACTTTATTAATTTAAAAATTTTATTAAACATTTACATAATCCCCTCCCAGGAGCAAACTTGGTCCTTCCTCTCCCACCTCCAACCACAAACCCTCTTTTCTTCCCAAGCACTTCCTCTTTTATTTAAAAAATATATATATTGTATATATTTACTTGAGAGAGAGAGAGGCAGATATAGAGAGAGGGAGAGAGAATGGGTGCACCAGGACCTCTAGCCTTTACTAACAAACTCCAGACGTATGTGCCACCTTGTGCATATGGCTAACGTGGGTATTGGGAATTGAATCCAGGTCCTTAGGTTTCATAGGCAAGTGCCTTAACCACTAACTAACTAAGCAATCTCTCCAGCTCCATTTTAAAAAAAAAATTATTTATTTGTAAGCAGAGAAAGAGAGAGAAGAAAGGGTCATCTTGCCACTGCTAACAAACTCCAGATGCATGTGCCTCTTTGTGCATCTGACTTTACATCTTTGTTTTCCTTCTCCATCACCCATAACAAGGTAATGGGTAAAATATTACACAGAATTTGTGCAGGTAGAAAACAGCTACAAATACAATGACCACTTTGTGACTAGTAAACAGTGTTACAGGGCCTACCTTCCTGTATTCTGACGCTCACATACATTCTGCCACCTTTTCCTCAGTGGTCCCTGAGCCTTGCAGAGGGTGATAGAGGTGTCTCATTTAATGTTTAACACTCAACTGTCACTTCTTCTCAACAGTATGAAGAGTTTCAAGTCTGCCTAGTGGTCACTACCATCTGCAAAGAGAAACTTCTCCAGCCAAAAGTGAGAGCAGTATTAGTATATGGGCATTAATGTAAGTATTTAGAGGGCAGTTTAATGAACACAATATACCCATTTAGCCACCCAGTAAATAACAGGCTTTTGAAAAAAAAAGTTATTCATTTATTTATTTATTTGGGAGAGGAGGAGGTAGAGAGAGAGGAGAGAGAGAGAATGGGTGTGCCAGGGTGTCCAGCTGCTATGAACAAACTCCAGATGAATGTGCCACCTTGTGCGTCTGGCTTACATGGGTCCTGGGGAATTGAACCTGGGTCCTTTGGCTTTACAGGCAAGTGACTTAACCACTAAGCTAGCTCTCCAGCCCATAACTGGCTTTTTGACCAACAATATGCTAGGAGAATGTATCACTCTGGAACTCTGGGTAAGGGGAGGGAGCAAGTCGTAAGAAAGAAGGTTCTGTAGAAAGGAGAGGAGGGATAGCCAACTGTGAGGTAGCGGCCTTGCATGGGACATGATTGAGGTAGTGTTGTAGCCAGCTCCACATCACTGGGATAAACACCCAGACCAGACACAGTTTATGGGAGGAAGGGGTTTGTTTCAGCTCACAGACCCAGGGAGAAGTTCTATCACTGGCAGAGGAAGCTGCTTCTTTACAGCCAAGCAGAGAGGAACAACCAGACATCCAGCAGACACCAAAAGCAGCCAGTTCGAATCACCAGCAAGCAGGCAACCCAGAGCCCAAACCTCTCTGCATGCTTTTGGGTTGGAATTCAGATCTGCCCCTGCAGTAGACAGCGTTAGGTTGTTGGGGTGAACCTCCAGACCACACACAGTTTATAAGAGGAAAAAAGGATTTTTTTGAAGCTAACAGATCCAGGGGAAATTTCATAATGGCAGGAGAAATTGACCCCCCTTACCAAATTGACAGAGAGCAAAAAGCCACCACCATCACCACAAGCAAGCCCACTCCAGGAACTGCAGACAACACTCTAGTATCTGTGTATCATTAGACTGGAATTCCCCAAACACACCTTAGGACTGGACCCTAAGACCCACCCACAGTGACACCTCCTCCAGCCACATAGCTGGAGGTCCAAGTTACAAGCTTGAATAAAACTCCTGAATCTTTTTGGGAACATCCATTCAAACCACCAAAGCTTCTCCCCCCCCCAAAAAAAAAAAAACACCTTAGGGCTCCATCCCAGGATCCACCCCAGTGACACCTCCTCTAGCCAGACAGCTGGATCCCCAAGTTACAAGCTTAACTAAAACACCAGAATCTATAGGGGACATACATTCAAACTACCCCAAGTTTGGGCTTGGGGAGGTGCCATTTCTTCTTCTCAGAGTGCAATGGGGTTTATTCAATTACCATAGCATGAGGAGAGCAGGAAGAGGAAGCAGCCCTCTTGAATTTTTACAGGAGTCACCACTGTCTCAGACACACGCAACTCTAGTGCCTGACTGTGATTGGCTGTGATACATCTTACATGACAGATGCTCCTTTCAGAGCACATTCAGACTGTCAGGAGTCTGTACAGAACACGTTCCGAGGGGAGGCAGGTCAGCCAAGTTCAAGATAGGAAGAGGTGGCATTTTATCTGATTCTAAAGAATTAGAGTGGCACAATGAAAGCCAAGAGAATCCTCCATCGCTTCCCTGCACCATTTAGGCAAGGGAGCATGCTACTTACGTGGTGTGACCTAAAGTGTGGCCTCCCAAATGTCACCTCCCAACACCAGACTTTCATTGTGTGCCCTAAGGTCTCGGTAGTAACATCTCGGGCTTTAAACTCAGAGGTCCCTGGTTAATATGCAGCCAGAAGGCTTCATGCTTTCAACCATCAGCCGCATTAACAACCGAGCTCAAATGACCCGAAGCCACCCGGAGAAGCGTACAGTGTGTGATAACACTCCGGGATGGAATTGAGATAAGTACTGAGAAGCACGGCCTGTGGACAGACTGACAGCTTGGTGACATATGGGACAACATAGAGTGTTTTTGAAGACCCTGAGGTGAAGAGCCTTAAGATAAGTGCTCAGTGGGATCCAGACAATTAATTGAACTTGTCAAATGGAAACTTCTGGTCCCTTAACCACACTTGTCTGTGGTTCCTATGGTGGCCCCAGAGCAGAATTTTTAGTGAACAAGTCATTGTTAGTGGCCGTACCTCAACCCTCTCCTTCCCGCAGGTATCCCCAGGTTGGGGTGGGGGTCAAATGCAGCAAGAAGACATTGGTTACCTTACTTCCCTCAGGAGATTCCTCTGCGCTGCGGCAAGGCGCTGACTCTGCAGTGGCCTCCTCGCTGGCACACAGTTACCACTACTGTCATGACTTCCTCTTCATGCTTGTCACTGAATTATGGTAATCTTTTTCTAGTCATGGGTTTTAATCAGAGTTGAAGTCTCTGAGTTACTGACAGCTCAGGAGAGCTGTAACTGCTCAAAGACTGACTTCACACTGTCACAAAATTGTAACACAGGCAGAAAGCTAGCCGCTCTCACTAGCCTCCTCCCACCAGTTAAAAACAAAGCGGGTCCAAGCATTGGGCCCCTGATCTAGGCTTCCTAGGAAGAAGGAGGGAGGCAGTTACCTATTTCTCCCCTCCCCCTTCCCCAAGTTCAAAGCAAGCAACAATGATCTTGGCAAAGGCAGAACGGGAAGCAGATACTGCAATTTAGCTAATGGTCTCCAGGATGCTAGAAATCATTCCTTTGACATGTTGCAGTACTGCCTCAGGTCTGGCCCATGTTCGCTTCTCCTGACCTTGTAAAAGCTCCTCACAAACACTGCCTATGGCCACTTGATTGTATCGCTGCCATATACCCAGGAAGATGGGTCAGGTGAGCTTCCCTCCTGAAAGAGCATGGGGAGGGGGCTGGAGAGGTGGCTTAGCAATTAAGGCATTTTCCGGCAAAGGCTAAGAACCTGGGGTTCAATTCTCCAGTACCCACATGAGCCAAATACACAAGGTGGCACATGTGTCTGGAGTTCATTTGCAGTGGCTAGAAGTTATGGCATGCCCATTCTCTCTCTACCTGCAGCCCCTTCTCTCAAATAAGTGAATAAATATGTGTATGTATGTATATGTATATATATATGTGTGTGTGTGTGTGTATATGTATATGTATATGTATTTATTTATTTATTTGGGTTTTCGAGGTAGGGTCTCACTTTAGCTCAGGCTGACCTGGAATTCCCTATGTAGTCTCAGGGTGGCCTCAGACTCATGGTGATCCTCCTACCTCTGCCTCATGAATGCTGGGATTAAAGGCATGCGCAACCACGCCCAGCATAAATAAATAATTTTTAAAGACCATGAGGGGGCTGGAGAGATGGCTTAGTGGTTAAGGCATTTGCCTGCAAAGCCAAAGGATCCTGGTTCAACTCTCCAGGCCCCACGTAAGCCAGATGCACAAGGAGGCACACGCATATGGAGTTCGTTTGCAGTGGCTGGAGGCCCTGGCGCACCCATTCTCTGTCTCTGTCTCTGTCTCTCTCTCAAATCAATCAACAAATAAAATCTATTTCTTATAAAAGATCATGAGGCAGAGATAGTACCCCCCTCCCGCCCCTTCCATGGTTTCTTGTCATCATATGTGATGGAAACCCTCTCCTACCACATAGGACTCCAGCCAGGCGGCAGTTAGAATGAGGGCAAATGTTAGGTTGAGACCACTACACTTGTTCCTAGCACCACAGGGAAGCTATAGGAGATCACAGTTTAAACCCTAGACAGCCTCTAGATATTTCTATGTCTCTGTTTTGCCACTAGGGCCTTTCTCCCTGCTTTCCTGGCAACGCTTGAACCCCTTTCTGATACCACGATCCTTAGGAATCTCTGGGCGAGCTACGGTGAGTCTCATATCTAATAGGATAGTATTTTGCATCCACCTAAACTCTCATTCACCTGGGGTTTTCTCAAGCAACTATCAAAGAAAGAAGGAAGTGAAATAGATCAGTTAAGATAGGCTAGCTTGGGTCAAGGAAGCAATTCGGTGGCAGAGTATGTGCCTACTACCATAAATGAAATACCGAGTTTGATCATTAGCAACAGGAGAAAAGAAAAAAGAGAAAAAGACACCGTTTATGTTGTAGGAATAGTCCTTAAATCTCAGTTGTCAAAAATGAAGGTTCTCATGTCGGGCGTGGTGGCGCCCGCCTTTAATCCCAGCACTTGGGAGTCAGAGGTAGGAGGCTTGCTGTAAGTTCAAGGCCACCCTGAGACTCTACAGTGAATTCCAGGTCAGCCTGGGCTAGAGTGAGACCCTACTCCACAAAAAAAAAAGAAGGTTCTCACCCATTTTTCATATCTGCCAGAGGTTTCTACACAAGCTATATCTTAGAGTCACTCAGTGACCCAGGATACAACCAGTGACCCAAGCCACTGTCACTAACTTGTCATCCCAAGAGGTAAAAAGACATCACAAATAGTACAGCATCTCTCAAGTCATTGGCCAGGATTAGGTACATGGCTTCATCTAACCAAAAGGAGATCAGGAAGTACAGCCTGCTTTTGTGCATCTGAAGTCCAGAGATAGCAACATCTAGCAAGTTGCATAAATGACTAACAAGTGACAGGATAATTGCTGATTTTACACTAAGAAGAAAAAATTGAGGGTTTTCAGAGTAAATAAGTACCCCTCCCTGTGGAATTTGCTAGTACAATTATGATATTGTGTTCATTTCTCTTGCTATGGACAGAAAAAAAAAAAACAGATAATGGGGAAAGGGCAAGAGAAGAAAACCTATTTCCAGTTCTCATCCTATGTTTGCTTGATGCACTCACAGTTCTCAAGGTAGCTTGCCAGAGTGAATCCAAGATTATATAAATATATGCTAAACATGAAAGGGATGAGGTGGGAATTGTGAACAAAGAGTATTCTAAACTATTTAAATTTGGTGGGGGAGAGAGATATGCAATGGAGGGAGAAAGAATTGGAAACCAACACAGGAATCTGAAAGAGACAATGATCTGATGAAAATGAAACTGGACAAGGATAATTTTTGCTGGTAGCTGCTAGCTTTCCAGAAGCATGAAAACCCACGAGCCAGTGAAGATGGCTGTATCAGGCTGAACACATGACAGTTACAGCTTGGAGAGAGTGTGAAGGAAAGAGGCATCGGAGATTATGATGCAGGCATAACTGATGTCAAGTGGCACTGGTGTGCAGAAGGATGGAGGTGTTTATTGGTCATGGACCAAGGAGACTGATGAGCTTAACTGAGAATGCTTTGCAATGGCAGCAAGAACTTGAGGTTCTGAAAACAGAAGGGCAGAGGAATCACACATTCTTGTGCTATATAGATGTGCAAATGCTATATAGATGTGCTCATGGCAGAACCCATCCAGGAAGAAACAAACCCCCAAACATGACCAACGATGTAGTGTTGAGAACCCATCATCAGAGCCAGAGCAAGGAGGGAAGGAGCATCTCAAAGATTCTGGGTACCTTGGTAACAATTCCAAGGGAATGGGACTGCAGGGTCTGTCCCCATATCCAAAGTGTCAGCAAGTTTCACTGGCTTTACCTTCAACATGTAACCAAGGAAGCATCCCTCTCATCACCTCCACCTTCCAGTTTCCTGTATGCCACTTCAACCTCTTGCCTGGATTTACTGTAAACTCTGCATCCATCTCCTGTTTAAACCCTTGTCTATTTCCCATGAAGCCAACAGATAATTCTCTTGAAAATGTGGTCATTTCTCCGTCTGAAATTCTTCAGTGATTTCCCATTCTTCTAAAGGATTGCAAGGCCTTCCCTTGACTTAAAGCCCTATATGTTTTTGACTTGTAACTCTTCTGGGATCTCTTCCCACTTCTCACCCACGTGACTTTTGATACATAAGCATGGCTGCTTCCTACACCAAGTCTCTATCTTATGACCACTACACACAATGTCCTCTGGTTTGGGGAGTCTCTGCACCCATAAATTAGCACTGGAGCCATCTCCAAGCCTCCTTCGAGTCACTGTTCAAGTACTATTTTATCAATGAAGTCTTTGTTATCCATTCTGTTTAAAAGAGCAACCCGCACCCTGGCCCTGGGGGACCGAATCCCCTAAACTCTTGTCTTAATCAATTTTGTTATGAAGAAAGTTACTTGTAACATATCTGACATCTAACTTGTTTAGTTCTAGTATACGTGAGCTGCAAGAGATGGAGCCAGGAAGGATTCTTGTGTGACTTGTTCACTGCTATAATTCCAGCACCTGGAACAGGACCTGCTAGGATGTGAGTCCAATTAGCATGTGCTAAATTTGTAGACTGAAATTTACCCTAACCTCTTCTCTATATGGATGTAGCATCAAAGAGATATTCAACGGACAAGGCACTTCTTTTCCTTGAGGTTCCTTGGGTGGATTCAAGGACTCCTCCCACTACCTGGTATCAGCTGCCATGGATACGGGTTTCTTAAAGGGTCAAGGATACAACAGATGCTTTACATTAGCTATTATGTCCTCCATAAAATTAACAACAAGCAAACCTTGAGTCCAACAGAGCTGTAATTTTGTCTTGAACTTATCATCTGGTACAGACTATAAGAGCATGGCTCTGGAGGCTAAAAGCTGTTTCCAGAACTTTCAATGGAATTATACCTGTGTAATTTATGTATTGTTATTCATTTTATATGTTTGCAGATGGGGGAGTCATAGAGTGAACAATACTAAAAAAGAAAAGATACCTAGCAGTTTTCATTTTTAAATTGTAATCATTATGTACAATACAATATTTTGCCACACTATAGTGCCTCTCACTTGTACTTGACAACCAGATAAACACAATAAGATAGCTTTGTAAAAAAAAAAAAAGGATATTACCTTGCTCTATCTTTGTGGATGTGATTTTCAATGGTAATCTCAATTCACAATGAAAAGTTAAGAGACTAATGGATTTCTAGCCAGTGGAGCTGACATATGTAAATAAGATCAGAGAAGGCATTGGACAATACTCTTTAAAGACCTCTGAAGTTATTGTCTCATCATAGCTATTTTCAACTGTGCACCCAATAACAACCTGTAAATTTTCATTGTTTTTCTCCAACTTTCTAATGAAATAAACATTATGGAAAATAAATAAGCATACGGATGGACTGGGGGAAATCTCCCTTTATCCTTTTTAAATTTATTTAGTTAATTTAAAGATGGAATCTTCCTACATTAACTATCTTAGTCCTGAACTTCTGGACTCAAGTGATCCTCCTGCCTCAGCCTCCCAAACAGCTAGGACTACAAAACACTGAAATTGGCTTGAATATTCATGTATTATAAAGTATAGCTGGGCATGGTGGCCCATAGCTGTAGTCTGATCTACTGGGGAGGGTGAGATAGGAGAGCTTTTTAAAATTTTTTTGGTTTATTTTTATTTATTTATTTGAGAGCAACAGACACAGAGAAAGAGACAGAGAGAGAATGGGCACGCCAGGGCCTCCAGCCACTACAAACGAACTCCAGACGCTTGCACCCCCTTGTGCATCTGGCTAATGTGGGTCCTGGGGAATCGAGCCTTGAACCAGGGTCCTTAGGCTTCACAGGCAAGCGCTTAACTGCTAAGCCATCTCTCTAGTCCTAGGAGAGCTTTCTGAGCCCAGGAATTCAAGTCTAGCCTGAGTAGCATAATGAGACCTCATCTCCAAAAACTGAGTAATAAAAGAGAGTATTTCAAAGTAACTTGTCAGAAAAGAATCATTGGTTGGGAAATTATATTTCTCTTTGTATCAGACACAATATACATAATAAGACTTGCACACTTTTCCTACCCCCCCCCCAAAAAAGCCACAGCCTCATTTGAGAAGGAACAACATGGTTCTAAAATGTTCTCTTTGTTTGAATTTCTCTCCACTGAACCCTTGGGTGCTACTTAAAGCCTATTTCATATATAGGCTATTGAATAGCCTCCAAAGTTGTGTAGAAAAATTTTACAAATGTTTTTTCATGTTCTAATCAGACTTGACCTTTTAAAGATATAAAACTGTACAGAGAAAACTCCCTACAGGACTTCTAGAAAACTTCAACACGATCAACTCACAAATAGTTTTGGAGCGCATGGTGTGTGTGAGACATCATTCTAGGCACTAAGTCCAAGTGTTTGGCTTGTGAGTAAAATAGATTGCACATCCTTACCTTCACAGAGAGCTTGCATTTTATGGACTGGTAGAGGTATGGGCCACATACAATATAAAAGACATGGGAAATAACTGCTATGTACTGTGGAGAAATATCATTAGGGAAGATGGAATAAGGAAGTAATTCTAGAATTAGTGTACATCAATGGAATGGAGACTTTTAAGCAGGCTTGATGAACGCCAATACCTAGAGAACTTTTCCAAACAGAGGAAATGATGGCCATGGCCCTAAGGTGAAAGGACTCTGAAGTGATGGGACAAAAAGTCATTGAGGGGAGAGCAGCAGATAATGTCAGGGGTATACGGCATGGGTGGGGGTAGAGACTATATCCTACAGACTATGTCCTCTAGCTTTACCCAGGGAGGACCATGGAACAGGGTACTAACAACACAGGATCAGTGGTTCTAAAGAATCACTGTGGCTGCTTTCTGGATAGTGGATGAGGTAGAGGGGCCAAGGTAGGAGCAGGAAGACCAGATAGAAGGTTATGCAGACAGGAGAAGATAGCTGCCAGCCAGGTGGCTTGTGGATTCTGGATATATATATATAGATATGTTTTTTGAGGTAGGGTCTCACTCTAGCACAGGCTGACCTGAAATTAACTATGTAGTTTCAGGATGGCCTCAAACTCATGGCGATTCCCTTATCATTGCTTCCCAAGTGCTGGGATTAAAGGCGTGTGCCATCATGCCCAGCTGGATATATTTTTAAGAGAAATCAGGATATAGACATCAGGTTTGGAACACTTTCAAAGATTCAGATGGTGGGCTGGAGAGATAGATCAGTGGTTAAGGTGCTTGCCTGCAAAGCCAAAGGACACAGGTTCAGTACCCCAGTACCCATGTATAGTCAGAGGCACAAGGTGGTGCAAATATCTAGAGTTTGTTTGCAGTGGCTAGAGGCTCCTGGTGCTCCCATTCTCTCTCTCTCTCTCCCTCTACACACACACACACACATCTCAAATAAATAAAATACATTTTTAAATTTTAGTTATTTGCAAGCAGAGAGAAAGAGAGAGAGAGGAGAGAGGCAGACAGAAAGAGGATGGGCACACCAGGGCCTCCAGCCACTGCAAATGAACTCCAGATGCATGTTCCCCTTGTGCATCTGGCTTACGCAGGTCCTGGAGAATCAAACCTGGGTCCTTTGGCTTCGCAGGCAAACACCTTAACCACTAAGCCATTTATCCAGCCCTAAAATACTATTTTTTCATTTTTTTGTTCATTTTAATTTAGTTGAGAGCAGCAGAGAGAGAAAGAGGCAGAGAGAAAGGGAGAGAGAGAGGATGGGCACGCCAGGGCTTCCAATCACTGAAAACAAACTCCAGACGTGTGTGCCCCCTTGTGCATCTGGCTAACGTGGGTCCTGGGGAATTCAGCCTAGAACCGGGGTCCTTAGGCTTGACGGGCAAGCACTTAACCACTAAGCTGTCTCTCCAGCCCCCTAAAATACATTTTAAAAAAAACTTTTCAGAGTGCTGAGAACAAGTGTTCAGTGTTAAGCACTTTATTTTATTTTTATTTATTTATTTGACAGAGAAAGAGGGAGAGAGAGAGAGAGTGGGTACACCAGGGTATCCAGCCACTGCAAACGAACTCCAGATGCATGCACCCCTCATGCATCTGGCTTACATGGGTCCTGGAGAATCCAACGTGAGTCCTTTGGCTTTGCAGGCAAACGCCTTAACTGCTAAGCCATCCCTCCAGCCCCCTAAAATAGCGTTTATAAAAAAGATTCAGATGGCCACTTTAGTTACATATGGTTCTTTCCTAGCCAGGTCCAGGGCCATGTTATTTATATAAGTCACATACTAAAATTCTTCACAGACAACGGTGGCAGTCTTTGTTTCTTTTTTTTTTTTTTTAATTTATTTATTTGAGAGCGACAGACACAGAGAGAAAGACAGATAGAGGGAGAGAAAGAGAATGGGCGCGCCAGGGCTTCCAGCCTCTGCAAACGAACTCCAGACGCGTGCGCCCCCTTGTGCATCTGGCTAACGTGGGACCTGGGGAACCGAGCCTTGAACCGGGGTCCTTAGGATTCACAGGCAAGCGCTTAACCACTAAGCCATCTCTCCAGCCCGGTGGCAGTCTTTGAAGGACAGTTCAGAAACGTGGCTTCTTTAGCAAGACTAATGACTGATGATAGAATTAAAGGGTTCCTAAGTCAAAAGATAGAAATGTGCCTGTGAGTCAATGTGCATGTGTTAAGGGAGGGCGTGTCACCCTGTCTGCGCTCTAGTTACCCTGCCGCATGACAAACATGACATGCTCGGAGCTGTGAGCCACAGAGCCACCCAGCACTATTTCTGTGTTCAGCGTTTCCCAGAATAGCCGAGGAGGCAGCAGCAGCTTCTGTCTCCTTTCTCCTGCCGTTCCTCTTCGGTTTTCTTCCCATCTTCTGCCTCTGCCACGCTGCACCAGGGCCCTCAAGCCACCAAGAACAAAGAGATGCTGACTCACTCACTGGCCTAGGGACAGTGTGTTCCATGAAGACTGCACCTGTCTTTTGGGTGGATATTTTCTTTTCATTTTTTTTTTTGTCATGTGTTTCTCTGCTGTCTGATGCCTGTAGGTATATAAGATCCCTCTTAGGAATGTCTGAATTTCATATATATATATATATATATATATATATATATGGAGAAAGAGAGAGAGAGGGAGGGAGAGAACGGGAGCACCAGGGGCCTCTAGCCACTGCAAATGAACTCCAGACATTTGTACCATCTTGTGCCTCTGGGTATACAAGGGTACTGGGGAATCGAACCTGTGTCCTTTGGCTTTGCAGGCAAGCACCTTAACCACTGAGCTATCTGTCCAGCCCATCATCTGATATTCAATATATTTTTCAATAAGGTAAAGCCCAGAAACAAACAGTATCAATCAAGTTTGCAGGGGTCTTTACCATAGGTTCTGAGTTCTATATTCCAAGTTGTTTGGACACACATTTAAAAAATATATAGATATATATACACACACACATATATACATGTATTTTTAGCATATTTTTTTGAAAAAGAAAAAGAGGCAAAGAGAGAGAGAATGGGTGAACCAGGGCCTCCAGCCACTACAAACAAACTCCAGATGCATGAGCCTCCTTGTGCATCTGGCTATACATGGGTCTTGGAGAAATGAACTGTGATCCTTTGGCTTTGCAGGCAAATGCCTTAACTCTTAAGCCATCTCTCCAGCTAGATATTTATTTATTTATTTATTATTTGCAAGCAGAGTGAGATAGAAAACGAGACAGAGAAAATAGGCATGCCAGGGCCTCTAGCCACTGCAAATGAACTCCAGATGCATGTGCAACTTTGTACATATGGCTTACATGGGTACTGGAGAACCAAACCTGGGTCATGAGCTTTGCAGGCAATCTCTCCAGCCCAACACACACACACACACACACACACACACACACACACACACACACACATTTTTTTCAGATAAATGCAATTGTGAATTTTTGCTTGGATACACCAGAGTTTGCATGGGTATTGGAAGTCTATTTAAGACTTGGGAGCACTAAAAGAGTAAAGGAAAATGTGAACCCTCACATATCCAGATACGCACAGAAGACCATTACTGGTTTGGTTCCCAAAACCTTTGAAAATTCAACTAAGATTTCATTCTGGAGAACATGGGCGCAAGGATACCTGAGTTTACTGCCTAGTTTGTAAATCGTGTCTTTTAGGCATATGCTGTGGCAGATGGTAGGTGATGCCGCGGTATGTTTAGGAAGATAGGACCCTTGCTGACACTCACGTCCCATCTGCATTCTCTTGAGGCTGGGTCATTCTGCTACCTGAGCTGAGAAATCCATCAAAACCAAGAAGACTGATCAAATGGCAATGGTAACGGGTTTGGTGCTGGGTGCGTGCTAATGGCAACACAGAGCTTCTCCACCCAGAGTGGAAAAAAACCCAAAGCTCTTTTGAGATTCTTCCAGAAAGGCTGTCACTGTGATCTGTGATGTGCTATCAAGATGAAATTGGAACCGAGTGTACTTTATTCGGGACATCTGTGAGATAAAAAAATATAATGCTCCCTTTCTATCTTTGTGACATTGTTCGCAAAGATGTGATTTGGCTGTTAAAAACCATTTGCACTGTATCTCAAGGCTAAGGCTGACAATTCAAATCAAAGCCTCTTGCTCTTTGGTTTGCTATCTGGACCACAGCTTAGCTGTCATGGCCATTCTTTGCTCTGGGGCACTTGAGAAGGGGGCAGACATTCAGCTGGCTGCAGATCCCATCAGGTTTCTGATTTCCATTTTTGTTTTCTAAACTTCTGGCAAATTTCTTTTTGTTGTTGTTGTGTTTTGCTTAATGACCTCAAAACGAGATGCAGTGTCAGAAGGCGAATATGGATGCTTAATTTTTCATAATTCCAAGTAGAAGAATTCAAAGTACATATTGGTACAAAGAAGGAGTAGAGATCCTTCCATGTTAGACTTGCTCTATGGTATTTTAAATGTATCTCTAGCCATTCTTTTATGTGTGTGTGTGTGCATATATATGTGTTTTTGTTGGTTTGGGTGTAGGTTGTTTTTGCTGGGGTTGGAAACTCTCAAGTATGTGTATCAGTGTTCTGCTACCAAGACACCTCCCTAGCAATATTGGTTTGTCTTTGTTCTCAGAAAGGGGGCAAGGAGAGAGTTTGAGGGGACAGTTTTGTGAATTCCTCATTAACAATTTATGATGAGCATTTTTCCAGTGACCTTTAATTCTCAACAGATGTGGGCACACTACTTTTTGCCATCGTGATTAATCTGCAAGGAACACTACTCTAGATGAGTGTCTCTGAATTGTCATAAATCACTTTAGAGTGTTCATTAAAAGAAACACGGTGAAATGCCTCTCCCTACAAAGAGGCAATATTGCAAATGCAGAATCTTATCTAAAATGTTCAAACTCACCAGCCCTCTGGCTGTGACTCTAGCAAGCTCTGTGTCCCTGTTTGCTCAAACTCAAGTCTCCTCAAAGCCTAAAGTCTACCTGGTACGTGGGGCCATTTTTGCCTGACCCTAAGTTGTCCTGTGTATTTTCCCTTCTCCACCTGAGGATGCATCCAACTTTTTGTGGTCTTTTTTTCTTTCCTTCCTTCTTTCTTCCCTCCTCGCTCCTTCTTCCTTCCTCCCCCCACTGTCTCTCTTTCTTTCTTTGCACACAGAGAGAAACAGAGAAAAGAGACACACACACAGAGAGAATAGGTGCACCAGGGCCTCTAGCCTCCACAAACAAAGACCAGATGCATGTACACCACCTTGTGTATCTTGCTTTATGTGGGTACTAGAGAATCGAACCTAGGTCATTAGGCTTTGCAGGCAAGTGCCTTAACTGCTGAACCATCTCCCCAGCTCCCGGAGTAAGTATTTCTTACAACTTAACCTAAAGATACTATTTCGCTACACGAAGGTAACTTTCAGGGTTGGGAAGTGTGGCTCAGTGATAGATCACTTATCTAACATGTAAGGCACCATGGGTTTGTTACTTAGCAACACACACACCAGTTATTAGATTAAAAAAAAAACTGGTGGGCTGGAGAGATGGCTTAGCGGTTAAGCACTTGCCTGTGAAGCCTAAGGACCCCGGTTCGAGGCTTGGTTCCCCAGGTCCCACGTTAGCCAGATGCACAAGGGGGTGCATGTATCTGGAGTTTGTTTGCAGAGGCTGGAAGCCCTGGCGCGCCCATTCTCTCCCTCTATCTGTCTTTCTCTCTGTGTCTGTCGCTCTCAAATAAATAAATAAATAAAATTTAAAAAAAAAATTTAAAAAAACTGGTGCATTTTTGCTTGGACACACTAGGCTTTGCTTCAGTATTAGAAGTTCACTGAAGACTTGGGGGCAATAAGCGAGTGAGGGGAGATAAGCAGGCTGGTCTGAGAAAAACGTGCTCTGAAGTTACTCATTGGCTGACAGCTACTGGGTCAGTCTCAGTGTTTTCGATTCACTGGTTTGTGGCACTGTCTTTTAATTATGGAAAGCTCCCATTAAGAACCCTTAAGGAAAACTGAAGTGACATCAGGAGGAGTGATGTGGCTTCCTTGAAAGAAATTCCACTTTTGGAGAGAGTACATAGGACACAGTACTCTCACTTGTCTTTTATCCTCTGAGCTGACTCTGCATCAAAATTCAGGCCAGCCAGAGCCCTTGACCCACGTTGCCAAGTGGGCGATGATGTGGGCAAGACTAGCCAGGGGCTGCTGTGGTAGAGAGGCAGGTGCCAGAGGCCAATGTTCTTGATGACAGATGGATGAGTCCTTTCTTTCTTTCTTTCTCTCTTTCTTTCTTTTTCCACAGTCAACATGGACAAGCATTTTCAGTTGCATACAAAATGTTGAACATTTTGAGGCATGAAGGTAGAGAAATCAAGCAAGCCTGTTGCATTAAATTGATTGCTCTTTCTTCAAGTTGTGAAGGGGAAGGAAAAGAGAAATACGCAAAGCAGAGAAGAATCTGGCAAGCAGGGGACTCCGTGATTGCTAATTACCAATAAGAGAAGCTATGGAAGTGTTAAAATCTGCCATCCACGAGGTAAATCCCAGACTTCCAAGAACAATGCGAGGTTCCATGCTAAAAATAATGGACAACATCAGAACAAAACTATCAGTATGAGTCAGGAGGGAAAAAAAAAAAAAAACTAGAAAACATAGTTTTCAAATATGAAAAAATATATATTAGGTTCAAGACCCAGAATAAAGTGAGAGAAAATAAAACAAGCTTTCATTTTTACAAAACAGGTCCAGAGCAAGGACACTTCCATTAAAAATAATATCCTATAAACATGGAAATCAGCCAGTCGTTCTCAAGAAACGTAGCCAGAGCTAGGAAGAAGCCAGCAAGTGCTGACATTTTCACTGGGCATCAAATTTTGACCAGCAAGGAAATACATCAACAAATGGGTAACAGGGGATAAAAAAAAAAAACAACTGAAAAGAAAAGAGAAATCGGAAAGAAAATCTAAAAGAAACATCTGCAGAGAGAAACCAGAGCAGCTCTGGCAAACTGGGAATGGAGGCAATGATGGGAAACTTTAGCAGAGCAGGAAATCCCCAGGCTCACAGCCACTTGATGGTGTGGGAACAAGGGACTGTATGGAATGGACAAGAGCATGAAACAGAAATCCCAACTAATGCATAAAAGCCAAGGCACTTCAAGGGCGGAACATTAAAGATAACTGCGCGAGACACTAACATGTGCCCCTCTTTCTTTACCTTAAGCAGAGTCAGATTGTACACTGTGGATGGTAACAGCCATTTTCATTTCATAAAGCCACCACACTGGAAAAAGGGGCTCCTTCCTCCACTGAGATTTTGTTGTTTTGTTGACGTCCATTATGCTTCACTATTAGCTTCCCAGCAGTTGTAGGGGGGTGATTTGTGTGAATTATTAAGACGTCTAGGACAAAACTTGTAAGATTAAAAATGAATCAAAAGTTTAAAACCCAACTGAGGAAATCAATTTGATAAGTAGTAAACAAACATCGATGATTTTTTTTCATGAACAATAAATTGCCTATTAATTAGTAAATTTGAAATGAAATGCAATCAATTTCCAATTACCAGTGCCGATAGAGAAAAGGCAAAAATGAGAAATATGATACACACAGAAGTCTAAAACTAGATTTGCATCTCAATATTTTCCTTAACTTCCATTTTCTCCCCCCACCCTCCAGGCTGGGGATTGAATCCAGGGTCTTGTACATGCTATGAAAGTACTATGGTATTAGTTGTTGTTTTCTTCAACTGAGTGTGTGTGTGTGTGTGTGTGTGTGTGTTAACATGGGTGCAAGTGCACATACGTGTGTGTGTGTGTGTGTGTGCACATGGAGGCCAGAGGCTAGTGTTGGGTGTGGTGGTTTGATTCAGGTGTCTCCCATAAACTCAGGTGTTCTGAATGCTAGGTTCCCAGCTGATGGAGATTTGGGAATTAACACCTCCAGGAAGCAGTGTATTGTTGGAGGTGGGCTTATGGGTGTTATGGCCAGTGTCCCCTTGCCAGTGTTTGGCACACTCTCCTGTTGCTATGGTCCCCCTGATGTTGGCCAGGGGGTGATGCCCACCCTCTGCTCATGCCATCGTTTTCCTCTGCCATCGTGGAGCTTCCCCCTCAAGCCTGTAAACCAAAATAAACCTCTTTTCCCCACAAGCTGCTCTTGGTTGGGTGATTTCTACCAGCAATGGAGACCTGACTGCAACAAGCGTCTTCCTCCATAGCAATCCACTTTTTTTTTGAGTTTAGGATACTGCTCGAGTCCAGGGTCCTTGGAATTAGTCTCAGGCTGGCCTCGAACTCACGGCTACCCTTCTACCTCAGACTTCCAAGTGCTGGGATTAAAGGCATGCACCACCACACCCAGCTACCTCTCCACTTTCTTTTTACGGAGGCAAAGTCTCTCACTTGACCCCCAAGGCTCACCAATTCGACTAGTGTAGCTAACTGCTTAGCCAGGGGGTACCCATGTCTGCTTCCCCAATGCTGAGATTACAGGCGGGATGCCACACCCACCCTGCAATTGCATGGATGCTGAAACTCTGAGCTCCTCTCTCCTGGCAAGTGCTTTATCCGCCAAAACAACTCCCCATTTCCATTTCTTTCTTTCTTTTTCTTAGTAAAACGTCACTTAAGAGATTTCCCGGGCTTCAGGGTGGCTTAGCAGTTAAGGCATTTGCCTGTAAGGCCAAAGGACCTAGGTTCGATTCCCCAGGACCCACATTGACCAGATGCACAAGGTGGCGCATGCATCTAGAGTTTGTTTGCAATGGCTGGAGGCCCTGGAGTGCCCATTTTCTCTATTTCTCTCTATATATTCCTCTTTCTCTGTCAAATAAATAAAATATTTTTAAAAAAATTTTCCAATTTTAGCCAGGTGAGTGGCATATGCCTTTATTCTCAGCACTCAGGAGGCAGAGACAGGAGGATCACTGTGAGTTCAAGGCTACCCTGAGACTTCATAGTGAATTCCACATCAGCCTGAGCTAGACTGAGACCCTGCCTTGAAAAACAAAACAAAAAATTCCCAGTTTTAAAGAAGAATACTGAGATGGGCTGGAGAGATGGCTTAGCGGTTAAGCGCTTGCCTGTGAAGCCTAAGGACCCCGGTTCGAGGCTCGGTTCCCCAGGTCCCACGTTAGCCAGATGCACAAGGGGGCGCACGCGTCTGGAGTTCGTTTGCAGAGGCTGGAAGCCCTGACGCGCCCATTCTCTCTCTCTCCCTCTATCTGTCTTTCTCTCTGTGTCTGTCGCTCTCAAATAAATAAATAAAAATTTAAAAAAAGAAAAAAAAGAAGAATACTGAGAGCTGGAGAGATGGCTAAGTAGTTAAGGCACTTGCCTGCAAAGCCTAACAACCCAGGTTGCTATTCTGTAGTACCCATGTAGAGCCAGATGCACAGAGTGACCCACACATCTGGAGTTCATTTGCAGTGGCTAGAGGCCCTGATGTGTCTGTTCCCTCTTTCTGTCTCTCTTTTATCTCTCTTTTCTTGCAAATAAATATATAAAATATTTAGGGCTGGAGAGATGGCTTAGCAGTTAAGCGCTCATCTGTGAAGTCTAAGGACCTAGGTTCGATTCCCCAGTACCCACACAAGTCAGATGCACAAAGTGGGCACATGTGTCTGGAGTTTGCAGTGGCTAGACGCCCTGACATACCCATTCTCTCTCCCTCTGCCTCTTTCTCTGTCTCTCTCAAACAAACAAACAAACAAATAAATAAATAAGATATTAAAAAAATAAAATATGAATCGGGCATGGTGGTGGCGCACACCTTCAATCCCAGCACTTGGGAGGCAGAGGTAGGCAGATCGCCATGAGTTCAAGGCCACTCTGAAATTACATGGTGAATCCCAGGTCAGGCTGAGCTAGAGTGAGACCCTACCTCGGAAAACCAAAAAATAAATAAGTAAATAAATAAATAAAATATTTAAAAAGCTGTTGAAAGGTTCTGTTTCCTTTCTAGTCATTAAATAAACATTTAATGACAGCCTGTGTGGCAAGCCCTTAACAAGGCACCCGGCAGAGACCGAGGCCAGGGAACCAGCTAAGGAGTCCCTAAAAGCAACAGAGTAGCTTGAGTGGTTTCCTTATCCTCTTAGCAAAGGCATACCATACATTAGAATTAGCAAAAATTTTTATTTTTTTAATTTTTTTTTATTTTTTTGGTTTTTTGAGGTAGGGTCTCACTCTGGTCTAGGCTGACCTGGAATTAACTCTGTCATCTCAGGGTGGCCTTGAACTCATGGCAATCCTCCTACTCTGCCTCCCAAGTGCTGAGATTAAAGGCGTGCGCCACCACGCCCGGCAGCAAAAATTTTTAAATGGCTCTAATATTTAAAGATATCCTTTTCAAAGTTTTTATTTTTATTTTTGCTAAAGGTTTTTACTAGCTCTTGTTCTTTTTTAAAAAAAAATTATTTTTTATAAAGAAAAAGAGGGAGAAAGAGACAGAGAGAGGGAGAGAGAGAGAGAATGGGTTCAGCAGGGCCTCCAGCCACTGCAAATGAATTCAAGACGCATGCACCACCTTGTGCATCTGGCTTATGTGGGTACTGGGGAATTGAACCTGGGTCCTTTGGCTTTCCTGGAAAATGCTTTAACCACTAAGCCATCTCTCCAGCCCCTAGCTCTTGTTCTTAATCTAAGAAGACAAAAGTAGCATCTGAGGAAATGGAAAAAAAAATAGCAGAAATGGGGGAAGGGGCTACTAGAACATCTACAGAAAATTAAGACAAAAATAGAAAAGTTCAGAGGTAGGAGGATCCCCATGAGTTTGAGGCCATAGTGAATTTCAGGTCAGCCTGGGCTAGAATCAAAAACCACAAAAGTAGAAAAGTGGATTATAACTCATTTATGAGCTACTTAGATGTTAACTTTAACTCCCTCCCCCCCAAAAAAATAAGCTATGAAATGGACTTATGTATATGGGTGTTATGATTAACAAGTGACAGGGCAATGTGGTAGAAAACACGGGATGAGACAGAAATGATGTTGATTTCAGCAGATAACTGGAAGAAAACGTAGCACAGACGACAGACGCTGACCTATATTCAGTGTGGAAGGGACCCCACAAGAAAGTCTGAGAAAGAAAGGTAAATCCCAGCAACTGATGAGGAACCCTGCAAATCATTTTCATACTCACTCAATCCATAAGTATTTGAGTTGCACCTCCAGTGAGCCCAGGCACCACACAGCCCATTCAACCCAATCAGACAGTCAATGCTTTTTGAACCAGTAAATAAAGGAAGAAAATAATGAATGAACAAGCCAATGCCTTCCAAACCCTATGAGTTCTTTAACACTTGGAGTCCACTGCTAGGTAACTCCCTCTCCTTGGCTTCTGTTAGGCTGGCACATCAGTAATGAATCTTAAGCCCCAGTTGCCATGACAGTAAGCTCTGCTAGGCCACACCAACCAAATGGACCCAAGTGGCCCATTCTATTTATTCTGAGGAATCTATATAAGGCAGGCTGTCAAATGTCAAAAAATAAAAATTGTTTTTTATTGTTTGTTTGGTTGGAATTTTTTTTGTTTTTTTCGGGGGGTGCGTTGAGGTAGGGTCTCACTCTAGCCCAGGCTGATCTGGAACTCACTATGTACTCTCAGGGTGGCCTCGAACACATGGCAATCCTCCTACCTCTGCCTCCTGATTGCTGGGACTAAAGGTGTGAGCCACCACAGATGGCTAAGATTGATTGTTTTATTCTTAATTCTTTCTTTCATGAGCAAATGAAAATAGAAGTATTAAGTACAGTGGAAACAGCAGAACAGCTGAGCATGGTGGTTCACTCCTTTAATCCCAGCACTTGGGAGGTACAGGGAGGAGGATCTTTGGGATTTCAAGGCCACCCTAAGACTACATGGTAAATTCCAGGTCAGCCTGGGATAGAGCAAGACCTTACCTTGAACCCCCCCACACACACACCAAAAAAAAAAGAAAGAAGAAAGAAGGAAGGAGAGAACGAATCAGCTCATTTCCTCTGTAATCCCAGCACACTGGCCATGAGATGGGAGGAGATAGGAGAATTTCCTAGAAGCTCCCAGATCAGCCTGGAAAATACAGCAATGAACAAGAATGAGATTGAGATGCCCTGAATCAAATTGAGGTGTGTTCGACCCAGAATGTCTCCATTTTTGGACTCTGACTGCCATTTCATAGTAACTCTGTTTCCCAAGATTGACCCAAACCACCCTTCCCAACTATCATGTTGTCCATTTATTATTTCCCTGAAGTGGCCCACACCCCGAGACAAGGTGTACTACCCTGCAGCCAAAGCATTCCAGCGATTTCAGTGCCCCCAAAGTATTCCCTAGTCTTTAAGGGAAGTGGCTTCTGACCTGATTGGTCTTTCCTCAAATAAAGCTTGTCTCAGCTGTTAAGTTTTCTTTCTCATTTCTTTCTTCAAAAAAAAAAAAAAACAAATATTTTATTTATTTAGTTATGAGAAAGAGAGGCAGATAGAGAATGACTGTATCAGGGCCTCAAGCCACTGCAAACCAACTCCAGACACCTACACCACCTTGTGCATTCTGGCTTACGTGGGTACTGGGGAAATGACCTGGGACCTTAGGCTTCACAGGCAAGTGCCTTAAGCACTGAGCCCTCTCTCTCTCTCTCTCTCTCTCTCTCTCTCTCTCTCTCTCTCTATCTATCTATCTCTTCTTTCTTTCTAACAAGGTAGATGATAATTCACATTAGCAAAAATTGTCCCCTGACATCCACTCATGAACTCATGAACTGTGGTATGCACACACACCAAAACTAGATAAAAAAAAAATTGTAAAAAGTCATTTTATGAAGGTCTCTGATAATCTCCCTTTTTTTTCCCACCACCCCCCCCCCAAAAAAAAAGTGAGAGAAATTGCAGAGTATAGTTAAGTGACCAGCTGGTCAAGGCAGTGGTAAAATGTGTTGCATGTCTTAAAGAAGACACCAATATGGTCTCTTTGGGGCTCTTGCCTAAGTGTTCTCTCCCCTTTCAGGCTGTCCAGTGGGCTGGAACACACTCTTGAACCCCCCTCCCCGCAATTAAATCACTCTTGATATCTCCTCACCCAGTCAATTCCGTCTTTGGCACTTGTCACTTAATAACCTGTAATTATTTAGTACTCTGGAAGTGTTGTTTCCAGAAATACTTAATCAGCTTTGCTTGTTGTTTTTGTACTAGCAAGGTGTCCATCTGCTTAGGGGAAGATTAAAAGTTGAAGTTGGAAATGTAGCAGAGAAAGGAAGAGGGTGACGCTCAGGTCTGACTCGCAGAATGGGACTGGAGTTGAACAATGGCTTTACGAGCCAGGCCTTTTCACTGGGAGGATTTCCCAAATTCTCCTAACATCCACTTTATCAAGGGCCAGTGTTGGAGTTTCTCCCCGGGAAGAAGCTTTCCTTTCCCATAAGAGAGAGAAGCCAGTGAGGCCTGGTTCTCCACAAGACGATGGGTGGAGAAACTGACCCAAAGCCTGAGTGGTGCCAGGGGCTGCGGAGAAGGCCAGAGCAGCCAATGGACCAGCTTTGGGCCAGAGAAGGTAGTTGTTGTTAATTAATGAGGGCAGTGATAGTGATATGGGAATCTGGGCTGTCTTTAAGACCAGCCAGAGCTTAATGGTCACATAAAGGTTTCTCTTCCAAGTTCTTGCCTTATGAAATTCAATGCATGAAGTCTGAAGGGAAAGCAGGAGCAAGGTCGCTTTTGATAGGTAGTCAGCCAAAAACAAAGCCCAAGGACACAGAGATGCCACCCTATCTGCCCCCGGGCAAAACTGGAACTCGGCATCAAATCCAGTCTCACCCAAGATGGCACCCCCTCCTTCTTTCTTGGTCGGGCACACCTGGGTTGGCTGGCTCCTCCCAAGTCAGCCTGCAGTCCACAGACCAATCAGGTCTCTCCCTTACACACCTGAGTCTGATGACAAAAGCCATGCTAACTCACGATAAAGGGCTTCTCCATAACCATTTTCTTGGCTATAATTCATTCTCCTGAATTTGCTGGCCCCTGTTTTGGGAAGCTTTCCTCTTTCCTAGCCTGGCTGGGATGGGAGAAGGAAAATTTCTTCCCTCTCACTTTGTTACTCTAGATCTCTAAGCTCTGGGGCCTTTCCTGCCTGATGGCTTAGCTTTTTCTTTTTCTAAATGTATTTTATTTATTTATTTGTCTATTTATTTGAGAGAGAGAATGGGCTGCCATGACCTTCAGCCACTGCGAACGAACTCCAGATGCATGTGCCCCCTTGTGCACATGGCTTACATGGGTACTGGGGAATTGAACCTGGGTTCTTAAGCCTTGCAGGCAAATGCCAACTGCTAAGCCATCTCTCCAGTCCTGGCTTAGCTTTTTCTTATGTGAAGGGAAAGGGCTTGCACTCTCATGCTTTGCTTCGTGTGTGTGCATGTGCGTGTGCGTGTGTGTGTCCCACAGGCTTTTCCCCCCACCCCCAGGAGAGATTTGCTCCAGTTCCCCTCCCCCCTTCCAGTTAAGCACAGAAGTTTCTTCTGGCCTGAGTCTTTCTGGCCTTCCCCTAGATATCAATTCTCCCTAAATAAACCTTGTAATTCGTAACATACTTATCTTAGAGTTTGTTTCCTTAATTCTTTGTTAAAATGGACAAGAACCTTAAAAGTTGGGGTTCACAGACTAGGAGGACTCCCCCTATATCCCCAAATCCCATAACAAAACCTATAGACCAGAGGATAAAGTTTACAGAAATTTTATTATGGCAATTATAGAAATAGGGTTTATTGGGCTGGAGAGATGGCTTAGAGGTTAAGGCGTTTGCCCACAAAGCCAAAGGATCCTGGTTCGACTTTCCAGGACCCACGTAAGCCAAATGCACAAGGGGGCACACACATCTGGAGTTCGTTTGCAGTGGCTGAAGACCCTGGCGTGCCCATTCTTTCTTTCTCTCTCAAATAAAATAAATAAAAATAAATTGAAAAAAAATAATAAAAAGAAAAGAAAAGAAATAGGGCTTATAGAGCTTAGGAGAAAGCTTCAGAGAATGAAGGAATGCAGAGCTCCAGCCCAGCCAGGCAGCAGAGAGGTTCCTGGAAATATGTGAAAGCTCACCCAGAGACCCAAGCTGCAATTCTTTAAGGGTTCTTACTGCTTGGGGAGACTGAACTGGCCAGTTCAATCCTGAAGCCAGGTGTCTGGGGTCAATTTCTGGGAAAGGGCAATATTCCCAGGAATCTTCACTCCAGGAAGGGGCTGATGACTCTCCTGGGGGTGGGGAACTCCCTTAGGGAAGAAGAATTAGGAAAGACCAGACCTTTCCGGCCTTTAGCAAAGTGCAGTGACCCAGATCCCGCCCCCTACAGGCTCAAAAGCCTTCTTTGCTTTTACTTTCTCGAGCCCTGTTACCCCTAAACTGCCTCAATAGAACACCAAGAGCAAAGTCCCCCTGCCCATTCAGGACCCTCTGTGGAAGACAGTGCAAAATCTAGGACTTGGCTCCTTCAAGTGGGCCCTGACAGATGCCATCAGCTTTGCTCAACTGCTGTCAATTCCAGTCCAGTACAAATTCTGAGTTGAAGAAATTTGACATGTTGGTTGACCTGTGCAGCCCTCCTTTGGATACACATACCATTGCTGTCAGGTTTATTAAATTATTGAAACTAATTTTGCATAGTGAAACCACTGTGCTTACACACCCCAACAGACAATTCCACAGGACAATGAACTCTAGAGTTGGGGGGCTCCCTTTTCTATCAAGCTAGAGTTGCGGGGCGGGGGGGGGCTTTTCTATCAAGGCCAACATTTCACCAAAACACAACTCAATAACGATGGGTATGTGGAATCTACTTACCTTCTAATCAGTCATTACTTAGTGAGCACTGAGCTACCCCTGATGCTGGGATACAGTTGAGACAGAGGTGTCCCTGGAGAGCTCACAATGAGCTAGAAACAGGTGACAGTGTAGCCAGAGATTGACACTGTTGTGAGCTGGAATTGTATCCTCCAGAGATCCATTCTAGCTGTGAAATGTCACGTTATTTGGAAATAGGGTCTTTGCAGATTTAATCAAACTAAAATGAAGTCATGCTGCAGAGATGGCTTAGTGGTTAAGGCACTTGCCTGTGAAGCCTAAGGACCCATGTTTGACTCTCCAGATCCCATGTTAGCCAGGCACACAAAGGTGAGGCAAGCGCAAGGTCGTACATGTTCACTAGGTGACAAAAGCATCTGGAGTTCGATTGTAGTGGCTGAGGCCCTGGTGCGCCAATTCTCGATCTCTAGTCTCTCTGTCTCTATCTCTGTCTCTCTCTCTCTCTTTTGCTCTGCTTAAAATAAAAAGTAAATTTTTTAGATGAAGTCATGCTGGATTGGGGTAGGATCTAATACATATGGCTACTGCCCTTATAAGTAAAGAGGCTAAGAGACACTGACACACACTGGGAAAGATGATTCCTTTTGCGAAGAAGCACACAGGGATAGAAACTATATAGTACTATAGTTTGAATGTTGAATGTCCCCTAAAGGCCTGTGTGTGTTAAAAGCCCACAGCACTAAGGGGAGGTTGAAAGAAGTTGGGTCATTGGAAACATGACCTCCAAGGAGATACTGGGGCTCTGGCCTCTTTCTGACTTTCTGCTTCCTGATTCATATGAGGTAAGCTTCCTCTATCTTGTGATCCTGCCATAATGTAAAGCCTCACCATAGGCCCAAAAACAGTGGGGCCACCTGATCTGACCATGTGCTGAAACCTCCAGGCAAAATAAACCTTCCCTCTATATTAGTTGATTGCTTCTGACATTTGGTTATAGTAACAGAAAGTTAACTCATACATGCTGCCACAAGACAATGACTATCAGAGGTTAGCAGCAATCACCAGAGGCTAAAAAAGGGGACATGGAATGGGGTCCCCTTCAGAATTTTGATAGGAAACAATCCTGTTGGTACAATGACTTTAGACTTCTAGCTTCCAGTTCTGTGTGAGAATAAATTTCTGCTATCTTAAGCCACCCTATTATGTTTCTTTTACAATAGCCCTGGGAAACTAATACAAATACTGAGTGAGGATGCTGTGGTGGGATAGTCACACAACACAGAGAAGCACCTGGACAGAGCAGAGGAGCTGGACTCTGTCTCTTCAGAATGGTGCAGCTATAGTTGGAGAAAGTAGCTAGAGAAGTGGTTAGCTCAGGCTTTGTGAAAGAAAAGACCCAAGAAATGACATCTACACTGTAGTCAGACTCCCAGAAGGAGCTAGGCATGTGGTGGACCAAGACAGAATTAGATCTGAAAGTGCAGGGGAGAGTGTTTTCAAGTTGTATAGCTACCTACAATGAGGAATCAACGACAAGTTTGGAGAGAGAGATGATGTTCTGCAAGTATGTGGAAGTTGCTTTTAGGGCCTTAAGGAAAGGAACCTGGGGTCGGAGAGATGGCTTTGTGGTTAAGGTGCTTGCCAGAAAAACCAGGGTTCATGGGCTGGAGAGATGGCTTAGCGGTTAAGCGCTTGCCTATGAAGCCTGAGGACCCCAGTTCGAGGCTCGGTTCCCTAGGTTCCACATTAGCCAGATGCACAAGGGGGCGCAAATGTCTGGAGTTCGTTTGCAGAGGCTAGAAGCCCTGGCGCGCCCATTCTCTCTCTCTCCCTCTATCTATCTTTCTCTCTGTGTCTGTTGCTCTCAAATAAATAAATAAATAAAAAACCAGGGTTCAGTTCTCCAGGACCCACATAAAGTCAGATGCACAAGGTGGCACATGGATCTGGAGTTCATTTGCAGTGGCTAGAGGCTTTGGTGCACCCCTTCTTTCTCTCTCTTTCTCTTTCATCTGCCCCCCTCTCTCTCAAACAAACAAATAAAATATTTAAATAAAAGAACAGGAGCTAAGGAAAGGAGGCAGTGGGGAGCAATATGAGTTCACGAGTGTGGCCCAGCCAGCCACTTGTGCTCTGTGAGGAGAGGAGCCTGGCATGTGGCTCAACCTGTTCTCCAAGGAGATATTCTCATATTTATTATTATAACTTTTGCCAAGTTGACACTTCGTCCACCGAGCTGCTATTTCAAGAAAGGTTTTCTTAGTTGAAACGAATTCCTATCTCTTCTTCTTCTTTTTTTTTTTTTTCCCCTACCAAATTCCAAAAACAAATGCACGGCCCAGAGAATGCATACTTAGAATTCAAAAGGATTTTCTAGGTTAGAAATCTGCTTTGCCATCTTTTAAAACAAATGAGTTCCGTGGCACAAATACATTCATGTCAAACCACTTCAAAAAGAAATGCATGCCAAACTCTATACATCACATGTGAGTTTTTTTACTCCAGTATTAGGCATCACTGTGAGTCACAGAAAGAGAAAAGGTGAGGAAGCTTGAACGCTTGTTTCCCACTGCAGAAAATGTTATATTTTCTTGTCCTTCATTTCAGTTCCATGGAAATTATTTGCTGAGGCAGTTCTGTTTACTATGCGGGGAAATGTTTCGAGATGCTGGTAGATAGAAACACACAGCTGTGATGATTGGTATTGACTGTTAACGTAACAGGACCTAGAATCACCTGTGAGGGATTGTTGCAATTAGGTTAGTTAAAGTGGAAAGACCTCCCTCACTGCAGGCAACACCTGGTTCTTGGACTGTATAAAAAGGAGAGAGCTGATGCTGGAGAGATGGCTTAGCGGTTAAGCCTTGCCTGTGAAGCCTAAGGACCCCAGTTCGAGGCTCGAGTCCCCAGGACCCACATTAGCCAGATGCGCAAGGGGGTGCACACGTCTGGAGTTCGTTTGCAGTGGCTGGAGACCCTGGCACATCCATTCTCTGTCTCTCTCTCCCTCTTTCTCTCTCTGTCGCTCTCAAATAAATAAATAAATAAAAGAACTAGCTCTTTAAAAAAATAATAAAAAGGAGAGAGCTGGCTGAATAGCATCGTTCTCTGCTTCCTCGCTGGGAGCTTAATGTGACTGGCTGCCTCAAGCTCTGCTGCCACGCCCTTCCCATCATGATGGACTGTCACCCTGAACCATAAATGGAAATGAACCCTTCCTTCCCTAAACTGATTTTGTCATGTATGTCATCCCAGCAACAAGAAGGTTAACTAATATAAACAGTATCCTTGGCAAATGTTTCAGGGACATTCATTAACTCAAATTTTCAGAGAGTGATTATCTGGGGCTTTTTTTTTTTTTTTTTTTTTTGGTACTTCTGATTGGACAATGTCAGAGAGAGAAGCTGGCTGGGTCAAGAGCTTCCAGATCTTTCTCAGCCCTTGCTCTTACTATATTTGCATTCTCAGTGTTCGTTCTATTCAAGCAGATTTCATTCAGGAAAAGCTATTTTAGTTACCATGGCCTAAAAGCTCAGTCCCAGTAAGCAATGTTCTCCTTGTAGGGGAGGGTGAGCTCTGCAAACCCGGGAATGAGTGATATTAGAGAGAAAGAAGCAAAACAGGAAGTCTACATGTAATTGAGGACTCAACGTCCAAGTGACTGGTTTTGATTAACATGTGCCTTTTCCCTAATGTTGATTCATTTGTTCATTTATTGGAGTTTAAAATTGTACCCTATGCCCTCTAGCCTCAGCAAACAAAGACATAATTTAAAATACCAAGACACAAATGTGCTATTTATTTCCATGTGAAAAGGAATCATGATTATAGTGACATGTTTTTCTTCTGCAGAGAGCTAGCTCTTTTCAAGTGACTTACCATGTTGTCCATTATTACCATCATTAATAATGATAATTAATCATTAATAATAGTTAATAATATCATCAATAATGATAACGACAGTCACTGGGAGTTGGTGTGTTGGGGGACACATAGGGCAATGAATGAGGATTCGTCCCAATCTAGTGAAATAACGACAATTTTGTCTCACCCCAGAGTTCACCAAGTGGGAGTGGCAGACATCAAGAAGGTCCTATCAATTATCCTCCCTCATCTTTTTTTTTTAATTTCAAATCTCCTTCTTTGCAGCTTATTGTGCATACAAAGGGTGGGAATTCAGTCACCCTCTGTATATGACCTGGCACTGGCTCCCTAGCCCTTGCCAGTTCTCCAAGCTGGCACTAATTGCTAGATGCCTCTTTCCCCCCTGCAGCTGAGAGGGACTGGATGTCAGTACCACTGGATATGCTATTAATGGAATCTGTTATCAAGTCACAAGACAAGACGCCAGTCTGGCACCATTCTGCAAACTGGAAGTGCATGGAGAAACACGGGCACCCTGTCTGATGATGAATAGCAAAGCCGTGAAACCAACCGACTGGGCGCCTACTAGGAATTGGGCTGTCAAAAACGATCACACTGCGAGGAAGTGTACTGTGTTTGCGGGTCTGCTGGTCTGTCTACGTGCGTCTACGAGCCTCATCCAGCTTTGTAAATGCATGTATCAGGACATATGGAGCATGAGCAATAGCTGAAATTCCTCAGCAGGATCTTGCTTGGATGAATGTGTTCCAGCAACATTATGAATATAAATCTCAGTGAAACATTAGGGGTAAGAGCCGAAATTGTATAATAGCTCTTTTCTGAAGAGTCACTGCTTTGGAGTAATTTAGCCTCACTCTTTTCATGGGTTCCTAGGATAAATACATAATTTATTTTGATCATTTTGTAGAATTTGACTTCATACAAACTTGAAGGCACACACCACCCCCTCCACCACAATTGCTAGTGCTTTCTCCTCTCTAGCATCCTGAAGTTTAATTTTAAAGGAAGATGGATATGGAGAAAAGTCATAGCTTTTGTTCTGGTTGACTTCAACACAGGCTCATATGTTAAATTCTTGCCCCCCCCACCACACAGTTAGTGGAGCTATTTAGGGAGGTGGTGTAAACTTTAGAAGGTGGGCCCCACCTGGAAAAACTAGGTCCCTGGTGCCATGATGTTAAAGGTTACATCTGGCCCCTGGGCACTGTGAGGCAATTAACCTCTGCTTACTATAATGTGAGCTGCTTTGTTCAGATATGCCCTTCACACCATGATGGGGTTTTTGAAAACTATGAAAATAAATCTTTCCTTCCTTAATTTAAATTATTTTGTTAGGTATTTCATCACGCCAACAAGAATATCATTAATACCTTCTCGTTGACTTTCCTCTGCTTGTTCCCTCCTTGGGTCGTGTCGAAGGAAAAAGACTCAGAAAGGAAACCAGGCAACACTGGTGCAGAGAAGTCCTGACTACTGGCATCTGCCATTAGCCCCATTTCCTGACCATTTCAACTGAATCACGGAGGATCAGAAATCACTACCACAACCACTGGGAGCCACTGAAACATACGTTTTTTTTTTTTTTCCAGAAAGCAATAGGTGGGATCATTAACTAGGGAGAAAGGTGAACGCTCATCCTCTTAGGCCTAACCTTTACTCACTCAGCTTCTCGACACTTACCTCTTCCCAGGCAGGAAGACACATAAGCCTCCCCCCCCCCTCCCCACCAGATGGATACAGAAGAGAGAATGGCATAATTTTTATCCTTGGAAAACACACATCATCCTGAGACCCACATATTACCTTTGCACTTGTATAATTATCTCAGTGGGAGTTATCTGTGTATATCAAAGGGTGAAATTTGGTCTAAGCTGATTAAGTTTGTTTTCCTTTTATTACTTAGGCATATAGTTCAGCATCTCCCAAATACATTTATTTCCGAAGAAGGAATTTTTCTACCACTGGGGTGGCTCAACACTCACCAAAATGGGCTGGAGAGATAGCTTAGCGGTTAAGCGCTTGCCTGTGAAGCCTAAGGACCCTGGCTCAAGGCTCGATTCCCCAGGACCCACGTTAGCCAGATGCACAAGGGGGTGCACACATCTGGAGTTCATTTGTAGTGGCTGGAGGCCCTGGCGTGCCCATTCTCTCTCTCTCTCTATCTGCCTCTTTCTCTCTGTCACTCCCAAATAAATACATTAAAAAAAAAACTCACCAAAATGCTAAATAGAAGTGACAGTGCCATGTTCAGCACTGAGACATCTCCACCACGCCCTCCAAGGCTCAGGGACCGCTGTGAAAGAGTGGGAGGAAAGAACGTAAGAGCCAAATGAGGGGATAAGTGCTTCAAGGCAGTCTTCCAGTCACAAAGTGGCCATTGTATTCAGGGCTTCACAGAGGCTGGTGCCAATGCTACCTACACAAGACCTGCATAACAGGAGGGAAAAAATGATGGCATCAAAATAAAAGAGGCTAAGTGAAAGGAAGGAAGTCAATAAAGAGGGTATTTGGAGGACAAGAAAGGGGGAGTGGTGGGAGTGGATTATGATCATGGTATATTGTCAATAGGTACAGAAATTATCAACAAAATGCTTTTTAGAAAACAAAGGTGGGCTGGAAAGATGGTTTAGCTCTTAAGGTGCCTGCCTAAGAAGCCTAAGGATCCAAGTTTGACTCTCCAGATCTCACGTAAGCCAGACAAACAAGGGTGAGGCAAATACAAGGTTGCACACGCCCACTAGATGGTGCAAGCATCTGGCATTTGATATCAGTGGCCAAGGCCCTGGCATGTCAATTCTTTCTCTTTCTCTCTCTCTCTCTCCCCCCCTCTCTCTCTCTCAAAATATTTTAAAAATTAAAAATAAAATAAAATATTAAAAAAACAAAATTAGGGTGGAGAGATGGCTTAGCGGTTAAGTGCTTGCCTGTGAAGCCTAAGGACCCCGGTTCGAGGCTTGATTCCCCAGGACCCACGTCAGCCAGATGCACAAGGGGGCGCACGCATCTGGAGTTCGTTTGCAGTGGATGGAGGCCCTGGCGTACCCATTCTCTCTCTCTCTCACTCTCCCTCTTTCTCTCTCTGTCTGTCACTCTCAAATAAATAAATAAAGTAAAATATTTAAAAAAAAACAAAATTATTCTCACATACATGTATATGTTAAAAGTACAAGACATGTTGGGTGTGGTGGCGCACATCTTTAATCCCAGCACTTGGAAGGCAGAGGAAGGAGAGCTGCCATGAGTTTGAGGCCAGCCTGAGACTATAGAGTGAATTCCAGGTGAGACCCTATGTCAAAAACAGCAACAGGAGCTGGAGAGGTGGCTGAGCTGTTAAGGCACTTGCCTGTGAAGCCTAATGACCCATGTTTGAATCTCCAGATCTCACATCAGCCAGATGCACAAAGGTGAGGCAAGCATAAGGTGGCACATGCCCACTAGGTGGCGCAAGCGTCTGGCGGTCTATTGCAGTGGCTGAGGCCTTGGTGCACCAATTCTCTATCCCCCCCCCAAGATTAAAAAAAACAAAGTACAGTGGGTGTCTATCAAAAGGATTCAGTGAATATGGTGGTGCATGAATCTGGAGTTTTTCTGCAGTGGCTAGAGGCCCTGCAATGCCCATTTTCCCTCAGAAATAAATAAAAATTTTAAAAAGTACTCAGCTGTCAGTAGAACTTTTTCTTCACTGCGAGTGAAGGAACCATAGCATATTATTTCTGGCAGAGATCCTTTTCTTCAATTTTTAGAAGAGAAACAAAAAGTGAAAGGAATGTGAAGCTTTTCTAACCAAATGACCAGAGAGATGTATGCCTTTAAACTCCAAATTATAGGGCATTTATTTGCCCAGTGCTTTCTGTAAACCTATCAGTTAAAAAGCCTGTGTACTTTTACCATGCGTCACCTCAGCCTCTGGTTAGCAAATTGCAGACCAAGCTAAACCACTCAAGCCACACTGCCTCTTATCTGTGATGGAGGACTGGATCATCTCAGGTTAGTAACTTGGATCTATTCTTCTTCCCTCTGTAGAAACCAGCTACACACAGAAGGAACTCAGGGCCAAAGGATACGCTGCAGTTTTCTTATGAGAAAATGCCAAAGACATTTGCATTAGTAGGATATATGAGGGTTTTTCATACTCACACTCTTGAAATTATCTTGTTCACTCTCTGAAATTACCTTGTTCATCAGCTTGGTGAAGGGTTATTTCTGTCTCTAAAATGGAATTTCTGTGAGATCACAGCCCACATCTGTCTCAAGCACCATCATATCTCCAGAGCATTGGTTACAGTTCAGCAAATATTTGTTGAATAGATAAATGCATTCATTTATCCGTTCCTCAAATAGTACAGGTGACAAAAATAAGTCCCTACCTTTGAGAAGTTCCCAGGTTTTTAGGAGAGATGCAAGCAAGCATTCAACCACTTCTGTTCAAGTACTATAAGCCTGTGGGAGGAAGGAAATACCATTTAAGCTAGATTTGCTATATAGCACATTTATATAGCAAAACATATGAAATCATATGATTATAGACATATTCACTATACTGCCTGTTCCCCCACTGATTAGTTATTCATTAACAAATAGTCATGGAATGTGTGGGCACTGTTCCCATTGCCATCTTTGGAAACCATGTTAGAATATTGAAGCTGGCAGGCCCAAGTTAGAGGCAAGCTTAGTATGACAATGAGGTAAGGTAAATTCCAGGCTGCCCAGTAGCTGAGCAGGTTATCTATAGTCAGTCTGGGCATTGGCTGGGTCTAGACAGCTGGTATTAGACCATTGGAAGTCAGGGGACAAGGATCAATAAGTACTGTACATTCTCAGTTTTGCAGCAAATGGAAAGGTCATGGTGTCTGAAACTATGTGTGAATGCCCATAAATTCTGGAAAGTTGCCTAGGAGTAATTTATCTTTCTCCCCTTAGTTATTTCCAAACTTAAGGCTTTTACTTTTCAGGGCAAGGCCCAGAGCCCTGAAATAATAATGTCTTCAGATACCATCATTCCATCCCTGGCTTAAGGAGCACTGGGACCAAGGACATGGAACTGGAAGCTTTTTAGACAGTATCCCATCTGATATCTGGAAAGGTAATTTGTATTTATTCTTATTATTTGAACACATTTTGTGGTCTCAGTGTTTGTGTCTTCCAAGTCAAAATCTGACTTCCCAAATGGTAGTTAAAAAGTGGGGCCTTTGACCAGGCATAGTGGTATATGCTTTTAATACCAGCACTTGGGAGGTAGAGGTAGGAGGATCATCATGAGTTCAAGGCCAGCCTGGGCTAGAGTAAGACCCTAACTCTAAAAAATAAAAAAGTGGGGCCTTTGAGAGATAATTAGGTCACAAGAGCCAAAGTTTCATTAATGGAACCAGTTCCCATGTAAAAGAGGCCCAAGAGAGTTTTCCTGCCTCTTCTATCACTTGAGAACTCATAAAAAGTGCTGTTGGTGAGAAATGCACCATCACCAGTCACCAAATCTGCTGGTACCTTGACCTTGGACTTCCCAGCCTCTAGAACTATAAGCAAAAAATTTCTCCTGTTTGTGATGAATCACCCAGTCTAAGATATTTTGCTATAGTAGCCTGAGCAGACAAAAAAAGCATAACTTTATTTATACTCCATATGATGGCTCAATGCATAGTGGAAATAGTTGCCTTGTTGTTAAGTAGCTAATAACAACAAATGTAATGTTTATTGAGCATTATGTGGTAGGGCTCCTTCTGGACGTATTCCCATGACTAACACATTTAGTATTCACAAACACCTTATTACGTGGCTGTTGTTGCTACCTTACCTTATGGGTGAGGAAACAGGCTAAGAGAGGCTCAGTAATGTGCCCTCAACTCACATGACTCATAAATGGTAGGATGAGAGAGACCCCAGAAAGCATGGGTCTAGAGACAAAAGAACTAACCACTGCCCATCGTAACTGTTTATTGAATATCAGTTTGTACCATATACTTACTTGTATCTTTATAGTCTGTTTCTTATAGCAACTCTGATAGTAGGTATTGTTTTCCTCAATTTATCGACAAGAACATTAGTAGATGCTCAGTAAGCCCTGGTACCATGGTGCGCAGCCAGTGTCTGTCATAGCTCTGACATGCCTCTGCTCCCTCTGCTGCTCAGAGCTTCCTCTGGGACCTTGCTTTCCACCAATCATCTGACTTGTTTCCCTTCATCAAAACTAGCAACAAGAATTTCTAATTTTTTGTTTTTATTGTCATTTATTTATTTGAGAGCAACAGACAGAGAAAGAGGCAGAGAGAGAGAGAGAGAGAGAATGGGCACGCCAGGGCCTCCAGCCACTGCAAATGAACTCCAGATGAGTGCGCCCCCTTGTGCATCTGGTTAACATGGGTCCTGGGGAACTGAGCCTCGAACCAGGGTCCTTAGGCTTCACAGGCAAGTGCTTAACCGCTAAGCCATCTCTCCAGCCCAAGAACTTCTAATGAAGCATTCATTAGGAGGGCCTGTGCTCCTTTCCTAGAATTATAAACGTTCACATTCACCTGCCACTGCACATCCATGCCTTCATGTGTTCACTGCAATAACTCTGAGATGTGTAAGTGGGTGTTGTTGTCCCTCACTTCAGAAATGAGTGAACCTCAAGTAAACAGAGTGAATAATATTCCCAAAGGGCATGCACCTGGTCCTGCTCTACTTTCGCTTACTCATCTCTGTTTCTGCTTTGTGTAAACATCCTGAAGAAAATTTGATAGGTGGGAGATTCAGACCAAGAAATTGCATAGAACAGAGGTAACCCCATAGTAGAAATGATTTTCAAAGGAAAGAAGGTCTTCCAGGGAGGCTCAACATCTGAATAGCAGGAGCTCCAGAAAGAAAATGGACAGGAAGGAGTTTCCAACATTTTCTTAACTTTTTAGAACTGAAAGATAATTATTCAGATTGAGTTGGTTATGTGATGTCCAGCTCAATACATGCAAAAAAGAGACCCACATGCAAGGAGATCATAGGAAATGTCAAAGCACTAGGAATAAACAGAAGAGCATCAAAGCATTAATAAAAGGAGAAATAGATGAAATTAAAATTCTGGGAAGCAGAATGATATGGTACCTCTCAGTAACAGGAGGAAAAGTTAGAGTGGATCATAGCTTCAGAACCCTCAGAGGAAAACTAATCTTGGAGACAGCCCGGCATGGTAGCACATGTCTTTAATCCCAGCACTCAGGAGGCACAGGTAGGAGGGTCACTGCAATTTCGAGGCCACCCTGAGATTACATAGTGAATTCCATGTCAGCCTGGACTAGAGTGAAACACTACCTTGAAAGACAAAACAAGAAAACAAAACAACAACAACAAAAAAAAAAAATTGGGGGAAAATTATTTGCAGCCTAAAATTCCAAACCCAAACCCAACTAAACCTCAGTCAAATGTACAGCTATACTGTAAACATCACCATATATGACATTGTAACATACATATATACTTTAGAAGTCTCAAAATATTAACTATCAATGTGTTCTCTCTTAGGAAGATGCTAGAGAGTGTGTCTTACCATAACAAGGGAAAAAATAAGAAGACAGGATGATATGGAAGTTACCTTGTCATTACTGGGACAAAACACCTGACCAGAAGCAGCTTATGGGAGGAAAGGGTGTATTTAGACTTACAGTTTCAAGGGAAAGCTTCATCATGGTGGGTGAATCACAGTCGAGTGAGCAGCCATGCTATCACATCTTGTCACAGCTTCAAAGAACATCAGAGAGAACTAGCTCTGAACCCTCAGTGAGCTAGATGAATAAAGCTCAAGCTCTACCCCCCCCATGCCACACCTCCTTCCACAGGGCTCCAACTCCCAAAGGCTCTACGACTTTCCCATATTGCCACCAGCTAGGGACCAAGAATTCAAACCACATGAGGTCATGGGGGACATTTCACATTCAAACAACTATAGATGGAAATAAGATAACAGGAGACCCAATATATGAGAGAAATAAAGGGAAATTGTAAATGATGGTGTGAAAATTGGCTTGCTCACAAAGACAAGTGTATATCAGAACCAGAGAACAACCAGTCCATACCAGAAAAGAAAACATGAGGCTCTAGGAACAAATAGGAAATTGATTTTGACTGCACAAAAGGGCAATTTATACTGAAAAGCTCTGGAATATATTAGAGACAGACTAAATGGCCAAGCAAATGCTAAAATAATTCAGTGAAAACTTAAATGTGAGCCAGGCGTAGGGACACACACCTCTACCCAATATTTGAGGTAGAGACGTAGGATCAGAAATTCCAGCCCTGCTTGAATTCTCTGAGGCCCTGTCTTGAAGAATAAGAAGAGGAGGTGGGGCTGGAGAGATGGCTTAGCGGTTAAGCGCTTGCCTGTGAAGCCTAAGGACCCCGGTTCGAGGCTCGGTTCCCCAGGTCCCACGTTAGCCAGATGCACAAGGGGGCGCACGCGTCTGGAGTTCGTTTGCAGAGGCTGGAAGCCCTGGCACGCCCATTCTCTCTCTTCCTCTATCTGTCTTTCTCTCTGTGTCTGTCACTCTCAAATAAATAAATAAATTTAAAAAAATTAAAAAAAAAAGAAGAGGAGGTGATTTTAATGTAGAAATGATATATAATTACAACACACAATATGACTCAACTTCGAATAATATTAACATGGTGATAACAATATAAGCACTGAATATCGAATGAGCAAAATTACACTGGAAGAATGGGTGATGATAGGAGGAAGTGGTATGAGCATAAAAGTACAACAGGTAAAAATTCTCATTTTCCATAGTGAAATAAGTAGGTAATACTTAAAACAGGGGAATTAAGAATTGGTGGCACAATGTCGCTATTGTTTGAATATAAGGATAAATTAAAGGGAAACCATCTAAAAGAGTTCAAAATTGTTACCTGTATAAAGTAGGGACCAATGTGAAAGGGAAGATATCTCAGGGAATCTAGATTGTAGACACTATCACAGAAAGTTGTCACCAGCCATTCTTTCCTTAATCCTTTGCAATAAAGTTCCAGTTTACTCAGGAAACCAGTGTGCTGATAAAAAAAAAAAAAAAAACAAAAATAAACTTGCTTTTCAGTTACTCTTCTAGCTAAATGTGACAATACGACTTGATCTGGCCAGGAACATGTAAACATAGTGGTTGAATGGGCATATCTCTGTCTTTTCCCATTTCTTCTTTCTGTTTCTGGAGTGGCCAGAGTTTATCATGACTAAGAGCACAAAAGTAGAAGGACAGCAGAAACCCTTATTTCCCTCCCTTCCCCTCCGTCCCTTCCTTCCTTCCTTCCTTCCAATCTTTCTTTTTTCTTTTTCTTTTTTGGTGTGTGCGTGTTGTATTGAAGTGCATGTGCACGGATGCATATGCAGTGTACATGCTGGTACAGGAGCAGAAAAAGACGTTAGTGTCTCCTTGTATCACTCTCCTTCTGCCTCATTTCTCCGAGATATTGTAGTGGTTTGAGTGTAAAATGTCTCCCATGCACTCATGTGTCTGAATACTTAATCTGAAAGTTAGTGGCACTGTTTGGGAAGGTTGTGGGACCTTTAAAAGGTGGAGCCTTTCTGGAGGAGGTGTGTGGGCCTTGATGTGTTACAGACCAGCCCCACTTACTTGCACTCTCTTCCTCTTCCCTGTTGATGTGATTGGTTGTCTACTCTTTCCCAACCATGACAGATGTCACCTCAGAACTTCAAGCAGAAATAAAGCCTTTTTTTAATATAAGCCGTTCTAGTCAGATATTTAGTTCCAGCAACAAAAAAGTAACAGACCCAAGGGCTGGAGAGATGGCCCAGTGGTTAAAGGCACTTGCTTGCAGAGCCTGCTGGCTTAGATTTGATTCTCTACTATCCATAAAAGCCATATGTTCAATGTGATGAATGCATGAATTTAGAGTTGGTTTAAAGTGGCAAGAGGCCCTGGTTCACCAGCCTCTCTTGATCTCTATTTCTTTCTCTCGCTGCACACAAATATAATAGAAAAACTATTAAAAAATGAGCTGGGGGCTGGAGAGATGGCTTAGCGGTTAAGCACTTGCCTGTGAAGCCTAAGGACCCCGGTTTGAGGCTTCGTTCCCCAGGTCCCACGTTAGCCAGATGCACAAGGGGGCGCACGCATCCGGAATTCGTCTGCAGTGGCTGGGGGCCCTGACGTGCCCATTCTCTCTCTCTCTCTCTCTCTGCCTCTTTCTCTGTCTGTAGCTCTCAAGTAAGTAAATAAAAATAAACCAAATTTTTTTTAAAAAAATGAGCTGGGGGCTGGAGAGATGTGTTAATGGTTAAGGTGCTTGCCCATGAAGCCTAAAGACCCATGTTCAACTCTCCAGATCTCACATAAGCCAGATGAACAAAGGTGAGGCAAGGGCAAGGTCACAGATGCTCAAGGAAGTGCATAGTCTGGAGTTCATTTGCAGTGGCTAGAGGCCCTGGTGCACCCATTATCTCTCTCTCTCTCTCAAATAAATAAATAAAATAACATACATCTGTGGGTAAAAGATATAAGTAAAAGTCATTCTGTTTGCAGACAGCATGATTGCCCACATGGAAAATCTGATACCTGCCAAAAATTTAATATAACTAATAAGTAATTTTTACCAAGGTTACAGAATACAAGGCAATATGAAAAATCAATTGTAATTCCATGTGCTGGTAAGAGCAATTATAAATTTAAATAATTCCATCTACAGCAGCATCAAAGATATAACATGCCAAGAGATTAAAAAAAAAAAAACTGCATGAGACACATACACTGAAAACAATGCTGCATTGAAGAAATTAAAGCACTAAATAAAATAACTAAATAAATTTAATAAGACTTAATGTTGTGCAGATGTCTAGTCTCCTTAAATTAGTCTACAGGTTCAATTTAATCTCAGTCAAAATCTTAGCAATTTCTTTTGGCCTAAATTGAAAAGCTGATTCCAAAATCTACATGGAAAGTCAAAGGATAGAACAGCTAAAACAATGCTGAAGAGGCAGCAACAGGAGCTGGGGAGGTGGACCGCGGGTAAAGCACTTGCCTCGCACCTGAGAGGCCCTGAGTTCGGATTCCCAATGGCACATCAGTGTGGGGCCTGCTAGTGCGCTCCTTTATCCCAAACGCTCGCGAAGCAGGGACAAGTGGAACCCCGGGGCAAACTGGCTGGTTAAATTAGCCAAATTGGTGAGCTCTGGGATTCGGCGAGAAATCCTGTCTCAATAAAGGAGGTAAGGCGCAATAGAGGGAGAAACTCAGTGTCAACCACTGGCCTGTGTATGCACACACACACACACACACACACACACACACACACAGACGCACGCACGCACGCACCACAAATACACATGCAAACCAGAAAAAAAACAAACAGGAAACCAATGACAGGCTGGATGTTGGAATAAGTAACTAGTGTCAAGCTTTCTTATAAATAATTAACACAGCGTTTTATTCATGTGAAAGTTAGCCACAGAGCCAGGGTATGGTGGTACATAGCTGTTTCCCCAGCACCTGAGGGGTAAGAGGAATGGGAGTTTGAGGCCAGCCTTACGTACCAGAGCAAAACCAACAGAACAAGGTAGACAAATGAATCAATGGAACAAAATGAAAAACCCAGAAACAGATCCACATAAACAGAAATATCTGACATTTTTGTAAAAAAAAAAATTTTTAAATAGTGATTCGATGAAGATAATCTTTTCTTCAGGTGGTGCTAAAACAATTGAATATCTGCTATTATTTAAGAAACCCAATCCATATCTCACACCACGTGCAAAATTTAACTCAACATTTATCATAGACCAAACTGTAAAAACATAAAGTATCTAGAGGAAGATATATGAGGGAAAAAAAAACAAACCTGTGTGACCAGTTATCAGATCCCTAATCTTCAAACAGGAACACCTTGTACTTTCAGAGTGATATCTGGTTTTTATTACATCATCCTAAATTAGGAGAATGGGACATGGGAAATTCATGTCATTGTATTAACCCCGCCTCTGAGCCAGAAACATCATGTTTGCTTTCAAGTATATATATAAAGCTGGGTGTGGTGGCACATGCCTTTAATCCCAACACTTAGGAGGCAGAGATAGGAAGATCGCTGTGAGTTCAAGGCCACCCTGAAACTACATAGTGAATTCCAGGTCAGCCTGGGCTACAGCAAGATCCTACCTCAAAAACACCAAAAAAAAAAAAAAAAAAAAAAAATTAAAAATGCTATGCATCCCTCCTCTGTCCTGGCCCCTTCATGAATTTTATGATCTTAAAACCCTATTTGTCTTCCAATAACTCCCAAGCATATATTTCCAACCCAGGCTTCTGTTTTTTCTGACTCGTGTTTTCCACTAGCTCTGCAAATATTCAACAAGATGTCTCCCTGACATCTCAAACCCAATCTGCCCAAAATCGCACTTAGCATCCGCTCCCACACATATGCTAAGTGTCTATAGAGGCGTCGCCTCCACTCCAGTCACCAGACAACTGGTGATGGTTAAACACACATGACAGGGTAGGAGAAGCAAGAATCAGGCATGATTTCCGTCTTTGTGGCTGGAATGACTGAGAGCAATTTGTCATCAACTGGAAACAGAAAAAGGAAAGAAAAGTAAGCTCAGAGGAGGAACCCGGCGATCAGAAGGGAAGATACTGACGGTGTCGGGCATCCTGGTGGAGATTTCCAGAAGCCGGTTGGGAAATGCCACTGTACATGACAGGTTGTTGATCTTGAGTACAGAAACTAGAGCTTGAGAGATTTTCTGAAAAGTTTAAACTGTGGTTTGACAGGAATCATACTCCTTCTAAGAGGAGAGAACACTCAAAAGCATTCGGCCGTGGAGGAGAAACCCTCAGAGAAGAGGAAAAAGGGAAATGTGGAGGAGGGGAGTGGCATCGGACCATGCTTTTTTGACCAGTTAAGGGGAAGGTGGCAGCAGCAGATTTCCGTAGTCTATCTATTCCTTACTCGATGGAACATATGACTTCTTTCTTCTTCCTTGTCCAACTACAATTCTTAAATTATTCCCTTCCTCACTCCTTGTTCTTTTTTTTTTTTTTTTTTGAAATTTTTATTTATTTATTTATTATTTGAGAGTGACAGAGAAAAAGAATGAGAGAGGGAGAGAGAATGGGCATGCCAGGGCTTCCAGCCACTGCAGACAAACTCCAGACGCATGCGCCCCATTGTGCGTCTGGCTAACGTGGGTCCTGGGGAACTGAGGGGAACTGGGGTCCTTGGGCTTCACAGGCAAGCACTTAACTGCTGAGCCATCTCTCCAGCCCACCCCTTGTTCTTTTCCTAGCCTGGGAATACTTGCATGGGGAAGGCGGTGTGCAGGACAAAAGCCTGGTTACAGGTTTCCTCATTCCACAGCACGAGGCGGCTGGACAGTAAGGAACGCTGTCACAGAAAATGTCTTAAGGCTCTGGCTGCCCTTTTAGATTTGTGCATTAATATTGTGGTTGACAGCCTGCCTTTGAGAGGTTGAAGGGATGTGTGTTCTGCATGCCTGGAATTTATTCCGTTGGCTCTGTAAGATGTGACACTGCATAATGGCCATGAGGAAATCATTTTGATCCTGTGACTACCTTGGGAAAGTTCCAGAAAGACATATGAATGAGCTTCTGGAACCTATGTAGAAGAGCCTTTCTTTAGGTTTGCTTTCACTTCTGGTCCTGCAGCGCTCATCTTTGCTTCCTTCTGTTTTTGCTTTTAGGAGTCAAAAAGCTTACGTGTATTCAGTTGAAGGAATGGAAAATATTCATGTGTGAGCAACTCGCCATTACGACACATATCAGTTACTCATTTTGGAGGCCGTGAACAGAGGTGGGGATCTGGCTATTAACCCAACCAGTATGAGAGAAAAAGAGCTATGTTTGTTCTAGATACATGGTGTGAAAATAGAAGCTTTCTCCATGCAGGGTACCAGCATCCTTGCCTACGCATTTACAGAAAGGTGGTATTTCACAAAACGTCTTCTAAGGAATGATTACTTGCTTTAATATTACTATCAGCAGGCTGATCTGCACTGGTAATCTTGAAAGTTAAGAATAGTTAGGGAATTATTCATTTCTCATTGGAACCGATTTTTAGTTTACACATTTATTTTAAAATAATTGAGGCAGAAGGATAACTTGAGCCCACAAGTGTGAGATCAACCTAGGCAGCATAGAAAGATCTTATCTAAGTAATAGTAATAATATTTTTTTTAAATGCCAGGTGTGGTGGCGCATGCCTATAATCTCAGTACTCAAGAGGTGGAGGCAAGAGGGACATGAGTTCAAGGCCAGCCCAGCCTGCAGAATAAGACCCTGTCTCAGGAAAAAAAAAAAAAAAAGATAAAGTAGTCAATTTAAGAAATTAAAATAAAATACTTATGATAGCACCACAAATTCATCTAATTTTTTTAAGCTTCTGAATATGAGTTGTGAAGTAATCACTTTATCTAATACCGTCATTGTACCTTGACCCTTGATTTGTTGTTATTGTTGTGTGTGTGTGTGTGTGTGTGTGTGTGAGAGAGAGAGAGAGAGAGAGAGAGAGGTAGAGTGTCACTCTAGCCCAGGCTGACCTGGAACTCACTCTGTATTCCCAAACTGCCTTCAGACTCACAACACAGTGATTCCTCCTACCTCTGCTTCATGAGTGCTGGGATTAAAGGTGTGCACCACCACACTTGGAGGTGGTTTTTTGTTTTTTTTTTTTTTGGAGGTAGGGTCCTGCTAACTTGGAATTCACTATGTAGTCTCAGGATAGCCTCAAACTTATAGCAATCTTCCTACCTTTACCTCCCAAGTGCTGGGATTAGAGGCATGTGCCACCACCATGCCCAGCATATTTTGTATTTTTGAGGAGTATAATATGGTCATAGAAAAACCAAATTTATAAACTAGCAAAGCCCATGGCTAGAGAGATGTTTCAGCAGTTAAGGTGCTTGCTTGCCAAATCTAACAACCCAGGTTTGATTCCCCGGTATCCATGCAAATCCAAATGCAAAATGTGGCACTCATTTGCAAGGGCTGGGAGCCCTGGTGTGCCTATTTCTCGCTCTCTCTCCCCTCCCCACGTCCCTGCAAATAAAAATGCTTTTTAAGAACACACTAAAGTCCAGACTGTAGTCTATGGAAATTTTCTTTGCCCTTGAAGTTGCCTGCCAAAAGATCAACCAGGATACAATCGTTACAGTGTTTCCTGAATCTCCTTTCAGAACTTTCTTGGGAGTACTATTGGCAAAAAGAGAGAGACTATGTAGAGACAGGGGCTCCCTTACATATGAGGTCTCACCTTTGATATTAAAAGATTTCCCCCATGGAAGCACTCAATGTCACCTTGCTTAAAAAAAAAAAAAAAATTGCATTGACTGATGGTCAGCCTTAAAGGGGTGAATTTTGTTTTGTTATATCAGTGATCACTTTACTAACAAGGTCTATCAAATCACTATTGTATGAATTTAGTTGAAATAAAGGAGTAATTGAGCATTCTCCTGCACTCTAGGCAGAGTAACCGCCACTTGGGTAGTTACCAATAATGTCAATTATTAGGAAACATACTGACTGATCAGAGAACTACAGAAGTGGAGCATGCTCAGGGGATCACTGTCCCATTCTCCAAGGCCATGAAGCTAGTGGACGTAAGGTATGGGTCAGTAGGAAGACAAACAGGTGCCAAGGACCTTAGATGACATTTGGGGCATGTGCCACTCTCCTGCATATGTCAGAGCTAGCATGGAAGGGTGTGTGCTCTGCACATCAGTGGCTTTCTTCTATCTAGGTCCCCAGTTTTACCTAGCTGGGTCAGGAATTTTTTTTTCTTAGTTTTGCTACAAATAAACCAGATAAGGGGTCTGATTGATTTTATCAGGGTCTGACAGTCCCTCCTCTTGGGTCTCAAGAAGCCATGGCTGGGGAGGAATGGGTTAAAAATCAGGCTTTCAACCCGTGCATTTGCACAATGGCACCTGTGTTTTGAAGCGACCCATATTTGGCTGAATGCTCTGCTGTTACCACTTACAGATTCTTAATCTTTGAACACAGAATCCTGATTTTAATATTGCACTGGACCCCACAAATTATACAACCAGCCCTGGCATTGAGTAGTGGCTCTGCTCAGCATCCCTTACACAGGATTGGGGCAAATAGGGACAAGGAAATTGTCCCCAGGAGCAGCAGGTGGATGGTGGTTGGTACAACCTGCACAGGTCTGAGAACTGAAAAGACACACAGACACGAGAGATACAATCTTTGTTCCTTTTTAAAAAATCATTTATTTTTATGTATTTATTTGAGAGTGTCAGAGAAAGAAAGAGGCAGAGAGAGAGAGGGCCTCCAGCCACTGCAAACAAACTCCAGATACATGTGACACCTTGTGCATCTGGCTTACCTGGATCCTGGGGAATTGAGCCTTGAACCAGGGTCCTTAGACTTCACAGGCAAGCGCTTAACCACAAAGCCATCTCTCCAGCCCCAATTCTTGTTCTCATGCAATTTCACGGTCACTACCAGAATGGATTATCTTTTCAACAGTCTTATTTTCCAATCCCCACAAATCCAAATGGATACATTGACCTTTAGAATGATTAGAGACCTCCAACTGCCACAAGGAAAAGGGTAAACAGGAAAAGGAAACACAGGAAGCACGTGCTTTTAATGACCCGATGATTCATTTGATAAAAGTATATGCTGACCCATGACTATAGGTAAAACGGAGAATCTATACGAGAGTGACACCATTCTAGCTCTCACTATTACAAACATTCAAACGATTCTACCAAGGACCATAAGGAATGAGCCAAAGCAAGGCCTGGAATAGTACCTGCAGTCTCATAAAGACTCCATGAATTACTATACACTGGGAAAGGAACTCGGACAAAAAAAGAATGGAAAAGAGGAGGGATGCAAGCAGATAGTGTTCAATTCCTCAAGGTAAAATGAGGTTGTCTGAGAAGACAGCAAGTATAAACCGTAAAGTTAAGGGCAAGCTGTATTTAGAGCAGTAAATTTTATGAAATGTTAATCGGGTTTACTCTCAGAACTCCCCTTTTCATTATTGTGTTTAATACCAAACACTAAAAAATTAATCAGGAAATTCCATCTGGCCAACAATTTCAATTTATGAAATTCCTTTTGCTGCAGAAGATTAAAAGCAATCCTTCAGAGTGAACTGAACATTCCAAGACAGCCCCAAACAGCATGAACAAAGACTCCAGAGTGTCATTTTCTTTTATATTGTAACATCTTTGAGTCACTCACAATCTATAAATAAACTTGCATTTTATAAAAATCTCTCTACAAAAAGAAGCTCCATGCTAGAATTCAACACACGAGACTATTTTTAAAAGTGTTTTGATTTTTTAAAAAAAATAATTGTGAGCCCCAAATAACACAGGAGTTTTAACTTGGCTCACTACAAGTTTTGTCTTGCTTAACTCTTTAAAATGATTCTTCCCTATCTGTGCTTTCTGAAGAGCAAGTCAACATTAATTGAAAATTTTGCTGATTATGGGTGCTGTGTTCTAGAGTAAGGAAAATGAAATCAGTAGTGTTCTGAAATGCTTATCTGAAAAACATATGTATAGCAGTTATCTTTGCATTGCTGGGACAAAACACCCAACCATAAGCAGATTATGGGAATAAAGTGTTTATTTTGGGCTTACAGTTTCAAAGGGGAAGCTTCATCATGATGGAACAAACACAGGGACTCACTCACATCCTCAGAAATTAGCCTCAGGGCAAGAAAGCAGAAATAGTACACTATATTAATCAACCCCAAGATCTATCTACCAGCAATACCTCCTCTAGCAAGGCTCCACCACCCAAAGGCTCTACTAATTTGGGGACTAAGTAGGAAGCTTAATCACAAACACTTGCTGCTATGGGGGACATTTTATATTAAAACCACCACGATATGTGTATGTTCTTGTTTTTAGATCTCTTGGGCTTCTCTGGATAGAATATAAAAAGTTAGCTGAGGGGCTGGAAAGATGGATTAGTTAAGGTGCTTGCCTGCAAAGACTAAGGACCCAGGTTTGATTCCCTAGTACCCACATAAAGCCAGACACACATGGTGGTACACGCATTTGGAGTTTGGTTACATTGGCTAGAGGCCCTGGTATTCCTTTTTCTCTTTCTTTCTCTGGCATAAATAAAATAATATATATATTTTAAATTATCTGATGACAAAATGAAATCTTTGTAACAAAAGCCCCTTCCTTAAAAGACAAAAGCAAAGGAAATTTGGAAGCAATGCTTATTTTGCCAGCAAGGCATGTTCAACTAGAAATATATAAAATAGTAGCATAGGAATAGTGAAAATTGTCCAGCTGAACTTGGTAGTTGTACCAAATAGTGACAGAGAAGAGTTCTTTATGTATACCAGACTAAATGAGACTATATGCTTGGGAACCACTGTGATCTTTAAAAAAGGTACAAGTGATATTATTTAGAAGTTGTAATGTCTGGGCATGTGGTGGTTTGAGTGTAAGATGTCCCCCATGGCCTCATGTGTTTGTGATAAAGACTTGTACTCAGTCCCTAGCAAGTGCAGCCTTGCTGCAGGAGATGTGTCCCTGAGAGGGAGCCTTGGGATTTTAGAATCCAGCTCCCCTTTTGAGCACTAACTCAGCTCACTCTGACTGCTTCCTTCCTGCTGCTGTGGAGATGTGATGCCCACTGGCTTGTCTGCTCATGCCATGCTTTCCCTCAAAAACCTTAAGCCAAAACAAACCCTTTCCTTCCATATACTGCTTGTAGTTAGGTGTTTTGGCCCAGCCACGAGAAGGTAACTGCTGCCAGACATTTTAGCCTTCGGCAAGTAAATGGTAACTGCTCTTTTAAAGAAAGAATATGTGGCTGAAAACTGCAGGAAGAGAGGGAGTAATTCAAGGAAGAGATTTATTTCTGTCTCTGCCTTAATTGACAAGGATTAAAAGTACAGATACTATCAGTTTTTTTGTTCTAGAAAACAAAACAAAATCTCTGAGTAGTTTTCTCCAAACAACTCCTATGCATTGGAGCAGACATCAGCTAGAGTAACTAGAGACAGCAGATCTCAGAAACTCAACTCTTTAACAAAAACTAATTGATTTTCTATAATTTGGCCTGTCTTACCACATTATATTTCAGACACAGTGAAAATTACCACTTCCAAGCTTGCTATTTCTTGACAATTGAAAATGAGTAACAGTGTTTTTCCGAAGAAGAGTAAATACAGTGTTTGACTCAATGATGCCATAGAAATCCACCCAAAATATATATTGTGTTTTGTTTTATTCAAGTTCATGGACAACTTCTATTAACTTCTATAACACACAGTTCATTTGATCCATTGTACAAGAGACACAAATGCAGAGGAATGTTATCACTTCGAAATAAGTGACTCCTATCTGTCTGTAGAGAGAATACGAGGGCATAAGGCTAAGTATAGCAGAAGTTTCTTGAAAGAAGTAAAAAAGAAACTGGGCTGGAGAGATGGCTTAGCGGTTAAGTGCTTGCCTATGAAGCCTAAGGACCCTGGTTCGAGGCTCAGTTCCCCAGGTCCCACGTTAGCCAGATGCACAAGGGGGCGCACGCGTCTGGAGTTCGTTTGCAGAGGCTGGAAGCCCTGGCGCGCCCATTCTCTCTCTCTCCCTCTATCTGTCTTTCTCTCTGTGTCTGTCGCTCTCAAATAAATAAATAAAAAATTAAAAAAAAAAAAACAATGTCATCTAACAGCAAAATGCTTGTGGTCTTCCTTGAAGAAGAGATGAACTACTATAAGAACTACAAGTGTCATAGGGGTGCTATTACTGACCAGTGACCTCCTCTCTTATAGATCCCAAGAGAAAGGCCTCAATACCCAAAATGACACTTAGCCCAGAAAACTAGGCAAGACAAATATTTTCTTTCCTAAACTCAAGACTCTTCATTTTGATATCTGCTAAGGGCATTCAACTCTTACAAACTGTGAAATCTCAAACTGATCCTCATATATTGTGATAACATTTGAGGAAGTTGCGTTGAGTCCCACTGTTGTGGTAAGTAAGATAGTAAGGCTTGGCAACACAGCTCACTTGGTTGAGAGCTGGCCTGGCATGCATAATGCCTGCAGTTCAATCCCCAGCACTGCCTACAACCAGGTGTGGTGGTGCATACCTGTAATCCTAACACTCAGGAAGTGGAAGCAGGAGGGTGAGAAGTTTGAGTTTAGTAGAGAGTTTAAAGCCAGCCTGGACTACATGAGACTGTCTGTAAAAAAATAATGAATTTAGGGCTGGAGAGATGGCTTAGTGGTTAAGCGCTTGCCTGTGAAGCTAAGGACCCCGGTTCGAGGCTCGGTTCCCCAGGTCCCACGTTAGCCAGATGCACAAGGGGGTGCACGCGTCTGGAGTTCGTTTGCAGTGGCTGGAAGCCCTGGTGCGCCCATTCTCTCTCTCTCCCTCTATCTGTCTTTCTCCTTGTGTCTGTCACTCTCAAATAAATAAATAAAAATGAACAAAAATTTTTTTTTAAAAATAATGAATTTATTCTAAATCACTACAAAATGTTTCCCAAAGATACCATATCAATATACTGTGACATACATATTAAACTTAATAACATTACAGAATAACACAAGTAGAACATTAGACTAACTAGACCCCTGTTGTTTGCTAGAGTGACATTCTACATATTCTCACTTTTGTTTCCCTTTTGAAAAACACAGTACCCAGGCCCACTACTAATACCATTTCCTTTCGTTTTTATTTATGTGGGGAGAAGAGTGAAAAATACATTTCAGTAGCAAAGCCAATCAAAGTGATCAACATCAATTTGAAGTCACTGTTGGGCTACCACCATCAAATCTTGTTGTTGAATTAGAATCTAGAGTCAGACTCCAGGGAGACATGAATAATGTCTGTGCTGGTCTTTCCTAATTAATATTCATGAATCATTGAGATTTTTTTTTTATGTCTTTCCCTCTCTCTCTCTTTGCATTTATCTTGGTGGTTGTATCATTTCATTGCTGCTTGATTTTAATTCAATCTGGCACCTCTTCATGGAGCACGTCGCTGCCTCTCAATGGCTATACATTAAACCGTGGTGAGCCCCAAAGGCTCTGCCACCAAAAAGATTTCAGTCTTTATTGCTTTGTGCAGCTCATTCATTCTTGGTTCAAGGGCAGACTAGATAGAGATACCAGTTCAGATACACGCAGGGAATGACACCCGTTACCTGGCAGCTTGTGTAAGATAAGCTTTTCAGTGCTCTGTACCACCCTAGTGGAGTGTGATATATTTTTCTCTCAGTGATCAAGGAAGAGTCCACTCACTGGGAGAAAGGTTTCATCAAAGTCTGTGTGTCCTGGTAGAGTGGTTCTTTAATAATATGCATCAATTCCTTGTCATTTCAGGCTTAAAGTCAAGAGAATCACCTGAATTACTAAAAAAAAGTCTTCCTTTTGAAAACCATCCAGTAATTATTTATTCATAATTATGAATGAGAATAATGCTTAGAAGTGTGTGTGTGTGTGTGTGTGTGTGTGTGTGTGCGCGCGCGCGCACATGCATGCATGGGAGGGGGCGGCTATGCACACATGCACAAACTCTTTAGCTGTGATGACCAAATATTCAATTCCAAAACACAAAAGAGAGAACTCTTTTTTGTTTTTCAAGGTAGGATCTCACTCTACTCCAGGCTGACCCGGAATGCACTCTGTAGTCTCAGGGTGGCCTCGAACTCACGGTGATCCTACTACCTCTGCCTCTCGAGTGCTGGGATTAAATGTGTGTGCTACCACACCTGGCTAAAGAGAGAACTCTTTAAATATTTTATTTATATATTCATGATGAGAGAGAGAGAGAGAATGGGCATGCCAGGGCCTCTAGCTACTGCAAATGAACTCCAGACACATGCACCATCTTGCGCATCTGGTTTTACCTGTATACTGAGGAATGGAACCAGGGTCCTTAGTCTTTGTAGGCAAGTGCCTTAACTGCTGAGCCATTTCTCCAGACCAAGTGAAAGCTCTTTAATGCATACTAGGGACTGGATCACAGACAAAACACAGCTTACAGGAACAAGGAGTTTAATTTGTTCTACCACCTAGTACTTGTAAACCAGGAGTCTCCTCCTTCAAGTAAGTATTGAACCAAGGGGATGCCTGCTGGAGGAACTTTTGCTTGTGCGTAATTCTTGTTTGTTCCCAGGGATTAGTCAGATTTCTAGAACAGCAAGCCATCCCTTGGGGCCAGATGGAAAAAGGAAACCCTCAGAGAGTACAATTCCTAGGACCAGGCCTAATAGCAGCAGTGTGCTGGCCCTTATTTTCCCCAGTGGGCACTTCATCTCCACCAATGCCCTGGACAGGGTGTCCTATTTCCTTGCATTGGAAATGAAGAAAGAGTTATAGATTTCTTTGCCTCAAAGCAATCTTCAAGAGAAAGCAATTGTTCCCTCTGTATCAGTATTTTATCAGAAGCAAGACTTTAATGGAAAAATAAAAGAAAATGAGTCCTGTTCTCCCAACTGCTCAGCCGGCACGTATTCCCAGGCTTTTTTCTCCCCCTAATAACACTTAGCTGGATTTTAAAAGGTGGGCTTTTTAAAGGAGGAAATTTGTGTTTTAAGAATGCTTTTACAAAAACATGACCTACTCGCATTCCAATGTTCTTTTTATATCAAAGCCATCCTGTCATTGTTTTTTTTTTTTTTTTTTGTCATATATCTATTACCTTAAGTGATTTTCTGTTGTTTTATTTTTGTGGAGAATTTACACTGACCTCAATACTGTCCCTCCCTACCCACATGATTGAAATTTCAACAGCAGGCTGCTTTCCATAACTGAAGAACAAATAGAAACTAACAGCTAACGTAGAGATCAAACTCACAATTGCGTTCAGAAACCGAGAGAGCAATTCATATCCAGTTCTGTTAGACTACAAGGGGGATTTTATTTATTTACCCATTAAACATTTATAAAGAACTGCCTGTGTTCCCACAAGACAAAAGCAGTAGTTAACTGAAGTTGCATTCATACAGTTTTAAGATCCCAAGAAACAGATTTTGAGATACATTTCCCTGACAGCAGAAATTATCTTTTAATTTTCCTTAAAATTATAATGGTCCCATTAAGGTTGTTTACTTCATCCTAAGAAGCAGAAGCTTGGAACCACTTACATTGTTCCCTTATATTCTAACCCATGGAGCTTAAGGAGTTATAAAAACCCTAGAACACAAATGATGTTTTCATATCATTTCCCACATTGCAAACCAGTAAAAGGATGAGAAAGAGAGTGACTACAATTAGATTTAGATTTAAATTTAGATTTGGTGGGAAATGAGATGGGTTCAGAAGTCAGAGTGTTTGTAAAGAGATGTCAGAGGCTGCTGAGTCAAACACAAAGGTGGCCTGCCTCACTCCAACCCTGACCACTCACAACTCTTCGAAGAACACCAAATAAAACCGAGCCTGCTGTTTAACATACTTTCCAAAGCGTCTCATTTTTAAGTAATAATGCAAAATTTTCCTTCGGTTTGAACATCCTTTTAAACAGCTCATTCTAAATCTGTTTGTGTCATGTCAATTATGTGCATAAAATAAGAGCTCGGAAACCCTCGAGAAAATGTTGTTTTGCTAGAAACTGTCCTGATATCTCCTGAGATCCTTGAAAATGAAAATCTCTGTGTCTTCCAGATGTCAGCCACCTTGGTGTGTAACCAAAATAGTTTGCTCAGCTAGAGAGCTGTCAGTAAGAGTTCTGACAGATATCACATTTGGCATTCTGGAGGAAGGCAAGACCTGGTCCCATGGAAAGAAGTTTGGTAGAAGAACCTCTCTACCTGAAGAAAAAGTAGTTTTTGGAAAAATGATGCCCAAATTGTATTTCAGAAATGATAATGTTGGCAGAGAGGGGATCCAGAAAGACACAAGGCCTTACTTCCACCACTAGGTCTAGTAGCTTTTGCAAGGCCATGATTAGACATGAAAATATGTCAAGCCAGGAGCTTTTCATTTGTGTAGGAATCAAAAATTACTTACATACATAGGATTTTCTCTCCCTCTAGTGGTGGGGTGGAGGCCTTTGATGTGATAGCCTGTCATTGCATAACACTATTTCATAAACAAAGAGGGGTTTCCATGGTAGTTCATTTTGCTCGTTAAAATAGGATTTCTTTTTTTTTTTTTTTTTTATTTGCAAGGAGAGAGAGAGAAGAGGACAGACACAGAGAGAATGGGCATGCCAGGGCCTCTAGCCACTGCAAACGAACTCCAGATGCATGTGCCCCTTGTGCATCAGGCTTGACATGGGTCTTGGGGAATCGAACCTGGGTCCTTTGGCTTCGCAGGCAGACGCCTTAACCGCTAAGCTATTTCTCCAGCCCCAAAGTAGGATTTCTTTAGCAGTGTTCCTATTCTCTATAGTGGTTATGGAAACTCTCCCGACATGCCACATGAGGGAATGAACTGTAGTGGAAAGGTAGGTAGCGTTTCTTTCTGCCTAGATACAGAATTTCCTTCCCTTCTGTAGTCCTACCAAAGATTAAACCATTCTTTGTTCACAGGCAACTCTTTACCCCCTACTCCAGCCAGAAAAACCTGAGGCATTAAATGAGAAAGAAAAAGGCAAACTAGGGCTGGAGAGATGGACTACTAGTTAAGGCGCTTGCCTGTGAAGCCTAAGAACCCAGGTTCAACTCCTCAGAACCCACATAAGTCAGACACACCAGGTAACACATGAGTACAAGGTCACACATGCACACAAGGTGGCATATGATCTGGAGTTTGATTGCAGTGGTTAGAGGCCCTGGTATGCCAATTCTCTCTCTCATACAAAAATAAAATAAAATAAAATCACTTTTAAAAAGCAAACTAATGAAAAATAAAGGTGGGAAATATGAGAACTCAGAGGAGAGACACTGATATAAAGCATCTAGGGGCTGAAGAAATGGCTCAGAGGCTAAGGTGCTTACCTGCAAAGCCTAACAATCTGGGTTCAATTTCCCAAGTATCCACATACAACCACATGCACAAAGTTGCACATATGCATCTGGAGTTCATTTGCAGTGCCTGAAGGCCCTGGTGTCCATTCTGTCTGTCTGTCTCTGCTTGCAAATAAATTAATTAATTAAAATATTTTTTAAAAGGATCCAAAGAGTGATATGAGTATGATACAAAGGAAACTAATCTGAGATAATTTCTAGAAAACTTTATATCTTTGTATCCCAGTCATTGTCATTTCTTTTCCTTAGTTTATGAGAAACTATTTCTGATGTAGCATTTCAGATTCAGTGAAAATAGATGACAAAGTGGAAATTGTAGTAAAGGCATATAATACTCATTTGAAGGAGTTCTTCCATATGGAAAGGTTGCATTACATAATACTGTATCTACATGAGTATTAATGAAAAATATCATAAATTCTAGCTATCTAATAGACAGCTTAATTATCACACTGAAAATCTATTAGTATGGAGTATACAGAGTTCACATCTTTTAAAAGGTATTTTATTTATTTGCAAGAGAGTGACAGAGAGAGAGACATATATATAATGGGCATGGCAGGACCTCTAGCCACTGCAAATGAACTCCAGAGGCATGCATCACCCTGTGCATCCGGCTTTATGGGGGCACTGGGGAACTGAACTTGGGTTCTAAGGCTTTGCAGGCAAGTGTCTTAACCGCAAAGCCATCTCTCCAGCACAGAGCTCATATATTTTTTTGTTTGTTTGTTTTGTTTTTCAAGGCAGGGTCTCGCTCTAGCCAGGCTGACCTGGAATTCACTATGTAGTCTCAGGGTGGCCTTGAACTCATGGTGACCCTCCTACCTCTGCTTCCTGAGTGCTAGGATTAAAGGTGTGTGCCACCACACCCAGCTATATCTTTCTTTCTTTCTTTTTTCGTTTTTCTTTTCTTTTTCTTTTTTATTTTTTTCCTGGTCTGTACTTAGGCCTCAATGATGTCTACTTGACTTCTCTTGGATGTCTCCAAGGCAACCAGCTCATGTTTTCACTGCAAATCTGTTCCCTTTCTGGTTTCCTTACCTTAGCTACATTAGATCAAGATCTGCAAGCCAGAAATCTAGGAGTTATTTGCTGCTCCCCCCCCAAGTCTTCTCCCATCATATCCAATTTATTGTTGAGTCCCTCAGTCTCATCTCTTAAATCTATCTAGAGTAGGTAATTTCTCTATAGTCTAATTTATCATCTCTCTCCTAAACAACTACTATTCTATATAATATGCACTCTGTCTTTTATCAGCATTCTCTACACTGCACTGCTTGCTTCAACAACAACAAAAATTGAGGGGCCTATTCTGTACTCTGGAAACTGTGATGAATAACAGACAGGGGTCTGTAGAGACCAAACATAAACACCAGATGGTTGTAAGCACTATGTGAAGAATTAAAATCAGATGATAAAGAAAGAGAATGGCTATTCTAGACTATGTTTTCAATACAAAGAATCACCGGGAGTTTAAACAAGGGGTAAGAGGATTTTTGTTCGGTTTGGTTTTGCCGTGTTGAGGGTGGAACCCAGAACCTTGTGCATGCTAGGCAAGTGCTGTACCACTGAGCAATATCTCCAGTCTGGGGCATGAGGTTTGAAGTAAAATAAATGAATAAATGTCACTGAAGTGATGCATCTTTTATCAAGGCTTCCTAGCGTGTAAGGACATTGTTTCAGATATGAGTTTAGAATTTAAAAAAGCAAGTAAAACTCTAAATCTGTCAGTATCTTAAGCACTTCTGCTTAAGTATAGCACTTATTGCCTACAGGAAAATATTTTTTGCCCACTTATTTTCTCTGTTATCCTCCCTAAGTTGTAAACTCTAGAATAAAAATGGTAAGTCTTTCTTGCACGCTACTACATCACCAGTCCCTAAGAACTGACCAGGAATTTAGCAGGCATGCAATTAAGTATTATTTAGTGAACGCACAAGTTGGTGTGTGAGTAGACAAAATGTAATGACGTGGGTCTGGGAGTTCAGGAGGCATTCATGGTGACGTGAGGATCATTTACTTCACCTTGCAACCTTAACTGAACTATAAATCCCCAGTCACGATTCCCGATCCTCTCCAGCTCCCCGCTAGGAGGAGTCGCACCTCCCGACCCAAATATTCCCCATCAGTTCTCATTACCTCCCCTCCTCTCCAGTGTTAAAGCAGCCTTCGTGTCGCAATGGTTGCTGGGAATAGTAGTGTTCTTTCCTAGGCTTACAGCGTCGTCGCTCATTGGTCGAACTACATTTCCCAGAGCTCCGCGCGGCAGAGGCGGCCGAATCACCTGACGTGGACTCTGGAGCTGTCATGGCGGCGCCCATACTCCGCCGGGGCTTCCCTGGAGGACGTTGGGCTTTAGTGTGGATTCATGGCGGTTGCCGCCACCGAAATGGGGCTCCGACTGGGCCCACGCTCGGATCTACGAGGGGGCGGAGTTCCGTGGCACAGCAGTCCCTCCAGACGGCCCAGAAACCGAGGAAAGGGTATAAAGTTTTGCTACCGCTACCATTGCCGTCTGTCTAAGCCAAGTGCACGTGCAGGACGCGGATGACTCACGCCACTGCAGCCCAGCGGGCGATTTTGGTGGGCGGGAGGCATGAAGCCTAAATGGAAACACGAAATTGTCGTGTCAGCTCCACCTCCACACGTAAACCTCTATCAAAAAAAAATTTTTAAAAATTGGAGAACTGTGGGTGCAAACCATCAAGTAATTTCTTGAGCACCCCGACCAGACAGAAGCCTGGCCTCCGTCGTCTTAGTAGCAGTGGGATCCGTGACACCAGAAACAGGATCGTATTTTGCTGACATTGAGCGCGACTACAGGCTAGCAATAGTCTAAAGGTAGAAAAAGGGAGCCTTTAGGTTCAAGGCCTGGGTAGTGGTGGCTTAATGTCATCAGCCAGAAAACGCCAGCTATCTATACAGACGTTTAATACTGAACATGTGCACCTAGATCCGGGATGTAGTAAACCGGAGAAATCTTCCCCTTGGTTATGTAGAAAGTATTGCTTAGAACAGCTGTTGGTGCTTCAGTGGATACAATTAAAAATAGTAGCTTTTTAAATACAGAAACATACGGCACAGTTCCAATATTTTGTTTTGTTTGTTGAGTTTGGCATTCGTTTTGCTTTTCAGTTAGAAAAGCAGAGGGAAAATGCCCGAAAGCATTCCATTTCTATTCTCTTCATAAATTAGATTATACGCCTGTGAATGGGAAGTATATTTTCTCTCCTGTAATGGGACTGCAAACATACTGGGTATAACACTTTTCAGAAAGGAGAATTCTTAGTTTAACTTCTCTTACTGGCATTTCCAAACTTTATAAAGAAGGCATGAATATTTGCATTAGATGTAGAATTTATTGTGTTGAAATGATTGAAACAAAACCAGGTACTTGTAACAAAAATCCATATAATACAGAAAAATGCTTGGGAGAGGATTCAAATAAGAACATACATAGATTTCATGTGGAATAAATACACTGGAGAGACCTGTGTACTGATAACACAGTAGAAATGGCCAGATGAGAAAACTTATTATATCACTGGACAACTTAAACTTGTTGACAATCAAGAATCTGAAATTAGATCTCAGGAACTGGAGGTGATTTGAAGAAGAAGAAAAAAAAAAAAACTTCATCTGATAGCTTAAAGTTCTTTTTCAAAAGTTTCAAGTGGGTCCTAGAAAGATGGCTTAGCAATTAAGGTGCTTGCCCTGTGAAGCCTAAGGACCTAGGTTTGATTCTCCAGGTCCCATGTAAACTGGATACACAAGGTGGCATGTGCATCTGTAGTTCATTTGCAGTGGCTAGAGGCCCTGGTACACCCATTCTCTCTCTTTTTCTATCTCAAATAACAAATTAAAAAAGAAAGTTTCAAGTATACCATGTAGTGGTGATCGATTGTGTTTGTGGGACTCTGGTCATTGTGGCTGCAAATTTTTTATAAAATGACTTGAAATATGGCTGAAAATTTACTTTAAAAATTTTTTAAATTTATAAGCAGACGGGGGGGGGGCATAAAATGGGCACTCCAGGGCCTCCAGCTGTTGTAATCTCCAGATACATGTGCTTCTTGGTGCATCTGGCTTTACACATACTGGGGAATCAAAATTGGGTCATTAGGTTTTGCAGGCAAGTACCTTAACAGCTGACCCATCTGTCCAGTCCAGATTTTACTTTTTTAAAACTGTTGGCAGTAGAATCCTACCATTTGCGTTTATGTAATTAATGTAATTACTGAACAAAAGACCAACCTTCTTCATTTACTGAGTGATTGATTGATAAAGTATAGATAACTTAGAAATTGGTGCTACTGAGGTTGGCCAAGTATTGTCTAAATTGTTTTAAAGTGCCAACTTGGTCAATTCTTTATAGTATTCCAGTTTGTACCATTAGCTTCCTAATGTCATGTTGTAAAATTTTGTTTTCATACTTGCATTGTAGGGACTTATTATGAATTACTTTTTATTTACTCACCAACAAAATATGACACATTTTAAATGTAAAAAAAAGCACAGTGGGGGGGGGGCTGGCTTAGTGATTAAGGCACTTGCCTGCAAAGCCAAAGGACCAAGGTTCAATTCCCCAGGACCCACATAAGACAGATGCACAAGGTTGCATATGCATCTGGAGTTTGTTTGCAGTGGCTGGAGGCCCTGGCATGCCCATTCTCTCTTTCTGCCTCTCTCAAATAATAAATAAAAATTATATATGTATATATATTTAAAAATGCACAATTAGGAAATTAGTTGATAGCTGTCACCTCTTCTTAAGTATTTTGTTTTTCTCTTTAGTGAACACAAATGGGAAACTGTAGTAGGACTGGAAGTTCATGCCCAGATTTCCTCCAATTCTAAACTCTTCTCTGGATCCAAAGTCTGCTTTGCAGCCCCTCCAAATTCTTTGGTGTCTTTTTTTGATGCATCCCTGCCTGGAACTTTGCCAGTAAGTTTTGGTTTTTTTTCTTAGTAGAATCTGTTTTCATTAGAAAAATGTTATATATTATATTGAATATGGATGATGATTTTCATGTATCACTATCTTAACACAACTCAGGAAATACTTTTAGGGAATTTTGTATAAAGTGAAATGGTCTAAATGCTTTATCAGGACTCATCTCCAATTTTGTTTCTAAAGCTTACATATATGTTACTTATTTCAAAAGCATGGTAAAATGTCTAAAAAATAGTAGGCACTGTTGTAAACTGGTTCATTCATATGAGCAAAGATCCCTGCTTGTAAGGACTGGTTAGGCAGAAGGTCTTAGAGTGATGACTCCTGTGAAGGCAGTGTGCAGAGGATGGTTTTAGAACCCAGAGGAGAAATATGTAAAAGGAAAGACTTACGCGAGCAATGGTAAAGGTATATTTGTATGAGGAAAGATCGCTTTAAGAGGTGATGTCTAAGCTGTTTGAGAAGCGGAGGTGAAGTTTCACAGATTCATGGGGGAGGGAGAGGAGGAGTCTAGTCAAAGGAAAATACATGTATTGTGGTATTACAGGGTAAGATCAATAATGATTTTGGCTGTTGAAAACTAAGGATCAGTTAATAACGGAGAAAGAGCCAACCACAATATGCAGTGAGCTCGTTACTCACCTGCACTTGATGCCATAACATTTTCATTATGGCTGTGTTTTCAATTACAAGTTGGGAGGCACAGAACAAATGTCTGAGCTAACACACAGCTCACTATCTATATAGCATCTTACATGTCAATGGGGAATAGATGGTTTCCTGCCATCTTTGATGAGCATATGTGTACAAGGTGATAATGGGTAGCAAGGACAGGGATTGCCATGGCTATACTCCAGGCTGTCAGACACTCAAATAAAAGTGAAGGCTAATTGGAAGCTTGTTGGCGGTGCCTCTTATGTGCCTGCCTTATCCAAGGCTTTGATTTGTGCTTTTATTTTTTTTTAAGATTTAAGACATGGTGCTTTTTTTTTTTAAACATTGTTTTATTTTATTTGTGTGTGTGTGTATGTGTGTGTGTGTGTGTGTGTGAGAGAGAGAGAGAGAGAGAGAGAGAGAGAGAGAGATAGAGATAGAGAGAGAGAGAGAGAGAGAGAATGGGCGTGCCAGGGCTGTCAACCACTGCAAACAAACTCCAGAAGCATGTGCTACCTTGTGCATCTGGCTTACGTGGGTTGTGGGGAATCGAGCCAGGGTCCTTTGGCTTTGCAGGCAAGTGCCTTAACCACTAAGCCATCTCTCCAGCCCAATTTAGAGTATCTTTCTGTAGAGAGATTTCTGTGTTTGTTTGAACAAAGATAATTTTTCAGTTACACATGTAAGAATAGTTTTCCGGGTGGAGGCTTAGTAGAAATAATATCTATTCAAATGAGTGAAATTCAAGACGATTTATGTAACACTTCTGCTTTTTTCCTTCTGATTTGAAGGCATTTTTTTCCTAATGTGCTAGTTTATTTTTTTTAATTATTATTTATTTATTTATTGAGAGAGAGAATGGGCGTGTCAGGGCCTTCAGCCACTGCAAACAAACCAGATGTATGTGTCACCTTGTGTATCTGGATTATGTGGGTCCTGGGGAATTGAACCCAGGTCCTTTGGCTTTGCAGGCAAACACTTTTAACCACTAAGCCATCTTCTCCAGCCCATGGTAGTTTATTTTGAAGACATTAGCCATTCTCTCTGAGTTCCTTCTAGGTTTTTCCAGGCGGGAATGTGATATCTAGCAGGGCACGTAGAGTTCATGTTTAAAAATAGATCCATTTGTAGACACATCTTCTGTAAATAGACAACAGACTCTTTACTTGTGCATAAATATAGTTAAATATTAAGAGACAGTCCAGAGTAAGTAACAAGCCAGCATGTTTTGAAAGACTATTTTCATGTGCCAAGAAGGTTCTTGCCCAGTGATAAGTAAAACACTGAGGGTGTTGAGAACATTTGAGCATTGAAGGTTCACAGGAAAAGGCTAGAAATACAGTTTTGCATAAGCAAGGATTTGTTTTTCTTCATCAGAGCCAACGCTCATGGTTTCAATAGCTGAAATGGTTATTCTTTTAGCACAGCTGCTCTTTTTTTAAATTTATTTTTTATATTTTCATGCGTGGTGGTACACATCAAAAAATTTTTATTTACTTATTTGGACATAGAGAGCAAGGGAGAATGGGCACACTAGGGCATCCTACCCCTACAAATGAACTCCAGATACATGTACCACTTGTGCATCTGGCTTTACCTGGGTACTGGGGAATTGAGTATGAGCCATTAGAGTTTGCAAGTAAGCACCTATAACTGCTGAGCCATCTCCCCAGCCTGTGATGCCTCTCTCTCTCTCTCTCTCTCTCTCTATTTATTTTATAAACATTTGTCTTTATAGGACTCATTTTTGTGGATGAACAGATTATATGGAAATTCCTAGAATGAAACCTTGTTAGGGCTGGGTAGATGGCTCCATTGATAAAGTGCTTGCCATGCACAGATGAAGACCTGAGTTTGGCTCTCCAGCACCCATGTGGTGTAGCCCTTACCTGGAATCCCAGCATTCATCAGGAAGCTGGCTCACATCATCACATATCAACAGGGAGGTAGCCAAGAGAGTAAGCTGAGCTCTAAACACGCAGTGGGCTAGACTAATAAACCTCAAGGTCCACCCCCAGTGACACACCTCCTCCCCCAGCAAGGGCCCACAGTCCAAATGGACACCAGGCCTGGTGCGCTGTGCACCTTTAATCCCAGCGCTCTGGAGGCAGAGGTAGGAGGATCGCTGCAAGTCTGAGGCCAGAGTGAGACCACGTAGCGGATTCCAGGTTAGCCGGGGTTACAGAGGGACCCCGCCTTGACAAACCAAGAAGAGTGGGACCCTACCTCAAAAGAACCAAACACAAATAAGCAGATTGACACCAGGTAGGAACAGAGTATTTACAGCACATGAGCCTATGGGGAACATGTCATTCAAACCATCAAACTGGAGGAGGGAGCTCCTTAAATGGACAGGTGTGTGATATGTACACACATATATACATATAAAAACAAAAATCATTGTGAAAAGAATGATTGACTCAAGTGATATTCTGGGAAAAATTGGCTAGCTACTAGAGAAAAAAATATACTGCTTATATAAACAAAAAGATAATTCAAATATATATGATATGTACATACATATAAAGCTAAATGTAAAATTAAGCCATAAAAACTATAAGAGAATATTCACTTGTTCTTGGAATGGTAAGAAATTTTGTTAGCATTAAAACAAGAGGAAAATCTCATAAGGCAAAAGGGTAGCTAGTTGCCTACTTTACTCACCTAACAAGTATTTATTGCCCCACTAATTCTTTTAGGAAGCTGTCCTAGGACAATAATACAAAATGCTGGTGAAGACTTATCTGTAGAGATGTCTGCAGCAGGACGATTTGTTATAGTGTCAGCGTGGAAGCAAGCAGAATTTCTCAGTGGTGGGGGAATGGTTGGATAAACGGAGATAAATCTGTATAGTGGGGCATTATGAAGCCACTAATAATATTTATGAAGGAGTTTTAGTGACATACCAAAATGCTAGAGATAAAAATTTCATTGAGATAAATAGAATTTGCATCTAGATAGATTGCTTCATCTTCTTTGCCTCAGTTTCTTACTTACTGAGGGGAATGTATTTGACTTATTGGATTTTTATGAGAATTAAATGAATCAGTGTCTTTAAAATACTTAGTCATTGCAAGTAATAAGTGTTCCATGAATCTTTCCTATTTTATTACACACAGTGACTGGTGGCTTTCATCTTTCCAAAGATTTCACTGAGTTATTAAGCACATTTATGTTGGCAATGGAAATTCCATAACAACTGTTAGTCACTTTATCTACATTTCATTAGTTAAGTGGTCCAGCTCACAAAACTAACCTGATGTACCCACCACTGTAGAAACATAGACAACTAAGTGAGATATCATAATATATTGGTGAAAATTATTTCTGAGTAGAAACAATTCATTTGTAAAAGAAGGCTGTTAATTTTTTTTAATATGTCATTTTATATTGCAGTTTTGTATAAAAAATAGCAACCAATTGTTTTCCAGATGCACTAAGAAGATGGAAAAAGCTGCCAAAATAGTTTAGGTTATGGCGTAAAGCCTTTTTCATTAGACCATATTTGGTCTGCATTTGCCCTACAGTCCCGTTGAAGAGCTGCCTCTGATTATGGGAGCCCGAGTGCTGCTACAAGAGCAGCTTTAAAATGTTTTAGGTTCCATCAGTAAATACCGAGTACATTCAAAGTGCGTGATATTTCTAGGTTTGGTAAAATATGAGATTGTTAAAGAAGTCATCGTATGTAAGTCTTTCCGTGCCCACCTTATTCTCCCTCTTTGTTGTCTCATTCCTTCATCAGCTGACATTTACCAGACATCTACCAAGCGTTACCTCTAGGAAGACAGCTTGGGGATCTAAGTAGGGAGTAGTTGGTGAGTCTTGCTGTCATGGAGCATAGGTAGCTAAGCACTCTGGTAACAAGTGAGCAGTGGAAACAGATCCTGGAGGATCACACAGGAGGGACAGCGCACACTGCTAATAAGTGAGCAGTGGAAACAGAATCCTTGAGGATCACACAGGAGGGATGGTCAAAGACACAAGGAGTTGATACAGCCAGGTAACAAGTGACTGCTACATAGGATGGCCAGATGAAAACCAGGACTTATTAGCCCAGGAAGCAAAGCATGTTCCACGTGTCATCAGCAGTACAAAGGTCCTGGAAGTGTGTCAGACAAGGCCTGCCCTCTGAACTCTAGGCTACCTAGTCCTTGTTTCTCTCCCTGTTTTAGAACTTCCAGTGACTTCTTAAATCCATCTGTCCTCTTCCTCCCCCTCCCAGACAAGCATCTGTAATAATGTCTGGAGATTGTATGTACTAGAGGGAAGAATTTCAGCAGTGACATTTGTGGAATGGGTCTCTTAATAAAAATGCTGCCTAACTGCCTGGTTGCCTCAGAGCAAAGGCCCCCTGTCAGTAAGCCCTGGAAATTTACATACAACTTTTAATATGTATTTTACTGACTTTAAAATACAGATTGACAGTCACAAATCACTAGTCAAAGAAATTCTCCAAAATGATGGACAGAGTTCATTAAAAAAAAAAAAAAAAAGCACCAGGCTTGGTGGTACATTCCTTTAATTCCAGCACTTGTGAGGCAGAGGTAGGAGATTCCTGTGAGTTCTAGGCTGCCTTGAGACTGCGTAGTAAATTCCAGGTCAGCCTGGGCTAGAGTGAGACCCTAGGTCAAGAAAAGAAAGTAAAACAAAACATAACAAAACAAAAAGGCTCATAGTCTAGGAAGCAGTGGATAATGGCAAAATGTGGTTTGTGGGGTGTGCAAAAGCGTACCTAACCACTTAAAAGCTTTCATAGGGCTGGAGCAATGGGTTAGCAGTTAAGTCACTTGCCTGTGGAAGCCTCAGAATCCAGGTTTGAGTCCCAGTACCCACATAAATCAGATGCACATGGTGGCATATGTGTCTGGAGTTTATTTGCAGTGGTTAGAGGCCCTGGTACACCCACTCTCTCTTGGTCTCTCTCTGTGTCTGTAATAAATAAATACAAACAAAAAAATTAAAGCTTTCATAAATATCCTGAGAGAAACATGAGGAGGTGGCTACATCTTTGAAACAAGAACAGAATACTACTTTAAAAAGTAAACAGTGGGCCGGGCATGGTGGCATGCGCCTTTAATCCCAGCACTCGGGAGGCAGAGTTCGGAGGATCGCCATGAGTTCGAGGCCACCCTGAGACTACAGAGTGAATTACAGGTCAGCCTGGGCTGGAGTGAGACCCTACCTCAGAAAACCAAAATAGCAATAAATAAAAAGCAAACAATGAGGGCTGTAGAGATGCCTTAGCCATTAAGGTGCTTACTTGCATAGCCTAAGGACACAGGTTTGATTCTGCAGGTCCCACATAAGCCAGATGCACAAGGTGGTGCATGTATCTGGAGTTTGTTTTCAGTGGCTGGAGGCCCTGGTGTGCCCATTTTCTCTCTCTCTCTCTCTTTGTCTCTCTCTCCCTCCCTCCCCCATCTCTAATAGAATAAACAAACAGTGAAATAACTATGAGCTCGTCTATTAAAATTAAGTCTTTCCCCATTTCCCATTAAGAAACCCTAAAGAATTAGAAGATAAAGTCCAGAAAATCTTCCTGAAGGTAAAGCTAATGGACAGTGAATTAACAACAGAAGAAGAAAATAAGAAAGTTGGAGAATTCATCTGGGAAGTTCAAATCTGATTAACAGGAGTTCTATGGAGAAAGAATACAAAACAGATATCAGGAAACTACCCAACTATGCTCATTTATTTCCCAGAATTGAATGACATGCATCTGCAAATGGAAACAGCCTGCCAACCAGCCAGCACAGGAATAAAAATAGTCTCACATGCAGGCACATCATGAAATTGATGAACATTAGGGGTAAAGAGAAAATTCTAGAACAGCTTACAGAGAAGAAAGTAAAACTCAGGTCATAAGCAAAGGATTTTGATCAGAGAAACATTAGATGTCTGAATGATAGCCCTTAAAGGAAATAGTATTACAAAATCTTAATGGAGGGTTGGAGAGATGGCTTAGCAGTTAAGGCACTTGCCTGCGAAACCTGACGATTCGGGTTTGATTCCCCAGTATGCACATAAAGCCCGATGTAAAAAGTGGTGCATGTGTCAGTTCATTTGCAGTGGCTAGAGTCCCTGCCGTATCCATTCTTTCTCTCTCCCCTGCCCTTGCAAATAAATAAATAGAGCATTTTTACACATGATCTTTGCCAAAAGGCTGAGAAGTGATCATAAAACATTTTTAAAAATTTTCAGTGGAAAATAAATTATTCTGTCCTGGAATTCTGCCCCTCCCTTCCCCACACTATCAGCCAAATGAGGTAGTAGGATAATGTTATTTTTAGACAAGCACCTTCTCAAAATTTGCCTTGTCCTACCCAGGAATCCCTGGAGTATTCCCGGTTACTGGCTCTGCACCAGGTCTTGCCGGCTGGTGGGGAGAAGGGGAAGGACAGCCCTGCAGGAAGACCTCTGGGAGAAGGCAGGGCGTCCTGCATGTCTCTGATGTTTGCGTGGAGAAGAGACTTTCTGTGCAGTCTGCAGCCTCTGAGAAGAGTGAGCCTAAGTACGCGCAAAGGGACGCACATGAAAGGCCTGGCAACTGCAGGAAAGAGGAAGTGGTCTGCAAAGGAGGCACCCTCCCTCTCAGCAGACAGCCGCTTCACTGTGGAAAGCACCCAGCTCCTGACTTCACCCATGCAGCTGAGAGATCAGGGAGCTCAAGCACTGAATTCTTTCTTACCAGTTATCACCACAATTGGAAGTCACATTGCTAAAGCAAGAAAAAGCAACAAATGCATGCATGTTTTGGTAACAGTTGTGACCACTTTTTAGAGGAGGCCATTTTTCTCCTCAGTTTGGACCCCAAGTTTGCAGACTAGTTTATTTTTTTGGAGGAGGGATCGGAAGTGGTTGTTACTGCTTTATTATTTATTTTTAATTAGGTAATAAGTAAAAGAGTTAGAACTTTTAATAGATTGATTTATAAAAAACCAGGCTTCTTTTTTATACAGAAGATAACATTAACATTAATGTTACCTATACTGATTTCTTAGCCTTCTGTTCATGAACATCATCTGTCCCTCCCTCCCCCTTCTTTCTCTCTCTCTCTCTCCTTTTCTTTTGTTCTCAAAGGCCAAACAAGGAAAACTGTCTTCTTCCCTCCATCCTTCCCTCTGGTTTTAGGAAGAATGCTCATCCACAGTCTGGATTTGTCCACACTCAAATTCCCACATGTGATGCCGGGCTCTGTTTCCATGGGGTGATGAGTTACCATTCTAGCCATTCAACTTCATAGACTTAGATGCTACCCAACTTGTCATGGGGCGGGGCGGAGGGGGGGTGGCGAGCACTTAGGGGCGGGTATATTCAACGTTTGGCTAAAGTGTCAAAGCATAGGTAAGTGCTTATGATAGACTGGTATAAAAATACTGCACAATATTTCAAATTGTTATTCTCACTTTGTAACATATCAGTTATCTCTTAGAAATGAAATGGGCCAAGTCTTGTGGCTCCACGATCTAAAACCAAGTACACAGTGACAGTTTATCAAGTCTGCCTCTTTTTTTTTTTTTTTTTTTGCCAGATTAAGGAAGGATTATCACAAGGAAAATGGCCAAGCAGCCTTAGCCTTTGCCAGCAGGTGATGGATTTTCCAAAGGTTCCCTAGCACAACATACTATTTTAAACAGGAAGACAGCAGCAGCTCAGCTTCCGAAGGCCATTGCTGCCAGGATTAGGCCCAGATATCGGAGGGGATGGCTTGGGGCATTGTTGCTTTTCATTATCAATTTAAAGCTATTGCCTGTGATAGTTTGTTGACCAATTAAAAGTTAAGGGTAAATGAAGAATGACAAAGAAAGAGGGAAACAGCAATAGAATAATCTTCCCGCAAAAGCTGGAAATGTCTGCAGAGGACAGATGAAAGGCCACTGCCCCCCGTAGCCCGAGGGGAAGATGTATGCCTCTGCCCACAGGTGCAGATGTCCTTTCAGGGTTCTGCGCGGAAAGCTGAGGAACCTCCCATTGGTTTGGTCCTCGTCTAGCCAACGTGTTTCTTACACTTGGCTCTCCTTCTGGTGCTGTTGTCTCGGGTCCTGGTTCTGTATGTGATGAACCCTTAGCTCTTGGGTGCCTCCAGCTGTTTCTGCTTCTCCCTCGCTCTGCATGCAGCGTGGGACTCTGTCTTGAAAGTTACTTCGCGTGAACACTGAGCTCGGGTGTCCCATGCCGCTGAGGACTCTTCATCTCTGTTTAGGTCATTTGTCCTTGCTTTCTGAACGCTCCAGCCTGGGTATTTTCAGGAATAGATTTGTTACACTTTATTCACATTGTGATTTTTCACTGGACCGTACCCTGTGCTGCAGAGGTACGGTGTCTCTGTGGGATGAATTCGTGGTGACCAAGGGCCAGGACCCCTTGGGTTTTATTGGATGAATGGTTCCTATGTTGATTTCTCAGTCCCAACTGCCCTCAGCTTAGGTAGTACCAATGTCCTGCCCATTACCTGAACCAGGTCCAAGGCCAGAGGCTCTGATTTCTCTAAGCTGTTTTTCACCCATTACCTGAGTGGGGTGTCCTTCTCCATGCTCACAGTGGCCAATTTTGTGACTGGACCTGGAGGTTTTGTTCACAGCATTCTGCAAAGAGCCACCCTAGCACCTTCCTGGGCTCACAGCCTGGACTTCTGATCCACAGGTTCTTTTAATCACCCACAGCTGTGTCTTTTCAATTGCATTAGCAAATTAGGCTCAGTTAACTCTTACGGTGCTTACTATGTGGCAGGTTAACTTATTTTAACCTCCCAAGGACTCTGTGAGGCAGGTACTGTGGTTATCACAATTAGACAGGAAGTGGAGAAGCCAGGATTCAAACCAAATACTGTGGCTTCAGAGTTCACATAGCCTTTAAACACTGCTGGGGCTCCAGGGAATTCCCTTTCTTGCTTTGAGCTTAGCTGAATGTGCTGTGTATGTGTGCAATGACATGTGTGTACCTACACACTTACAAACAGGCATACATGCATATGTGTATGTGTACCACCTTCCCCAACTTCACCCCTCTTCACTTCATGCCCGCACCGTGTCGACTTCCCCTCAGCTGCCATCCTGACCTCTGGGTAAACACCCCTCCCAGTTCTGAATTAGTGACCCTTCTTCTGAATGGGTTTTGGAAGCATGGACATTTTATCTTCTTATTTTACCTTAGTTTTAGAATTTTATGGAATTCCATCATAAATCTTCAGACTGAAAAGGTCAGTCAGCCCATTTCTCGGTCGTTGACAGGATTACAGCTAAACTAAGGATGGAATCCTTTGTTTTTATTAGCAGGGATACAGCCTCATTCATTATTTTGACCTAGTAAAAATTTCCTACTGTGGTGCAGAATTGCCCTTAAGTTATTAGCTAATTATTTGCCTACAAGAACAATAGACAGGATCTTAGATTTTTTTTATTGCCTAGAGTCAGTTATTTCCTAATTATTGATGCCATATAGTTTCTCTTATTGAAATACTTTGGATATGACATGGGAAAGAAATTAGAAACCATATATATTTGCTAAAATGTCATAGGATTTATAAGTCTGTTCATTCCATAATTGGCCAAGTAATGTTTCCAGGAATGATGAGATTTCAGCAAGGTATCAAGTTTATTTGATGAAATTTATGTCTGTGCAAACCTGCAGGCTCACACATGTGCACACACATGCAATACACTCATTCTTTGTGATTGAGAATGCTGGACCCTGCTGTCAATCCCTAAGTAGGAGAGGCCCTTGCCTAGGGATGCTCAGTAAAAGCCCAATAGATAACTTTCTCTCTCTCTCTCAACTATTTATTTATTTGAGAGAGAGGGGCATGGGGAAGGAGAGGAAGAGAGAGAGAGAGATTGAGAGACTGGGTATTGCCTGGGCCTTCAGCCACTGCAAACAAACTCCAGACATATGTGCCGTTTTGTACATCTGGCTTTATGTGAATCCAGGGCAACCAAATCCAGGCCAGCAGGCTTTGTAAGCAAGTGGCTTTAAGTGCTGAACCATTTCCCTAGCCCCTTAATAGATAACTTGTGATAATCAAGTGTGCCACAATTAGATTAATTGGAAGCCAGGAGTCTGTTCTTGTCTTGCTTGTCTGGAAACTCTTACCTGTATATAACCCAGAACCCTCTAGCACCCACAAATGCCTTTTCCTTCCAGAAATTTAAAGGCAATAAAGGTGGTGTTTTTTTGTTTCCTCATACATGTATGCAGGAACATCCACGTCTTTTCTCAGGATCAGCCCATCTTAAAAAAGCACTTTGGCCTTTCCACACCAGAGGTGTTTAGAGTTGGCCCTGGAAGGTATGGAATGTGAACGAGAATGCTGTTTACTGCATCTTACAAACCTTCTATTCACAAGAGTATATACTGTTATCAGCAAGAAGAAACATGACCAGGGGATGACTATGAGGTGCTGTCCGCTGCCTCGGAGCTAAGTAGCAATGCCCGCCACGCCGTATGCTGGGTTTGCTATCTTGAACCCAGGATCTCCTCACTGTGCTGGGAGGGGTCTTGTCTCCCTAAAGATGAACAGGTGAACACTTCAGAAAGTACTTTGGGCTTAATTTATTCATGAAATTTCTTATGATGTTTATTTCAACTTTTGTAAATTGGCAATATGCCTGCCTCTTGAACGTAGCAGATATTAGTAATAACTTTTCTTCTGAAGGGCCTAATTGTTTAGAATTCCTTGGCCAGATCTAGACAGCACTTGGTGACATGCTTTCCTGGTCCTTAATTTTAAACATAATTATAAAGTTGTTTTTAACTGAAAATTTAGAGATGAAGTAGCAAGCTGAGAAAAGATCAGGGCAGAATGTTTAAAGGCACACATTTATAATCAGATTTGAGTCCAACTCGACGTTGCTCACAGTTAGATGATGTTTAGTTATTTGACTGAGAAGACAAATGTGACCATTTTCTATTAAATTTTTTTCCATTTCAATGATTTGCTTTAATCTGTAGAAATTATAATTGCATTGTGTTCATGACAGTCACTTTCTTGAGTCAGTTTTCTATTCCTGTGTAGAATGTCGTGTTCTGGGAATGGGGTGTTTTGTAGAAGTGGTATGTCTGAGCTCAAAACCACAAGTTGAGGGGTCTGTTTCAGCTCTCAAGCTGTTCTGGGGGAGATAGGGTCCAGACTTTCTGATCACATTAACTGGCCAGGGTCCCCTGAGCCATATGATTCCCGGCCGTGATGACTTGTGTCCTCAGTGGGCGGCAGCATGACCTCACCTCCCTTCTTAGGAGCATTTGACTCCTTCGCTGCCCTTGATCTTCCCTCGTCACTCAGTGGGTTCGTGAAAGCCTTCCTCTTCCCACTTCACTGCCCTTGATCTTCCCTCGTCACTCAGTGGGTTCGTGAAAGCCTTCCTCTTCCCAGACATCCTCACTTCCCCACCTCTCCTCCAGTCTATGTGCAACCTTCGCCACTCGAGCTGCAACTGTCTTCATCATGTTGTGTCTGCTTCCAATCACTGTGTTTGTTTCATGTAGTTGATTGATCATCCTTCTACGTATGCTCTTTAGAGGGATTTCTGTGCTCAGGGTTCTAAAGCAGCAGCTCATGGATCTTTTGGGGGTCACTGGATGGTACCTGGCCATAGACTATGCATATTTCTTAAACCTTTTTTTTTTTTCAATTTTATTTATTTATTTATTTATTTGACAGAGAAAGAGGGGGAGAGAGAGAGAGGGTGGGTGCACCAGGGCCTCCCACTGTTGTGCCAAGACCCTTGACCAGGAGCCAAGACCCCCAGTCACTCAGGAGTCACCTAGAGGACTGCCACAGAAGCCAAGACACTCGAATGTAAAAGCAACAGGTTTCTTTTAATGTCAAGCTTAAGCAGGGACTCAATCCACACAGACCGATGCAGTGGGAGTGGGAGAGAGCCCGACCTTCTACAAGTAGGGGTTTATAAAGGAAAAGAGTGGGAAGGGGAAAAAAGGGTTACATTACATTGCATCTTTTAAAATGATTGGTTCCAAGAAGGCGCATGCGGGAACATTTCTAGTTGCTCATCTCTGGTCAGCAGACTGCTTGTAGATCCTATCTTTTGCAAGGGGCTGGAGGCCCCCACAGCTAAGTATTTCTGGAATGTCCTGTTGAGCAAAAGTCAGCACATTAATCAGTTAGTTCCTTATCTGAGCCAAGCCCAGGGCTCCTCCTTGCTTCACAATGATTTGTCCTACAATGGCAGTGTCATTGTTTAATTTTTTTTGGTCTCTCACCACCACTGCAAATGAACTCCAGATGCGTGCTTCCCCTTGTGCATCTGGCTAATGTGGGTCCTGGTGAATCGAACCTGGGTCCTTTGGCTTTGCAGGCAACTACCAAAACCACTAAGCCATCCATCCAGCCCAAGTATGCATATTTCTTTAGATACTTACATGTATATAAATGAAAAGAAGGTAGGAAAGAATTTTCCTATCATCTAAAACCCTTTTGATATTTTTCATCTCTTTATGGATCTCTTTCTAAAATGTGTCATGTGTTTTCCACACTTTTAAATAGGATATATTGAACATAAGGTAACCTTTTCTTCATTGCTTAAGGTTATCAGCAACATCAGTTACTGCTGATGTTGTAATATAATGATGCCTTGAAGGGCCATTGAGGTGTGTAAAGCTATCTGATCCTACAGTAAATGCTAGTGATAGCCTATTCTTCGTAGATTTCATTGTACATTGTTTCTCCCTGATTTTATAGCAACTCCTTCCCACCCTCCTTTTTTAAAACCTAGCTGGTGTATTTGACTCTCAAAGTCCTTTCTTGCTTCTGAATTACTACACCTGACCTTCTTTAGCCCAGAAAGCTAAATCATTTCATTTGTTAAGTAAATAAGAGTGAGGTTCTGCCTAGAGCTCTGGCCTATGAAGTAAAGCACACAGACAGCATGGAAGTCAAGTAGTTTCTCGAAGCTGTAAACCACGTGAGACTGGGGCAGGAAGAGCTCCTTTTCCTTTAGTCCTTTTCACTTACAGATGACTGTGGTCACGTGATTACTTACGCATTCAGATTAGAACCAATGTTTCTCACTCTCACTTTATAATCAGCTGCCAGTTTTGTCTTTTATAGCTAGAGTTGCAAGAAGTCTATATGTAGGTGTATGTAGGTGGCTATTTTTTGCAGAAAGGTAAATATATGAGGATTTACCTTAAAGCATGAATATTATTAACAGATATGTCTGTAATGCTTACAGATGTATGCTCATCTGCTTACATGCATGTGGAGGCATTGACTACACAGCTGTGACACATTGTGTGTGCCAGTTTTGGTGAAGTGTGTCTTCTAGTTAGGAGAGCTAACCCTGGAGAGGGAAGGAGAGGCATGCTTAGAAGAAATAGATAAAAGAGTCTAACACACTAGCCATAAATTTAGTGCCCCATGCCTGAGAGTCCTCCAGACCCACAGTGTGAACATCTCTGACTTCAGGCAGCTGCATCCACTGAAACATTCCTGTAGGGTTTTCCTTGTGCTTCATTCTGGGTCATGTTCTTTACATTCTCTTAAATTTATTTATTTATTTATTTGAGAGCGACAGACACAGAGAGAAAGACAGATAGAGGGAGATAGAGAGAATGGGCGCGCCAGGGCTTCCAGCCTCTGCAAACGAACTCCAGACGCGTGCGCCCCCTTGTGCATCTGGCTAACGTGGGACCTGGGGAACTGAGCCTCGAACCGGGGTCCTTAGGCTTCACAGGCAAGCGCTTAACCGCTAAGCCATCTCTCCAGCCCCTTTACATTCTCTTTAAGTACACCAGTTCTCACTTTATTGTGTCTCCTCTGTAACATATTCATGAGTTTCTTGTTTTATCTGGGCTGGGGAAATGGCTTAGCAGTTAAGGCATTTACCTATGAAGCCTAAGGACCCCGGTTCAATTCCCCAGGACTGACGTAAGCCAGATGTACAAGGGGGCACATGCATCTGGAGTTTGTTTGCAGTGGCTGGAGGCCCTGGCATGCCCATTCTCTCTTTCTTTCTGCCTCTTCCTCTGTCTCTCTCAAATAAATAATACACACACACACACACACACACACACAATTTATTTGAGAAAGAGTATCTCATTTATGGAAATTTGGCTTTTCTCTTTCAAATGCCTTATTTTTTTGAAAATAGCATGTTTCCTTTTCATATAGTATAGGAGTTACCTTCTCATTGCTTAGACAAAACACCTGACCAGAAGCAGCTTACCAAAGGAAAGGGTATATTTGGGCTTAAAAGTTTTGAAGGAAAGTTTCATTGTGGTGGGGAAGCATGGCAGAGCAAACTGCAGGGCGCCGCATCTTGTCAGCTGGGAGGCAGCAGCAAGAATGAGCTGAGCTCTGAACATCAAGTGGGGCTAGAGTCATAAATGCCAAAGGCTGCCCGCAGTGACACACCTCCTCCACCAAACTCCACCTCCCAAAGGCCCCACAACTTTCCTAAATTGCCACCAGCTGAGGACCCAGCCTTAAAAACACATGAGCCTATGGGGGATATTTCACTTAGACCAGCACAATATAGTCTCTCTTTTATTTCTTTAAGAAATGTACTAAGACTGAAATGGCAGCCATGGCTATGAATGCACATGACTCAGAGACTTAGAAGCGGGTGGGAAAAGCACCTTCCCCACTCCTGGGCTCCCCTTAGTGCAGGCCTTCTGCATTGTATGTGTGTATTATATGAGGGCTCTTCAATACCAGGTGAGGCTGAGATCTGTGCACCTTCTAGTTCATCTTCTCTGTGTTTTTGCCACGGATGTGGACAAAGAGATTAAGTTTTTCCAAATCCTTCCTGGATGTGCAAAGATGAACATACCTGTTGCTCTTAAAGATGATCATGTTGGTCCTCTTTACAACATTATAACAAAATACCTTAGTCTAATGAACTTAAAGTGAAGAAAGGTTTATTTTTGTGTCATGGTTTCAGTCCATAATCTCTTGGTCCTATGCTTTGGGCCTGTGGCTGGAGAGCAGCACATCATGGTGGGAACAAGTGGCAGAGGAGGCAGGTTCAAGTCATGGTAGGTTGGAAGTGAAACAGAAAGACCACCCAGGCCCTCTTTGAGGGCCTGTCCCCAGTAACTCAAGACTTCTTCTGAGGCCCCACCTATTAATGAGTCTACATATAGCTTCGAGTAGCACCAAGATAAGGACCAAGTCCAGAGCCAAACAGTAGCAATGATCAGGTTAAAAAAAAAATCTTCATCTGGGGACATTCTAGATCTAAGCTATAGCAATGATTATCATTTAGAAATCTCTGTCTTGGGGCTGGAGGGATGGCTTAGCAGTTAAGGCATTTGCCTGCAAAGCCAAAGGACCCAGGTTCGATTCCCCAGGACCCATGTTAGCCAGGTGCACAAGGGGGTGCATGCATCTGGAGTTCATCTGCAGTGGCTGGAGGCCCTGGTGCGCCCATTCTCTCTCTCTCTTTCTTTCTCTCTCCCTCCCTCTTTCTCTGTCAAATAAATAAATATAAAATATTAAAAATAAAAAAGAAATCTCTGTCTTGGCCTGGAGAAATGGCTTAGTGGTTAAAGGATTTGCTTGCAAAGCCTGATAGCCCAGGTTTGATTCCCCAGTACCCACATAAAGCCTGATGCACAAAGTAGCACATGCATCTGGAGTTTGACTGCAGCAGCAAGAGGCCTTGGTGTTCCCATACTCACATTCTTTCTGCCTCTTTCTCTAATAAATAAACATTTTTTATAAAAGAAGTCTTCATCCTTTTTTTTTTTTTTTTTTTTTTTTGGTTTTTTGAGGTAGGATCTTGCTCTAGCCCAGGCTGACCTGGAATTCACTGTGGAGTCTCAGGGTGGCCTCGAACTCACAGGGATCCTCCTACCTCTGCCTCCCAAGTGCTGGGATTAAAGGCGTGTGCCACCACGCCTGATTTAGAAGTCTTCATCTTAATGAGCTAGGCCCTGCACCCTGTGTGTACATGGTGTCATCTCAGTCCTTTCAAGAGCAGCAACAGAAGCCGGGCATGATGGCGCACGCCTTTAATCCCAGCACTTGGGAGGTAGAGGGAGGAGGATCGCAGTGAGTTCGAGGCCACCCTGAGACTCCATAGTGAATTCCAGGTCAGCCTGGGCTAGAGTGGACTCTCTCGAAAACCAAACAACAAAAAAAGAGAAATGACAGACAGTATGGTTGAACTGAGAGAAGCCTCTGGCAGTCTTGGCTCTACACCCACCCCAGGGAGCCTGAGGGACCACATCCAGCCTTGCCCCCAGGTGACTCCTCACACTGGAAGCTGTGCTCCTTTCTGGTAATGGCCTGTCAGGGCAGCATGCTCATCTCCCAAGTCCATTCCTGAGCAGGAAGCTCTCAGGGTGGTGGTGAAGAAGGGCTTTTCTCCCCTGTCCGTATCTTCCTTATCGCTTCCTTTTCTCTCATATGCCCTCTGATGAGGTAACTAGCACGGCGGCCCTTGTTAGAGGACCGGTCCTTATCTGTCAGAACGAACTTCGTGTGAATCACCTCCCAAACGTCCGGGATACTAGAAAAGTAAGGTGGGGCATACAGAAGGTAAAATGTGAACATTAGCCCAGATGCCAGGGAGCACAAAAGCTTAGGGGTCTTTTGTTGACATAAATATGTAGTACTTAAAAAAAAATGCCTCACAGTGTTCAGTGACACTCTTTGCAGGTAGTGCATACAGGCTTTGTCTGGTGATTTATGCTAGAAGCCTGTAATAAAATGCAGCCTGAAATCATGCAGCTGGGTACCATTCATTTTCTTTCATGGACAGTTCCGGAATTTGAAAAATTGCAGCAAGCCTGGAGAAGTCCTTCTCTCTCAAGAAATGAATACCTGGCCAGGCAGGCACCTTCCTGGGTTTCTTGTGTTGTGGTGTCGTTGTATACTGTGGGGGCTTCTAGGGGGGTCTTTTGAGTACTAGAGAAGAGTTTCCTAGGCGATGTTGTGTGGTTTTAGATGATCAGTAAAACTAACAAGCCCTTCCCCTGTTGCCAACATAGCCGTCACAGAGGTGGGGGTGGACATATCAGCTTCGTTACTGAAAATTGCTTGATTGATATATGCAACTTGATATGTAGCCGAATGTCTTCTATTTTGTGCCTCAGTTGACCTTAGCTCCTCAAAACCACAGGCCTTCTATTTGCAAGGAAGAGCCTGCAATGGCTTGAATTCTGGGACTGAGCAAGCATGAAGCTAGGGTTAGGTAGTATGCACATCACGTCTGCAAGGAGATGAGAAATGCTTTTTTGGGGTGGATTCTGTGGAATTCTTTGTCCACACCACAGTATGTAGCTTTGTAAGACTGAGGGATGTCCATGTCATGGTCTGGCTGAGGTCTTTGGGGTAGACATTATTATATGTCTTCAGTTTCATGTTCAGTGTTGAGGGGACAGAGGAGTTTGACACAGCGGCTTCCTGGGAATTTTTTTCCCTTAGCTCTTTAGAATCTTGGCATAGTTAGAAAACCATTTTGCCTTGGCATACCAAAGATGAGATGACAAATTCGGGTTTGGTGATTCTGGCAGAATTAGATGGTCGGGCTGGGCTCCTTGAAAGAGCATTCTGTCCCTAACAGCAGAGAATTCTTGCTAGTTAGCCAATACCTGCCAGCTTCCTTCCATGCCTGGGCACATCCTTGTACAAGGACTGAGCTGGGGCAGGAACAGTAGATAGAAATGAAGATGCATAGTGTTCCCAGGAGCCTTAAAATATTCTGCCCCACGTTTTGATGCATGAATGTCCTTCCACAGGTACAGAAGCAAAAGCGTCATCAATCAGGGGTCTTTGTCATGCTCCCCGGCTTCCTTCGGAGCGGCAGACAGGCAGGAATCCGTGATTGTCAATCTGGCTTTTAATCTGCAGTGATATTTGCCAACTTGTAAGCCATCCCAGTGAGCAAGGTCAGGGGCTCCCACCCCACTTGATAGGTGAGGCAACCGAGGACTTGATTTACCCAAGGACGCGGAGGTCAGGAGCATAGCTGAAAATAGGAGTGAGTTGCCTCGCTGCCGTTCTCAGCATAAAGCACCAGGCTGTTCCCTTCTGTGGTATTGCTAATTGTTCATTTCCAACCAAACATAACAGGGGTTTTTCCTTTATAGCTTTTTGTAAGCCTTTAAAATGCCTGGAGTCATTCATAACCTTTGTTTACTTATCACAGCCAGCTAGCTGGCTTATTTACCTTATTTCTTATTCTTTTCCATTCTTACATCTAGGCAGAGAAATTCATGTATATGAAAGCACTTCCTAAACTCTCAAGTGGCACATAAATTTTATTTGATATTATTATAATACTCATATTTTTAACTTTGGGTCATTAAAATGCAAACATGTACTTCCATCTTGGAGAGGCCAGATAGGCTGGGTGGCGGGGGAGGTAAACATATCACACTCGCCTGAAATAACATAGATGGCATGTGTTCACAGTAGCACGAGCAATAGTTAATATGGAAGTTTCAGTCCTACATGGCTTCAGAAAAGCACAAATGTACATGTATGTTTACATAGCGAAGCAACAAGTGGAGTATTAATAGAAAATAAGACACCTAACTAGGGGAAGCAAGAAATATTTTCAACTAGAAAAGATAGGATTGGAGTGCTAAAGAGATGGCTTAGCAGTTAAGACGTTTGCCTGCAAAACCAGAGGAACATGTGTCTGGAGTTCATTTGCAGTGGCTGAAATTTTTAATTTTTAAAATTTATTTGAGAGAGAGAGAAAGAAAAAAGCAGAGAGTGAGAGAGAGAGAAAATATGGGTGTGCCAGGACCTTCAGCCACTGCAAATGAACTCCAGATGCATGTGCCACCTGTGCATCTGGCTTGCATGAGTCCTGGGGAATGGAATCTGGATCCTTTGGCTTTGCAGGCAAGAGCCTTAACTGCTAAGCCATCACTCCAGCCCAAATAAAATATTTTTTTAAAAAAGAAAAGATAATTCTTCCTTGCATATTCTGGGGTATGTGTGTGTTGTTCATAGGTAGAATTTTTTTGTTGGTTTGTTTGTTTTGAGGTAGGGTCTCATTCACCCCAGGCTGACCTGAAATTCACTCTGTAGTCTCAAGGTGGCCTTGAACTCATGGGATCCTCCTACCTCTGCTTGGATTAAAGGTGTGCGCCACCACGCCCAGCTCATGTAGAATTTTTTAAAAAAATATTTTATTTGTTTATTTGAGAGAGAGAGGCAGATAGAGAGAGGGAAGGGGGGAGAAAGAACTCCAAATGCATGCGCCACCTTGTGTATCTGGCTTAAGTGGGTACTGGAAAATTGAACCTGGGTCCTTTGCTTCACAGGTAAGCGGCTTAACTGCTAAGCTACCTCTCCCGCCCCATATGTAAGATTTTTATACTTCTGTGTACATACTACAGAATTCTTCGTTCACAATATATGTTTGTTTGTTTTTTCTGTCTTGCAGCATACTTCATTACCTACAAAGGCTCCTTAATATGTCTCATAACCTGGTAGGGCTGAGGAAAGTTGGGTAGATAAAGCTCATGTATAAAATGCTTTATTTTCAGCAGCAGTAGTGGAAGCTTCCAGTGCCCCTTTAGATTACAAATTACATCAGGTTAAACAGACCTTCCTCCTCTGGTTCTGTACCCCCCTTTCTTTGTTTGGTGTGGGGAGCTTGTAACCTTTCACCATCCTCTCAGGCAGAACTATCCTCCCCTTGTTTCCTTCCCTGTATTTTTATTTAGAAATCATCTAAATTTACAGAAAAGTTGAAACAAGAGGGCTGAAGAGATGGCTCGGCCATTAAAGGCACTTGTTTGCAAAGCTTGACGACCTGGGTTTGATTTCCCAGTAACCAGTGCAAAGCCCGATGCACAAAGTGGTGGTGTATGTATCTGGACTTCATTTGCAGTAGGAGGAGGCCCCTTGTGTGCCCATACACACACACGCGCGCAAACACACACACACACACACACACACTCCCTCGTGTGTTTCTCTGACTCTTACTTATTTTTGTTAACATTTTTTTTTTTTATTATTTTTGAGAGAAAGAGAAGCAGAGAGAGGGAGAATGGGCATGCCAGGGCCTCCAGCCAGTGCAAATGAACTCCAGATGCCACCTTGTGCATCTGGCTTATGTGGGTCCTGGAGAATCAAAACCAAGGTCTCTTGGCTTTGGAGGCTAGTGCCTTAAGCACTAAGCCATCCCTCCAGCCCACTCTCTCTCTTACTTTTTATTATATGCTCTTGAAATAATTAGTAGGGTTTGTTGCCCTATACATGTTTGCCATCCACTTCCTTCTCTTCTCTCTGTTTTTCGTTTAAATCTGCATGATTTTGTGGCTTACCAGGAAGCTGCTGGTAGATGGTACTATATTCCTATGGAATTAAAGATGGCGTTTTCTTGCTTCAAAAAAAACTCTGTCCTGATAGATCCTTTTTTTCTTTAAAATATGTATATTTTAAAGTTTTTATTTATTGGTTTGCAAGCAGAGAGAGAGAGAGAGAATGGGCACACCAGGGCATCTAGCCATTGCAAATGAACTCCAGATGCATGTGCCATTTTTTGCCTCTGGCTTTATGTGGGCAGTGGGGAATTGAACTCCAGTCATTAGGCTTTGCAGGCAAACGTCTTAATCACTGAGCTGTCTCTGCATCCCATGACAGACTCTTGCCAGGACTTACTTCTCAGGACATCCTGGGCTGATGAGCACGGCAGGTGTGGTTTTTGATGGAAAGGCATGTGTGTCCAAGCTTGTGCTTCTGGGGTTCACAGGCTTCGTTCCACCAGATTCATTATCCATACCACAAGTAAAGACCTAAATTTTTAACTTACAGCTTAGATGGCTCAAGCCAATTATTTCCTTTCTCAGCAGCAGTCAAGTCTCTCTGCTTAATACTAATCTTGTATGTATAGGAAAAGGTTTATCCCACCCTGGCTCACTTGAGCATGTCACTCATAAAGTTGACATTTCTTATCACTCTCTGTTGATGCTTGAGATCCAGGGACAGGAACTCGTTTGTCATTCTGGTCCATCAAGTCCCTCTAGGTGCAGAGCTCCACTGAGAATCATTAGAACATGTCAGGAAAAAACTTGGCAATTTCAGTATGGGGACAAGTCCAAAATGAAGAAATTTACACATTTTAGCTGTTTCCCTATTAGGTAATTCATTTATTAAAAATTTTTTTTTTGTTTTACTTAGTTGCAAGCAGAAAGAGGGAGAGGGAGAGGGTGGGTATGCAGAGCCTCCTGCCACTGCAGACAAACTGTCAAAGCATTGTGCCGTTCTGTGCATCTGCTTTATGGGGACTGGGAAATTGACCACCAGGCCAGCAGGCTGTGTAAGCAAGTGCCTGTAACTGCCGAGCCATCTCCCCAGTCCCTTAAAGAAAAGTTTTAATTTATGAGCATGTGAAAAGCAAATATTCAGAAATTAAGTCAGGAGAAATCTTTTTCATTAAGAATCCTGGCCCTGTCCCAAAGTTTGTTAAAAAGAACAATGGGTTGTTGTTGATGTTGATTTTGTTGGTTGGTTGGTTGTTTTCCTCCCCCCTAGCTTCCTGTGTTTGCTGTGTGCCTTCACACATCTTTTCTCCATGTACTCACTGAGTTTCCAAAGTAGCTACTACCTTAGAAGACTGGAAGTTACAGCGAGTGGCCGCTGTGGTGGTGGTGGTGCACGGGCAGAATAACTGTTCTGCTCGTTCGAAGTGCATTTCTTTCACCTGAAAACGGGAGCTCTTTCCGGCCACAAGGGAGGATATGGTGTTACACAAGAAAATTGTGTTTCACTAGAAAACAATATGAAGCAGTGTGAGCTTCCTGATGCATCAAGAAATATGGCCTCTGTTCCTCTGGAGATCACACAGTAATTATCTCAAAGGGTGTTGGTTATCATTTAAGGGGGAAATATTATGTTGACATAGTACATAATTTTAGCATTTGTTATGCCTTACCTTGGATTGTAAATCCAGACTAATGGATTTGTTTAGACCTTTTCTCATTAGATTCCCTGGCATTTTTGAAAAGTTTGCAAATGAAGAATTCACCTGAGGCACACATTTTGCATTTAGTAACACTTCTCTTGTAAAACTAGTATTGCTAAATGACTACCAGGACTGAGTTTTTTTTATTGATTTATGGGACAATCCTGCAAAATCAGGATTCTTTTCTTAGCAGATGTGGAAACTGAGACCTGGAGAATTTAGGTAACTTTTATATAAGGTCACATGACTATTAAGTAATAGGAATGAGACTTAATGCTCTGCCTCTTGCAAATATATACATAAAATATTTTTTAATATCTTTTATTTATTTGAGAGAGAGATAGAATGGGTACACCAAGGCCTCTAGTCACTGCAGATGCATGTGTCACCTTGTGCATCTGGCTTATGTGGGTCCTGGGGAATTGAACCTGGGCCCTTTGGCTTTGCGGGAAAGTACCTTAATTGTTAAGTCATCTTACCAACCCATACTGTGGAGATAGGTCAGTGGTAAAGGACAGTTGCTTGATAAGCCTGCAGGCCTGGGGTTTAATTTCCCATTAACCATGTAAAACCAGATAAATGAAATGGCACATGCATCAGGAGTTTATTTACAATAACAAAAGGCCCTGGCATGTTTATTTTTTCTCTCTCTCAAATAAATAAAAAATTAAATTTAAATTTAATAAAAAAGAATGAGGGCTGGAGAGATGGTCTAGTGCTTAAGGCACTTGCCTGCAAAGCCAAAGGATCCAGGTTCCATTTCCCACGTAAGCCAGATGCACAAGGTGGCACATGCATCTGGAGTTTGTTTGCAGCAGCTGGAGGTCCTGGTGTGTCCATTGTCCCTTTCTCTCTCTCTCTCTCTCCCCCTCCCTCCCTTTTTCTTCCTCTCTCAAATAAATAAATAAAAATAAATTTTTTTTTTTTTTTTTTAAAGGAACGAGATTCAGGTGTTTCAGGCTTAGTTTTGCCAGAGTTCTACTGTTGTTAAAGGCTGTTTGGGGACCAGGTTAATGGCCACTGGGTGATACCAGTTTGCAAACTGCTGTGGGTGTTGAGGAAGAAACCAGTTAACTTGTATTTCCAGTCTGTGTTTTACCAGTTGTCAGCCACCCTCTAAATTTCCCCATCTAGCGTGGCTAAGAGGCGAGGCATGAGACTCTAGTGTAACTCAGACTGACCTGGAATTCACCATGTAGTCTCAGGGTGGTCTGGAACTCACAGGGATCCCCCTACCTCTGCCTCCCGAGTGCTGGGATCAAATGTGTGCACCACCACGCCCGGCCGTAAGTCAGTGTTGAGTAAGAACTCTTTTACTCCACTGCGCAGGCAGGCTCACAGCTGACCTAGGCCCAAGGCTTTCTGTCTTTTTCTTGTACTCCCAGAGATTAGCCTCAGGAATTAGTCGTGTAAACCACGGAGCAGCAGGAGGAATTGCCCCAGTGCCCACAGGCAGGCTGGCGCAGGCTGCTGACCCACGGGCCTTGCTGGTGGTCATGTGGCCACTGGCTGGGGGCCACATGAAGTTACTGTAGGAACGTGGACTCCCAGGAGTACAACGTAGGGCTTCTGGCTCTTCAGACCAGGAAGTGTTCTCTTCCTTGATCACGACCGCCCGGGAGGACCGGAAGTGTTCTCTCCCTTGATCACCACCACCCGGGAGGACCGGAAGTGTTCTCTTCCTTGATCATGACCACCCGGGAGGACCGGAAGTGTTCTCTTCCTTGATCACGACCACCCGAGAGGACCGGAAGTAGTCTCTTCCTTGATCATGACCACCCGGGAGGACCGGAAGTGTTCTCTTCCTTGATCATGACCACCCGGGAGGACCGGAAGTGTTCTCTTCCTTGATCATGACCACCCGGGAGGACCGGAAGTGTTCTCTTCCTTGATCACGACCGCCCGGGAGGACCGGAAGTGTTCTCTTCCTTGATCATGACCACCCGGGAGGACCGGAAGTGTTCTCTTCCTTGATCATGACCACCCGGGAGGACCGGAAGTGTTCTCTCCCTTGATCAGGACCGCCCGGGAGGACGGAAGTGTTCTCTCCCTTGATCAGGATCACCCGGGAGGACCGGAAGTGTTCTCTCCCTTGATCACGACCGCCCGGGAGGACCGGAAGTGTTCTCTTCCTTGATCACGACCGCCCGGGAGGACCGGAAGTGTTCTCTCCCTTGATCACCACCGCCCGGGAGGACCGGAAGTGTTCTCTCCCTTGATCACTACCGCCCGGGAGGACCGGAAGTGTTCTCTTCCTTGATCATGACTGCCTGGGAGGACCGGAAGTGTTCTCTCCCTTGATCAGGACCGCCCGGGAGGACCAGAAGTGTTCTCTCCCTTGATCACCACCGCCCGGGAGGACCGGAAGTGTTCTCTTCCTTGATCATGACTGCCTGGGAGGACCGGAAGTGTTCTCTCCCTTGATCAGGACCGCCCGGGAGGACCAGAAGTGTTCTCTCCCTTGATCACCACCGCCCGGGAGGACCGGAAGTGTTCTCTCCCTTGATCGGGATCACCCGAGAGGACCGGAAGTGTTCTCTTCCTTGATCACCACCGCCCGGGAGGACCAGAAGTGTTCTCTCCCTTGATCACCACCGCCCGGGAGGACCGGAAGTGTTCTCTCCCTTGATCGGGATCACCCGAGAGGACCGGAAGTGTTCTCTCCCTTGATCACTACCGCCCGGGAGGACGGAAGTGTTCTCTCCCTTGATCAGGATCACCCGGGAGGACCGGAAGTGTTCTCTCCCTTGATCACTACCGCCCGGGAGGACCGGAAGTGTTCTCTTCCTTGATCACGACCGCCCGGGAGGACCGGAAGTGTTCTCTCCCTTGATCACCACCGCCCGGGAGGACCGGAAGTGTTCTCTCCCTTGATCACTACCGCCCGGGAGGACCGGAAGTGTTCTCTTCCTTGATCATGACTGCCTGGGAGGACCGGAAGTGTTCTCTCCCTTGATCAGGACCGCCCGGGAGGACCAGAAGTGTTCTCTCCCTTGATCACCACCGCCCGGGAGGACCGGAAGTGTTCTCTTCCTTGATCATGACTGCCTGGGAGGACCGGAAGTGTTCTCTCCCTTGATCAGGACCGCCCGGGAGGACCAGAAGTGTTCTCTCCCTTGATCACCACCGCCCGGGAGGACCGGAAGTGTTCTCTCCCTTGATCGGGATCACCCGAGAGGACCGGAAGTGTTCTCTTCCTTGATCACCACCGCCCGGGAGGACCAGAAGTGTTCTCTCCCTTGATCACCACCGCCCGGGAGGACCGGAAGTGTTCTCTCCCTTGATCGGGATCACCCGAGAGGACCGGAAGTGTTCTCTTCCTTGATCACCACCGCCCGGGAGGACCGGAAGTGTTCTCTCCCTTGATCACGACCGCCCGGGAGGACCGGAAGTGTTCTCTCCCTTGATCACGACCGCCCGGGAGGACCGGAAGTGTTCTCTTCCTTGATCACGACCGCCCGGGAGGACCGGAAGTGTTCTCTTCCTTGATCAGGACCGCCCGGGAGGACGGAAGTGTTCTCTTCCTTGATCACTACCGCCCGGGAGGACCGGAAGTGTTCTCTTCCTTGATCGGGATCACCCGGGAGGACCGGAAGTGTTCTCTTCCTTGATCACCACCGCCCGGGAGGACCGGAAGTGTTCTCTTCCTTGATCACTACCGCCCGGGAGGACCGGAAGTGTTCTCTCCCTTGATCATGACCGCCCGGGAGGACCGGAAGTGTTCTCTCCGTTGATCACGACCGCCCGGGAGGACCGGAAGTGTTCTCTCCCTTGATCACGACCGCCCGGGAGGACCGGAAGTGTTCTCTCCCTTGATCACGACCGCCCGGGAGGACCGGAAGTGTTCTCTTCCTTGATCATGACCGCCCGGGAGGACCGGAAGTGTTCTCTCCGTTGATCACGACCGCCCGGGAGGACCGGAAGTGTTCTCTCCCTTGATCACGACCGCCCGGGAGGACCGGAAGTGTTCTCTCCCTTGATCACCACCGCCCGGGAGGACCGGAAGTGTTCTCTCCCTTGATCACGACCACCGGGGAGGACCGGAAGTGTTCTCTCCCTTGATCACGACCACCCGGGAGGACCGGAAGTGTTCTCTTCCTTGATCATGACCGCCTGGGAGGACCGGAAGTGTTCTCTCCCTTGATCACGACCCCGGGAGGACCGGAAGTAGGGCCGCCATGGAGTTAGACAGCTGACCCTGCCGGCCACAGCGCTCCAACCCGGGTTTTTGCCTGTTGGGAATTTGACTTTTCCCCCCTTTGTGAAAGAGGGACTTAAACGAAAGAGAGACTGTATGTAGCCTTCGCCTCCTCTCTTTTGCTGTGTTTACATGTAAAGAACACATATAATTTCTCTGAGTATCCACACATATATTTAACTGTGCATAAAGCCAGTACTTTCATGGTAAAATTCCACTTTAAAAATTATCTTAACCAGCTGACCAGTTTCAGCAAGCACAGTTATTATAGCACAAGAGATTTTGTATTTATTTTGGGGAAGATAAAAATACTCAATGGTGGAAAGGTGTAGAGGTGAGGAAGTGGGGAACCATTTTCTCTAGGTAATGAAAATTTATCATGTGGCAACTTGCTTTGAGTACGAATCAGAGGGAGTTCATGCTTGGACACAAATTTATGGCTAGCAGTAAGATAAAGACCGTTTTACTGCCTTATTTTTACTTAATAAATTTTAATTACTTTCCTTCCATAAATTAAAACATTTACCATGCTATATCCTAATTATCAGATTTGTCACCTATAGCATAAATTTCTTAGAGTAACTACCATTTAGAAAACGACACCTTGCAGTCTTTGTTTTAAGGCTTCAAGAGCTAGATTTTCAGTGGACATAGACTTGCCATGCAGCCTCAACTTTAAAATGACGTACCGATGCCCGCTGGACTGTGGCTGCGGTGACCTCATGGGCTTAGCAGTCAGTGGAAGGCCGAGGAGGAAGTCAGAACAGTGAATGGAGTTGCAGGCTGTTTTATACCGTCGAAGTACACCCAAAATAGTTCTCAGTATAGGTCCTAGATACTAGCTTGTAATTAGTACAATTTCACACAAAAATGCTTAAATCCCAGAGGAAATCTTATTGACTTGAGTAGGTGATTGTATTCAGAGTCTTTTTTGTTTTCCTAAATTAGAATTTAATTGTATTTTCGAGGTATAGTGTCATTCTAGCCCAGTTTGACCTGGAATTCACTATGTAGTCTCATGGTGGCCTCAAACTCATGCTGATCTCCTACCTCTGCCTCCTAGGCACTGGGATTAAAGGCGTGTGTCACCAAACCAGGCCTGTGATGTAATCTTATCTTTCCTGGTACTGGACACCCAGTTCAATTCAGTCCAGGTTATCACAAGTTCCTGGTGAAGGAATAGCATTTCCTCATTCCTAGATCCCAGCGTGTGAAAAAAGGAGCCCATAGAATTTACGGTTTTATGTTACCCAGACAGACTTGAGACCAGCAGCATGTTATTGACTGTATTTATTGATCAAAAGGAAAGTTGGGCTGGAGAGATGGCTTAGCCATTAAGGTGCTTACTGGTACATCTAAAGGACCCAGGTTCGATTCCCCAGGACTCACGTAAAGCCAGATGCACAAAGTGGCACATGTGTCAGGAGTTTGTTTGCAGTGGATGAAGGACCTGGCATACCTATTCTCTGTCTCTCTCTCTCTCTTTCTCTCAAATAACTAATTTAAAACATTTTTTTAAAAAAGAAAGTCACAGAGATTGGCATAGACTGTGTGCTGGCCATGTCAGTGTGGCTGTGTGCTCTCAGAGCCACACCACTGGGTTTCCGTGCTCCTCCTGATGTAGGTCCAGTGCCGGGTGCAGCTGGCTCCTGGCTTGGTTTGGCTGACAGGATTCTCTGACGAGAACAGGTGGGAGGAAAGAAGCAACAGTCATTTCTCTTTCCTTCTCTGCCTCCACCAATATCTGTGGTAGTTGGTTTTATCCATGGGAGAAAGATCCACCATGTTCCCAGCATTCTCTGGTGGCCCCAAGCTTCCCCTGCAGCCCTGGGATAGGGATGGCTTCCTGCTGTGGGGAATCCCCAACTGCCACCCTGTGCCCTCTTTGACATCTCTGCCCTTCTGCCATCTGTGTGATCACATCTCTGAGCTATAAGTGTTCTGCTTTGCATATGAACAGTGCTTTCCTTTTCCTGTCCAAAAAGATATTTTAGAACACTTTTGCTTTTATTTCATTGCTTATAGTCTTGGGGGGCAGACAAAGGAAATGTTAAATTATTCATGACCTCAGCTGATGTTGAATCAGCTTGGTATCATACTTAGGTGATGGAGCCTACGGAGAACAAGGCAGAATGACTAGGAGGGGACAGTGTTTTTCCCAAGGACTGTGGGGGCCAAGAGGACAGACTGACTAAGCTGGGGTAGCAGCAGGGAAGACGTCACCAGGATCCCCCAGACTTTGCTCAAGCAGATAAGGAAGGGTGTTCCCAGCAGAAACAGTCCTTCTACAGAAGACACCTTAGCTGGCTGCCTGAGAGTGTGTGTGAGGTTGGGGTAGTGTAGGAGGAGGAAGCTGGAAGGGAAGTTCACTGGTTCATGAAGGGCTCTGAAGACTTCCCGCTCACTCAGCCTTCATTCTTGCTGTAATTGGGCACAGTGAAACAGGACTTAAAGCAGAGCCATACAGGAGCAGAGTGATCGCACTGAGGCCACTCCAGGAGGAGAGCGGGGGAGACCCTAGAGGTGGGGAGCCTTTGGCCAGGTGGTTAGACTGATCTTACAATGGCCACACTTGGAGGCATCTGGAGGAGACTCTAGGGACTGGTGGTTGGGAGCAGAAGCCCCGGTGAGAGGGCGTGGGGTTTGCTTGCCCTGCTAATTACAGAGGATGTGGTGGGGGAGGATAGAATGTTACTTGGTGATTACACTGGATGTGTCAAGAGTTCTAATAAATGAATGCCTGCTGTACTCAGAGAACAGAAGAACTTGTTTAGTTAGGTTACATGAATTCAAAACTAGAAGAGGGCTAGAGAGATGGCTTAGCAGTTAAGACACTTGCCTGCAAAGCATAAGGACCTAGGTTCAACTCCCCATGACCCACATAAGCCAGATGCACATGGTGGCCCATGTGTCTGGAGTTTGTTTGCAGTGGTTAGGGGCCCTGGCATGTCCATTCCCCCTTCTCTCTCTCGCTCTCTCTCTCTCTCATAAATAAATAAATAGAGAGAAAAAATATTTTAAAAACCTAGAAGACTGTTTCTGAAATTGGGGTTACAATCTCTCCTTGGAGGTCTGAGGGACACTTTTGGTTGGTTTATGCTGCCCTATGTACTGGGCATATCTACAAACACTTTGTGGTTGTAGCACTATTTGCGATTTACATGCAAATCAAATCAGTGATTCTAAAAATCATTCACTACTGTGCACATGTACCACCCACACTTCTGATTTCCATTTCCAGCCCATAATCCGCCCAGCCTCTATGTACTCACCATAATTTGATGACCATCCACTGTGTTTATCTCATCTTTTTTACTCTGCTTGTCACAGCTTTCTTCCAATAAAAACATGAGTTAACCTTCCAGTTGTCAAATTGTGTTGCAAATACTTGTGTCACAATCTAGCAATGGAATCTTCTCAGCTGATTGAGGAACCCTGCAGGTTTACTATCACCACACCCTCCATGTACCAAAGACTGTGTACTGAGTGTTCCAGAAAGTTGAGAGAAAGGAGAGCCTGTGTTCTGGGAGCTCAGCATTTGGGAACAGACCTATAGCATCAGAATCTGGTATAAGTAAATCGTGAGAGGCAACATCTGCCCTAAATGGTCTGTGACAGGGTTTGGTCTGGGTGTTGCTCTGGAGCTATGGCCAGGTGCTGGTTGGTAGTCATAAGCTGAACCTGACACAAAACTAGTTCTTTGACAACTCAGGATTGAGTGGACTGGTTGAGAGCCTGCGTTCTGGAGTCTGACCCCCTCGCTCTGCTTCTTACGGTATCCTCTTAACCAAATGACTTGATCTTGGTGCCTCTCTCCATTACCTGTAAGAGGAAGATCATAGCAGTGCTTACCCTCAAATTGCTGGGAGTTCGGCTTGACACTTGTGTGTGATGAGTGCAGCCTGCCTCCTGACACCCGCGCTGCGCAGTAAATACTTGCTGTAGATCACGCTTGATGCCGAAAGGAGTGTGTGTGTGTGTGTGTGTGTGTGTGTGTGTGTGTGTGTACGCCAAGGAATATACTGGCTTATTCTATTCAAGAGCTGAAAGGTTTAACCCTGTGCCCCTTTGTAGTTTTAATTGCAATGAAAATTCTAGAACATGCTTTCATTAGGACTTTGGACTTTTTCAGGTTACCCCTTTGATCGCATCACACATAGGTAGTTGTCCCTGAGAACGTTTCCAGCAACAAGTTTAAAGGCCAGTGGTTGGCAGGTAACACTTAGAAGGGCACTTGGGTATTGCCCGCCTCTGTGAAACGCCCCCGCCCCGCCCATTCCCATCACCTCCTGGCATTTGGGTTCCACAGCACGCGTCCTCAGGTTCACTATCTGGTACCAGGATGGCAAGGATGAACTGACAGCTCCCATTTTCTTGCGACTTAGGAGTGCATAGAAATGCATGTGAGAAGGTTCAGTCCAATGTGGCATGGGCACCAGTGGAAGAGTAGGGGTGCACATGGGTAGGATGTGGGCTCCACAGTGGTAGTGACATCTCAATAGGACTGCAGGGAAGAGACGCAGGAGACCTTAAGGTTTACGCAGGGGAACTGGCCATGGTGGGGTAGGGGTGAGACAGAGTAGCAGATGAGATTAAGATGCAGCAAGGAACTAGAACATGCCAGCTTAACCGTTATCATGGGGTCACTGGGGACTGTTGGAGGACATTAGGGCAATAAAAGGCCACAAGACCACGGGGTCACCTTTGGTGATCTGTGAAAAGCACAGTAGAGTTGCTCACAGGTGTGTGTCATCGCCACACAGGATGAGAGAGAGAGGAAGTCTTATTTATCGCTGTGTTCCTGATGTTTTGTACATTATAGACATTCGAGAAATATTTGGAAATGAAGAGAGCTCAAGTTGAATTTTCCAATTCTGCCTCTTATCCTCAGAACATGCTGACCTGGCCCTCCATCTGTCATAAGCAGCTTGACTATGATCATAATAAATTCTGTTTTCTTGGCATTCTTTTAACTGGCACTCTGTTTACTAGCCCCTCTGTGCAACTGTAGTGTGGTCATGATTGATGCTTGTAATTCTGACCCTGAAGTACTTCAAGCCTCCTAAATCATCAAAAAAAGATTAAAGTATATTCAATATCGCTGTAATGTCTGTGTGCTTTACTGCATTCTTATTCTTTGGAAATTGAGGCCTCTGTACTGTGTGTGCTTGGTCACAGTGAGTCTGTGATCACCCACAATGCCAGATTCCTGATGCCAGGAACAGGAAGCTGACAATGCTTGCATGCTCAGAACAGAACGAGCTGGGCTCTCTTCATACCTAGGGCCAGGAAGGAGGTTGATCTCAAAGGGACAGAGTGGGTCCAAATATGTAAAGGCAGTAGGAGGGAATGAGCAAGGCTGGTGCAGAGCAGGGAAGTCGACGGCACAAGTCTCAGTATCCATGCTTGGACTGGCTTCAAAGGGCTTCAAAGGACTGGCCACTTGTACCCCTCAACCTCAGTCACCCACCTGTACCCCTCAACCTCATTCACCCACCTGTACACCTCAACCTCAGTCACCCACCTGTACACCTCAACCTCAGTCACCCACCTGTACACCCCACCCTCAGTCACCCACCTGTACACCTCAACCTCAGTCACCCACCTGTACACCCCACCCTCAGTCACCCACCTGTACACCTCAACCTCAGTCACCCACCTGTACACCCCACCCTCAGTCACCCACCTGTATACCCCAACCTCAGTCACCCACCTGTACACCTCAACCTCAGTCACCCACCTGTACACCCCACCCTCAGTCACCCACCTGTACACCTCAACCTCAGTCACCCACCTGTACACCCCACCCTCAGTCACCCACCTGTACACCTCAACCTCAGTCACCCACCTGTACACCTCAACCTAAGTCACCCACCTGTGCATCTCAACCTCAGTCACCCACCTGTACACCTCAACCTCAGTCACCCACCTGTGCATCTCAACCTCAGTCACCCACCTGTACACCTCAACCAAAGTCACCCACCTGTGCATCTCAACCTCAGTCACCCACCTGTACACCCCAACCTCAGTCACCCACCTGTGCATCTCAACCTCAGTCACCCACCTGTACACCTCAACCTCAGTCACTCACCTGTACACCCCAACCTCAGTCACCCACCTATACCCCTCAACCTCACTCACCCACCTGTACACCCCAACCTCAGTCACCTCACCTGTACACCTCAACCTCAGTCACCCACCTGTACACCCCAACCTCAGTCACCCACCTGTACACCTCAACCTCAGTCACCCACCTGTACACCTCAACCTCAGTCACCCACCTGTACACTCCAACCTCAGTCACCCACCTGTACACCTCAACCACAGTCACCTCACCTGTATACCTCAACCTCAGTAACCCACCTGTACACCCCAACCTCAGTCACCCACCTGTGCATCTCAACCTCAGTCACCCACCTGTACACCTCAACCTCAGTCACTCACCTGTACACCCCAACCTCAGTCACCCACCTGTACCCCTCAACCTCACTCACCCACTTGTACACCCCAACCTCAGTCACCTCACCTGTACACCTCAACCTCAGTCACCCACCTGTACACCCCAACCTCAGTCACCCACCTGTACACCTCAACCTCAGTCACCCACCTGTACACTCCAACCTCAGTCACCTCACCTGTACACCTCAACCTCAGTCACCCACCTGTACACCTCAATCTCAGTCACCCACCTGTACACCTCAACCTCAGTCACTCACCTGTACACCCCAACCTCAGTCACCTCACCTGTACACCTCAACCTCAGTCACCCACCTGTACACCCCAACCTCAGTCACCTCACCTGTACACCTCAACCTCAGTCACCCACCTGTATACCCCAACCTCAGTCACCCACCTGTACACCCCAACCTCAGTCACCCACCTGTACACCCCAACCTCAGTCACCTCACCTGTACACCTCAACCTCAGTCACCCACCTGTACACCCCAACCTCAGTCACCCACCTGTACACCTCAACCACAGTCACCTCACCTGTATACCTCAACCTCAGTAACCCACCTGTACACCCCAACCTCAGTCACCCACCTGTACACCCCAACCTCAGTCACCTCACCTGTACACCTCAACCTCAGTCACCCACCTGAGCATCTCAACCTCAGTCACCCACCTGAGCATCCCAACCTCAGTCACCCACCTGTACATCTCAACCTCAGTCACTCACCTGTACACCTCAACCTCAGTCACCCACCTGTACACCCCAACCTCAGTCACCCACCTGTACACCTCAACCACAGTCACCTCACCTGTATACCTCAACCTCAGTAACCCACCTGTACACCCCAACCTCAGTCACCCACCTGTACACCCCAACCTCAGTCACCCACCTGTACACCCCAACCTCAGTCACCTCACCTGTACACCTCAACCTCAGTCACCCACCTGAGCATCTCAACCTCAGTCACCCACCTGAGCATCCCAACCTCAGTCACCCACCTGTACATCTCAACCTCAGTCACTCACCTGTACACCTCAACCTCAGTCACCCACCTGTGCACCTCAACCTCAGTCACTCAGCTGAGATGGGACAGGGCTCCACCTGCTACTGCAATGTCAAGCACCAGGTGACAGTCTCAATAATTCGACCACCCTGGTCCTCATGGGTGTCTTGCCTTGAACATCATTACAGCTATAATAGCATCAAAGACCCAGAAGGAAGAACTGAGAGTGGAAGCTGGGAGATGACTCCATTTGTAACCTGAATTCCAAGAGGAGGGATGTAATGTGTGGGGGAGGGCTGTTTGAGCTTTCTTTTGAGGGTTGTATAGTGCAGTGAGTAGACACTCATGTATGGTCATGCAATTTATTTCTAAGTCTATTTGACCAATCAGTTTGCATCATCTCAGTTCAGACATTCCCCTGGACCCCAGGATTTCTGTTTATCTCCCAGCAAGGGTGTGTGTGGACTCCAGAGCTGCCTCATTACTTGCCACCTTGAGCGAGTTTCATAGTCTCTTTGGGACTTATTTCTGTTGGTCTGAAATAGTGGAATAATACTAATTCCTTCCTTACAGTATTGTGGTTAAAGGCTAAAAGAAAATAGTTGTGGGCTGGAGGGATGGCTTGGTGGTTTAGGTGCTTGCCTGCAAAACCAAGGACCCAGGTTCGATTCCCCCAGGACCTACATAAGCCAGATGCACAAGTGGTGCATGAATCTGGAGTTCATTTGCAGTGACTAGAGGCTCTGGCATGTCCATTGTCTCCCTCCCTCCCTCTCTTTCTCTCCCTCCCTCCCTCAAGTAAATAAATAAATAGTGTTTTAAAATATTTAAAAAGAAAATAGTTGTGAAAAATGCCTCATTGGAAAGCTTTACTCAGACTGGAAGATATAAATACTGTCATATATGTTATATGTAACATTATAAATACTGGATCTGCTAAAGAACCATCTCATAAAATACAGTACTGTTGTGCCGGAGAGATAGCTTAGCAATTAGGGTGTTTGCCTGCAAAGCCAGAGGACCCAGGTTTGATTCCCCAGGACCCAGGTAAGCCAGATTCACAAGGTGATACATGCGTCTGGAGTTCATTTGTAGCGGCTGCTGGCCCTGGCATGCCCATTCTCTCTCTGTCTTTCTATCAAATAAATAAGTTTAAAAATTAATTTTTTAAATACAGTACTGGACTGGAGAGATGGCTTAGCAGTTAAGGTGCTTGCTTGTCTGCAAAGCTAAATGACCCAGATTCGATTCTCCAGGACCTACATAAGCCAGATGCACAAGGTGGCACATGCATTTGGAATTCGCTTGCAGTGGCTGGGTGCCCTGGTGTGCCATCTCTCCATCTCTCCCCCCACTTCCTCTCTCAAATAAATTTTTTAAAAATGCAGTACTGTATCTTACCAACAAGCCTGGTACCGTCACACATCTCCCCAAAGTAGAATGGGGAGATGAACTGTTCACTGGGCCCCTGTGATAAGGGGAAATGTGTCAGCTGTCAGCCACTCTGCAAAATAAGTATCACATCCCTTTTTGGGAGATGGGGACATTGAGGCTTCTAGTCATTGCTGCCCAGAGCAGAATAGGGATGTGGCACTGGTTCCAGGACCTAAGCTTTCTCCTCTACCATGTTATCTTCTGCTCAGAACTCCCCAGATCCCCAAAAGAAAGCTGTCCCGTCCTTTGAGCTAGGCCACTTGCTAGCTGTTTCGCGGGTCCAGGAAAACTTTGGGAGCTCCAGGAGCCCTGTTGAGCCCAGCAATACAGGGCAGTGCAGGGGTGGCCACATAGCTCTCAGAAGTTTGTTTTGTCAGGCTGGAGGGATGGCTTAGCAATTGAGGCACTCACCTGCAAAGCCAAAGGACCCAGGTTTGATTCCCCAGGACCCACATAAGCCAGATGCACCAGGTGGCCCATGCATCTGGAGTTCGTTCGCAGTGGCAGAATACTTGGCATGACCATTTTCTCCCTTTCTCTCTCCCTGCCTCTTTCTCTCTCTATCTCTCAAATAAAAATAAAATATTTTTTTTAAGAAAGAAGTTTGTTTTGTCAACAAAGCCAAAAAAGTGCAGCCTCCTGGGCCCCAGGTGAGCCTCACTGTTTATAGTTCACAGTGGCCCGAGGCTGTTTACTGAGCTTCCCCTGGGGTGCTTTTCTCAGGACCCAATCTCGCCCACCCGTGGATTCTGTTTGTCCAGAGACTGGGGGTTCATTCCATGTAGTAACTGCTCTCCTGAGCCCTTCGGAGACTTAGCTAACTGCTGCTGAGTATTAGGGGAAGGGTCCCTGATGTGGCAGTTCATTAAATGCCCAGTGGGACCCTCTGATGGATGCATGCTTGTCCAATTTTGTTTTTTTTTTTTCATGGAATTTTCCTGACTGAGAGCCAGTTTATGAAGCAGAGCTACCCCACCTAGAGAACCAGAGAGAATGCATTTAAGTTGAAGGACCCAGCTGAGTATTCAGGGAAGGTGTCTTTGCATGGGGGGCGGGGACGGGGAAGAGCGCCGTCCCGCTGTGGCTCTAAGAGGAGCTTGCTGTGCGTTTCCACAGGTTCTCAACAGGAGGTGTGTAGAAGCCGCAGTGATGACAGGCCTGGCCCTGAACTGCCGCATCAACAAGAAGTCCTTGTTTGACCGGAAGCACTACTTCTACGCAGACCTTCCTGTAAGTGCACTCCGCGAGCCGCACCAGAAAGTTCTCAGCGCTGGGGCTGCCGGGAGAGAGGGCCAGCAGCACGCCTGCTTTCAATCAGGCTCGCCCGGCCTGACAGCAGCCGCCCCCAGCCACCGTGTTGACTCGATTGCGAGCGTCCTGATCGCTGACTCCATGCTTAGCCTCATGCTTCTGGCGGCTTGCTCATAATTGAACAGGGACCGAGAGAAGCCACTGTCATCAGGCTCGGCCCCGCCTTGGTGTTTGGTACTAATTGCCTGTTTGGATAAAGGCTAGCCCTGCGGCTGAGGCAGCTGTTAGTGCCCACCGCTGCTCCTCAGCCATTATGAGAGCGTCTCTCCTTTATGTCGATGTTCCCACGGAGGCCAGGTCTTCTGGAATTATTTCTGTCAGCTCTGAAGGAGCAAGGAAGTGGACAGTGGCAAACGGAAACACGAACTAGAAATCTGCAAACAACAGTCATTGGCCAAGCACAAAACTCAATTTTTACCTGTTTTTTTTTTTTTTTGTTTGTTTTGTTTTGGTCTTTCTAGCCCACACTGACCTGGAAGTCACTAGTCTCAGAATGGCCTCGAACTCATGGCTCTCCTCCTACCTCTGTTCCCAAGCGTTGGGATTAAAGGCGTGCACTACCACACCCAGCTTACCTGCTTTTTTTTTTTTCCTTAAAATTAGAAAGTTTCCTTCTTTACCTGGTGCCAGTGTGAATGAGAGTCAGTTTTTCATAGTATTGAGTTGGAACAACATTGAAATGTCTCAATTGAGACTTCATGCCCAACATAGAAAATGAATTATGCTTCTCAAAGCGTGTCCCGTAGCACCCAGTGTCAGTATGTTCCTGGACCTTGTTAGGGTTACAAATTCCCAAGTCCCGCCCCAGGCCTACTGAATCAGAAAGCTTTGAGTTGGCCTCTGGCACTCTGTGGTTTAACATGGCCACTGGTATTTCTGAGGCAGGGAGTTTAAACTCTCCTAGCTGTCTAGTGAGGACGAGTCCAGACACTGAGCCTGACCTTCTAGTGTCATGCTGGCCTGGGGACTTCCTGTATCTGTGTGTGGCTTTGAGCAAGACCTTGACTGTGCTTTGTGCCCCTTCACAGGGTTGTGGTGGGGATGAGTGAGTGTGCGTGTGACATGCCGAGCGCTGCGTGTCCAGGCTCTGAGCAAGTGTTGCAGGCAATCCAGCCTTGTCTCCACAATGACCTGCCCTCTTCTTATGGAGTGTTACGCAATTGTACGCTTGAGAGTAACTCTTCCTTTCCACCTCGAAGGAGGGCCCGAGCCCCTGCAACATCCAGCAGTGTTTTAATACCGCAGGCTTCCATTGGTAGAGTTTGAGCATCGCAGCTTTCTGTGGCTCAAGGAGCAAGGGAAAGGTTAGGGAGGGCAGCTGGCGAGACTGCCTGGCTGAAAGAGCAGAACCCAAACAGGCTAAAACGCCACGGCAGTGGCTGTCGCCTGTGTCACAAGTAGATGGCAGAATGCTTAGCCAGCAACTCCCTAATAAGGAAGCTCTGTCAGGAGCCCCGTAATGAGATGCAGAGTTAGGCTAATGAGCTAAATGAAAACAATAAATTCTTCTCTTAGGGGCCCCTGACAGTGAGAGTATTGTTATTCCCCCAAATGGCACTTCAGTAAGGAAGGTGGGATTTATGTTGCTAATTGCATCATTATTGGAGGCAGGGGCCTTGGGCGGGGAAAGGGGTGATGGGAAAGGCCAGGGGGAAGAAAAAAACAGACTAAATCATGGCAGCAGTGCACAAGCTAATTTTTTTCTTGCTGTTTTTGTTGGTTGGTTGGTTGGTTGTTTCAGATAAGCCTGTATGGCAGGGAACTGGAAGTTAGTGAGCTCCGTCTCAGCTTTCGGTCTGGACTGGTGCCCGTAAGCCACCATGTTTGTTTGCTTACAGGCTGGCTACCAGATTACCCAGCAGCGGCTCCCGATCGCTGCTCAGGGGAGCTTGAAGTACAGCATCTGCACGGGACAGAGGCGAAGTCAGATGGTCACCAAGACGGTGAGGATCAAGCAGATCCAGCTGGAACAAGACAGCGGCAAGAGCCTCCACGATGACCTGAGGTGCCAGACACTCGTCGATCTGAACAGGGCAGGTAGGCCTGGCGCGTTGTCCACCCTCCTGCTCCTTCCTGCTGCGTCTACTCTAGGCTTCAGGCACCTCCCTTCTAGACTCTTCCCAAACCAACTGAGAAAGCAGGCACAGGGCCTGACAGACGGATCAAAATATCCGCGCTGCGATTGGCGGAGCTGACGAGAGAGCACGACCTGAGCCATGCTCACTGCTGGGCTCGTCAGTTACTCACCGCAGACGTCACACAGACTTGCCTGCCTCGTCGTGGCCCAGCGGCTGGAGCGTCTTAAGCAGATGTTAAAAGAAATGAACCAGAGTTAAAAGTCGAAATGTGGGGGCAGGAGGAGGGTTAAATTCAAGGCTGGAACCACTTTTGAGGGTCCTTCACGAATGCCAGATTTTCCAAAGATTTCTGTCTAATTTCTTAGCTGACAAGGCTGCCAGGCCTCCGAGTCATGCTGACCTGCCTCTCTTTGGTAGGAGTCGGCCTTCTGGAAGTGGTCCTGGAGCCCGACTTGTGCTGTGGAGAAGAGGCAGCCACAGTCGTCAGGGAGCTGCAGCTAATCCTCCAAGCCCTGGGAGCCAGCCAAGCGAACATGGCAGGTAGGAGACAGTGACCCCCCCCACCTCCTCTGTCTCCTCAGTCTCTTCAGTGGAGATTATTCACATCCTAGAGTTAGCTTTTCTTTTTGTCATCTCCTTCCCTAAACCCCAATCCAAAAATAAACACATAGGGCTGGGGAGATGGCTTAGCCATTAAGGCCCTTGTCTGCAAAACCTGAGGACCCAGGCTCAATTCCCCAGTATTCACATAAGCCAGATGCACAAGGTGGTCCATGCATCTGGAGTTCATTTGTAGTGACTAGAGGCCCTGGCACATCCATTTCTTTCTCTTTCTCTCTTTGCCTCTTTCTTTCTCTCTTTCTCACAAATAAATAGATTTAAAAAATAAACAAACACACAAATGACACTGTCAGCACACTGAGCCCAAGAATAGGAGCTTAGGAATAGGATGCTTCTCCAACAATCTCACATCAAAACTGTGAGAACTTGTGCATGGTCAGCTTAACCTTTCTCAGAAGGAGGACACCATTCATCAAGAATAATTCTTCATTCACGAGTTCTGTATGCATAGCTAATTGCTACTTTGCAGGGGTTTGTTTCTTTTTCTTCTCTTGTAAAAGCTTCATCCATCGTGAAAAGTGAACTACCCTGATTTGGTTATTACACATCATGTGCAAATGCATCAAATATCGCTCTCACCCATACATTTGTATGATGGAAATGAGTAAGGGCTGGAGAAATGGTTTGGTGGTTAAGTGTGCTTCCTGTGTAGGCGTGAGGCCTGAGGGGTCTTGAGACAAACTGAGTTCAGATCTCCAGATCCCGCACAAAACAGCTGGGTGTGGCCACACACACCTGGCACCCCATTCCCTCGGGGGAACAGAGACCCAAGAGTCTTCAGAACCTCGTAAGCTTCCAAAGTAGTGAGGGAGACTCTAGCTTAGAACAAGCCCAGACAGAGGAGCAATGGGGAGGCTCACCTGACGTTCTACGCCCGCTTCAGCAGCTGAGCCTCCCGCCACGGGCACCACGTCACACAGAAGAGCAAAACTAGCAAGTAACTAAATAAAATCCTTAAAAAGATCATTAGAAAAGAATTTTCCTCCATGTGCAGCTGAGGTCAAATCGTTAATTGTAAACTAAGATAGTGATTACAGAGGGCTGAGAACATAGCGCAGTAGCACAGTGCTTGCCTAGCATGTGTTCAATTACCAGCATAAAAAAAGAGAGAGAGAGAGACATCACATCAAGCTACTTCATCCTGTACGAGGAAACTCAGAGAACCACTGTTATTCTTGGGAAAGCAAACAGTACCTGTTAATGTCTCCACGTTGCTATGAAGATCACAGTTTGGGAATATGACGGAATTGAAAATCACATCTGGTGAAGTTCTGTGTCTTCATGGCTCTCATTTGCCCTTTGCCCAGCGCTCCCTCCCCGTCCCCGAAGTCTTCCATTGCTGATCTTACCCATGGTGCCCCCGCTTTCTGTTCCCAGAGCCCTGGCTGACAGAACGCGGGCTCCGCGGGGCTTGGGCAGCACACCAGCACAGCGGTCACGCTGAGGTGAGCGAGCAGTAAATACCACTAATGATGTTCCTCTCCCCGCTACTTCTTAGTCCCATTAACACCCTTATCATGCCACATAATGTGTTTGCATGTTACAAGGGCCTTCTGAATTTTTAATGTCACATTTGTCACAAGGACATCTTACAAGCAATAAATGGCAACATCAGAGCCCTGGTACAAGATGAGTCTGAACAGCAAGCTTTCTTATTTGCAGTCTTTTTCTTTAAAGTCTGGAGGAATAGCCACGTGGCTCTGAACGGCATAAAGGTTGGCTGTCTGCAAATCTCTGTTACGGAAATGAGACTCTGCTAGGAGAAGAGCATTCCTACTCCATTTTCCGTTTATCAGTTGGCTGCTTTTGTACCACAGAGAGTAAATGAAGTCTGGGCAGGGTGGAGGATTATCCATGAACGTGCCAAGCACTGATCCCTTGTCACTTTAAAGTTTTTAGGCTGGGCGTGGTGGTGCAAGCCTTTAATCCCACCCAGCACTAAGGAGGCAGAGGTAGGAGGATTACCATGAGTTCCAGGCCAGCCTGGGACCATATAGCGAATTCCAGGTCAGCCTGGGCTAGAGTGAGACTCTTACCTTGAAAAACCAAAAAAAAAAAAAAAAAAAAAGCTTAGATTCCTGTAAGCCCCTATGGAATAATAAGCAGGCTGCCTGTTAGTTGAGAAACACTCCCATCTGGGTCCTAGCCAAGAGATAAGCCATCATGGCAAAGACTCACGCATCAGTGACAGCTGAGAGCGTTCATTAAGTCTCATTTGTTGTGACACTCTGAATATCTTTTAAACAGAAACCCAGCATCTTCTCTTCTAGCACAGAAGCCAAGTGGCTGGGGCTGTTCTAAAGCGCTTTGGGGTGCTGAGGGCTGCCTAGAATCTTCAGGAGCCCAGCTTCTCTGTGCCATTAGGATTGTCTCAACCCAAATGCATTTGCTTGTGTCTGTCCCACCATCACTGGGCCACTTTGTTGGCACTGGAGACTACAGCCTGTAACAGAAGGCCACCGAAAGGAGGCTGGTGGACTTGATGTTTTTGGAATGAAGCATGAAAGGTTTTGGGCTGCCACTGAGTGAGCTCCTGGTTGTTTGTTTCTTTGTTTGCTTATTTATTTATTTAAGAGACAGGGTGCAGATAGCAAGAGAATGGCTGGGCCAGCTCCTCCAACCAGTACAGATAAGCTCCAAATGCATGTGCCGCCTTGTGCATTTGGCTTTACGTGGGTATTGGGGAACTGAACCTGGGTCCTTTGGCTTTGTAGACTAATGAACCCAGGCCACCACGGGCATAGGTTCCAGGTCATTTCCTTGTCAGTGGACAGCATGTCACCCCCGTTGAAGGGATCTTCAAAGCAGGGCGTGGAGCTGAATGTGTATGGAAGTAGACCTACTAAGTGTTTCAACAACAGTAATGTCTTTCAGGTGGAATGTTTAGTGTGTGCTCATGGAAAGTTGATTTATCATGTTTTTCAAACATTGCAACATCCCTGGAGACAGCAGTATCTCCTCATTTACAAGGGAGGACAGACAGCAAGGCTCACGCGATCAGGTTGTTTGCTGGGAGCTTGCTAGAAGTGCCTGTGCTATGATTGAGCCTTAGACAAGCCCAAGAGATGACTGGATGGCTTTGTCATTAAAGCTGCATTACAAAGAATGACTGAAATGGTGGCTGTAAAACACTGGGCACCTGGCATAAAACCTGTAGTGGGTAGATGTCACACACTTTTATTAACAGTAATAAGTAGGATGGCTTTCGTGGAGTCACCATGCCTTTGGAGGAAAAAATTTCATGAAATATGTTCTATAAAATTTGGCAACTTTTCACTAGGATGCAGCTCAGTGGCAGAACACCTAGCATTGCAAGGCCCTGGGTTCCACCCCAGCCCTGCAGATTGTTTATTGTTGCTGCTGATTGCTTTTTCCCTAAGTTTTGTTATTTTAGGTATGTGGAGTATTCAGCAGCCAGAATGAAATGGCTTGAAAAACAGACCTTCTTACCCAAACCTTGAGCCCCTGCTGTTTACAGAAAGAGTTTTCTGTTCCAGCGTCATATTTCTGTTGTGTGAGTGTGTTTTAGAAAGAAATATGTGACTGTACTCCATCATTGTGCCCAGTGGTATAGTTTTTTAGTTCAGCTGTTACAAATCTCTGCTTCTAGAAGACAGAAATTGAGCTTGATGACATTCTCATGTGTGAACGAAGGCCCTCCCTTAGTGGGACTGACTGAATGGAAGTAAGCCTAACTGGTAAGGCTTTCATGCACTTGAAGCAATTTGACTTAATTTGCTTAAAAGGTATTTTGTCTTCACTGGGTTTAGTGTCTTTTGTTAATGCTTGATACTGTATCTGAAACCTGGCTAGTGAACTCTCTTTCAACACTGTGGGACACTAAATGATTCCTCTCAGACATTTATGTAAGATGGTCTTCTCCAAGAGAGACTAAAATTCATGCTTTTATTCCCCTTCCAAATTAGAATTCTAAATTATGAGGGATAGTTTCATTTTTAAAAGCAAGTGAGTAATTCTGGATTCTCTGAGTTAAAAAAAAAAAAAAGTTGTCTCCCAAGTGTTGGGATTTGGTCTTGCAGAGCTCCACATTCTTTGGAAGTTTTCCTTTGAGCTTAATGGGCCTTTCAGATGATTCCAACTGTAGATTAGTCCTATTCAGATAGGATTTTAGAATTTACCAGGAACCTACTGTGAGACAGAAACCAGACTGCATACTCATTCATTGCTCAGGAAAAAAACCAATGTGTTGGCATTCATTGTTCCACAAGGTTTAATTTATTGAATAATTACAATGTGTTGGGCCTCTCTAGGTTCTGAAAAAGCCCTTTTCCCTGTCACTTACCTTACACTCTTGAGGGAGACAAATACAATAACAATTGAAATAATCATAATGACAAGCCCTTCAAGGACTCCATGGAGTGCAGTGATCCAGGATCCCTTGGAAGGGGTATTGCTGCTTTGGAAGGTCCCTCAGGAGTGGAGACATTCAGTTGAGACCTGAAGAATGATTCAAGGCCCTAGTCACTGTGGTGAGCATTCCAGGAAATAGCCAAGGCAAAGGGCCTGAGTTAGGAAAGAGCTCAGAAAATACCACCAAGGTTACCAAGGTGACTGGGAGCTATAGGGAAAGTGCGAGGGGCAGTGACATCAGAGAAAGCCAGAAAGGTCAGCAGGGGCCATTTGGGGTAATAGCCAGAAATTTTGATGTTGTTCAGGGGTTATGGGAAGTCGCTGCAAGGATTTTAACCAAGGGGTGGGTCTGATCCATGTTTGAAAGGAGCACCGAGGTGGCTCTGTGGGAAGTGGATCTCACAAGGCCAAGAAGAGGCCAGTGGAGACGGTGGAAGGTGCTATGTGACGGCGTTGGTGCCAGGATGCTGGGAGGTTGGAGATGCTTCTTGGGAACTAGAGAGTTTGCCACAAGCTGGTGTTGAAGGTCAGTCAGAAAGAAAGCAAAGGCACCTTGAAAGAAGTAGAGGAGTTAGGTGGTGGCATTTGTTGAAATTGAAGGAAGATGAGACTGTCTTTGCAGAGGGCTCAGTTGGGATTTAGATTTGCAAATTGAAATGCCTGCAAGGCTCAGAGCAGAGGTCTGGGCTGAAGAGAGAGATTTAGGTATCAGAAGAACACAGGTGGTATTCAAAACCATATGCAGAGATAGCAAGAAAGAGTCCTGAATTTGCCTAGGAAAGAGGACACCAGCAAATCAATTGTTCAGGGAAACAGAAAGAAGACCAAGACTGCATTATACCATAGAAGCTGAAGGGGGAAGATGTTTCAAGAAGGAAGGAGGGGGCTGGAGAGATGACTTAGCAGTTAAGGTGCTTGCCTGTGAAGCCTAAAGACCCAGGTTCGAATCTCCAGGTCCCACATAAGCCAGATGCATTTGGTGGCACATGTGTCTGGAGTTTGTTCACAGTGGCTAGAGGCCCTGGCATGCCCATTCTCTCTCCCCCTTCATCCCCCACCCCCCTTCTGGAAGGAAGGGAGGAAGGAAGGCATGGGACAATGGCTCAGTCAGTGAAGTGATTGTTGCACAGGTGTGAGGAAGAAATGGGGCCCCACCCCAGCACCCATGTAAATACGGAGAGGACATATCTGCCCATCAGTAATCCCAGCACTCAGAAGGCAGACACAGGATCCCAGGAGAGCTGGCTAGCTAAAACTGCAAGCTATGGGTTCAAGTGAGAGACTTTGCCCTAGTAAATAAGGTGGAGAGTGATGAAGGAAGACACCCAACACCAACCTCAGGTTTCCACATACACACACGCACCCACATACACACACACAAACATACCCCAAACATGTGTGCAAAGAAAAGGCAGAAGCCAAAAAGAGGAAGGTAGACAGAGATGGTGGCACACACCTGTGACATATGGGAGGGTGTGAGTTCAAGGCCCACCTCTGCTATATAGGAAGTTCAAGGCTATCGTCAGCTATGCAGCAAGACCTCGTCTCAAACAAAAATTTAAAAGGGAAGGATTAGCTGACATGCCACAGTCCAATAAGATGAAGACAAAATGTGTCCATTGGATCTGGCAATCGGGAGGTTGCTGGCGCCTCTGACAACAAAGGCGTTATCATAGATGTGGGGACAGAAGGCAGGCTTGAAGTGGGTTTGGAAGTACATGGGAGGTGAGACAGTGAAGAGAGTTGTGCATAAACAAACTTGTTGGGAAAGATTTGCTGAAAGGGAAAGCAGAGAAATAGCTGAATGACTGATGGGGTGAAAACTGGGCTCCAAGGAATAGGTCTTGAGGCTTTTGTTGGTTTTCTTAATGAGAAATAGTATTGCATATGTACATATCAAAGGCAATGCTGAGAAAGATTGATGGCTGGACATGTGAGAACCATGTCCTTGAGAGGACAAGAGAATTTAAAATCTGAACCCATCCTTTCTGGACCTAACAATGAGGTTAATTCATAGTAGACAGCAGTCACCTGCTCAGTCCTGTGGGATAGATTGTGTACATTCTGATAGCTTTGGATGACCTCCAGAGTTCGGGTCATTGCCTGGAGAGGGTTTCTAGCAGGAGAAGGGGGCAACTCTTCTGTGTGACCTTGGAGGATTGACAGAATGCACAAGAGAAGCACAGGAACACTGACATGGAGAAAATGCCAGTGCAGTAGACTGAGCTGAATGCAAACAGCTCCCCTTGACTGGAAGGGAGCTTTCTCATGGAATGAATAATGGGGAAATGTTGGTTGCATGAACCAGGATCAGGTGAGAGCCCCCGGCTACTGAGCAGAGATGAGATGGCCCTGAGGGGCTTCCCGTGCTCCACTGAGCAGTGAAAGTGACGGAAGCCGCCCTTGTCAGAATGAAGGTTGTGCCTGCCTCGTGGGGACCGCACCAAAGGCGCTCGCTACTCCACTGGGTCAGCACATGGCCCTCTGACCTAGGCCGCAAGTTCCAAAACCTTGCGCCAAGTTGGCAGCAGTGGAATGGAGAGGAGTGACAAATTGGGGGGGGGGGGGGGAATCCAGCATTTAATTGACTGTTTGGATATAAGGGGCAAAGAAGACAGAAAAGTGAAAGATGACATCAAGATCCCTAAACAGGTGGAACTTCTTGAGATGCAGCAAAGTGCAACTTGCTCACAAGGTGATTTAAAACAAGCAGAGGCAGGATTGTACAGATGTTCAGAAGTCATTGCTGGAGATCTAGAGGCTGGTCTGATATCTTGAACTGGTACTGGATTGAACCCCCAGCTCGGCCGATGGGAGAGTGACGACAAACCCACCCACTCCCAGGGGTCCTTTTCTTAGAAGGGATTCTGTTTAGGCTTTTATTTTTTAAAAACCTCTCTAACTTTTTTATTTGAGAGAGAGAGAGTGGGCACACCAGGGCCTCCAACCCCTGCGAAGAAACGCCGGCCCACCATGCCCGGCTGGAATTTGATTTTTTTAATGTGTTTTGTGTTTTATTTTCACTTGTTTCCTTTACTGTCTGGGGTTGGGGAATGAAACCTAGGCTGGTGGGTTTCTTTCACTGCTTGGCCACCTCACCAACCCAGCATTTGCGCTAAAGACAAAAACCTCTAACAAATTTTCTGTTTCTCAGAGATAGTAGTGTATTGATCAGTAAGACAGAAGGCTGAAGACTGAAGTTCAAACAGTATTCCCCTGCAAAGCATTGTACTCCGGAACCTGCCATCTGTACACATTGCCTCTCTTTATCTATTCAATAGTGCTGGTCGCTCTACTCTGTTTAAGTAAATGCAGTCTACCTCTATCTAACATTATAGTCCGAAAAAACACTTCAGCCTCAAGCCCCATAATTTGGAGTACTGAGCTAGATAAGCACCCTAAGACACTTCTGTTGCAAGCAGTGCATAACTTCCTGCGAGGTGTCCGTAACCGCTGTTAAAAGCCATGCACACAGACCCCGGTAACCAGTCTCTGCTCATGTGGATTATTGCTTAGACGCCGTTAGTCAGTGCTCACTAGGTCAGCCCAACAGGAAAGTGTGCTAGATTCACCATCTCTCAAACAAGTTGCCACTGTTTTCTCTTCTTCACTGGGAGGTCGGATGAGCCAGACTTTGCCCGGCAGACCAGCAACATGAGCACTTCTGGTGCTGTTCGTCAGGCTTCTGAGCCAGCGTCTTCTGTCTGGCTGCCTGCTGGACAGAAGAGTCCGCGGAGAGAAGCTGGAGTAGGCTTCTGTTTTAGATCAGTCCAGCAACCAAGCAGCCAGCACACACTTCTAATAGTCAACCACTTTACTTTAAAAAGGTGAACATCTTGTTCCTGCCAGACTGCAGCCTGTGAGAGTAGGGGCTGGTATCAGTGGTTTTTTTAAATCATTTTATTTTTATTTATTTATGAGAGAAAGAGAGAAAATGTTTACACCAGGGCCTTTAACCACTGCAAATGAACTCCAGATGCACGCACCATCATGAGCATCTGGCTTACATGGGTTCTGAGGAGTGGAACCTGGGTCTTTAAGCTTCACAGACAAGCACTTTAACTGCTAAGCCATCTCTCCAGCCCTGGTATCAATCTTGTAGAAAACTCTCCTTAGAAACATTAAAGCCTGCCAAATAAGGTGATGGTTCCACCACTGTTTTGTGATGCTTTCATTACCTCCAGTTCACTTGGGGTGGGACCAGCCTGCATGTCAAAGACAGGAATGACAAACACCAAGCATGGATAGTCTCCTTCCAATTAGTTATTAGGGATAGAAACCATGAACTTGAACATGCCATTCTGATACTGCCTATGTGTGACTCTTACTCCAGACCACAGTAATGCAGAGCCTGGTAACTTAACTCTTCACAGCAAAGGTAAATGCCAGATAAAAGGGGCCAGAAGAAGTCCCTGAGTCATTTGTTGAGTGCCTTACTAGGGCAGGAGGTATTGGCTCTTCATGGACAAATCCTATCCTTGGGAATAGAAAGCACCTGGTTCGTGTTTCTGTTTGTTTGTTTTGACACAGTTTGTGGAGGAGTGATTTTCACATCACCTGTTAACATCTGATCTTTGCTGTTAGAACATTTGCTCACAGAGCCTGCAGACATTGCTGCATAAAGAATTTACAACGTTAAGCCGGGCGTGGTGGCGCACACCTTTAATCCCAGCACTCGGGAGGCAGAGGTAGGAGGATTGCGGTGAATTCAAGGCTACCCTGCGACTCCATAGTGAATTCCAGGTCAGCCTGGGCTAGAGTGAGACCCTACCTTGAAAAAAAAAAAGAAAGAGAGTTTACAATGTGTACTCCCAACAAGGAAATCCAGGGTCCGTGTCCTCAAATCCTTCCATCTTCATTTCTACCCTGCCTCAGTGCCCTTAACGCAGAGCTCCTGGCTACAAAGCACTGACGTAGCCTGATAGCATCTCTGGCTACAACACAGCCTGGCCACTGCTTGCTTTGCTCTTATTATTTTAATAAACTTTTGTGTGGGATGTCGGAAAATGAATGTATTCAACCTATCTTCAGGTTTGATGGATCACTTTGAAAAAAAAATTTTAATATTTAATTAATTTATTTGAGAGAGAGAGAAAAAAAAGGCAGAGAGAGATGAGGAGAGAATAGGCATGCCAGGGCCTCTAGCCACTGCAAAGGAACTACAGATGCATGTGCCACCATACACCTATGGCTTACATAGGTACTGACAAATCAAACCTGGGTCTTTAGGCTTCACAGGGAAACACCTTAACCTCTAAGCCATCTCCCCAGCCCTGCTTTTAAATTTGAATCCCTACCTAGGAGATAGGTGCAGTGCCACATACCTGTAGTCCCAGGTGCTTGGAAGGCTGAGGCAGGAGGATTGCTAATTAGAGGCAGTAAGACCCTACCTCAAAACAATAGTAACAATTACCTAGGAAAATAAAATCCGACGTTTTGTCTTCTCATCCTGTCCTAAGAATTGTAAACAAAACTGGAAAACAGAAGTTGAGCCTTGCTCTGTAAGGCGCCAAGTGTGATTCTGTGTTTTGGTTTTGTCTCTCTTTGTCTCAGGATTTTCACCTCCCTCTCCTTCCCAAAAGCCTTTAGTCCGCTCCACAAATTGTCTGCTTCTGTAGGGTTGTGGCTAAGCTGAGGAGCTTCCTGAGGCCGAGAAGGTCCCATAAGGATGGGGTCAGCTCTCTCTCAGTGTCACCCTGACTCTACTTCATAACATCCCTGTCTTTCTGCCAAAGCAATCGAGAAGGACTCAGATGCTGTTTACGGAAGGAAAATCATTACAGTACCTGCGGAAGGAGGAGGGACAGGCTCAGGTTTCTGCTCTTGCCCTTGAGCTGTAAATTCTCAAGGACTGTCTTTATAAATCTCCTGGAAACACTTAGAAATCCACATTCCACTGGAGAACACTGGAGGGGTTTCACACAATCATTTTTAAGGCTCTCTCCCAAACCTAGGTCTTACACTTAAAAAAGAAAAACAACTTTGGAATAAAACAGCAGAGTAAATGGCCACTTTAATCCTACTATTCTTGTTTAGGACAAAGACACTAGAGCCCTCCAGCCGGAGTCTCCTAAGCGTCTATTCTACATGTGCACAAGTGTGCACATTTATACACCCGTCCCTGTGCGCACTCCTCAGATGCCCCGGGACAATGGCTGGTCTGGAGTGGCCAGAGAAAGCACCATATTTCTAGGACCCGCTGTGCCCTCTCCATCACTAGATTGCTATAGCTGGACAGAAAGTCAAGTTAGATCCACTGTGCTCTCTCTTAACACTAGATTGTTATAGCTAGACAGAAAGTCAAGTTAGATCCACTGTGCCCTCTCGAACCCTAGATTGTTATAGCTAGACAGAAAGTCAAATTAGATCTGCTGTGCCCTCTCTATCACTAGATTGCTTTAGCTAGCCAAAAAGTCAAGTTAGATCCACTGTGCCCTCTCTATCACTAGATTGCTATAGCTAGACAGAAAGTCAAATTAGATCCACTATGCCCTCTCTAACGCTAGATTGTTATAGCTAGACAGAAAATCAACTTAGATTTTACTCTGACATATTACCCAACAAAGACCATAGTGCCTCAATGAATTCCTACAAAGGTTCTTTTTCCCTCTCTCTCCTTCCAGAGGGCCAGCTGCGAGTGGACGCCAACATATCTGTGCATCACCCCGGGGAGCCCCTGGGCGTCCGGACTGAAGTAAAGAATCTTAACAGCATTAGGTTCTTGGCTAAAGCCATAGGTTAGTGTCAGCTGTCCTCCTGCTGTCCCTCCCTGTATCAGTTACCTCTTGCTGACTCCTGCAGCAGCCTCTTGGGGTTTCACAGTACTGGTCCTAAGTCTGCTCATTTGTGGAGCTAGGCACACAGTCAGACCAGACCAGCAAGGTGTGCGTGGCCTGCGTCCCAGGCTTGAGAGTCTGGGGGTCTCCTCTGTGTAGGTGGTCCTTTCTCCTCCATTCGCCTGGCCTTAGCTTTCGCATGTGCCAGTGGGTACGAAACCTCAGTACCACTTGGGTCTCTACCTCCAGAACTCGTGCAGTGTCACTTCCAGCACATTCTGCTTAGAGCACTGTGAGTGCAGAGAACTTGAACTCAGACTACACTGACAGTGAGGAGAAATGACTCTTCCACTTTGGGAGAATTCACGAAATATGTGGCTGTAGAAAATCCGTCACTCAGGAGTCAGAGGTTCAGCACGAGTTCAAGGCCAGTCAAGGCAACATAGTCTGTGGGCTACCCCGCCTCAAAACCACCACCACCACAACAAGAATCCAAAAAAGTGCACAGATCAAGACAGCCAAATGTGTTACTATAGCCAGAATGTGTAGTAGAAAAGGATTAAGAACAATACAAGCTGATTATTATTGTTTTTTTTAAGACCTTACTGTCCTGAACTGAAAGTGATTAGGCAGCCTTAATTAGAAGTCAGTCTGAGTGGCTGCATTTCCAAAGAAGCGTTAAAGTGGTTCAGGGGATAACACAGACCAGCGGGTGTAGGGGTGAACTCTTCAGTCCTTAAGAGGGGAGACAGTCCCCTTTTCTGAAGTCAACAAACAGAGGACTCGGCTTCACTCATGCTTGTAACCCAAATTTGTGCTGAGAAACTTGGAACACATGGAAAGCGGTTCCACTTCACCTTGGATGTGGCAGCATTCCGGGACCTGTTCGTCTAAGTGGACTAAAGGCAACCGGATCATCAGGCAACTAGATTTTAAGAGGATTCACATGTAATCACTTACAAAGGAATCCTTGGCATGATTTCAACTGTTCCTAACCTTCTTTTGTTATACAAAGTGCTCTTTGGAGCAGCAGGCAGAATTTTACCTGCTGTCAATTGGCAGAACCACGGCTTTGCCACGAAGGACTTAATTCTCCAAGCCGGTCATATCCCCACCAGGGTTTTCAACCTCTGTTGTACCTTTTACCCATCATTTCATGTCAATCAAAGAGAGCTTTGGACTGGGAGAAATGGAGCAAAGATAGGTCCATTTGGGTGCTGTTGCCCCCTGGCAGCTCACATCAAAGGGCTTGCAGTCAAGTGGGGAAGGTGGTGCATGGGCGGGTGGAAGTTAAGGGGAATGGTTGCTCTGTTAAGAAGCCGAGCAGCTGTGTTTGCATTTTGGTTTCCCTAGCCTGTCTGCCCTGTATGATGGTGCGGGAGCACATCCCAGGGCGTAGTTTTTATGCATTTAGGGGTCACAGAGCCCTTTGAAAATAGAATGAAAGTCTAGCTGTTCTACAGATGTATGCATTTATACCCATTCATATTTTGTTTATACTTTGGGTGGTGGTCAGGCCCCCCTGTGGCCCATCTTCCCCTTCCAGGCTAAGAACTGTTAAGTAACAATCCTAGATCTGTAGCCACCAGACCAATTTATTGCTTTTCCCAAGCAGTACAGCCTGTATGGGACAGCTCATTGTCTCTGAACTGAGTGAGCTTTCTTGGATAAAAAAGAAAAGAAAGAGAAAGAATGGAGTTCTTAAGGCTCTTTCCAGCAGAGAAAAAGAAATGCAAAACACAAGGAAGGGTCATTAGAAACGGTCTCCCTTTTGATGTTTTACTTAAAGAGTAAAAACATTTTCTAATTATTGCCTGAGTGGATGAAAGGTATCGTGAAAATATATTAACATACCGTGTTTCTCATAGACTATGAAATTCAGAGACAAATCAGTGAACTTGAGAATGGAGGTGAAATTCTGAATGAAACTCGCTCATTTGATCACAAGCTGGGGTAAGTGCATCCTAAATATATTGACCGCGGCTGGGTGGGGCAGACTTGCGCTCAGCTATGGGCCGGTTACGCTGTAAGTGTCCTCGGCTTCTTTGCTCAGTAAAGAGAAGAGTATGCTGCGCCTGCAGGTGTGTAATGACCCACAGGCCTGGAGAGGTTGACGTGGACCCAGGCTTGCCCAGAACTGCTTGGTTTAGGATCCTCACTCTTTTCTTTTTTTTAATTGCTTTTTTAAAATTTTTTAATTTTTATTAACATTTTTCATGATTATAAAAAAATATCCCATGATAATTCCCTCCCCCCCCCACCTCACTCTTTTTCTTGCTTCTAGCTTACGTGTTCTGTGGAAGACAGTTGTATTTCCTTGGATAACCAGGTGGGCCTCTATCAGCTCAAGCTAGAAGTAGGAAAGAACTAAATCCTGGCTGGTTATTGGAAGGCCTTTGGTAGTTGTTTAGATAACTTAGACCCTGATTGTTTGAATGTGAATTTTGAGGATTTTTCTACTTTAAGCAGAATACCGGAGAAAACTCACAAGCATAGAGTTTGAGCAGACCGAAAGCTGGAAACATTGGCTGAGGCATGTCTCAGTGCTAAAGCACTTGCTGAGTTTCCGGTCTTGGATTCAGTCCCTAGCAAGGCACACGCGCATGCACACACACATACACACTAAAACACTGAAGTGATTTCTGACCATCTTTGCAAATTTATTATTATTTGCGAGCAGGGAAGGAGAGACAGAGACAGAGAAAGAATGGGCATGCAAGAGCCTCTTGCCACTGCAAGTGCCCTCACAGATACATGGGCCATATTGTGCATCTAGCTCTACATCAGTACTGGGGATTCGAACCTGGCCCATCAGGCTTGCAGTCAAGCCCCTTAACCATGCAATCTTCTCTGCAGCCCAATTCCTTATCTTTTTTAAATTATCTTTTTTTTTTTTCTTGATAGGGACTCTCTCTAGCCCAGGCTGACCTATGTGGTAATTCACTGTGAAGTCTTAGGCTACCCTTGAACTTACATCAATCCTACCTCAGCTTACTGAGTGCTAGGATTAAAGGTGTGCACCACCACAGACATTTCTCTTTCCTTTATTATTATACCTTATTGTATTTCTATATGTCCTACAGTAGGCTGAAAAGCTTGAATTTGCCTGTGTCTGCTACTCACTGGGGAAGCCCTATGTTAGGCAACTTTCTGTTCCTGTAAAAAAATAAATAAATAACTGAGCCAGGCATGGTGGTGCACTCCTTTAATCCCAGCACTCAGGAGGCAGAGGTAGGAGGATCACCATGAGTTCAAGGCCACCCCAGACTACACAGTGAATTCCAGGTCAGCCTGGGCTAGAGTGAAACCCCACCTCGAAAAACCAAAATAAATAAGTATAAAAATAAAATAATTGAGATATTCAACTTAAGAAGAGAAAAGGCTTATGTTGGGCCATAGCCTCAGGTGTCTCAGTTCATATGTGCTGGGGCCTGTAGTGGCATTTTGTGGCTGGAGCACATGGCTGAGCAAAACCAACTTACTTCATTCCCAATATGACGGCTCACCTTGTCACCTTGTCAGTGTGACTGGATCAGCAAACAAGCCTCTGGGTGTGCCCAATAGTGTTTCCAGAGATTATGAGGGCTGAGGTCAAATGAATGGATTAGTCCATTTGATGGTTTCATAATCTGATGCCATTATCAGGAGACAGGTGTGGTGGGTTGAAGTCGGTCACTGGGGACTTATTGCTGGGGTGGTATCTTGCCTCGGGACCCCCCTGCATTCCTGTTTCTCCACTTCCTAACTGCCACCTTGTGGATGGCTTGTGCCTTCCCCACCATGATCGACTGGTACCTCTGAAACCATGAGCTAAAATAAATAGATTTGCCCCTACATTGGTTCTTCCAGGTATTTGGTAAGAGTGGCAAGAAAAGTAACATGGCTATGAAATGAGAGAGAGAGAGAGAGGGACACCAAAGTCCCACAGTCCCTGTCAAGAGCATAACTCCAGTGACCTGAAGAGCTTCCATTAGATCCCATCTAAAGTTTCTACCACTTCTCAGTGGGATCATGCCAAGAAGCAAACCTTTGACACATGGCCTTGGGGGGTCACTGAAGGTCTGCATCGTAGCTTCCTTCTCTGCTTTAGGCCAGGGGTGTCTGCTCATTGTTGCCTTGTTTAACTTTCGCAGGTGCACTGTGCCAATGAGAGACAAGGAAGGAGAACAAGACTACAGGTAATGACTCTGCATGCCAAATACTTGTATGTGTCAAATCTGTTTGGAACTCAACAGAATGATCCTTGAGACTTTTTTAAGAACCACATGATGTTAACCGAGGCTTGCTGTTGTTTGTGTAACTGGTAGGTGTGTTGGGAGCTTCTCAGTCCTTGTTTGATAGGATTGAGCTGCTAGAAGACACTTGTACATTGACTTTGATGTCATGTCATGGGGCAGGAGGATAGCAGGTCATGTTGGGCCCAGCCTGTTCGTGTCCTTACACTTAGCAGTAAATTCTGTAATACATAGAGGTTCCTCGGTTGGAGATGAAAAGAGAAATGGGTATGTTAATAGAAGTTCCCTTCAGATCTTTTTCGTTGACAAGTTAAACAAGTTAGGGACTGGCAAGAAGTCTATCCCTGTACCAAAACAACAACAGTGTGTTAGATTAAATAGGTGGTCCCAGGCTGGGCATGGTGGCACACGCCTTTAATCCCAGCACATGGGAGGCAGAGGTAGGAGGATCGCCATGAGTTCGAGGCCACCCTGGGACTACATAGTGAATTCCAGGTCCGCCTGGGCTAAAGCGAGACCCTACCTCGAAAAAAAACAGGTGATTCCCCAATAAAGAAAATAATTATAGGTTTAAAATAAATGGAACCTTTTACTTTCTCCAAGCAAGTTGTTGAAATTAACTTACCTTTTGTGAGGTACAGGATACCTTCACCCCGCCCCCTCAGGACTCCTCTCCAGTGTCTATCAGAGTCAAGGTTATTTTAATCACTCTGCTCTTCCAGGTTCAGACTGTTCCCCCTGAGAGCTTTCTCCCTTCTCTGGCATGCCGCTCCTTCTGGAATCTGTGGTGCTTTCTTCCTGAGTGGGGAGTTTGCCTTTAGCTCAGTCAGTGGTTTCTCCTGGCTGAGTTAGACAGCATTGGGTCTCAAGGAGCCTGGCTTTGGGTTTCCTCTTATCTCTAGAGGTCAGACTCATTCCTGGGAGACCTTTGGCACTGAACTGATAAGGTACTTGTAATTTTCCATCAGTTCCCACTGTTTGAGAGTATCTTGATTTTATATAAGCTGTTTGGCACTTGTGGACACAGAGAAAACATTGGTGTGGGAAGAGACCAAAGAGAAGAGCATTTTTGCATAAGATATATATGCAGTGGTGTAGCTTCCATATTTTAAAAAAATTGATTTTTTTTTTTTTTTTTTGAGGTAAGGTCTCACTTTGGCCCTGGCTGACCTAGAATTCACTACATAGACTCAAGGTGGCCTTGAACTCACAGTGATCCTCCTACCTCTGTCTCCAGAGTGCTGAGATTAAAGGCGTGCACTACTATGCCTGGCGACATAATGTTTTTAGACAGTTTTAAATGGGAGGTCTCATGGACTTTCTTCTCCCCTGCACAGTCGCCTACTATTAACCTTTTGCATGGATGTGGCCAGTGATGATGATGAACGTGAATTGTAATCTCATCACTGATCAAATCAGTCCTCCCTGGATTCACTCTTTATGTGCTGCGGGCTTTGTATCATACAGTATCATATAGAATCATATATTGTATCCCAGGTTCCACCTGCTCAGCCTGCCTCCCTCCTTGCCAGCCTCTGCATTTTAGTTAAGCCAGACTCATTCATTCTTCTGCCTTTCAAGAAGGGCAGAGCTCCTCTTCCCTACTTTGACATTTCATTTATCACACAAGTACTGTGAAAAATGGTAGAAACTTAAATAAGGGAAGTCATCTTTCTTCCTAATAAGAAATGTATTCTCATTTGATCCTATTGCTCCAAGCCCCCTCTTTGTTTTAAATATTTTATTTATTTATTTGCAAGGAGACAGAGAGATGGGGGGGGAGAGAATGGGCACCCCAGGGCTTCCAGCCAGTGCAATTGATCTCCAGATGCATGCACCACTTTGTGTGCCTGGCTCCATGTGTGTACTGGGAAATCAAACCCAGATCGTTAGGCATTGCAGGCAAGTGCCTTAACCACTGAGCAATCTCTCCAGCTCCCAAGTCTCCTTTTCATGAACATATACTTTTGCCACAAGTGTAAATCCAAGTGTGGTTTGGCCCTGTTCTTTTTTCTCTGTAAGCATGGAGAGTGGAGGCATGGTTTGGCGAAGCAGCACCTATGCATGGTCATTCCTGGGCACTAGAACATTCTGAAGCATTTGCAAGTAACATGGCACCCAAACACAGAAAGCTTCCTGTCAGTGGTAGATTTGTGGCTTTCATTAAGCCAGATTACCCAGAGTCCAACCCTGTCTTCTCTCTCTGCCTAGGTTTATGCCAGAGCCCAATCTGCCTCCCCTGGTGCTCTATGACACCTCGTGTCTGCCTGCCGGTGCAGACCCTCAGCAAGTAATCAACATAGACCGGATCCGGGACTCACTGCCAGAGCTCCCCAGTGTGACCCGAGACCGGCTCGTGGGGGAGTATGGGATGCTGCCTGAGCACAGCTTTGTGTTGTTGGTGAGTACCAACAGGACTGGCACTGAACGCGGCTCAGCAGACTCGGTGATGCTCCACGGAGGGCACTGCAGGCCCATCAGCCAGGGCGCAGCAGGTTTCCTCTAGAGTAAGGCGCAGCTAGCCTTTGCGGTGCGTGCTCCCCACCCCAGAAGCAGAGGCAGGATCTCACGGCAGTCGTTCCTTCCGTGTACAGATGGGCAGATGCTCTCAGCACCCAGTTGAAGTCAGTCCAAGTGCTACAGAGGAGTATTTTCCCATGTGTCCTCAGGACAGAAGAAAGCCAATATGTAGGGTTTCTAAATTTCTACAGTATTGAACCATGACAGGGGCTGGCAGCATGCTATGTGCCCAAAAGACAGCCGGTTGTTTGCCAATTGTGCAAGAAAACATTAATTCTGTACAAAATGATGAAACGCCCCAGTCCTTTGAGGCTCGAGGATGCCTCTCCCGGGCTGATAGAGAATCTGACACCATGAGGTCTGCTCAGAGTTTCCGTCCTTCTCAGGGCTACTTGGGGTTGGTGAATTTCTTTGTCATGGCAACGTTAACATGATGCAGAATCAGCGAGGGTGTCCTTCTGTCACAGTTGGCATTTTCTTATTTACAAAAGTGGAAAGCTGCAGCTGGGCGTGGTGGCATACACGTTTAATCCCAGCACTCAGGAGACAGAGGTAGGAAGATCTCTGTGAGTTCAAGGCCACCCTGAGACTACCTAGAGAATTCCAGGTCAGGCTGAGCTAGATGAGACTCTACCTCAACCTCCTCCCACCCCAATACAAAAAAGTGGAAAGGGGTGTGTATGTGTGTGTGTGTGTGTGTGTGTGTGTGTGTGTGTGTGTGTGTATGTATTCGTATTTGGGTTTTATTGTTGTTGTTATTGTTGCTGTTTTTGAGGCAGAGGCTCATGTAGCCCAGACTGGCCTCAAACTCACTATGTAGCCAAGGCTGGCCTTGAACTCTTCATCTTTTTGTCAGCTTTCAGCGAAGCAGGATCTGTGGAAATTGTTTTTGCTTCTTAAGTGACCAACAATAAGCATGTGGGGGTATGAGAATGTGCATGTGTATTATATTGAAGTACTTGTTTTAAGTACTTTAATAATAGCAGCCTCCCTGCTCATAGTAACAGAGGCAATCTATTATTGGCTGACTGAAGGACTCCTTGTATTTGCCAGATATCAGCTACCTTTGATAGCAAGCAGAGTGCGTCACATGAAAACGCTTGCTTTCTGACCGTTAATGATCAGCAGAAGCTTTTCTAAAATTGTAGGCTGATGAGGTTGCTGCCTAAGACGGGCTGCCGTCATGTCTTACATCTGAGGCAGCTCTGTCTTTGCATGTAGTTATTCACTAGCATACTTGTTCAGTGTTTTAAAGACAAGCTTTGTTCCAGTCTTTCTGGATGCAACCAGATGAGCATGTCAGCAGATATCTGTAGGAACCAGCCAACCAGCATCTCCTACAGAACTCCCTGTGACCTAAGCATCCTACAAGTAACAAACCCAAGTCTTAGTGTTCACACATCTTCCCCACTTGAGCTTAGTCCTGGATTCCAGACCTGAACTTTGTTGTTATTTACCACTCACCCAGGGGCTGGGAAGGCAGAGGCCCAGGCCCTTGGCCTCAAAGACGTCAGTGCCATTTCTCCATCTGGCCTTTGAGTAGCTGGATAAAAGCCAGCCTTGGAGGCAGTGTGTGATACACTTATGTTTCTTGGTCATTTCTTCACTCCAGAGTGTGATCTCCAAAAAGAATCCACTAGATATAACATTAAAAATCATTTATTTTTGCATCAGCCTTCTCTGTAAGAGAAGGGAGAGGCCACTTTGACATCAATCACTTCTTTTTTTTTTTCCTTTTTTTTTTTGCAAGCAAAGAGAGACAAGATAGATCAGGGAGAAAAAGGGAAAGCAAGAGAGAGAATGGATGTGCCAGGGCCTCCAGACACTTGCAAACAAACTCCAGACACATATGCCACATTGTGCATCTGGCTTTACATGGGTACTGGGGAATCAAACCCAGGTCATTAGGCTTTACAGGCAAGTGCCTTAGCAGCTGAGCCATCTCTTCAGCTCCCTAACTCAGCTATTTCTGTTCACCGAGCTATCTGAACATACATGTGCACTTTAAAAAGCAACTCTATAGGCTTGTCACACTTAGCCTGGGGATGATGTCCACCTGACCCTGCTGACCATAAGCTCTGTGAGGGCAGACCATTTCATATTCATGTTTGTGGCCCAGTCTTTGTCCTGTGTCCTTCAGAGAGCCAAAACCCATGCTGCCATGAAGAAATGTTTGCTAAAGGCTGGCATATGAGTGAGCCTGTGTTTTTATAGTTTAAGGGCCTGTTTAAGGAGAATTAACTTCCCCCCTAGGTAGCAGGTATTAAGCCAAAGACAAAGATCCTCTGCTGCTTCCTAGGGCTTAAGTTTATCCCTGGTATGAGAGCTAAGAGCTCTCAGGGTAGATGGTGACAGGTGGAGCAGGTGGGAGCCCAGAGTAGATGGGTGCTGACTCCATTGGGACAAGGGAACACTTCAAGAAGGGGATGAGTATTTTTTTTTTAATGTCATGATCTTTTTTTTTTTTTATTAACAATTCCCATGATAATGCCCTCCCTCTCTCCACTTTCCCCTTTGAAACTCCACTCTTCATCATATCCCTTCCTCCTCTCAATCAGTCTCTTTTATTTTGACGTCATTGATTCTTTTCCTCCTATTATGACGGTCTTGTGTAGCTAGTGTCAGGGACTGTGAGGCCACGGATATCCAGGCCATTTTGGGTCTGGAGTATCACATTGTAAGGAGTCCTACCCTTCCTTTGGCTCTTACATTCTTTCTGCCACCTCTTCCACAGTGGACCCTGAGCCTTGGAAGGTATTGCAGTGATGAGCACTTCTCTGTCATATCTTCTAAGCACCATGATGCCTTCTGAGTTATCCCAAGGTCACTGTCATCTGAAAAGAGAAGGTTCTCTACCAAAAGTGAGAATAGTATTAATATAAGGATATGAACATTAAGAGAAGTGCTTACTGGGCAGTTTGATGAGCATAGTATATACATTTAGCTAGACAGCAGCAGATGTTACACCCCCTAGGGCTCATGACTACCCCTGTTGTAGGTTTTCAGTATCAGGGATGAATTCCCTCCCATGGAGTGGGCCTCCAGTCCAATTAGAGGGCAGTTGGTTTCCACCATGACAGACGTGCCACTATTGCACCTGTTGGCTCATTTGGCCTGGCTGGCCAAATATAAGACTTGCAGTGCCCACTGTTGAGTATTTTCACTGGTGATTTCTCTCTCTCCCATTGAAGTGCATGCAGAATGGCTTCTTCCAGCTTAGCTGGTCTACATGGAGGAGGTTATCGGCTCAATTCAAGGTAAGGTCTTGCTCTAGTCCAGGCTGATCTGGAATTCACTATATAGTCTCAGAGTGACCTCAAACTCAATGCAACCACTGCCTCCCAAATGCTGGGATTTTTTTTTTTTTTTTTGGCCATCTTTGAAAAGATAGTTTTTGGTAGCTTTAAAACATACTTATAATTTGCAGATAATATATTAGGCAATGACCTTAAAATCAGGATAAAAGGACTAGCAATTGAAATTTCCAAAATGAATGAGACTAGAAGGAGATAGGGATGGACAGAGAATGATTCAGACAAATTGTTTTCCCGAAATTAAGCAGCCTGAGCCCTTTATGACTTTGTAATCACTGGAAGCTGAGTTACTCATAACATTCCTGAAAATGATATGTTCATGTTTTTCCCTGCCTTCATCAGAAACACAACAGATTGCTGAGAAGGGCAGATGCACAAATCTAATGAACCATCTTTCAATTTGAAGAGTGCCCAGGAGTATTCATTAAATAAATAGCAGTGGAGGAGGTGTGCATTGCAGACAGAGCTTCCATTTTGCTCCACGCCTTTGGACTGCTTATTTCATTAAGCAGAGTGTGAATATCTGCCCCCCCCCCCAATGCCTTCTCCACAAATTAAAAAAAAAAAAACTTTTAGAATTTAATTCATGTGTGTGAGTGTGAAATAAGCACTGAATTGTGTGTTGTTGACATCATCCATGATATTTACAGAATTCTTAATATTACCCCATATCATCTACCTCCATATGGAGTACGTAGTAGCTCCTCATTTTCTGGATGGACAGTTGAGAGAATGAATGAATGGAATACCATTGCATTACACGTGAAAATCCTGGAAGAAGTAGTTTCCTGATAATTTCTAAAGGCCCGGTACATAAACTACCCTTTGCCACCTAGTAAATCATGAAGTGACACGTGTCGCTAAACTCTTGGCAAGAACACTTGCATGGCTACGTCAACCATTCGGGACCCAGGTCACTTGCTCTGAAACTCCTGTGTTCCAAACCAGGTTCATTGGGACATCAATCTATATTTGCCTTTTCTCTCCTAGACCCTCCTGAGCATCCCCTCTCAAAAGAAAGCTGCCTTATTATCTTTTCTCTGGCTGCTTAAACACCTTGCCCCACTAAAGACTTAAGCTAGCTGGGTAACCTTGCTTTTCTATCTTATGTCACGTCACCTTGCCTCCTAACCTCATTTGTAAAGATTAAATAATAGAAACAAAGAAGTTGAGAGCCAGGCATTAGGATTATAGAAAATGAGAGATTTTAGAGGATAGCCATGCCAGTGCATGTGGAGCAATTAATGGAGTGATCAGGATTATGTATGTGTGTGTGTGTTGTTGTTTTTTTTTTTTTTTTTGTGGGAGTACTTAATGTAATGATCAGGATCATGTCCATGCGTGTTTTCTTGTGGGAGTACTTAATGAGATGATTAGGATCGTGTTTGTGCATGTTTTTTTGTGGGAGTACTTAATGTGATGATCAGGATCATGTATGTGCGTATATTTTGTGGGAGTACTTCATGGAGTTATCAGGATCATGTACATGTGTGTTTTTAATGGTAGTACTTCATGGAGTGATCAGCATCATGTATGTGCATGGTTTTTGTGGGAGTACTTCATGGAATGATCAAGATCGTGGAATGATCGGGATCATGTATGTGTGTGTTTTTTGTGGGAGTAATTAATGAAATGATCAGGATTGTGTTCATGCTGTTTTTTTGTGGGAGTAATTAATGGAATGATCATGACCATGTTGATGCGTGTTTTTTTGTGGGAGTAATTAATGGAATGATCAGCATCGTGTTCATGCATGTTTTTTGAGCAAGGCCTCCCAAGGCTGATTTGTGTGAGACCGTCATGTTCTAACTTCTGTGTCTAATTTCACTCCAGAAACACAAAGGGTTGAAGCCATTCACCTAAGTGGCCCATCTCAAAGCCAGCCCGTTTGCAGCATGCTCTGCAGCTTCCAGTGATGCCCCATGACAGGCAGGCGTAGTCACTGTCCTCAGGTCCTAGGTGCGGCAACGACCCCTGTTTGGTGAGGAACTTCCAGTGCCTGTGTTGCTAAAGCTCACCCCAGACTGACCTCAGGCACCTGGTCTTGGTTTGTTCACCCTGCTGCCTACCTGCACACACGATGTGCTGTGATGCCAAGCAGAAATGCCGGGGTTTTTTTTAGTTTCATTTATCTATTTTGAGAGAGAGAATTGATACCCAGCGTCTCCAGCCACTGCAAACAAACTCCAGATACATGTGCTACCTTGTGCATCTGCCTTTCATGGGTCCTGGGGAATCAAATCTGGCTCCTTAGGCTTTTGTAAGCAAGTGCCTTAACCATTGAACCATCTCTCCAGCCTTAGAAATTCTGTTTTTAAATAGATGGCTTTGTTTCATTAGTAGAGAAAATTGGCTTTTTACTTGTGCTAACACATGACTAGTACAGCCCCACGGTGGTTTCGTGAAGCACAGTCAGAGAAGATAGGTTCAGACAAAACCTGTGGTCCCTCTTGCTGATTCTGAAGGTGATAGCCTGTTCTATAAATAAACATAAAGTGCCGTAGACTAAATTTTATGGAAAACAGCTCCGATGAAAAACAAGTCATACTGATTTTTAAGTGGCAAAATAAAGGCAGAGAAAGTAAGCGCACGCTGTCTTCTGTGGCCTTTGTCACTTATGCGGTGGGTCCTTCGGTCTGACTCACTGGGCAGTGCCCCACACCAGGGCACTTTGTGGGGCCAGTGGAATGACTGTGCCTGGCCCTCCATCCCATGAGCCTGGCTTGTGACAAGCACTTGGTAGGGACCAGCTGTGCTTCACGGGCAGCTGGCTGTCATGATAACAGTTGATGGGAAGATTTGGCTCTTGTCTCTTAGGAGGCTTCCGTAGAAGAGTGATAGACGGGCAGCCCTGGCTTAACGTTTCATAAGGACATTTTGCCCTTGCCACCGTGTCCTTCCTGCTGTCACATGCGTACACTGCAGCTTGGCACGATGTCCTTCACATGTTCTGAGTGGTCCCGCCACTTAAAACACTGTCTATGGGGCATGCTTGATGCCAGCTCTCACTGACAACCAGGAGCTAGGAAGGCTTTGCATGAGCAACCAGAGCTGGTCCCCCACAGCCGGAATGACACGGACTGGTCTGCACCCCAAAGATGGTATACAGCAAATTCTTCATTGAGTTTTAACAAATTCAACAACAGCCAAGCAGACTCCCAAGCACATGGCCGCCAGGGAATTGTCTTGATGAGGTGCAACGTGTGAACACCACTCTGGTTCAGTGGGGACCATGCAGCCTGCAGCCTGGGCCCGGAGGCTGTGACACGTGACCGTGACCCTCCCCACGTAGGATCGGTACTCCTTGCTGTCTGTGCGGTCTGTCTTCACAGGCGACCTGGAGACGTGTCATCTCATTTGAACAACTTCGTTTTCTCCAGCTGGCTCTTCTCCATTGAAAGTCATAATCCTTTGTTTCCAACATTATAGAAAAGGTCAGAGTGTCTCCAAGGGACAACAAAACAGAAAAGCTATCATGACTAGTTAGTTATTAAGTGACTTGTTTTTAAAGAATTTTTACTATAGGTCTTTAGTAAGCTAGAAATGGCCTAATTTGCTTTCTGGATAAATTGCCTACAAAACAATTCCCTGTGATAAATATCTGCATATCCCATGTGTAGTGCTGCCTCGCCAGCAGCTTGGAATAGCGGGTGAAACCATATTGACTGGTTTTAAACTGTCCAGAGTCGCTAAGGTAGAAAGTAGTCTCCTCACTGTGGCTGAAGGAAAATCTATTTGGTCAACATAGCTGCATGCCATATTTCAGCCCCGTGAAGTTTTCAAATTGATTTTATTTTTCGTTGTATACATTGCATCTGGGGCTTGCCAGCTTAAGGGTGCTTTGACGATTACTCTATACACTAGAAAAATCACCAACATTTTGTTCTGGAAGCATAAAATAGGAAAGATGTGTCTTGTAACTCTACCCCTGCAAAGACACTGCTTCAGCCAGCAAGTGCAGGGAGGGACCTTCAAAAGGTGTGTGTTCTGAGTACCATACTATCTGACTCCTCAGGGACCTGTGCCCATTGAGAAGAAAGTGCAGAGAGGAGGAAAGTCCTAGTGTCCAGCCTGGGTACCCTCAGAGAGTTCTGTCCCTAAGTCTTCCTGAAGCCTAATTTCCTATTTGTGAAATAATTTACTTTGTGGCACAAACAAAATACATTATTTCAGGTTTCAGATGGGACTTGGAAATAGACATATCTACGCTGCCTTTAACCTCCTTGCTCTTGTCACGCCATAGCAGAAGTGACCCAGGTTCTCTCCAGCTTTAGACCAGTGGGAACGTGACTGAACCGAATAGGTTTTTTGGCAGCATGCTTCATGGGTCTCTCTCTTGCAAGTACGGTCTCTGTCGCCACTCTGCTGTCAACTTTGATTACCCTAATTATTTATGTTTTGATTATCCAGGGAAATTTGTGTTCCCAAACTGATTTCCCTCCACCTCTTTCCTAGAGCAAATGCATCTTGGAGAACCAAAACCATTTTTGTATTAATGTAAAGATTCCCTGCCCAGAGTTGCTGCCTGGGTTCAGCTCAGGATATGTGCACTGGCTGGCATTGCTGGGAGTGTAAGTGTGAAACTGAGTTTTGCCCATGCTTTAAAGAACCACCCCCCGCCCCGCCCCGCCCTGTTGGGAACAACCCAAGGTGAGAATCCGAGGAACCAGATAGAATCATGGGCCTTGGGTTGATGAGTCCTTACAAGCTCTGGAACACAGCGCTAGGGCCCGCGAGTCTATTCATGGCCTCCGGGAGTCTGGGTGTCATTGCTGGCAGCTGTAGTGCTCGGTGCTCTGGCTTGCTCCTGACCTCCCAAGTGATCTTCCTGTTTTCTAGGCCTGCCTCACACTGTCAGGTCATTTCCTCGTATTTTCCCCACCAAGGGGTTCTGACTCCACGAGTAACTTTTCCCATCACAGAGCTTTCACTGAAGTTTGTCAGTTTGTCAGGAGAAACCTGTCCTCGTCACGGACCTGAAGAGCCGCTTCCCAGGAAACAGCCCAGTCCTTCATTTCCCACAGAATTTCCACTTTCTGGCCACAAACCAGTGTCCTTTTGGGCCTCTTCTCCACCCCACACACTGGCTTGTGGTATTACGTTGGGGGCCATTTTCACAAAGTTGATGGCTCTGAGTGCTGTGTTTCTCACATTGTGAGAACAAGGGCCTCACTGATGTAATGAAGGAACGAGAGCGCTCCCACCGACGCTCAGGGGAGGGCTTGCTCCCCGGTCTCCACACCGCTCAGCACCCTGCTTCTCACACCCCCACCACCCGGCGGGGGCTGCAGGTCCACTTGGTGCCTCCATAAAACGCCACGTGAGAGCCCTGCATGTCAGAGACCACTGCCACTCGGTGGGGGACAGGTGCTGAACGGCACAGGTAGCTGCATACAGCAGGTAGGGGCTGTCCACTCAGCAGTGAACTCACAACGTGACTGGCTCACGTTAGAGGACTCTGCGTATAATGGGTAGTCTATGCTTAATGTCCAAACTACCGAGATAGAATAGGGTCTGTCCTGTTACTCCTGAAAGTACCGGGGAATTGTACAATGCTTGGGTCTTTGAGAGTTCCAGTAATTTGTGTAGGTAAGAGATGGAATGCAGAATTCTCTTCTGACCATCCATGGTCCTCTGGAGCCCCAGGTAATGCAGGTGGCGGGCCATGCCAGTGTCTTCCTTCCTGGTCCAGGAACAGGTGACCTTAGCAAAGGCCAGTGGTGTGCTTCTCATTTTCTCTTTCCAGCTTCTAACTAACTGCTGGGCATCTTTGCAACTTCCTCACTCTGTCAGGAACCTTGAAACAGCTGGCAGACATCAAATAAAATAGCGGAAGCCATGGGCACGCGTGTTCTGATGGGGCCACATTGTGCATGCCACTGATAGGTGCTCAGATTCGGTTCCAGGTGGACAGCAGCCGGGTCTCTTCCTTCTCCAGAGGCCACACCACATAGAGGCGAAGCGCACAGCCTACCGAAGTCTGGCACCTCCTGGCTAGGAGACAAGAGCACCTCAGTGTCCTCATCCGCAGGATTCCTGATTATTGAGTTCAGCGGGCTGTTGCTAGAGCTGGATGGGGTGTGTAGAGAAAGCACTGGGGACCCAGCAGGAACTTGTACTTACTGAAGTTAGCAGCAGTGGCCCAAAGAGCCGAACACCGGGCCCATGTCTTTAACAGGTACTGTGGGTGACTCCTCCCTTGTCCTTGTTTTCAGAGTTTCAGCTATAGTCAATCATGGTCCAAAGTTACATACAAAATTCCAGAAATAAACAATGTATAAGTTCAGAAAACTTTTATTACAGTATATTGTAGTTGCTTGCTTTTAAATATTTTATTACTTATTTATGAGAGAGAGAAAGAGACAGGGAGAGAGAATATAGACACGCCAGGGCCTCCAACCACTGCAAAGGAACTTCAAATGCATGTGTCACATTGTGCGTCTGGCTTTATATCTGGGTACTGGGGAATTGAACCTGAGTCCTTAGACTTTGTAGGCAAGTATCTTAACCACTAAGCCACCTCTGCAGCCCTCACTTTTATTAGTTGGTAGTCACTTACTGTATCTAATTTATACATTAAACTTGGTCATAGGCATGTGTATATAAGGAAAAACCATAGGGTCTAGCAGTATCTGAGGTTTCAGGCATCCCCTGAGGATCTGGGGCTGTGTGCATTATGGATAAGAGAGAGGAGCCGGTTCTGTAATCAGTAGATACTCTCGAGAGCCCTTCACCAGCCCTGAATTGCTAATCCAAGGTCCTGAAAAGCAGCCACGACGCTCCCTGTGACATAAGCAGGTCTTTCTCAGCTTGTCCCCTGGGCCTATTTGAAGTTGTCTGCATCAAGTTTCATCACACCTGTAAATCCATTCTACCCTCCTGTCTGTACTGGCATCTGGTTCACAGGACGTGTGTATGATTTACAACAAGAACTACATTGGGGAAGTGAGCCTTCATTCTGTTCCTCCTGGATAGTTCAATGACATGGCATCATCTCTGAACATAGATGTGAATGACTGTGTTGGGGTGGGATGGGGGGGGCGCAGATTGCTTCCAGGCCTGGTGCTTCTTCCTAGAGCAGACAGCAAGGGCACGGGGACCCCTCCGCTTTGCCTCACACAGCATGGTCCAGCTGGCAAACCCTCGAGTAACCGAAGGTTCCTGTCAGAGCCCAGGCATCTTATACATTGTCTGTGCGCAGCCGAAGGCTTTGAGAATCATCCAGTCCTGGAACTTGACAACTGTGTGAAAGCTGCCTGGAAGGTGGGACCCATTGTCGCCACTGCCTGCGCCATCTCCAGAGGAACAGTTGGCCTCGCATGTGTAGCTGAGTTTCGGTTCTGTTGTATGTAGGATAGATCAGTGCTTGTCACTTTAGGGAGGATATTAAAGGTCCCTTGACGCAGTGACCTTTCTGCACCGCTCTCAGTGTGGGAGTTATGGGTCTACTGTCTTCCTGATGAAGCCAGATGGCTGTGCCGCCACATTCACGAGGGACTTCTGAGATTTGTGTCAAGCTTATTAGCATCTGCCAGTCTCACAGAAGAATTAGGAAACCTAGAAAATCAGACATGTGTGCGTGTGTGCTTGTGTGCGTTTTGTTCTCCCCAGAAATGTGGGCTTCCACTCTAGAACAGAGCGGGCAGCCCCCGTGCAGCTCTTACTGAGCCACCTTTCTCCGGACAGTGGTGACAGCGGCCCCTCAGCCTCCTTCCGCCCCACTTCCTGCAGCTCACCTCCGCCGCTTGCTGGTTCTCACGACCACAGTGGATCGTGCACTGAAGCCTGTATTCCCCCAGTGGAGTACAGTTCCAGCTTGGAGAGGTTTCATCACAGCCCTGTCCTGAGAAGACAGACAGAATCTGACTCGCTGTGTTATCCACCCGGCAACAAAACCACCCAAGGGTAGAGGACTAGATATTCATCATGTCACAGCTGTGCAGCCCAGCCTGAAGCCCACACGCAGTCTTCCTAGGTGGGGTTCAGAAAGCTTTCACTGGCAAAGCACAGCGGGCTCCTCCTGGCAGCTTGTTTCACCAGTGGGCCTGCCTGTCGGTGAGAGCAAAGGAGTTCTGCCCAAACGGTGCTTTTCTCCTTCCCCAGTGAGTTGGAACCAGTGTAGAGATTTGAAGACTTTCCTGAAGTTAAGCAACGCTTCCTCTCCACCTTGCCTGGTTTTTGTCTTTATCTGTAGTCAGGTTTGGGCTACGGAGGTGGTTGTAGTCCTTGGTTTAGCATGAGAAGAATTTTGTGTTGGCTCAAAAGGCTATTCAACAGACGATTATGGGATTATTCAGTGTATATCTTAGAGCTTCTGTGGTAGCAAGACTTGGAGTGCACTTTTGTTCATTTGTCTTGCTGCTTCCCAGCATCTTGCTTTTCTAGAAAGTTCTTCTTCTTTAAAAGAATTCTTGGAAAGGGGGTAGGGATTGTACCTTAGCTTCAGTGTGAATGTAAAAAGAATATTCAAAAGACAATGTGGTTTTGTTTGGAATTGACCAAGTAAGAAAAATCTGCTTAAAATGTTAAAATGCTAACCTTCTGTATTTGGAGGTTTCAGCCTCTTATATGAGTAGAACATATTTTTATTTTTCTTACAGAAATTACAAGGCTTAACTAAATTTCTGGATTTTGCAAAACTGCTCTGAGCTGATAGCTAGTCACAATAAAAACTCGATAAGGGTCCCCAATCACTGTCATGCATAATTATGGCAGTCCCAATTATTTAAACATGAACTTGGTGTGACAAATGGGTGTTCACATGTGATCTATAGCAATTAGGGTGACAGGAGACCCTGCCATACACTGGCTCTTAGCAAGCAGTTGTGGGGCCAAGACTGACTTGGCTCTTCGGTAGAGACGGGACAGGATGGCATCACTCACGCAGCTGACAGTGCGGGGCTGGGGGACAAACAGTAGAACCCACCAAACATGTCTCCTCATTGAACTGACTCAGACAGTCATCTCACAGAGCAAAAGGAGAGGCAGCACCAGCCATGCCAGATTGGCTCAGAGGGTCCTGGTACCCGTTATAAAGCTGGTATATGTGGCATACATTCTTGATTGACTTGAACACATCCCTGAACCATTGCCTGCCTCTTAGGATGATGTGAAGATGAGTACAGATTGTTATGGTCCTCCGTTAATGCTTTCCAGTCTCATCTTTCCTTTTTGGTTTGCTCCATTGTTACCTTCTTTTCTAGAAAGCACCAGGACTTCTGTCAGAGGACAGGCCAGGGAAGAGAAAGTCCATGAAAGTAGGGCCAAGCCAGGCGTGGTGGCATGCGCCTTTAATCCCAGCATTCAAGAGGCAGAGGCAGGGGGATCGCCATGAGTTTGAAGCCAGCCTGAGACTACATAGTGAGTTCCCGGTCAGCCAGGGGTAGAAGAAGACCCTACCTCAAAAAAAAAACAAAACAAAAACAAACAACAACAACAAAAAAAAACTAAAGCCAAACATTGTACATCCAGTTGACTACTTGGGAAATGAGGTCCCAAGGGCCTGTGTACAGGCTGGAAGTGTGGGGAATGGCGCATTTCACTCAGGCTCATTCCATCAGGAGCACCCTAACGTATGTTCGTTCCTTTAAGGAAGGAAATGCGTTATAGATATAGAGGGGCAGTACAGGACTGCTTTGCACTTGCGGAAGAGGAATAGAATTTTCTGGTGGGACATCTCAGTGTTGCACAAACAGTGAGGGGACATCTTAGCAAGGCAGCAGCAGCTGTTTCTGATTCGCCTCCAGAATGCTGACCTTTTATTTTTAGGTAGGATAATATATATATATATATATATATGTATATATATATATATTTTTTTTCTTTTTACAGAATGAAGTTGGCCTACTGGAATTCTTCCAAAATGTGATGAAAGAAACTAGGGCAGAACCCAAAAAGGTGACCAACTGGGTCCTGAACACCTTCCTGGGCTATTTAAAACAACAGAACCTCGCTGTGAGTGAGAGGTGAGTGAGGTCTGGGGACTCCTTTCTTCCTTTATCAGAAGCTGTGTGTGTACGGCAGCTGACGTGGAGCGGATGAGCCCCCCACCCCCCCACACCGTTCTCCTTCGGGGCCCCTGACAAGACAGCACACATCCCTGTTGAGTTCTAAACGCCGGACCTAGTCTCGATCCCATTGGAAAATGTGTCTGTTTGCTCAAGTCTCTGACTGGGCACTGTGTCTTTGGCCCTGTGCTAGGGGCTAGCAGCTTGTAGCTGAACAAGACAAGCTGTGCACACACCTGTGGCAGGTACAGACCCACGGGAAAACAGCCAGTCACCTCAGTGTGATATTAACCTGCTAGAGGCACGCCCAGGGCACTGTGAAACTTACAAAGGGCACCGAATGGGCCTTTGGAAATCACCCGAGGCTTCCCTCTCAGGAAGCAACAGCCAAGCCAAGCCATTACGCCCTGCGCTCGGACAGGAGAGGCAGTAATGTCTCACTCAGAGGCGACCAGGCAGGCTAGCTCAAGAAACCCAGAAGCTGCAAGGTACTAAGGAAGGCAGAAAAGGCAGGGACAAGGCTGGCGAGGTGACCAAGTGCCACCTGGAGCATTTTTCAGCCACGCCCATGGCAATTTCATGGAATGTGGCGCATATTAATAGTTTGGCCTCCTATAACAAGACATCCTAGACAGGGTGTCTTAAACAGACATTCATTTCCCATAGTTCTGGACCAGGGTGTCTACTGATGCAGTTGACTTTCCAACTTTCAGATCGCCATCTCACACATGTGTGCCCATGGTGGAGTGCGGGGGGAGACAGAAAGATGACTCTGTTCTCTTAAAAGGACACTAATCTCATCATGCCTTCCGTGCCTTCACTTGACCCCAGTCACTCCCTCAAGGCTCCATTTTGTAGTGTCACCACACTGGAGGGCTAGAGACTCAAGAGAGCTAGATAGATAGGAACGGCACGCAGGAGTGCTCATAACCAGTGCCCCTGGCGGGGGCCTGTGCTGAGGTGACTACGAACTGGTTAAAGTGAGGCGAACCAAGTAGGGCACAATTCTCTCACAGTGATTAACTTCCAGATTTTTCATGTGGGCAACAGTGTGCTGCAGATGGCTGTCTTGCTCAGTGCAGCACAAGGTGCAGAAAGGAGGGAAAGTTCAGGGAAGAGGTGGAGAACACATCCTAAATTTGAGCTGCAGGTAGGGCAGGCACCCTGTGGGACATGCAATGGACAAGGCATGTGGAACCTTGGCAGATAAGTGATGTCCGTGAATATAAGGTGAGAGTTCTCATATGGTCATTTGACTTAGCAGATTTGTTGGTACTCTGCCATGTGCTCCCCTTAGGGAAGACTAGACTGCAGGACAGGGACAGGCCCTGCTCTGAAGGAAGCTGGTGACAATAAGGAAGCATCAAGGAGGTGTTTGAAAAGAAAAGAAGTCCCCAGCTCCACCAAGACCTGAGTGAGGGATGAGTGGTGTTGATCAGATATTAGCAGGGTTAATGCTCTGAACTAGGGAAGCGTGGTCACCCGGGAACCCAGTATTCAGCGCAGCATGATGGGCTCTGTGATTGACGGCAGGTAAGTGCACAGGGGTGCCGTCAGGTAGGCCTTGGCAGCAAGATAGCTAAGGAGAAAACCCATAGTTCTCTGAGAAGCAGGAGCAAGAAGGCAGCAGGTTGGGAAGATGGTTCACTGGGTAAAGTGCTTGCCACGCAAGCATGAGGATCTGAGTTCAGATCCCAGCACCCACATAAAGACAATCCTGGTGGTGAGTGCCTGTAACCCCATTGCTGGGGAAGTGGGATTAGTGAGTGTAAAGCTCAGTGACAGACCCTCTCACAAAGCAAGACGGAGAGCAGCCGAGAAAGATCCTGACATCCTCCTCTAACCTCATGTACATAAAGACGCATGTACACACGATCCTGTGTTCACCCACCTATAAGCACACATGAAGGAGGAGCAGGAGATGGATCCCAAGAAGAGGAGAGACCCACGAGGCCCTGGAGACGGACTGTTCACAAGGCCACATTTAGAGTTGGCCTGCATTGGTAAGGGACTGTGAGTTCTCAGCAGCTAGGAGGGGCATGGATTTTTTTTTAAATATTTTATTTTATTTATTTACTTAAGAGAGAAAGAAAGAGGCAGAGAGAGAGAGAGGCAGACAGAGAGAGAATGGGTGTGCCAGGGCCTCCATCTGCAAATGAACTCCAGACACATACGCCATCTTTGTGCATCTGGTTTATGTGGGTCCTGGGGAATCGAACCTTAGTCCTTTGGCATTGCAGACAAGTGACGTAACCACTAAGCCATCTCTGTAGCCCAAGGGCATGGATTTTTAGAGAACTTCTGGAAGGTGATGGAATGGAATCCCCATGACATATGCTTCCAGAGGGCCAGTAGGAACTGTTCAGGCTGTATCTTTATTGGCAAAAGTAAGGTGAGAAACCAGGCAGAGTGAGTAACTGTAGGGTCCACTGGAGGCCTTGCCAAGGTAGCAGAGGTCTGGGCATGTACGGAGGGTGAGAGTCAAGCCCCAGGACAAGATAGCCAAGTGTCTCAGGAAGAAGTGTGGGAGCAGAAGTTGGTAGGCACAGAATGTGGCTGGGAGAATTGCTGGGTGTCAGCTCATTTCCTTGGGAACGGGAGGTAAGGGGGTGTGCTGCGAAGCAGTGAGAGGGGGACGCAGAATAGCCGCTGGGACTGAGGACACCCAGAGATAGAGATGAACCAACGTACCCGTGAACAGCAAGTGCCACCCAGAGGCCCAGGTCCCTGCATCTTCCATCTGGGGCTTCTAGGATCCCACTTTAACAGAAGGAAAGAGGGGTCAGAGCCTAGGAGAAGCGTGGGGTTGAGAAGGACAGCCATTTCCCGGGGAATGGGCATGACTGAGAAGTGTCAGGGTGTCTGCCCTCAGAATCCAAGCTCGAGATGGAGTTGTGGTCCTAAAAGAGCTCTGAAGGACCGGATGAAATTGAAAGACCTTGACAATCCCTGGTCTCAAGCAATGGATGAGAAGAGAGTGAAGCTTAATCCTCAAAGGTCTCTTCAGCGGAGGTTCATTAGCTGTGCAGCACAGAGCGCAGGGCTGTCTGCCACAGCACAGGAACAGGCTGCACCCGCTACCTTCGTCCTTGAGACCACATGGTTTGTGTATTTAACTGGTGCTGGCGGTGGGGAGGGGCTTTTGGAGCCAGTGTGATGGGTTCTCATTTTATCATAGGCTTAGGCACGTTTAGCCCTGGCATACCTGAATTCAGAGTCATACCTTCCATACCTGTGAGTTTAACCAACTACAAATTGAAAATATTTGGAAAACAAGGTTAATCAGTACTGAACATGTACAGACTCTTTTCTTGTCCTTGTTCTCTAAACAATAGACCATGATAACAGTTGACATCGCGTCTACATTGCATTAGGTATAAGTAATGAGAGAGGACTTAAAATATTGGGTGGGCGTATGTAGGTTCTAGATGATCATTATGTCATCATATTGTGCAAGTGACTTGCGCTCCCACAGATTTTACTGTCTTTGTGGTGGTGAGTCCTGGAACCACTCCCCTGTGGCTAGCATGTGCACTCTACCAGATGGCCATGCTAGTAAGCGGAATCCTAAGTCACACACACTGTTGGCCTACCTGTCATTGTGGGAACAAAACGGTGGCTGAGAAATCCCTACTGCTATTAGGTCAGTAGAGAAATTTATAGAGTATATTTGTAGCCTAATTAGTCAAGGTTATGAGATGAATTTTTATCAGATAAAATCCATTCAGTTATTTGGTGTTTTTTTCATGTGCCTCTCTACCCCCCATCTTTTATAGCATTATGGTCTGGATTTTTCTGTCTGCCCAACCCAATCTCTAGCATGGTGGTGTTAAGAAATTGGGCTAGGGCCTTGAAGGGTGATTAAGTCATGAAGGTGGGGCCTTCAGAAATGGGATGAGCACAGAGAGCGAGCTTGCCCCTTAATCCTTGTGAGGACTCGTGAGAAGGTGCCGGCTATGAGGCTCATAGACACAGGCTCAGGGCATTTTGTTTCGAAACTTCTCAGCCCCCAGAACTGTGGAGAATCAGTCTGCTCTTTATTAGCCTCTTGGCCCGGGATGTTCCGTGACCGCAGCCCAGATGGACCAAGACGGCCGCTGACCCGAGAGGTAGTGACCTCCTTTGCTCGCTCCGGAAACGCAGCTCAGCCTCCGAGCTCGCTGTGCTTCTGCAGTCTCCCCCGTAAGATGAATGGCTGTTGCTTTTCTAGGATTGTAGAACATCCAAGCAAACCGCATTTTTAGAATAACCTACTTTTTTATTGTCAGCAAAGGTGTGAGGTTGCAGACTTCTGCCCCACTTTCTCCCAGGCTCAATCATGATGGTTCACAGATCTTCCAATTTAGTAGCACCGAATGTTCTGCACACCTGGCTTCCACGTGGGGGTACCTGGCTCCATACTTCGTGGGAAACAAACACTTTCAGGATGATAGGCTGCCTCAGTCTGCTCTTTTTTATTTTAGAGAGAGGGAAGGAATTGGTGCGCCAGGGCCTCAGCCACTGTAGTCAACTCCCGGTGCTTGCGCCACCTAGTGGGCATGTGTGACCTTGCGCTTGCCTCGCCTTTGTGCATCTGGTCTACATGAGATCTGGAGAGTCGAACATGGGTCCTTAGGCTTCGCAGGCAAGCACCTTAACCACTAAGTCATCTCTCCAGCTTGAGTCTGCTCTTTAAATTTTTTTAATTTACTTATTTATTTATTTGAGACAGGGAAAGAGAGAGAGAGAGACAGAGAGAATGGGCATGCCAGGGCCTCCAGCCACTATAAGCAAACTCCAGACACATGTGCTGCCTTGTACATCTGGCTTATGTAGGTCCTAGGGAATCAAACCTGAGTCCTTTGGCTTTGCAGGCAAGCACCTTAACCGCTAAGCCATCTCTTCAGCCTCTGAGTCTGCTCTTTTTCTTTTTTTAATTTTTTTAAAAATTTATTTGCAAGCAGAGAGAGAGAATGGGTGCACCAGGGCCTCCAGCCACTGCAAATGAACTCCAGATGCATGCACCACCCTGTGCATCTGGCTTTACATGGGTAGTGGGGAATCGAACCTAGGTCCTTTGGCTTTGCAGGCATGTGCCTTACTCACTAAGCCATCTCTCCAGCCTCCCTGAGTCTGCTCTTTTTAATGAACAACCCAGATAAGGTTCCTACCTACTAGAATTTGTGCACAGAAGGCAAATCTCCTTAGTTTGAGGACTTCATGGGAATTGGCACAGGGGCTAAGACACAGCTCCCTGCTCGTGATCTCAGAGCTTCCAACGAGATTAATAATGAATGAAGGGTCCTGGACTGAGAAGGTGCTTTCAAGGGCCATAAAGCATGTCACAGTACTGTTGCACAGGCATGCTCATGAGCTGCTTATAAAGTGTTCCTATTTTAGATGAGTCCCCTAGTGACCTCAGATAGATAGCATTTCATTATGCTAGCTGCTGTGTATATTTAGACGTAGTTAAACAATATATTAGTAAGGAGGCAGTCTGTAATTCTGTCTTGTCTTTTCAGCAATCTGAGTGCTCACCTTCACTCCTCCCCTGAGTGTGGCTTAGTGACTCTGTGTAGTGTTTACCTGCCCCTTAGTCTTTCGTATCATGGGGTCTTGACAAGTTACCCATGAGATATGGTAGGTTCTGGGCCCTTCCGTGTCCAGGACACCACTGTGAATCTGCAGAAGGGAGCAGAGCGTGTGGAGCCCACGCACACCATCAAGGACATGGCCGGTAGACATCATCTCCCTTGAGGGCAGAACCTTACCACTAAAAGGAGTTTATGTTTGTACAGAAACACTCAGAGAAGTGGCTGTCTTTTGTTTGAGGTGATTTTTAGGGTGATCTTCCAGTTGAAAATATTTAATTACCAGGTTGTTCCCCATCTCTGTGTGGTTCATGAATTCTGCAGCCACCTCCTTTTTTGAACTAATCTCACTAAGCTGTTGTCTGCTGCTACAGCCTCTGCTAAGCAGCTGGTATTGTTGGGCAATAAAAGAAAGGGGACAAACAACAGTATAAAAATTTGTTGCCGGGCATGGTGGCGCACGCCTTTAATCCCAGCACTTAGGAGGCAGAGGGAGGAGGATGGCTGTGAGCTCCAGGCCACCCTGACACTACAGAGTAAATTCCAGGTCAGCCTGAGCTAGAATGAGATCCTACCTTGAAAAAAAAAAAATTGTTATAGGGATGGAAAAGAGATGGGTCCGTGGTTAAAAGTACTTGCTTACAAAGCCTGATGGCCCAGGTTCTGTTCTCCAGTACCACGTAAAGCCAGCTGCACAAAGTGGCACATGCATCTGGAGTTTGTTTGCAGTGGCAAGAAGCCCTGGTGTGACCATTCCCTCTTTCTCTGTCTCTCTGCTTGCAAATAGATAAATGAAAATACTTAAAAAAATTAAAAATATTACTAAATGCTAAAATGCAAGATAAATAAATCAACTAAGGAGGCCAGTTGGCCTGTATTTTCATCTCAGAGTGTGATTGGTTATTTAAAAATACAAGAGCTAGAGTTTGGATTGTGAGAACCTTTTGTAGACACCCTGACAGTGGAGATGCTGACTGACGTGTTTTCTTTCTCTCTCTCTCTCTCTGTCTTTCCTGGGGCTATTAGTCCTGTCACACCCTCTGCACTAGCTGAGCTTCTCAACCTGCTGGACAGAAAAGTAATTTCTTCGTCAGCAGCCAAACAGGTATGCCCACATTTCCAGAAGCTTCTCATTGCTTCACTATCCCTGTAAATGTTTTCTATGAAATCCAAATGCCACCGCTGAGTGAGTTTCATAATTGAACTATTATTATATTAAGTGCTGTGATGTTTTGATGCTGGAGATTTTGTTTAGCGTGGATAGAAGTCACCATGGGCCCGGTGGCAGTTTACCTCTGGCCTCTGCTCGCTGGGAGAACTAGTTGCAGTCTGGCTTTGCCCTGAATGTCTCCCACCCCCAAGTATTTGTTCATGCACCTGGACCTTCCTGGGGGCTGCAGACTGTGTGGTCTCCCCAGCATGAAGGCAGTGACAGCCCCTCTCCCGTCCTGGTAGCCCACAGCCCAGGGCCAGGGCTGTCTGTCTCTGTCACATGTGTGCCCTCCAAGAGTCCCCCATGTGTGAAAACGCAGAACAGCAGCATTGTGCAAAGTGGTCCTGTGCCTCACTTCCACCTCACTCACAAGGCCAGGTGGGTAAGAGGGTCTTAGAGTTGAGAAAAGTCTACCATAGGACCCAGAAAACTAAAGACCGCCTCGCCTGTGCCGCCTCTCAACCTCAGAGACCACGCAGCTGTCAGCGCTGTAGCCCAAAACCTAATGTTATTTTAATGGCGCCTTTTGTATTTAATATTTATATGCACTGACAGCAGTGGCAGGTTACAAAGTAAGGCTTCGGGGAAGCTCCCGCTTTTGGGCTAATTATGAGATGCGGTGGAGTGTACCCCAGGCTCTCTTCTGGGAAACAGGGGCTGGGAGCCAGTGATGGCTGTCAGCTTCCGGGACCCAGCGTTTAGGAAAGGCTTCAGGTTGCATGGATGTCAGAGGAGCACAAGTGTCTGTGACAGAGCGCAGCAGTTGTAGGAAGATCAGATGGCCTGAGGGCAGAAAAAACTATACATACATGTAAGAGTAGATGAATTGTACCATTTGAAGTGAAAGGGTGGGGGAGATCTTCCCAACTTTGTTGCACAAAAAACAAAAGCCAACCCCAGTGCAGTGAGTAAGGCAGTTCCAGTGGGGGGCCTGGCACAGGCTGGAGGCTGCTGGCAGCAGGCTGCAGCTCTAGGAAGAGATGCTTTGGCACTTTATCACCTTCCAGCGTGCCTAAGAAGAGGCAGGTGAATCCTGGCTTCCAAGAGGGCACGAAACAAAAATAAAAACCTGATTTGAAATGCGTGGTGTGAGCTACGGAGGGAATCTCCCCTGTGGACCAGGGCCTTGGTGTTGATCTTGTGTTTTCTACTTCTTGCTTTCTGTTTGTAAAGAAATGTTGATTTTCAGAGAAGTGGGAAGGATAATATATACTGTATGTATTGATTCCGAAGAATTTAGGTAGTCAGTTTAGGTGCAAGAAGCCTATAATGTCAGTACTCCGAAGGCTGAGGCAGGAAGGCTCAGAGTTCAAAGCCAGCCTGGACTATATAGTAAGTTCAAGGCCAGGCAAGGCTACATAATAACACTTTGTCTCAAAAATAAGTAAAATTAAATAAATGGAGCTGGAAAGATGGCCCCAGGGGTTGAGTGTGCTTTGTGCAGAAGCCCGAGGGTCTGAGGTGCAGGCTGATAGCCAGGGCTTTTCTCCCCACAACACTTTCAGCTAAAGTGCCCAAAGTCGTGAGTGAGTGTGGGAAGCTACCTTCACCTGAGCAAGGTTCTCTCCTGATCGCCTTCCATCATGCACCTCCTTAGTTTATGCCCACCTGTGGTGACTGAATGAACTCTCCCAACAGGCTCAGGTATTTTGAATATTTGTCCCCCACATACACAATGCTGGTGTCAATTTGGGAAAGTTGTGGGGCCTTCGGGAGGGAGCCTTTCCTTCTGCTGAAGTACAGGTGTGACCCTGGCTCTCTGCTCACGTCATGGGGTGCTTGGGATCCAGCACAATCCTTGAACCCCAAACCCTAGGTTCGTTTTTAATTTAATTAATTTATTTATTTATTTTTGATTTTTTTCAAGGTAGGGTTTCACTCTAGCCCAGGCTGACCTGAAATTCACTATGTAGTCTCAGGGCAGCCTCAAACTCATGGTGATCCTCCTACCTCTGCCTCCTGAGTTCTGGGATTAAAGGCGTGCACTACCACACCCAGCTTCATTTCTAATTTTAATCAAAGAATTGAATTTAAAAAGACTGAGAAGGATAATTATTAAATTAGTATATTTATTGAGGGAAGTACAGGGCCAAGGAAAGATACCCAAGTGGTTAGAGATCCCACGTGGAGGATCTGGGAAGACCATGGAAAGAAAAAAGAAAGTTCAAGGAGCTCCTGCCCTGTGGGGAGCTGGAGGGGATAAAGAGCTCATATGGAGAGTCAGGGCTTGTGGGGGGGGGGGGCTCCTCTTGGCTGCCCGAGGGAAAATGCACCAGCAGCTGGTAGTTCCTAAGTGGTCAGGCAGCTCAGAGAGCGTGTTCTCCCCTCGCAAAGGTATTTATAACCTCAGGATGGTGGGCTGTCTTCCGGCTCAGGTGAACCACAAGGACAGCTGGATGGGTAGGGCTGGAGGCTGACTCAGGAAGAGGCTAGCCCTGGCACCAAGTTCCAAGGGCTGACCTTGACCAACCAGAATGTTTAAATCAAAGATCTTCCTCCCAGGAGGAGTCCTGCTTGTTTGTGGACAAACAAGTCTAGGGAACTAGGCAAGAGATAAGACATCAGTTCATCTTGGATTTCTAGCAAGGGCAGACTTCCCAGTCCTTTACTTTCAGGGGTCCAGTCACCCTAACTGCCTGTCCCCTCTCATTCAGGCTCCTGCTCTGCTGTCCCCCATGATGAAGCTGCCCCGCCTTCCGTAAGCCGCTTCTGGTTGGGCATTTGCTCCCGGCGCCGAGCCGGCAGCCGCTACATCACCTCACCCACTCTCCCTTAGGGACAGGTGCCCGTTGAGACCCTGTGACAGTGGTGGCAGGAACACATGCAGGACTTCCTTCAGTCCTGGCACAGGCACTGGTCTAGGCATGGGTAGGGTCCGTGATTGTTCGGTTCTTGAAGGTAGTGCCCCCTTTTCTCCTCCATGCCCCCAAATGTGCAGGGCATTTAGCACGTCTGAGCCAGAGTCACTGTGCTGGGCCAAGTCTGGACCCCAAGACAGCTTCCTGCTGAGTAGAATGCCTGTGGAGTCCCAAAGGTGGGAGTGTGCTTGGGTGTCTGAGCCCAATAGTAGCCCACGTTTAGACAGCATGCCCCTTCCCAAGAAGGCTCCTGACTGCAGCACCCCGGGGCATGCTCTGTGGCGGTAGGTGATGCTTTCCCACAGCGGGTTTCAAGCCGCTCATCTAGGAGGGCCGAGAGCCCATGAGGGCTGTGAGGGTTCCCAGCACCTAGTACTGAACACACCCACACTGGATTTTTCTGGGACTCTCCCCTTCGCCGCCACCCTTGCAGAGGGAAGGCATCCTGCCCCTAACAGTGGAGTCAGTGTGGCAGGCACTGAGAACTTCTCCCTGGTCCCTGGTCCCAGGGCTCCAAATCTTTCAAGGCCTTCCTTTATTTCTTTGTCCTTCCTTCCTTCCTCCTTCCTTTCTCGCTTTCTTTCCTTCCTTCCTTTCTTTCTCTCTTCTTTCTTTGTGTGTGTGTGTGTGTGTGTGTGTGTGTGTGTGTGTGTGTGTGTGAGAGAGAGAGAGAGAGAGAGAGAAAGAGAATTGGCATGCCAGGGCCTCAAGCCACTGAAATCAAACTCCAGATAGATGCACCCTCTTGTGCACATGTGCAACCTTGCACACCTGTCTCACTGTGTCTCTGGCTTATGGAGAGTTGAACATGAGTCTTTAGGCTTCACAGGCAAGCACCTTAACTGCTAAGCCATCTCTCCAGCTCTACAAGGCCTTTCTTTTTCTCCTTCTGGCTTCCATTATTCTCCCATGATCACTCATCTCAAAACACAACTGTATTAGTCAGAGGATCACTGAGCTTTAGACCAACCTGGGGCTACAGAGTGAGTTTTAGGTCAGCTTGGGCTAGAGTGAGACCCTACCTCAAAGCAAAAAAAAAAAAAAAATTGGCAACTATATGCACATTTTCTTAAAGATCTTTCTTTTTTAATTATTTTAATTTATTTTACTTATTAAAGAAAGACAATGAGAAGCAGAGAGAGAGAAAATGGTGTGCAAGGGCCTCTGCAAACAAACTCTGTAGATACATGCGCCACCTTGTGCATCTGGTTTACATGGGTACTAGGGAATCAAACCTGGGTCCTTTGGCTTTACCAGAAAGTTCCTTAACCGCAAAGCCATCTCTTCAGCCCCCTAAGTACATTATTTAGCTCTTCTTTTGTGTGTGTGGAAGAGGAGACGAGCCTCTCTTCAGCCATCATAACAACCTCATAGGTGTTTAGTCTATTCACAGAGTGGTGCAGTCATCATCACTGTCTGTTCCAGAATTTGTATTGCCCCAGAAAAGCAACGCTGTGCGCTCACTGTTCCCCATTAGTCCTTTCCCCTGGAAAGCTCCTGTTTTCCTGCCTCTGGATTTGCTTACACTCAACAGTAAATGTAATAGACTCTTACAACATGTGGCCTGTTGTGTCTGTCACTGAGCATGATGGTTTCAAAATTCATCTGAGTTGGAGCACTGGCCAGTACTACATTATTATGGCTAAATCGTGTTCCATTGTATGGATATACCACATTTCATCCTTTATCAGGTGATGGACAATTGAATTTTTTCATTTTTTGGCTTTTATGAATAATGCATCTTTGAACATTCATGTATAATTTTTTTTATTTTTGAGGTAGGTTCTCACTCTAGCCCAGGCTGACCTGGAATTCACTATGTAGTCTCAGGCTGGCCTCAAACGTACGGTAATCCTCCTACCTCTGCTGGGATTAAAGGCGTGTGCCACCATGCCCGGCTTTAAGTTCTTTTTTGAGCATATGTTTTCAAAGTTCATATATATACTGGGTCATATGATAATTCTATGTTTAACTTTTGTTTTTGTGTTTTGAGGTAGGTCCTCACTCTAGCCCAGGCTGACCTGGAATTCACTATGTAGTCTCAGGCTGGCCTCAAATTTACAGTGATCCTCCTACCTCTGCCTCCTGAGTGCTGAGTGCTACCACGCCTGGCCATGTTTAAAACTTTGAAGAACTGCCAACTTCCTTTCCAAAATGGCTGCACTACTCTGTGCTCCTGCCTTCGACCTCATACCTTCCTCCAGAACTTGTATTCCTGCTTGTGGCTGTGAGGTAGTGGCTCACTGTGGATTTGATAAACATTTTTCTACTGGCTATGTTGAACATCCTTTTTGTTAAAAAAATATATATATATGTGTGTGTGTATATATATATATAATTTATTTGAGAGAAAGAGGCAGATAGAGAGAATAGATGGCAAGGCCTGTAGCCAAACTGCACATGTGCCACCTTCTGCATCTGGCTTACATGGGTATTGGGGAATCAAACCTGGGTCCTTAGGCTTCACAAGCAAGTGCCTTAACCTCTAAGCCATCTCTCTAGCCCTGAACATCCTTTTGTGTCTTGTTTTTATAATGTACTTTAAAAAACCAAAGAGGGGGTTAGGGAGATGACTCAGTGAATAAAGTGGGACCCTAGCACTGAGATAGATACCAGGCATGGGGGTATGAGCCTGTAATCCTACAATCCCAGCACTCTGGAGGCAGAGACGGGAGGATCCTTGGGAATTGCTGGCTAGCTAATCTAGCAAAATCAGTAAATCCTGGCTTCAATGAGAGACCCTACCTCAAAAAAAAAAAACAAAAAAAGGTAAAAGAGCAGTTGAGAAAGACACCCAATGTTGACTTCGGGCCTCCACGTGCACTGTCACTCCCACACGCATACAGACGTGCAACGCACACATGCACGTACGCACATGCACACATGCGGAAGAGAAGAAAGACATTGTTCCAGCTAAGTTTTCTGAATTTAACCAAAGAGCTCAACCAACTCTACCTTAGAGCTGTGAGCCAGAACAGAAAGCCTTTGACTCTGCCGATTATTAGTGGGGCCCCTGACAGAGCGAGACGAGGCCATTGGGGATTAGATGACAGGGGGTGGGGGGGGGGGTTTAGGAAGTACGGTGACAGCGTGGCTGACTCCTGGGGATGACAGCTACGCACAAAGAGCCACTGTCCCGAGAACAATGTGAATTCCTAAGACTCGCCGGCTTTGTGTTCGCGTTGGTTACTAATCCCGCTTTCCCGTCTCTTGCTGACACTGTTGCCAATTATTTTTGTCCTTTCCACATGCCACCACACCCTCCTCCCAGATGATCCAACTGGGCTTCTGAGCCTTACCCTCATCCCCCAGCACCCTGGGGCCAGTAAGAGGTGGCCACCGTGCAGCAGTCCTATTGTTCAGAAACTAGAAATAGAAACTTGAAGATTATGTCTTTTCATAAGCAGCCTCCTGGTCACTCTAGACAGCAGCACCCTGTGGTCCTCACGAAATCCAGGTCTGTGTCTTAAAGCAGCAGGTGGCAGTCCCGTCCCCTCCCCTCACTAGGGCGGGAGCAACCTGTACACCTCAGGTTCCTGGGCCCAGGGCAGCCCAGCGGACTGCAGATTATACCCCGGCTGCTATGACTTCACTCTGAGGCCCAGGACATGCCCTGACTGCTGCCTAAGCTACACCCCAGGGAAGCGTGCAGGCGAGTGTGTGCGTGTTTTGTGTGTGTGTGTGCACGCGTGCGCGCAGATTCCTATGCACTCCTGGAAACAGAAGTGGATGGTCTGCTGTCCCCACAGCATAGTCCAGTTAATACTTCCAGTGGGAGCAGGCCAGATGGGGTCTATAGAGACGGAGGCTGCATTCCACACCGTCTGCCTCTTAGCCAGCCTCCTCTGAGAGCTCTAAGCATGCTTTAGACAGAAAGTGCCAGAAGCTTTTCAGTGCAAAAAATGATTGATGTCTTTCTCTTGCTGCTTTAATCTTTTGGGGAACTTTACTGTGCCCTGCTCCCACAGGGGCTTGCCGTGGGTTTGTCCCTGAAAGAATGACCTCTCACAACAGTTGCCTTTGGCCCAGGAGGAGACTCCCTTCCCAGCAGCGGTCACAGCCCCCTCCCTGCCGTTTCCCTTGAACAGGCGCTCCCTCCACGTGCTGACCTGGAAGTCCAGGACTGGCGAGGGGCCCGTTTTCCTTCAAGACGCTAAGAATCGTGTTTGCTGGAGAACCCACAGCGGTTAAGAAGAGGGTTCTCAGCTGGAGAGATGGTTTAGCCATTAAGGTGCTTTCCCGCAAAGCCTAAGCACCCAGGTTCAACTCCCCAGTACCTACATAAGCCAGATTGCACAAGGCACATGCATCTGGAGTTCATATGCATTAGCTAGAGACCACCTACTCTCTATCTCTCTATGTATATCCCTTTCTTTCTCAAATAAATAAAGAAAAAAAATACTTGAAAACAAAATTTAAAGAGAAGGGTTCTCTTCTTAGGACCCCATAGGCTTCTTCTGCCTGTCACTGTTGGCTCCATATGTCATAGGGTGGGGGTTTGTGTTGCCCCTTACTTTTCGTGGTGATTTAATACCACCAAGGATCAGCAGTGTGCGTACGGCATGCTCCTGGCCAGAAGCAATGGCCCTGGGGTCGCTTGCCAGGGAGTGATTAAACACAGACAAAAACTGACGATGGTTGTTGTAGCAAGAGGCTGGGAAGCCACAGAAGCCACTGTCACATGAGAGACAGAGGAGTGTGTCCCTCCAGCGGGTTTCTCCCTGCTGGGCTCCAGCCAGGAGTTTATGGTCCTTTGCTTAAATAGGAAAGAGAAGGGGAGTGGATAGGTGGAGTCTGCTTGTGGGCCCCAGGTCTGGGCTGTGGTAACACTCCTTGGGAAAGTGAATAAGAGGGTGGGCTCTAACTCTGAGGCACAGGCTACCTCAGCCTGCAGTATCACCTCTCTGTAGCCCCAACCCCCATGCCCCTTTGCTGAAGGAGCTTCCGTGGGAACCACACAGAGGCAGAGAGTGTTTCCAAAGCATAGGGCTGTGGGCCAAGGGAAGGGAGGTGAGAGTCAAACGAGGCCTCCCTGCATTCTGTCATCTGGGGCACCCTAAAAAAACTAGCTGGGAGCCAGGCATGGTGGCACACACCTTCAATCCTAGCACTCAGGAGGTAGAGGTAGGAGGATTGCTGTGAGTCTGAGGTCAGTCTGGGCCTGCAGAGTGAGTTCCAGATTACCCTGGGCTAGAGTGAGACCCTACTTCATGGGAAATAAAAGCCACTGGAGAGATGGCTTAAGGGCTAAGGCATTTGCTTGCAAAGCCTAAAGACACAGGTTCAATTCCCCAGGATCCATGTAAGCCAGTTGCACAAGGTGGTGCATGCATCTGAAGTTCCTTTGCAGTGGCTAGAGGCCCTGGTGTGCCCATTCATTCTCCTTATCTGCCTCTTCCTTTCTCTCTCCCTTTCTCTCAAATAAATAAATAAAAATTTTTTTAAAGAGAGAGAAATAAGGGAAGCAACCAGAGAAATGCTAAATGCCTTCCTGAAAAATGTTTGCCTTTCTCCACATTTAACCAGTTTGAGGATTTTATTGTTGTTTTTAGAAAAATGAGCAGACTTGTCAGTGAATTATCCTAGTCAGACTTGGGTCCAGCTCTACCTGTAGGAAGCAAGTGTGGGAGGCCAGGACCCCTGCAGGTTGTGATTTATGTTTGTAGTTATTCTCCATTTTGGGGCTACCTCACCGCCCCCCCAACCTGCTTCCCAGCAGGCTTCTCTGGACTGCATGTGCAGTGGCTCTCTGCCTGCCTGCATAGCCCTTTCCTCACTAAATGTCACCTTCATTAATTAGCTCAGCAGACCAGGACAGATCCATCACTGACCTCTGAGCTTTAGAATGGCCATCATCACACCTCCCACAGTGGGGTCCTCTTCCTCTGCAGGGAGGGAGAGGCTCAGCCCCAGGAGGAGACTCGCTTCCCTGCATGCGGGGGCAGAGGCTGTGGAGAGGCCCACGTGCTGGGTGCTGGCTGCAATCTGCCACTCCCTGCCCACGCCCTGCGCGTCACCATCACCACGTCACCACGGTGGCACACAGCAGAAGAGCTAACTGTTCACTTCTTCCCTCCGCCCTGTCTGCCCTGCCCTGCCCTACCTGCAGGTGTTTGGGGAGCTGTGCAAGGCTGAGGGGAAGACAGCAACACAGATTGTCTCTGAGCAGAGGCTGGAACTGATGCAGGATCGAGAGGAGCTGGAGCGGCTCTGCCACGCCACCATGGACGAACACCCCCAAGTGGTGACTGCTGGGCGAGGGTGGGCTCTTCGTGGGCAGCAGGAGCCTAGGGCCAGCCTGATGGTGGGTGGATTCCTTCCAGGAGTCGGGGGGCCTTTCCTCCAAGGACTGGCCCAGTCTTACCAGTAACTCCTTAGTTATATAAGACAGGGGATTAGATGACTGCTGGAAAAACACAGGTCCGTTTTCCTATGAGGAAACTAATTCTCCTTGGAGTTAGATGAAAGGGGCATTATCAAGTCTCAAACCTAAGTTTCAACCTCGGGGGCCTGCCACCCTCTCCCAGAGTTGTCGCTCACAGCCTATGTGGCCAGCTCTGCTTCATGAGGAGGACCTTCTTAAGGGAGAAAAGATTGGGAAGCACTTCAGATCTTTGCCTTTGAGAGGTGGGAAGCAAGGCAGAAAGGAACATGACTTGTAAATTATCAAGAAAATCCTTTTACAGAAACATGAAAAGCCAAGTCATTTTGTGTTCTTAGCACATCAGTGCAAGATAGAAAAACGACACCAAGTCACAGCTGCCCTCCCCACATCTAGTCACACTGTCCAGAGACATTTCTCAGTGGGGAAGAACTGTGTCTCTTCAGAATAACGGCCACCCACCCGTCAGCGCGCAGGGACACTCACAGCTCTGCAAAGAGCCCTTGATAGGGAAAGAGAGCCGGCCCGGGTCCCAGCGTCCCCCAGCGTCCCGCCCCGTCTGCAGTGACTGGTAAGGATGCACTCCATTTCAGGCTCGTCCTGCGGCACTCAAGCACACTTACTGCCCATCAGGACCTCGTAGGGGAGGCCAGCCGGGCAGCTGGTGACTGTGTGATAGTTCAGCGAAGTTCGGCCCCTCCTGCCTTGGCCTTGCCCCCACCACAGCCCCTCGCCGAAGTGCTCTGCCAGTTTTGTAGGTTTGTTTTCTAACCAGTGCCTCTTGGCAGGAGCAGGGAAGACCCTGCATCAACGGTGTTTAGACGTCCTGGCTGATAGACGCCAAGCCCCATCAGAGGTGGTCCACTCACTGTGTCCTCATGGCACTAGGCACCCTAATGTGTCCTGGTTCCCATGTGCCAGCTCTGCTAAGCTGTCAGCAACCACTTGTGATCCATCTTGGGCCTCTTGTTCATTTGAAGCTGAAATCTAGACACCGCCTCAGTTAAGCCCTCCTCCCTTCTTTCCCATGCTGCGTGAAGGGCAAAGAAAGTGAATGTAGCTGCATTCAGTGCACTGGAGCCTTGAGGATGTTTAGTGTCTCTCTGGTTTCCTCCTTGCAGGTCATGGACATGAAGGGGGGAAACCCCAGAGCTATAAATAAGCTGATCGGCTTGGTCCGGAGAGCAAGCCTAAGCAGGGCGGACCCGACTGTGATCAAGGAAATACTGGAGAGGAAGCTGTCGCCGTGAGCTGCGTGGGCTCCTCTGTCTGGCCCGGCAAACAGGAGCCCGGGAGGGATGATGGGTGACGTACAAGTGGTGCCTCCAGGAGGCGGAGCTGTCCGCAGGCGTGTGCCTGGCCTGTACGAGCCTGGGCCCTGAGGAGTGGTCTCCATGAAGACCAGGAGCCATCTCAGCTGCCTCAGTGACCCAGCCGTGACGGGGGCAGCGGTGGCCGGGAGGGAACTAGTACATCCCACTGTGAAGTAATTCTAGAAGGAATAAAGTGTGTTTCCAATACTGTGACCATTCTAACCAGACCTCGTTGTGCCGGTCCCCCCACGAGCTCTTCCTGATGGTCAGCCAGCTTGGCGGTGACCCGCAGAGACTGAAATCTGCATGTTGTATTTCTAGACGTAAAACGGTTAATGAACATGGAAGCAGAGCAAAGTCATTGATGCCACCTGAACACATTTGTTCAGGGCAGGGTGGGGAAGGAGGCTGTTGGTTTTGACTAGCAATCACCTACCAACTGAAGAGGTGGTATCACCTGATGACTCTTAAGGATTTGAGGGCATATATATGTCTTAGAATCAGTGAGTTACAGAGACCAGAGAAGTTTGTAGATAAATTTAATGAATAAAATATATACAGAAGTAGCACATAAATTATACCCCAAAATGCACATTTAGGCCAAGAAGACATCAAAAGAGAAAGGCTGAAATATTAATTTAATTCTTGGAAAGAGTAAGTATAAACTAGGAACTCAGACTCTTGACCCTGAACCGTACTTGAGGAGCAGCCGAGGGCGTGGTGATGAAAACCGGTGACCTCCACCCCGTCCTGTGACAATACTTACTTCTGGGTTTGTCCCTCACGTTCCCTCTAAAGACTAGTTTTGTAAATGCTGTCTTTAAAAGTTTTTGTCAAACTCTGAAACAACACACGACTAAGACTGCTGGATTGGCAGCTGAAGCGTGGGAGGAAAGTGGACCTCCCACTCCCCCATCAGACAGGCACTGTGGGCTTCCCTAGGTACGAATGAGGACAGTGAGCCCGCCCCAGCGAAGAGCAGAATAGAGGAGAAACCAGTTCTGTGATTTATTTTAGACAAGCAGGAGGGGATGACATTTCAAAAATTTTTTTTTTAACAAATTAGTGACTAGAACTGTAGGAGATTGTTACCTTACCCAGGAGGCCATCTGCCCACATTTTTTTTTTTCCAATACTGAAAACTACTAGGCCTAAAAGTGTGATTTTCACTAAGCCTCTCTACAAGAGAGAAAGGGAGAGCCCGGTCTCGCTGTGCAAGTCTTTGAATTACAACAGACAAAGGTGCTAAGGTTCAGATCTAGCAGGACCTTTATTTTGTAAGGAAAAATAAGGTTCCATTTTTAGAAACTCCATTTTCACCAAAAGTTCTGGCTTCCTGATCAGCAAGCCAGGCAGACCACTTCTAGTCACAGGTTCACCTCTAAGGTGATGCAGCCAGGCCACGTAGTTCATCAGAACTGTGCGGTCAAATGAGAACAGCTTACGGATTATGATTCCTGAGGAAAAAATGCCATTTACACACTTGGGTCTTTATAAGGTTATGCCCATCCAGATCTGACAACTGCCTTGTTCTCTTCAATTTCAACTATGTTCAATGCACAGCTCTGACTGGAATTTTACTAGGTCTTCAAAGATGTGTTTATAGAGCACCGTAAGACATCCCCACGGTCTGGCTCTGCCGCTACATGGGCCTCGGTGAGGTCTGGTTTTACATTCCTGCATGGCTGTGAATTCAGTCTAGTTTTGTTTGTACCATTTAGGGGGAATCTCATTAAAATGTATGAGTTGGCACCAGAGCTGAAGCCACTGCCATCTGTCACTGGAACCCACACACCTATGGCTGGGAGTGTGCGGCAGAGGCACTGGCTGTGAGGGGAAGTAAAGTGCTGGAAACTTCAGATGCTGCCAGAAGCAGCTCTGCCTGGCCAGGCCCAGTGTGCACTGCATCGTCGGGAGGCCGGCTGGAGGCTCTGGAGGGAAGTGGGAACGCAGGTCCCGGCACTCAGCAAGCTGCCCAGAACATGGAGTTATTAGCAGAAGTCCACGTAGCTTACAAAACACGGACAGACAGTCTTTATGCCTCCCCTTCATCCAGTATTTAAAACTCCGGGTCACCCGCGTCCAGTGGAGCAAGTGTTTCACGCCTGTGCATGGAAGGAGCTTGCCGTCATCTTAAGCAACGAGAAAAAACCTGGGTCGGTACTCTACTAGGGTTTTAGCTGACCCCTCCTTTTTATTTTTTAAATTTATTTACGTGAGAGGGACAGAGAGAAAATGAGCATGCCAGGACCTCTAGCCACTGCAAACAAACTCCAGACACATTTGCCACCATGTGCACCTGGCTTACGTGGGTTCTGGGGAATTGAATCTGGGTCCTTAGGCTTCGCAGGCAAGCGCCTTAACCACTTAGCATCTCTCCAGCCCACCGCTTCCTCTTTTTTCAAAGTAATTATTGCTAATCTGGAAGAAGCTTTGAAAATGTGTGTCTTCCCTCAGCTTCAAGGTGGTTGTGTCTGTGCACAGCTCCCAGCCTGGCCCACGGCTCATCTCTTACTTCAGCTGAGTGTGGTCTTGTCATCTGAAGGACTCCACCTAGTGAACGACTATTGGAGAAAAGACACCAACTCTGCCTGAAAGGCCATGGAACTTGCCAGTTACCAAAGGCAACACAGAAGCAGCAGCTTGCTTCTTCAGCAAGTTCTAGAAAATGCTCCCAAGGACTGTTTGTTAGCAGAGCCAGCTCTGTGCAGTGAGGTGGAAGGCATGTGTAGGAAGCCACCTCTCTGCCTCCCTCAGACAGACAGCTGAGCAAAACTCATGTAAGCTCATGGACACCAGATTCCCCCCTGTAAAACACAGACAGTACAAAAAGAGGTCTGGTGATGGGAGGTCTTTTAGACTTGTCCCAGTAAAATGTCACGTGACACAGTAAGCCGCACACACTTGTGTCTCCTTAGCTCCATGAAATCTATAATCCGGCCTAAGAGCTTCCCTCACCTTTGTCAGGCTCTGAAGGGACTCCACAAGAGACCTGAAATAAATAGGGAATGCACGCAGACAGAACCCAGTGGTCAGGCTTGTTACTTGCATGGCCAACAGTGAGCAAGGTTTACCTGTATCTTCAAAGCCCCAAACAAAATGCACTATCTCCCAACAGGCTAGGAAAGGGCCAGTCCTCGGTAAAACCACCAGGGTAGGGATTTCTGAGAGCAAGAAGCCCCATATCTGACAGCGTCTCCCCACTTGTCCTCATCCTTTTCCCCAAAGAGCCTCACGGAAAATCTTTTGCTAAAGCCTTGTTTATCCAGTTAATGAGCAGCCGGGATAATCTCTCCTTCAAAACAAGTAATGACCTAATAAATGCCTGAATGTCGACAGGATTTGCTGAGACAAAATTATCCCAAAAGCCATTTTTCGTCTTCCAAGAGCTTTTTGTAAAGCATTAGGTTTATGATGATCATCCAGAAAGAAGGGGAAAAAAAATATATCAACTACATCCTCTTAAAAATGTTTCCTCACAGATGAGACTTAAAGGTGAAGTGCAAACTGTTCTAAGCTGCTACACGGTGGGAAGTTCGTGCTGTGTGATTTACAGACTGGAGGCTGGAGCAAGAGGGGCTCGGATCTTCCTAGTGGCTCGGAACTGAAGCGGCCTCGGCTATTTCGGGACAAGCTAGTACTGTAGAGCCAGCCGAGGTCTGCACCAAGCCATACATTACTCTGGCCTGGGACGGTCCCATGCAGTTAATGGCTGTCCTGTAATAAAGCACTTCATTAAAATGACAAGCGCAACAGCCATATTGGTGCACACACACAGCAGGTTAAACTGGGCTGCCCTTACATGAGAATCCAAGCACATACAGGTACTCAACATGGTTGCCCTGACACATCCCCACCCTGCTGACCACCCTTCCCTGACAAAGGCAACCTGTACATCCTGATCCAGAATGGGCAGCCACGAAGCAACCTGACACCTCTAACTCAATCTGGAAGTCATACCACGGGACCACAGCAGCCAAGGGGAGAGAGACATCAAAACCACGTCTAGCCGGGTGTGGTGGCACACACCTTTAATCCTAGCTCTCAGGAGGCAGAGGTAGGAGGATCACCGTGAGTTTGAGGCCACCCTAAGACTCCATAGTGAATCCCAGGTCAGCCTGGGCTACAGTGAGACCCTACTTCGAAAAACCAAAAAAAAAAAAAAAGGCTAACTCCCATGTGCCACGGGCTGTCCAAATGAGAGCAGCCCAAATATCCACACCGGGGACCCTTTGATAACACCCTGGTCCTGTGAGGTCTCAATGCGTTGAAAATCAACTATATCTGACCTAAATAAACTAACAAATAACTAAAGACCTCTCCTTGCCGAGGGCCTGGGAAGTGCTAAGTGCAGCCTCTCACAATGCCAGAATGCTTTCTAGAACGGGGCTGAGCCAAACAGGAGCCATCACACAGGGGCCGTCCCGAGAACAGAAATGCGCAGGGCTAAAGAAAACCACCTCGTTGGTGTGGGGTTCCTGCCTCACCACTCACAGCTGGGAAACTCAAACTTATCCCCATAACATTGTGCTTTAGGCTGAATCTAGGCTGGATTTTCTTGGCTTAAAATTTTGTAAAACATTTATCTGGCCATTTTCAAAAATCAATTTTAAATATCCTGGTGCAAACGTGTATTCTGAGCCATAAATTTCCCCCCCGTCTAGACCTTTAAATCAGACCCTGAATTAGGAACAGACATTAATGTTGTGATGTTCCAGGAACCCTTGACTCACCGTCCCTGCCCTGGACCATCGGGCTAGACACTGTGACGCCAAAGGGACCGTGTCTACAGTAGCACAACAGCTGATGTGGAGCCTGTCACAAGAGAAGATGACTGAAACTCTTACACCCCATTTTAAGCATGTCAAGTCTCTCAAAACTCACTAGAAAATTTAAAAAATTAAAGAAGCTGTGTGTGGTGTACTCGGGAGGCCAAGGTAGGAGGATCACAGTGGGTTTGAGACTGCCCTGAGACTTCATGGTAAATTCCAGGTCAGCTGGGGCTACAGACTCTACCTCAAAATAAACAAATAAATAAAAGATATCTTTGTAGGCCCCACCTATGAACTTTAGGACTAAAATACTCCACCAATATGAGCTTTCCCACAAAGCCCTGTCATCAGCCACCTGCCTTGTGTCCTCACACCTGCCTCGAGCCATGTGCATTCCTCAGCAAGTCAGGGCTTGCTCTTGTTTAGTTGGGTTCTCTTTGGGCACAGCCACACCATTCTGTGAACAGCCCATTCCTGCTCATTTCACTCAACATAGGTTTGGTGAGTCTGGATGCTTTACCCTCGGGTCAGTTTTATTTATATTTTATTTATTTATGGGAGGCAGAGCCTCTGGGCACTGCAAATGAACTCCAGGTGCACGCACCACCTTGTGCATCTCGGTTAGGTGGGTACTGGGTAATCGAACCTAGGTCCTTAGGCTTCACAAGCAAGCGCCTTAACCAGTAAGCCAGCCCTCCAGCCCTCGGGTCAGTTTTATCACTTGATTTTGTCAACTCTGAACAGTGTTCCCTGAAGGAAAACTGAGGATTCCAGAACAAGTTGGTTTCTGGTTCCAAACAGGGAGTCAGAAGTTGTTGTCAAGTGAATTCACTACCCACACTCCACCCCGGAAGTCAAATTTCTATTCCTCTCACCTAAGACCAGTTCTTGCTATCCTTTAATAACTACCGGCAGGGGAGGGGGGAGGACAGGGCATGAAATCACCCCTTCCCAGTGGACACCTTCCTCAAAGGGTGCCCTGAGGTTGACATGTGGGCTGGGGTACCCTAGCTCAGTGACAGCGTACCTGTCTAGCATGTAAAACAGAAAAAGGGAACGTGGACTTCAGAGTCGACACTACCACCAGGTAACTGGGAGGAGTGTAAAAGCAAAAAACAAACAAACAAACAGCACATCATTTGCAGATGTGGCTTCAGCATCCTGGAACCAAAGCGTGCGTGAGGGTGCCGCGTTGGCTTCTCTACCCGTCCCTCCTCACCCCTGAAGTCGTCCTCTTTTCTGAGGGAGCCCTGCGGGCAGGTGTCAGGAAGGCAAGAGCAGGCCAGTCTGCTGTACCTTGCACATGTGGTGGCTGCTGTACCTCAACTGGGCAAGCTGCTTTCAAGACAATGTGACGTCAGAAGCGAGCCTTGGACAGGTAGCTGTGCTTGGTTTTACGAAACACAGCCAGGCTGGCTCCTACCAGCTTGCCCAGCCCAGGGCAGACTCCTCTTTCCTTCTTATTTCTGGCCTTCAGAACTGGGTCCAAAATAGACAGACGGGGGATTTACTATTTATAAATATCAGCTGTTTGTGTGCCTCCTTGCTTGGCGGGGGTTCTGCTGGGCTGTGGTCTAAGCCTGACATGCTGCTGGGAGTGGGCTGGAGGGGGGTCGAGGCATCACCTCCAGTGGGACCCCTGCCACAGCCCGCTCTCGCTCTCCAAAGGCAGCCTCGGTCATGAGCCAGACACTAGCAAGTACTTGGCTTCGTGTGACCTGCGCTTCCCAACCAGGGCTGCTAAGTGCCTGCTCCTCTACACAGTGCAACGGGTTAGTAAAAGCAGCAAGGACGGACCAGTGTTTTTGCAGGCTGTAGTTAGCATACCTTTATCTTTTGCCCACACTCCATCCACCCCCTCCCTCCAAAAGAAAACAAAACAAAACACACACACACACACACACACACACACACACACACACACACACAAACTATGGGATAGCTTCACAAGTTCCTGTTTGTGTTCATAAAACACTTGTAAAAATGACGGCTGGTTTTCGTATCAATATATAATAACACACTTTTGATCAAACAAATGGCTAAAGACTGAAGTAACAGTTTGCATAGGTATGCTTTCGTCCTACTGAAATAAGGCTGTCTGCAGTGTTTTGGTAGCTGCTGGGGTTGATTATAAAGAAAGCTCTCAAGCAACAAGAAATAACTCCCTGCATTCCAGATTCTCTCTAGCTACATGTCATTTCCCCAGCAGAGAGCTGGGGCTGGGGAATTTTCCCACGACATAAGGCAATACATGTGGAGAGAACGTAAGTCTAGAAATAAGATTCAAAACGACAAGCGAAGCGTGCCTGTGTGGTGAGGCAGAAGGAGCTCCATGTTTGATCTTCCCCCGCACAGAAGAGAGGCCGAGGCGCAGCGGGCTGTAGAAGGCCGCAGGCACGTTCACGCAGCTGCAGAGGCGCCCTTCACCCCGGGGCTTGCCCAGCAAGCACTGGATGCTACTGTCCGCTCGGTGCTATCTGAGCTGCAACGGGCATGACCCATGGGATGGAAGAACAGCCACCAAACCATGTGAGGAGAAGGGCCGAGCAAAGAGAACTGCCAAGGGGACAACCAGCTCATGAGACTTACGTCCCCTGTGACCGGGGAAGGCTCGGCCACAGAAAGCCCCTCCCCAGAAATCAAGTATCGTCAGGAAATATCCAAGTAGACGTTGTGGATAAGCAGCTTTGCACTTAACATCCAGTTAAGACACTCTTAGCCTTATGAAACAATCTTGATTGAAAAGAAACAGAAACCCGCTAACAGAAGGAGTCCTCGAAGTCCCCCAGGATCTTGTAGCACAGAATGGAGTGCTCCTGGGCCAAGGCCGCCAGCTCCTTCAGGAACTCGGGGAAGAGAGCAGCGGCCAGCATGGTGTTCCTCACAGGCAGGGGCAGGTTTGGGGGTGCCCCAGTCACCTTGGCTCTGTTGCTCAGGAATGGCTGGAGCACTCTTGGAGGAGCATCCAAAAGGCTCTTGCCTCCTCCTGTTCTGGAGGCCTCCTGGATGGGATCTGAAAGCAGAAAGACGACAGTCAGATGGGACTGATTCTTGGTGACCTACTCACCTTCCAACTTGACCGTGTGTGTCTGAGGGGCAAGCGGGACTGTCCACTGACTAGATCCTGAACACAGCTCTGCAGCACTCTGACACACAAGCGAACCCAGCAGGCAACAGCCTGCACACAGCTTGGGATCAAGACTTTTACTCAAAGCCTTATACAGGGAATCCTTTGTGCAAGTTGTGGCAAGAATACAGGTTTGTAAAAACAAAACAAAACAAAAAAACCTTCCAGCCAGACACTGTGGTGGGACCTTGAAGTCCTAGGTACCTTGGAGGCTGAGGCAAGAGGACCACTCGAGTTCAAGTTCAAGGTCAGCCTAGTAAACACAGCAATAGAGAAAGAGAAGCACGGAGTCTAGACAGGAGACAAGAGAGGAAAAGGAAAGATAGTAAGAAACCTTCAGGCTCACAGTGGGGAGAAATGGAAAGGTCCTCTTAACTCCATTACTGATGATAGCAGGTGTAAGCTGGGTTCACAGAAGGTTATGAAGAACACCTGTGGCTACTCTTGTCTCCTGCCACACAGAGCCAGTACAGCCTGGGCATCTCTGCCAGGGAGCACTGATCCCCAGGAACAGCCCCAGCATTCAAGCTCTGTGCAGAAAAAGTGGAAGATTCCTTTGGGCCACCAGACATAATGGGAAGTACTAAAGATATCAGAAAGACCAGAACTTCCAAGAGCCAAGAACAGCCCTAGGGATCTGGTGGCACAAGCAGCAAGAAGCTGACAGTTAAGGAAGGGTTCCAGAGGGCGCCCTCACAGTTTCAGTGTCCTAGGTCTAAGGTGATAGGAGCCCAAGATCTAATATATCCGAATGATCTGCATTTTCATTCAAATCAGTTTTACTAAATAAAAAGGTGCAACTTCCCTGACTGTTTAATTTTTGAGCAGCTCCAACCCTAATACATGGGTAGGAATTATTTATGCCGCCTTTTGCCCCCCCCCACCCACCCAAATGCTCTCATTACTCCTTCTAAATCATTAGACTCAAGCTCTTCTTTATTTTGGCTGCCTTTTAGAATTCAGCCCCATTTTTCAACACTTTTCAGAGTGTTGCTTAACTACAGTACTAAAAATTCTTGACATTTATAGTACTTTCCACATCTCAGTACTATAGTCTTTAGTGTTAAAAAAAAAATCCTCTACTTTTACTGCTTTAAATAGCCTTTTGGATTAAAGCTTATCACAGTTTGTGTCATAAAGAACTGGAAAAGTTATTGAGAATCTGTCTCCACTGCCTTTGAACAGACATTGCTGACGTGACCTGACAATGGCTAGAGCAAAAGTGTGGGCACCAGGACTCCACACTGGCCCTCGGGCACTGCCACTCTCAAAGCTCACCAAGGAAGCTGGTCTGAATACCAGCGGGGATAGGGGCACTCGTGGACATCTGTCTCAGAACTTGGGCTGCTCGCTGCTTGGCACCTGGACCTCCTCTCCTCTTCCTCTGCTCACCCAGATCTCAGCTGGGCTTCAGCTTCAGAGGAGCCAGCGCTGCGGCTAAAAGCACGGAGCGTCACTGACCAGCCGGGTCCCTTCAGGCACGTGGATCTCCCTGTCTGTGCTTCGTGTCTGCATGGAAAATGTCTGGCCAAAGCTCAGCTGGCGCTGGAGGGATGGCTCAGCCGGCGGGGTGCAAACACAAGGGCCTGAAGTTGGATCGCAGCACCCAGGCAACAGGCCCCAGCAAGGTGCTGTGTGCCTGTGCGGGGGAGGCAGGCACAGAAAATCCCTGGGGCTTGCTGGCGGAGTAGCCTAGCCAAATTAGTGAGCTCCAGGTTCAGTGAGGTACCCAGTGTCAAAAAAAAAAAAAAAATTAAGTGGAGAGCAACTGAGAGCGAGCCTGTCCATCATCACCTGCCCACACATGCACATGCCGGAGTAAGAGCTCATCGCTCATTGTTGGCTCCAGAAGGGACTCCCAGATCTTGCTCCGCCCCACATGCTGACCCGTGAGGGCAGCACTGCCCGGTCAGGGTGCCCCCCTTTTTCCACTTCTGCTATCATGCTGCACTGCCCACTGTTTACACACTTAGCCCCCATGTGATCGTGTGTCTCTACCCCATCTGTATTCACAGAGGCCAATCACCGTTTGTGGGTCAAGTGATCAGCATGCCCCCCACGCCCCGGAGCCAGCTCGCACGCCTCACCGCCACATTTCCTTTCAAATTCAAGCCTCCTCTCCTCTAGAAAGGGTCTGTGAGGCTAGTGCTGCCGCTTGATCTGTGAAGGAGCATCACGCTAAGGCTGAACCTTCACAGAGGTAGAAGAAGTGAAGTGAGCGAGTGTGTGGACCAGCAGCGGGCACCCTCACAGCCGAGGATGACCCGTGCCAGCTCATCGCGTTGTCGCCGGGGTTCCGGGCCTTAGTGTGTCACACAGCGCACCATCACGCTCTCCATTCAAAGTGCAGGAGACCCAGGTGATGGTCCTAACGACGCTCACCAAGTCTCATCTGCTTCCTTCTCTGTAAAACGGGGAGATGTGTGCCAGTCCAGACTTCCAGAATCCGAGATGGGTTAAAAGGACTCTGGGTAAAAGTAAACACAAGGGACTATTGTGCTGTGGATTAAAAGTAGCTGAGGGGGGCTGGAGAGATGGCTTAGTGGTTAAGCGCTTGCCTGTGAAGCATAAAGACCCTGGTTCAAGGCTCGATTCCCCAGGACCCACGTTAGCCAGATGCACAAGGGGGCGCACGCGTCTGGAGTTCTTTCTCAGTGGCTGGAGGCCCTGGCGCGCCCATTCTCTCTCTATCTGCCTCTTTCTCTGTCACTCTCAAATAAATAAATAAATAAAAGTATCCAAGGGAGAAAAGAAAGGCCTGGCAAGTGGCCGTACTTCAGCAGTGCTTGGCACCGGGAAGGTGGCTTGCTCTGGGAGTGACAGTCCTCCCACTGCTATTGTCCCTGAGGAGGGAAGGAGATGCTCTGGCTGCAGGCACCTGAGCGACACCCCTCACAAAAGGGCCCACAGGCGCGCGCAGCACCCAAAGGACAGGGCCAGGGTGAAAGTAGAAAACCTCCCGATTAGGAGCAGGTTCTGAACCGGTGCCCCAGGTCTGCAAACCTGTGCACGTGCACGAGGCACTCGCGACTCACACTGAGAGGCTTTCTGAAGCAGGGCGGGCCAGTGTTGCTTGGTCATCTCCTGGCAGTGGGGCTGGACAAAGGTCATGGCACACAGACTCTGGAGACCCAACCACACGACTCCACCCGATCCTCACAGTACCGTGCTCTGGGCCCCTTTCAGAAAAGAACCCCAGCCCAGCCCCATCTAGAGCCATCCGTCAGCATCAGTTGTGTATGTGGTGGCAGGGAGCTGGGACTTGGGGGAATCTGTGAAGTTGCAGGGGAAGGTGCCACTTTGCTAACCTAAAATTCGTTAGCAAGTGAGTCAGAACTCAGTGAAAGAAAGGGAAAGTCTTACATCTCAAGAGAATCCTCCGCCATGTCAGTCACCTGACTGTCACAGGCCTTAAAATTACTGAAGTCAGCTGACCAATGTAATGAGCTTGGGTGGTTAAGATGTTCCCATGGGCACGCCTCCTACAACCACAGCTACCAGACAGGGTGAGCCAGCCCTGAGCCCAGCCCAGGTACAGGAGACACCCATCACTACCCATCCCACGTGTGTGTCCCCAAGGATGTCAGTGTGTGTGCTCTTATCTCCGTGAATGAGGCAAGGCAGTCTCAGTCACTTAAGCCTCATGACTCTGGCCAGCGCCTCCGGCCAACATGATTTCAGACATGGTAATGGAGCTAATGGCGCCTTCCCTGTCCTCTTCACAGTGCTGTGTGTCAATAAAAGCTGACTGCCCAGAAACATACCTTACACGCTGTCAAACAAAAATGAAGACTGAGCTGGAGGAAAAGAGACAAGAGACTGAGGCCACTTTCTAACAAGGCAGCGCTTCCCATCTCGAGCTGGATTTGAGTCCTGAATCTGGGCAAGACTCCTGGGCTTTTCTAAACCAACAGAAATCATCAGAGTTGACCTTATGCGAGTTCTCAGCCTGAGCCTCCAGACACGTGCTACACTTCTGCTCTTGCTCTTGGAATCCCACAGCCACGAACCTGATGAGCCTGGGCTAGCCTGCAGGGTGGTAAGGAACACTCACGCCCCAGCCCACGGCCACAGATGAAAGAGGACTAGACATCCTGCCACCCACTGGTGGTGACAGAGAACAGGAGCACAGCAGCACTTTACAGGTAGTCATCCAGGGACAGAGGCCCAAGGAGAGGCCACCTTGCCTGCCCTGGCAGGACCAGACCTGGCGACTGACCCAGTGTCACCCGAGGTGGCTGCAACACCACTCCCCAGCAACTGCTTCCTGCTTCTTCCTCAGCCTAATGCACCTGGTTAGACTGGCCCTTCTGGAATCAGCCTCTTGAGCCCACCAACCAATCAGGTCTCTCCTTTACACTCCTAACTGGTGGTGAGGTGTATCCTGACTGGATGCCTGACCCAAATAGTGAGCCTAACCAAGGCTGTGAAGTATGCTTTCTCCCTCCTCCCTCCCTCCCTCCCTCTCCCCCCCCCCTCTCTCTCTCAGCTTTTCTCCTTACCTCATGGCCCTAGCTTCTTTTTTCCTTCAGTAAGCTCTTGGCTCTTTCTTTTCTTTTTTTTTTTGATTTTTCGAAGGAGGGTCTCACTCTAGCCCAGGCTGACCTGGAATTCACTATGGAGTCTCAGGGTGGCCTCGAACTCATGGTGATCCTCCTACCTCTGCCTCCCGAGTGCTGGGATTAAAGGCACGTGCCACCACACCCGGCTTAGCTCTTGGTTCTTTCACTGCAGGGAGGGGGGGGGTCTCTGCTCCCCTCCCGTGGACTGTCCTGCGTACTTTTCACATGTGCTTTATATTCTTGGTTTGCTATAGGTATGGTCTCTCTGAATGCTGAGCCCCTTACTCTTAGTCCTCCCTGACCCCCTAAGTAGGGGGGGGTTCTTTTGGCTTGGGCTCTCTTGCTTTGCTGTGTGTATGTGTGTGTACATGGACAAGGACCCAAAAGTTGGGGGTCCACAGGTCTAGGGTCCTCTGCATCTTTATAGACATCTAATCACCCCTGGCTTCAAAAATCTCACATGAATGTTACACACGACTGAGTCCCGGCCAAATCAGCTGACCTGACCCGGGTCACCACACATTCAACAGGCACACACAGACGATCCTCAGGGGGGTGACTGAAGCCACTGACTTCGGGCAGTGGTTTGCGGAACACAAGACGAAGTGAGGGACCTTTTTGCAGAGTCATAGCATGGTTCCCTGCCAGAAGTAACAGCTAACTGTCTATGTAGCAAAGAGTGGTCACAAAAGGCCTGAAGTCCACCTTCTTGCACTGCGTGCCCTTGCTTGCTCTCCTCAAAGCCCCAACTAGCTGAAGCCTGAGCCCTCATTCAACCAATGGCGCCTCGCCCACCTTCTTTGAAAATCTGCCATGTACCCAGTAGCTCATCACAACCAGGGCTCCGGCTGAACGGATCTTTCCTGTAACGGTCAGGGGAGTTGCTGGGAGTGCTGATCCATAGCATGCTTGATGCCCCAGGCTCCACTCCAGTATCCCCACCGCCCCCCCCAAAACAAGTTGAGAGACAAAGGAACAAAGTGACCAAGTATCAAATGCACAGAGGAAGACCCCAGCAGCTCCGCACAGCTCAGGCTTCTTTCAGCTTCTTGCCAAAATTGTGAAGTTATGTTTCTGCCTCCCATCTTGGTTCTCGGCTCTGGCCACTTGCCTTAGCCTGCAGTCAGCCACGTGGAAGCCTTGTGCCACACCTGGACCCGTGTGGACAGGTAAAGGCAGTCAGTGCGGTGTGGGGCTTTGGCTCCTTTCTGCTCACCAAGACCTGTGTCCCAGCCGCGGGGTCCCTCCCCACCCCCAGGCCTGGCAGCCAGCGGGGCCTTCCAGGCTCTCCACCTCGGCGCCATCCACCCACTCCTTGCTCGGCCGAGCCCTGGTCTGACACTTCCCCGAGAGCTGACAAAGAGAGGGAAAATGAAAAAGCATCAGGCTGAGAATCATCACCTCTCCTGCTCCTAATGAACAGCTTTCACCTCCCAGAGTGCTGAAGCACATTCATTTTTTTGGCACAAGAGATTCTGGAAATATAATAAAGAGAACAGATGACCTGCTCAGGACAGAGACAGCCAAAAACACCGACTCTCAGAGCACATCTACTGCTTCGCTCTGACCCACAGGTACTGTTATTTATTGGCATCTGGTAACACCTTACTCATCAGCTAAGAAAACCAATGCGCCAGCAGACATTCCTCTAGACTTGAGAACACCAAGAAGAGGACCCTCCCAGTTGGTTTCAAGCGAAAACATCTTCAGATGCTTCTAGGGCCTGGATTCCAAAGGAACACCAAAAACCACAAGCCAGCATGTAGAGAACTGGAGGAGAAGGAAGGAGGATATGGTGGAGAAAGATGGCTGACCTTTGGTTAGTGCTGCTGGGGTCACATCAGACATGTCCACTCGGAAAAGCAGGTACTGCTGGGCTTGGATAAGGAGGCCTGGGAAGTCTCTCTCCACAGAAGCAAACTGCTCAATCTTGTTCTTTACAGATGCAAGGACCTGTCAGAGATAGCACTGATGATGCCACTGCTCCACAGTGGAATTCCACTTGCCGTTATCAGAATGTCTTTCGGGACTGGACCCCATTATGGTAACTATGATTACATTAGGCATTTGTTCATTTTTAACTACCTGGGTGTTCTTGGTAAGGCACCCTCAAAACATCAAGCTAAATGAAGCTTTGCAGTTTGTCTAGACGAGTCTATATGGCCAGCTGAACAGGGTCAGGAAGGTAAGCAAATTAATTGGGACAGGAGATTTTTGAAAGAGGACAAAAATCACAAGAGGAAGGAGAAAAGGAGGTGGGGGAGCAGCGGGATGTGTGGGGGCTTTAGCAATATACCTGGTAGAGAGAGCGGACGCTAGGCTGGAAGACCATGTTGGTGTTAAGGAGAAAGGAGCGCAGGAGTGGCTGGGGGTAGCTGGCCAGCTGGGTGATGATCCCAATGAGCAACAGGTTGACGTGCAGAGAATTCTCCAGCATGTTCTCCAGCTTCGACAGGACCACACTGATGAACGGACCTGCAGGAAGGGCACAAGGCTTCAGGGTGGCAGGGCAGTGGAGGGGTGGGGGTGATGAGTCTCCTTGCCAGCTACAGAACCACTGGAGCCACAGCCCCACAGCCCCACACTGCCCTGAGTCCACTGGTAGAAACCCAGATGGCACACATTCCACTTTTCCTATCTGCAGGCCCAAACAAAAGAAAAACCATAGCCACCAGGCAAAGGCAGGAAAATATGCATACAAGCTAATATTCTGACTCCACAAGCAGCTTTAATACTGTGGAAATTATCAAAGACCTTGAAAACTAATTTTTTAAATGTATACTATATTTTTTCTATGTTATTTCTGCATGCCTAATGATGTCAGTGTTCAAAATATGGCATTCACCATCTCATGATGCTGTGAGGTGTATGCAGACATTAGAGGACATTAAAAATCTTGGTAACAGAGCCGGGCGTGGTGGCACACGCCTTTAATCCCAGCACTCGGGAGGCAGAGGTAGGAGGATCACTGTGAGTTCGAGGCTACCTTGAGACTCCATAGTGAATTCCAGGTCAGCCTGGGCTAGAGTGAGACCCTACCTAAAAAAAAAAAAAAAATCTTGGTAACAATAAGCTGTGTGTGTGTTTGTGTGTATGTATGAACTGTTTTATCAAACAACAGCATGAGAAGAGGCACTGACCACCTGAGAGTCACAGAGAGAGGTTCTGCCTTGCCAAGGGTCACAGTGTGGAAGAGCAGGGAAGAGACAGAGGGCAAGGCATCAGTAACCCTGTCAACGTGGGGATGACAGACAGAGAAGGTACTCAGCCTAAGAAATACAGCCTGGTGTGTCATAAAAGGCTTCAGAAAGAAAACCCATGTGACTACAAAAGCAGTTCATAAAAAAAAGATAAGCAAAGGGAGCTTCTGTTCCTTCCAGTCACTAGAAAATTAATATTCTTTATGTCTGAGTACACTGAAGGCAAGGAAAACAAAAATAATAATAAATCTGGCATTAATAAAATTACTTGAAGATGTTTTAAATTTTTACCATAAAAATGTTCCATTAAGCAAGATCAATGAGAATTTTGTATTTCCCCTAGTGGAGCTATTGATGGTGCCACTAAACCCTGGCATATTTACAGCCAAGGCGCATAACCCTTGAAAAATAAGCATGCCTTATGAAGACTTCACCACCATTAATGTGAGTTCGACAAAAACACACTTCATCTCGAGATGCTTTGCTCAGAAGTCTGATAGCATCGAAGAGCAAGTTCTCCGAGAAGAAGCAAGGTCTCATGAGATATGGGGACAGCACACCTACGGCTGGTACCCACACAGGTGAGAGATGTGGCGTCTACACTAGTTCTGTCTCAAGGAGTACTGGGCAGGGGACTCTGTGGTTTCAGCAAACAAGAGGTACCATCCCCTCACATGGCCCTGGGAAGGGAGGTAGAGCCCTTTGTCAGTCACTCTCCACGCAGAATGGGTCAGTGAACCAATCCTAAGTAACAGGTTACTGAGCTTTGGAGGAGCTTGCAAAACAAAGCTGGGACCATCTGCCAAACACAATCAGAGCTCCAGTTTGACAACAACTGATGAGCTTCCCATGGAGAACCCCATAAATGGCATTGGTACTGTCAAGTTATCTCAGCACAATTCTGGATCTCCAGGTGTGTCTGCAGTGAAAGACTCCAGCCTCACCATCCTCCACTCTGGACCATGCTTCTCCCCACCACTATCACCTGGTACCCTCCTTGTGGTTTCCTTCCACGTGGAGGAAAATCAGGTTAGTAAAGACAATCAGTGTGATTCCTTGACTTGCCTTCCCTGACCCCAGAATGTTCTTGTCTGCACCTAACCATGCTACAGACATGAAAAGTGCTGACCATCAGTGACCTGGGTAGATATCCACAGCCCATCACTACTATAAGTGAGTACAGATTGCTCAAGTCCCACACACAGTGGAGCATAACATCATGTTACCAGTGTCTTACCTGAGAGACACAACACTGTCCTTGGCAGGAGACTACCATCGTAATGTACCAAGAATGCTAACTATAATGCTTTAGGTATGGGCGATAATATGTATGCATTAAGCCCTTCAAGTTCCTACTTTACTCTTAGCTGATTTTTCTCACACACACACACACACACACACACACACACACACACACAGACACGTGTAATATATATAAGCCCTGCTTTGCAAAAAGCAATTGCTGTGGACCTGGTTTAAGTAGCTGGAGATCAGAAAAGCCACAGGTATGCATTAGGGATAGAGGGTACTTTCCCCTATACTCCCAGGAGGACAGATAGCTCCTCATCTGCTATGGTTAAGATGCTGACTGTCCTCTCCACTGCCCCTCCCCCTCCAAAGGCTGCAGGCTTGATGCCCAGCCCATGGCTCTACTGGCAGGTGATGGGACCTTTAGGGAGTCGAACTAGTGGAAGGAAATTAGTTCAACGGGAGCACGCTGTTGAAAGAGTTATTGAGGCTCTGGTCCCTCTCTTTCCTTTCTGCCTCCAGGCCACCATGAGGTGAGCAGCTCCTCTGCCATAAAATGCCCAGCACATGCTACACTGCCTCACCCACCACATGCCAAAAGCAGTGGGGCCAAGTGACCATGGACTGAAGTTCAAGCAAGTAACATGGGTAGTCTCGGGTATTCGTTCACAGTCATGGAAAGCTAACAGACTACTTATAGAACATTTAAAACTGACCACCCTTTCCTGTCATTCGCTGCTCTCCCCTGACTTGCAAAGCTACCATCAGTTCTGTGCCTCAGTTCTGCAGACACCACCTTGGGCTTCACCTCCACTTCACTTGGAGCTCTGTGAATCTTATCATATCCTTTCTGGACTCCACCAAATATATATATATATATTTGGTTTAATGAGGTAAGGATCTCACTGTAGCCCAGGCTGGCCTGGTATTTACTACGTAGTCTCAGGGTGGCCGGGAGTTCATGGTGGCCAACAGAGATTTAGATTAGATAGACAGATAGATAGATACAGACAGATCGATAAAGAGAGACAGGTAAGTGTAAAAACAGTATAAAGTGAAAAACAAGCCAACTCCTGGAGGAAACCCTTAACATATTCTAGCATGCTCCATAAATGTCTTATGTACACAAGAAAATAGGGAATGAATTATTATAGAAAACACTTATTAAACTCAAGCTATATACCAACCAGGGTTCCAAGCACGTTCATGTACCAATTCCATTAATACAATATCTTCAGAAGTATGTTTTATTATTTAGCCCATTTAAAGATAAGGCAGAATGCTAAATACAACTAGTAAATAATGGAGTCAGAATTTCCATTCAGGCCATCTGTTGCCAAGGCTCTTAGCCAGCCCATTATCTTTCCTCCCAGGTGTGTGTCATGTGTTTGTGTGTCTGTCTGTCTCCTGATATTTTTAAATATTTTATTCATTTATTTTAGAGAGAGAAAGAGAGAATGGGCACACCAGGACCTTTAGCCATGGCGAATGAACTCCAGATCCATGCGCCCCCTTGTGCATCTGGCTTTATGTGGGTGCTGAGGAATCAAACCTGAGTCTTTGGGTTTTTTCAGGCAAACACCTTAACCACTGAGTCATCTCTCCAGCCCTACTGATTTTTTTTAAACAAAGACAACATTATTCACTGCTGTGCAGCATGCTTTCCCAGTGAACATATCCTGGAGAATGTCCCACACAGCAGAGAGAGCTCTCAGCACGCTCTCTGGACCACACAGCATGTAGCTGCTCAGAATGTTGCATAAGCAAGTTGGTCTCCTACTGAGGGCATTTGGCTTGTTCCCAGTCACCTCCTATTGCAAACACTGCAGTGAACATCCTGTGGCAGAGGAGTATGACCACAGCTACAAAAACGGTCCTGGCAACAGAATCCCCAGGCCAAAGCCACGATGCACCTTACATTCTGATAAGATGACACAACTTGCTCCCTTGGCATCCACCTCTCGCCACCCCAATGCCCTCTCCACACCTCAGCCAAGGCTAGCTTCTTTAGATCCAGCCATAACACTTTTGCCAGGGGGACAAGGTCCCTCAAAAGTGGACATCACCTAGGACTAAGGTTCCTCTCCTCTGCCCCCTGAGTACTATGCTGTCACACGACCCGCCGTGGCACTTCCCAGTTCCCTGGCCCACTGTCAGCTTGTTTTATTTCCTTCCAGTTCAAACCCTCCCTCCTGGGGGTGGGAAAGACGCTATCACGACTCCATAAGCTAACTGAAGTTATAGGTCTCTGGAAGCTCATGATATCTACTAGACTCTAGAAGCTCAGAAAATTACAACACTCATGAGGCCCCTCCCCAGGCTTATATGAGCACAGAACAATTGCTGAGGGAGAGGACAGGAGTTGTGCAGGAGTTCCAGGGAGGATCCAGCTAGCTGCCTTTGCATCAGCGTCAGTCACCCCTCACTATGCTCCTGAAGCTGTCCCCTCCTTTCCCTGGGCTCCCTTCAGACCTGGCACACATTTTTTGTTTTTTTTTTTTTTTTCACTGAGTATTTTAATTTTGTGTCTTTAGCTCCTAACCCTAGGGCCTGCCAAATAGTACAAGATCCATTTTTTTTTTTAATGCTCAATACATGAATAAGTGAAATTGGATAAATGGAATGATGTGCTTTGGCTGGGAAGCAAATTCGTCTCAGAGGCAGTAGGATTCCCTGGAGAGAGGGAAGTGAGACTAAGGCTTTGGACCATCCTGGGAAGCTGGGAAACTAAGAAGCTACAGGGAAAGAGATGCTTTTTGAGGCTGTGTGCAAGTCTTGGGGGAGGAGCGGGGAAGGGCAAGGTGTAGTCATAGGACCTCTGGGCTCCAGGGTGTGCACATTACCTTTTATCAGCGCAGGGTGACTCACCGGTACCCAACTGCTGTTATTTAATAAAGTGTTAGATTTGCTGTTTCCCCCAGGCTATACTTTGTTTCCTCGACTTGACTTACATTTTCCCAAAGATGAAACCCCTTTGTCAGAAAGCTGGCATTTGAAAGGGCAGCCTTCACTGGTCAGAGGTATTCCTGATGTCCCACAAAAAGGCTGCAGGACAAGGTTAGCGACTTCCTGCTGGGTGAGATGGTGGGGGGGACACACATGCAATTTACTTCCTCCCCCTTCTGTCACTCAGCTTCTCCAGCTCCATCCCCTCTCCCATCAACTGGGAAACCCTAGGTGATCTAATCCTTTTTACTTATGATTGATTGACTGATATAATTTTAATTAAAACTTATTCACACCGCAATGTTATCTCAGCTAGAACCTCAAAACTTCTAATTGTGGAATTAAAAGCTTTCTCTCTGTTTAAATAAATCTTCAGGCATCAGTAAATAATTGAATAAATTTCACGGGAGGAAAGTGGAGAGTCCCTTGAAGTCACAGTAAGACTGGGTGAGCCCTGGGTGGTGGAGACGTCATCTCTCCTCACCAAGCTGCTCCTCACTGATGGGGAAAGACAAGACTCAAGCAAGCCTGTGAACAGCAGTAAATTCCCTTCCCCCAGCTCTCTGTTCTCACAGAGGGGGGGCCATGTGGAGCTTTGCAAGGGGAAGCCAAGACCCAGGATCCATCCACAGCTATAACTCCAAGCTATAACTCTCTTCCTCTTCCAGCACCTCTCTCTGCTATCAAACACCATCCCAGAGTCCTTCCCTGCCTTCCTCTCCTGAGCCCGCCCTTCCTTCCTTTCATTCATTATTTTACTTTATTTTATTTTGAGGTAGAGTCTCACTCTAGCCCAGGCTGACCTGTAAATTCACTATGTAGCCTCAGGGTGGCCTCAAACTCATGGCGATCCTGCTACCTCTGCCTCCCGAGTGCTAGGATTAAAGGCATGTGCCACCATGCCTGGCTCTAAAATGATCAGTTTTCCATTCCTTTTGTTTTAGTTTTTCAAGGTAGGGTTTCCTCGAACTTGCGGCAATCCTCCTACCTCTGCCTCCCCAGTGCTGGAATTAAAGACATGTGCCACCACACCCAGTTCTTACTGGGCTTTCTTATCTTTGGAAACTCCTTCCGTGAATGCCACCATTTCCAGATATAGATTCTCTTGCTTAACATTTGATGGTATTTTTCTCCTACTCCGCACTCTGATCCCAGTGCTGACATCGTATCCTACCTTAACCCTTCACCTCATAAAATGTCTACTGGCTGCTGGCACTGTGTCTCTTGGGCATACCTGTTTGGGAGAGTGAGGAGTTTATGTGGTTCTGTTCACATTTTACCGTCATAGAGCATGCACTATAGTAGGATATAGGAATTAAAAGTAGGGAAGGCTTAGCAGTTAAGGCTCTGGCCTGCAAAGCCAAAGGACCCAGGTTCAATTCCCCAAGACCCACATAAGCCAGATGCACAAGATGGTGCATGCATCTGGAGTTCATGTACAGCTGCTGAAGGCCCTGGTGTGCCCAATTCTTTCTCTATCTGCCCCTCTCTCTCTCTCTCCTCCTCAAATATAAATGAAAATAAAATGTAAAAATTTTTTAAAAAAGCATAGCTGGAGAGATGGCTTGGTGGTTAAGTGCACTTCCTGTACAAGCATGAGGGTCTGAGGGGCTTAATACCACCAGTGTTCAAATCTCCTGATCCCATGTAAACAGCTGGGCCGTGTGCACCGATAGCCCTAGTCCCTCAGGGAAGTACAGACCTGAGAATCTTTGGAGCCCCATGACCTCCGGAATGGGTAATAAGACTCTAGCTCAAAATAAATAAATAAATAAACAAACAAACAAATACGAGACCCAGTGGAAGGAACACTGGAGAAGGACACCCAGTACTCTGCTCCAGCCACCACAGGCATTGCCACACCACACATACACACACACACACACAAACACACACGCAAAAAAAGAAAAAAAATACAAATAAGCATACAAATAAGTGCTAAGGAAAACAACATACATTAGACTCAAGGAAATAAGGTTACTAAATAATGACCAGATTTCTGTGTTGTTTAATCAGGCCCATTACTTTATCACAGTCATCAAGAAAAGTTATTAAACAGTAAAATTTAACTCTTTAGCTTGTTAAATAAACAAAAACCTCATTGCAAGAATGACAAGATAAGAACAAGACCCCCTGCCCCCGGCTCTTTTTAAAAGTAAAGTTTTCACTCCTCTGTTAGGTTGGGTGACACACTCCTCACCTTCACCTGCCTGGCCCGCCTGTCACACCTTGTGCAAGCGCTCCCAATAGCTGAAACCGCAAAGCAACTTAGGGTTGTCACCTGTGAACGGGGCGTTTTGAGTCCTCATGGGATGGTGGCCGGCAGCGATGTCCTCTCTCATCCCAAACGGGGAAGGCACGGTCTCCACAGCCGGAGTGTCTGCCATGAGGGAGTCAAAGTCTTCCTCCTCCTCCTCCTCCTCTCTTTTGCTTTCATCCTTTCCCTTTTCCTCTTTGCTCTCTTCTTCCTTTGTGACAAGTACAGGTGTGGGAGCGGGGAGGCCGTCGTCCATCAGGCCCTCGGTGCCGGAATCCAGCTCTTGGATGATCTGGTCGCACTGGGCAATGAAATCTTCGCCCTCGGGGCTGGCGATGGGCAGGTCAGGCAGGGGCTCAGCTTCAGATCCTGGGGCTGAGCATTCTGAATTGGGTTCTGAGGCCACGCCAGGCTCACTCTGTCGCTTGGCTTCCTTGTACCCGTTGTGGCCCAGGCCTGAGCTGTCCCTGCTGGGCTCTGACTCGGCCTCGGGCTGGGGGCTGAGGAGGGGACCATTGCTCACGGGGAGACTCTGAGCCTCGGGCTGGGCCTCGGCTGGGGGGCCAGTGGCTTCCTCACGCTGCTCCCTGGCGTCCTCGGAGTCCTTCTGGGCGCACAGCCTGTACACCATCACGTCATCCTGGAAGTCCGACTCTTCGATGTAGGACCCTTTGACGAGCAGGATGGCGTTCCTCTTCATCTCTTGGATGTGTTTGGGGGGATCCACAGGGGCCGCGGGAGCTGAAGTTTCCAGATCCTCGTAAGCTCCAGGGGAACCCACGTCGGCCCCTGAGGAGATCCCGGTGTCATAGCTGTCGTCCCACTCCAACTCGGTCTGGGTCTTGTCCCTGGCTGGCACGGTCCCGGGGTGCTGCTGTGGGAGCCTGGCCTCTGGGTGGGCCGAGCCAGTGCAGCTCTCCTCCGGGAGACCGTGCAGGAAAGTCTCGGGGTCAGGGGACTCCCCGTCATAGAGGGCCGACCAGACGCGACAGTCCCTCATGCAGTGCAGGATGTTGCTGTGGGCCTCCCACAGGTACTGCAGGTAGCTGATGTCCAGGGCCTTCCCGTACTCCACGATGCAGGCCGCTGGGGACGGGGGAGAGGGTGCAGAGGATGGAGTAGGCGCCTCAGACCACAGCTGCTCCTCCAGCCCTGCGCGGGAACAGGAAGCAGTCAAAAGGAGAAGCGGGGACAAGGGCAGATGGGGACCTGGCGCCACTTTAGGCATAGTACTAGCTTATGAAATGGTCTCTGAATGATGAAAGGTGGTTCAAGTTGAAGAAGGGAAGGAAGTACTAGAGTCTACCCTCACAGAAGACAGAAACCCAGCATGGCCAGGTGCTGGCTATAGCCAAGAGAAAGCTTTTATGTGATAAGGGCTGTTAAAGAAGTAAAAGCTAAGCAGGGTTAATAATAACCTTAATAATAAGTAATAATAAAGTAATAAATAATAATAAATAAAATAAAAATAATAAATATAACCTTAACAATAAATTCTCGGGATGACAGGGTTACATTAGGTCATACACTGAATGTGGTGCCTGACACAGAACAGGTAATCATTGGAAAGGTTTTTTTATTTGGGTTCTAAACTGGGAGGCTGAAAAGCCATGAGTTTGAGAACTAGATTTTCTGAAGGAAAAAAAAAAAGACCCTGGTTTCTGGAGAAAAACAATTGACTCATTTGATATATGTCGAATAGTACCTCACAGTTAAGTCATCATCAAACTACAACTCACACCTGAGTCTATGATTTGTTTGTTTGTTTGAGGTAGGGTTTTGCTCTAGCTCAGGCTGACCTGGAATTCACTATGGAGTCTCAGGGTGGCCTCGAACTCATGGTGATCTTCCTACCTCTGCCTCCCGAGTGCTGGGAGTAAAGACATGTGCCACCATGCCTGACAATTAGTATTTTTTTTTTTTAATGTAGCCCAAGCTGACCTGGAATTCACTCTGTAGTCCCAGGTTGGCCTTAAACTCACAGTGATCCTCCTAACTCTGCTGGGATTAAAGGTATGCACCACCACACCTGTCCTAAATCTATGATTGGGCCCAGTGTAAAGTTACCTATGTGGCATTTCATTTTATTGTGAACTTGATCAGGTAAGGAGTCAAGTAAGAGGCATGCCTCCTGGGAGGGTCTGAGGAAAGGGTAGTGCCTTCAGCCTGGCTGCCCCTGGTACTTGCAAGTGAGCATGCCTGCCCTGTCCTTGGCAGACATGAGAGCCCAGCTCCTTCAGTCTTCCCCTGGGCACTGAAGAGCAGCGTCTCTGCAGGAATCCTCCAGGCCTGCGACACCACACCAGGACCGCTGAGACATCCAGCCTCATTGACGCTACAGCTACTGTGTCCACTCCTCAGCCTGCCGACAGCCACTGTTGGACTGCCCGGCCTGTACCATGTAAGCCAGTATAATAAATCCCCTTTATAATATGTATTCATCCTTTCAGTTCTGTTCTTCTAGAAAACTCTGACTTATAATCTATCAGATAACTGCTTTTGTAAAAAAAAAAAAAAAATTTTATTATTTATTTTTATGACAGAAAGAGAGGGGGAAAGGAAGGGACTGAATGGGTATGCCAGGGCCTCTAGCCACTGTAAACAAACTGCAGATGCATGTGCCACCTTGTGCAACTGGCTTATGTGGGTTTTGGGGAGTTGAACCTGGGTCCTTAGGCTTCGTAGGCAAGTGCCTTAACTGCTAAGCCATTTCTCTAGCCCTCAGATAACTGCTTTTGTTGTTACAAGTTTCAATGTCATTACTTAGAGAGTTGTGAAAATATCTGCATTTAAGAGTTCATGTTCCCTCAAAGGAAATTTTTAGAAAAGACTCAGACATCTTAGCATCCCCAAACATCTAGAATGTTGTAAGTACTTTATCATTGCTATGGAAGTTAGCAGCTCTGCATGGCTGACATTCTGTTCACAGATGGAAGACTGCCCCCCCCCCCCACCACCACCCCTTAGCTGGCAGACCACTGTTCAGGTGCTGGCCTGCTGGCCTCACTTCATTGTCTTGTCTTAGTAAGCTTCACGTCCCTTCCTATTGACTCTCCACGTGGCTGGGTCAGGACCAAGCCTTTAAAGAGTGTATCAGCCCACTGAGGACCGGGCTCACGGGTTACCGGGCTGCTGCCACCTATTGTTTATCTGTTACTTTAAATAAAAACTACATCAAAAAATCTGCTAGTAGGGCTGGAGAGATGGCTTAGCGGTTAAGCGCTTGCCTATGAAGCCTAAGGACCCAGGTTCGAGGCTCGGTTCCCCAGGTCCCACATTAGCCAGATGCACAAGGGGGCGCACGCGTCTGGAGTTCGTTTGCAGAGGCTGGAAGCCCTGGCGCACCCATTCTCTCTCTCTCCCTCTATCTGTCTTTCTCTCTGTGTCTGTCACTCTCAAATAAATAAATAAATAAATAAAATTTTTTTTTAAAAAAAGCTGCTAGTAATGCTGAGCAGTTTACTACACGCCAGTCAGTTTTCAAGAGTTTTTGCCCTCTTAATCCACTTACGGATGCAGCTCTTTGGGATAGGCACTATTTTACAGATGAGGGGGAAAGTTTGGTATGGTTAAGAAATCTGCCCCAAAAGATGGTAGAGCCAAGGCTCGGGATCCTAGCTGCAAACCAATAATTATAAGCTACTTAGTCATGTAATATTAGGACATTATCTTGGGATAAATTAACTCTAGAGGCAGAATAAAAACAATAAGAAAAACATAGAATATGGGATCAGAGAATGAGCCAGTTACCTAACCTTGAAAAGGTCAATGCCAATCCCTGGGTTTGTTTCTTCATCTGTCTGTGCAGAGAGCTATTCTCTTCATATCCTTAAATTGAGCATACAGCTAGAGTGGTTGGCAAATTTGAGACAATCAAATGTTTAAACTGAATTTTTAATGTTGGGGTTAATTTAGCCACAGAATCACTCTTTAAATAACTTTCATAGTAAATTTTAAACGGTACCATTTTTCAAATATGCTTTTAAATATTACTTGTGGAGGGCTGGAGTGATGGCTTAGTGGTTAAGGCACTTGCCTACAAAGCCAAAGGACTCAGGTTTGACTCCCAGGACCCACATAAAGCCAGATGCACAAGCTGGTTGCATGCATCTGGAGTTCGTTTGCAGTGGCTAGAGGCCCTGGCTTGCCCATTCTTTCTCTTTCTTTCTCTCTCTCTGTCTTTTGCAAATTAATTAATTAATTAAAAATACTTGTGGGGGACTGGAGAGATGGCTTAGTGGTTAAGCACTTGCCTATGAAGCCTAAGGACCCCGGTTTGAGGCTCGATTCCTCAGGACCCACGTAAGCCAGATGCACAAGGGGGTGCACGCATCTGGAGTTCGTTTGCAATGGCTAGAGGCCCTGGCGCGCCCATTCTCTCCCTCTCTCTCTCCCTCCCTCCCCCTGTCTCTCTCTCTCTCTCTCTCTCTCTCTCTCTCTCTCTCCCTCTCTCTCTTTCTTCCTGCCTCTCTGTCTGTCACTCTCAAATAAATAAAAATACTTAAAAATAATACTTGTGGATGAGAAAATATATCCAAGCTAGTTTGCCTCATGGAGAAATATATTCAAAATATAGTTATATAACTTGTTAATTCCCATGCATATACTACATTAAAGACCAAAACTCCATGTTCATCTTAACTTCTAAAATCTACAAATATGCTGGTATCTTTTAGTCAAGTAGCCCAATTCTTTTATCACATAACTTAAAAAGATATTTATTTATTGGAGGGAGGGAGGGAAGAGAGACAGAGAGAGAGAAAGAAAGAGAGGAAAGGAAATGGGAGCACCAGGGCCTCCAGCCACTGCAAAGAAGCTCCAGATGCATCAGTCAGTTTGCTCATCTGGCTTACATGGGTACTGGGGAATCGAACTTGGGTTCTTAGCCTTCATCATAAGTGCCTTAATTGCTAACCCATCTCTCCATCCCATGCAGCCCAACTTTTAAACATGTTTTATCTAATTAAGCTGTGGCTGGATGGGCTGATTATTAACAGAAGGGACATCAAAAGATATGCTGAAAACACACCAGTCGACATCAGCCCCAGACCATTTGCTAGTGGTCACAGGGCAAGCAAAATACTCCTGAACTGAATCAGCACTTTGACCATCAGAGGTACACAGACATGCGCATGTCCCCTTGTTCCAGCTGTCTGCAGAGGACAGGGGTTCATAGAGGTGACTATTTGTTAGCAATAGCCTCATTGCCTCATTCCTTGAGGAGTTTCCTTTTCTCTCTCTCTCTCTCTCTCTTTTTTTTTTGGTTTTCCTAGGTAGGGTCTTGTGCTCGCCCAGACTGACCTGGAATTCACTATGTAGTCTCAGGGTGGCCTCAAACTCATGGTGATCCTCCTACTCTGCCTCCCAGTGCAGGTATTAAAGGCGTGTGCCACCATGCCTGGCTGAGGTGACCACTTAAATTTTATCTGTTCACAGCCAACAAACAGCATGCATGAGAATGCTTGTAAAAAATAGAGTATCTAGGAAACCTTCCAATTATGTCAAACAGAGGAGATAATGGTACCATATCACATATTTATAGCTTTACAATGGTATGCTTTTGACAGGCGAGCAATCTACAAGTGGACCGTTGTGGGAAATCAGGAACAGTCCTACCTCAGCCACAGCCCCCGCCACGCTGCCTCGCTGCGACTCCCACGAGGGCGCCACAAGCCAGGCCACACAAAGTGAAGGTCTGAGACAAACGGCCTGGTGGGAAGCTTCGGTGAACACAGGTGACAGTGCCCATAACTCTTGGTGAAGCGGAAAAAGACCCTAACTGGCCATCTGCGAAAATAATGGGACTCTGAAGTAGATGGTGCCCCCAGAGGAGATGGCATTAGGTGCCGAGTTTCAAGATCACCCTTAGCACGTACCCACCTGAACCATCGTGTGTACACTTGGACCAGAGAATGTAGTCCCTCTCCTGGTTTCCCAGCGTCAGCGTGATGCCGCTGGCACAGCACACTGGGGTCAGGGCGAGCAGCCTGGCCGCAGACACGGAGTAACAGTCTCTCTCCTTCACAGCCCACCTCTGACTGAGCATCATGTGATTGCAGGGAATCAGATACCTGGAGTCACAAAAAGAGCCAGCGTTCAGTGTCTGCGAGGCCCTGGGCCACGACCAGGCGAGGCCCTGCAGCATGACTGAGACCAGTCGTGGCTGGCGGCAGGCTCGTCCCCGGTTCATTCTCGGGCCACGCAACACGCTGGCCACTGCGTCTGTCCCTTGCTTAAAAGCCCGTGGCAGGCTTCTTTCTGTTGTCAGAATTGCCCCTTGATAGAGCATCTCTGGCCCTAACGTTTCCCATCTCTTGGTTTCCTGATTCACCTCTGTTCTTTTTGTTTTTATTGACAACTTCCATAGTTGTAAACAATATCCCATGGCAATTCTCACCTCTGTTCTTTATACCCATGGCAACCTTCCACCTGGAGTGAGCCTTCCCCCTTCTCTGCTTGACAATTCCTCAAGGCCCATCTGCAGCGCCCCATCTCTGGAAAGGCTTCTCAAATCCCTGCTCCAAGGCACAGCCCATCTCTTCTTCCATTGTGTGCACTAATAAAGGGCTACTGGACTGAGGGGATGGCTCAGTGATTAATGGAGCTTGCTTGTAAAGCCTGACGGCCTGGGGTTCGATTTCCCAAGAACCCACGTAAGGCCAGTCCAGCCGCAGAAAGCACATGCGTCTGTCATTTGTTTGCAGCAGCAGAAGGCTCTGGTGCATACATATTCACTCACTCGTTTTTCTCTCTCTGTCATTGCAAATAAACACAACTAAAATAAACCACTATTGCTACATGTCACAGAATTTCTGCATCTGCCTCCTTGTGCTTCCTAGAGCAAGGATGCACCAGTAGCCTTGTCTTAGGTGTCCTGCACCTGGCTCATAATGGACACTAAATGAAGGCAGCCAGACCACTCCACAGTGTGAGCCTGTAGTGTCCCATGAGCCACCAGAGGAAAAACTGTGGTCCAGGACTCGGCAAAGAGCTGTGGCTCCCTCTGCGCTTCAGACACCGTTGGCTAGTGTCTGAAAGCATCTCCGTGTTGTGTGGACACGTGGAGATAAAAATATCAGGACCACCACTTCTAACATGCCTGAACACACCAGTGAGCTCTGTATAAAATAAGCATGTTTAAACGAGTGACTGTCTTGACAGTGAGACAGCACAGTCCCTCTTTAAACAAGGATGGGATAAGTGAGATAAAGAGCCCACAGTGACTGTCACGCACACGCGTCAGGGTCGGCTCCAGGCTGACCTACAGCCCAGGCCCCCATGTGAGCAAGAACCATCGCTGAAGGAGCCAGAATGTGTTCAGCTTCTGAGGAGGAGGCAGCATTAAGGTAAGCAAAGGCTCCTATGGAAATGATAAGAAGTACAATTGTAGGACATGCCTTGGCCTGTAAACATTGGCTCCTCCCATTCTCCTGTTGATCCCTCCCCACCAAAATTCCATGTTTCTAGTTATGAGGTGCCCACTGCAGAAGGCTGAGTCAAGGAGGAAAAAAACAAACAAACATAAAAACATTAAATCCTTTTGACCTAAAATACTTTCGAGGCATGAAATGACAAACTGTTAATGAACATGGAACCTTCAGCCTCCTCTCCCTGGATCAGACATTTCTCAAGTACCCCAAATTCCTAGTGCATCACCCACTCTTAGAGGCATATACACACCGCTGTCACTAAGAACCAGACACACCCCTTTGGGTACCGTGGCATCTGTTTTCATAAGCTCAGTTTCACAGAAACCAAAAGCAACAAGAACACAAAGGAATGGTAGGGAAGACAGTGAGGGCAAGGAGACAGGCCTGTTCTAGTTCCGTAGGGACCCCTATCTGAGTCCTACCGGGGGAGAAGGATGGTGGAACTCTCTCACGAACACGTCAGTGAGCTGAAAGGACTGGGTGATTAGAAGTGACACAGAGGAGGGGTGTGTTCTCCCACCTTGGTCTGCGCTCAGCCCAACTAGGTCCAGTGGGCACCATAAAACAGGATGTGCCAGTACCTCATGGCAGCCAGGGATGGGGGCAGCCCAGATGGGGAAACATCCAGAATGGGAGCATTGTGGGGACAGCTGCAGGGAGATAGCCAGTGGCAGCTGGGATGGGGTACAGTTGGGATGTAAGGAGTATCAGGGACTGAGGTGATGTGGTACCCAGAAAAGAGATACGTTTGCTTATAAACACATGTACGAGCCCTCTCCTGGGGACGCATAGAGGTGATGGCTGATGCAAGGGGCCAAAGCCAGACAAGACAGGGCCAAGGGCTTCAGCAGCTAGGAAACCTGCCCTGTGGCTATGATGCGACTTCTTTCCACAGTGGCTGGTGAGGCCTAGGGAAATGTACGTCACACAAGACTTATTATATCCTCATTTGGATCATTAATTATTAATAGAATCAAAAGCCTCAATATTTTTATAGGCAGAGGGAACTTGATGCCTACTTGCAGCTCAGACCAGTCACAGTTCATGATTTCAATTGATATTCATATTCTTCTACTCTTTGTTTGAAGTATTTAATAAAGTGAAATACTGGATGGAAGCTAATAAAGCAATTTATCAACTATCACCAGTGGCTAGCTTAAAATGAGTTTAGAAGAAAGAATTATTGGCAACTGAAACTTTGAAAATACCTGCTTTCAGCAGAAGCTCAGGATTTTCTCCCGAATAAATCAAATGAAAGGAGATCTCTGCTGCTTAAAGAAGAGGTTCTGGGGAGTTGGAAATGGAGAAGTCCAGTCAAGCAGCAACCTCCCTGGCATTCCAAGCAGAAGTTCTGCCTCGTTTTGAAAATGAAGGATCATCATGCACAAAAGACACACCATTCCTTCTCTACCTGTCTTTCCATCTTTCTGAGGAAAAGATGAGGGCAGAATAAATGCTAGAAGCCCCTCAAATGTCACGTATCCAACTAAAATACATATCCACGCAGAATGGTCACGTAAGCGTTTAGTACCGGCACTTTTCAACCAGCCATCTTTACTCTGTACTGTGTTCATTTTGTCTGGAGATTTTATTTACCTTCAGGAACTGAGAGTAATGACAGAATAAATGTTTTGAGACAGTCTTACTATGCTGACCAGTTCGACCTCAAACTTATCATCCTCCTGCCTCAGACTCCCAAGTGCCAAGACTTCAGGTCACCTAGAGCCTACTAACAGGCTGGTGAATATTGACTTTAGATGTCCGGATTTCTTTTTTTTTTTTTTTCTTCGAGGTAGGGTATCACTGTAGCCCAGGCTGACCTGGAATTCACTATGGAGTCTCAGGGTGGCCTCGAACTCATGGCAATCCTCCTACCTCTGCCTCCCGAGTGCTGGGATTAAAGGTGTGCGCCACCACGCCCAGCTCAGATGTCTGGATTTCTTAAAGCTATTCCCCAACATAGCAGGGGGGAAAATTCTGCTCTTATTGCTCCCCACCCCACTTATTTCCCAACCTTATTCAACCCTTTCTTGGAGATCACTCATTAAAATAAACCACCTCTTTTGAAACTATTCAGTGACTAGCAGCTGATGATAAAACACATGTTCTGCTTATTGCTACACTGACAAGAAAAGCAAACACCACAGCAAAGGGTTCTGAGCTGAGGACCCCAGCCAAGCACCAGTAAGCAGAAACCTACAAAGCAATAGCAATGAATTTCAGAAGAGATTTTTCATTGTTTGTCAAGGTTCTGACCACATTTCTTCTATGCATCTTCTCCGAAGCTGGCTGCTCTCTTTCACACTGCTCCCCAACTCCTGTGTGACATGGAATTGTTTCTAGTGTATACACACAGCTTCTCCTCAGGTAAAACGCCTCTATCTGAACTTCACAGATCACACAGTTCACAAACCTGACAAAAACACTCTTACCAGACTCTTCAGATACGGTATCCAAGGCATTAAGTAATTCAATTTCCACTAACCTGGGAAGCTCCAGGAGCACAAGGCTGACTGGTCACTTCACTGCTGACCAGCATTTTCTGCCTGCCCCCTTAGCCTGCCATAGGTCACATCTGTGGACAGTATCTCTTGGGTTTCCTGCTCGCTAACTTAGTGGTTTGAATGTGAAATGTCCCCCATATCTTCAGGTACTTGTGATTAAGCCTCATACTTGATCCCCAGCTGGTGGCAATTTAGGGTACTTGGGGTGGGCGTCGGAGTGTTAGAACCCAAGCACCCCTTGCCAGAGTCAGCTTGCTTTTACTGCTACCTCACAGCCTCTGTGGTAAGATAGGGTGCCAAGCCTCTGCTATGCTATGCTATGCTTTTCTGCCACGATGAAGTTTCCCCTCAAAACTCTAAGTCCGAAATAAACCATATCTTACATGAGCTGCTCATGGCCCAGTGTTTTGTCATACCAACAAGAAGGTAATTGTAGAGTGACTTGTAATTGCAACACTGACATATCCTCTCTTTTGGGGCATTTTATTTCAATTTACTCTTCAGATATTTAGCCAAATGAAAAAAAAAAAAACTTACATCAATTATAAATATTTTGAAGTGTCAATATTTAAGAGCATTTGAGTTAAAATAAAAGTTGACATATGATTGTTATTATCACATCATTAGGAAGCATTCACACAGCCTTCACTACAGTGTGACCTCTAGGATCTACAAGTTTACCAAGTACATCCAAATGGCTGCGCTGAATGCAAAACAAAAAGGGTGGATTATAAATCTAGTTTATTTTCTTTAAAATCAAGTTGAGATGACTAGAAAAATAAGGATTTGTTTTCACTGTCCTTTCTCTAAGGGACAGATCCTAAATCAGAAAACACAGTGGGCTTTTTTTGTTTGTTTTAGAGAGACAGAGAAAGAATTGGCATGCCAGGGCCTCAGCCACTGTAATCAAACTCCAGTCTCCTGTACCACCAAGTGGATATGTGTGACCTTGCGCTTGCCTCACCTTTGTGCGTTGGGCTAATGTGGGATCTGGATATCAGAACATGTGTCCTTAGGCTTCACAGGCAAGCACCTTAACCACTAAGCCATCTCTCCAGCCCAAGGCACTACTTTAATGAGTTTTGAATACATTTTCTAGAAAGTTCCCCTCCCTGTCATATGAGGTGTCATGTTCCCAAGGCAGAACAGCTGCTGTTCAGAGGAGGGAGGCCAGGACGAGGGAGCTCAGTGCTTCCCTATGGGCTCCACCAGGCAGTGCAGTAGGGTTAGACATGGTGGAAGCATTCAGCAAAGAGTGGCACTGTCATTATCACCACCATCCTCATGACAGACAGCAATGGGCCCCAGAGCCTAGGAGCTGGCAGGCAAACGAGACTCTCCTAATCTCAGGCCTGGCATTTCCCCTATCATTCCACTTACAACATGTAGTGATGCCTTGAATGCACTTTCCAGGAATCATTATAGAAATGATGAGTTCAGGCCTGGGTTTCAGAAGCAGCCAGGGCCAATGCCACTTCTGAGGATAGTTCTGAATTCTGTGACAGACTAAAAAGTGATCACAGCTCATCTTGTAAAGGGTCTCCAAAGGGCCAGCCAGTAAACCTGTCACCCTGTGGGCTAGCCAGGCCCTTTGAAACCCTCAACAGGGAAGTTCTACATACCTGACCTGGCCAGGCTCCCACCAAAGCTGAAAATAAGACACTCTTCCCGCATTGACACTGAAGAATTGGACATTCAGGTACAAGCAGATTTTTACCCATGTTGGAGTAAAGGTGTCTGTTTTTGGCAATACAAAAAGCTTTGCTAAGTTCTTTTGCTGGATTTCATCTGGGCCTTGCTAATGCATTCTGTCATGTCAACAGAGAGACTTGATGGGAAGCTATATAATCTTTTGAGAACAGACTACCCGGATGCATGCTTATGAGCGGATTTGTTCTCTGCTAATGCTTTAGGATTAGTTACTGGTGACCTGATCTAAACCCTAAAAAGTCCAAAATTTCTTTTTCACTCAAGAATAAAATGTCATAGTTTCCCATGAAATTACTATCTATAAAGCCCTGAAATTTTTGGCACTCAATTTTAATCACTCCCTACACCCAGGCCTCTGTACCAGTGATTTCCAACCTGGTGCTAAACAGGAGCCTCTGGAAAGTTTGCTAAAACACGGCTCACCGGCCCCACCTCCAGAGACTCCGATTCAGGAGGCTTTGGGAATGCGTGCTTCTGGCCAGTCTTAAGTCTTAGACAATGCTATCAGTGCCAGAATGGCACTTTAAAAAGCAGGCACTTACCTGTTTGGAAATGCTTTTCCATCACCTCAGTGATCTGAGACCCTCCTCAGTCATTTTGGGTCAAATCAGGTGAAAACCCAGAGGTGGTCTCGAGAAAGCCCAGGCCCCCCTTTATTCCTGTTCTCTGTTTCATTGGTCCTTCTTCCCAGTGAGGAAGGAGGAGAGCGCACCTGGGAGAGACTGGCTGGCTCTCTTCCACTGTAAGCACAACTGTGGGCCATCGGCTCCCTGCAGCGGAGCCCTGGCCCTATGCTCCTCTTTTCCATTTCCCTCAGTGTTGGGATAGGTCTCCCTGGAGGAGTCCACCCCAAGATTCAGGATTTGGGCTTGGAAAAAAGGAGGGAAGGTGGCTACCAAAGGCTGGCCTGGCATTTCCAGAGCTCTGGGTTGAGATTCATAGCCAATCCAGCAAGTGCCAACAAAGCCACACAGTCACTGTCATTCCCAGAAGCAGGCAGTTTCCTCAAGGACAGGGGCAGAGGCCCAGGGAGCCCAGGCAGGATTTGGGACTGCTGAGTCTCCTACGCAAGTGGCCATGGCAAATCCTTTTAACAGCACTCCACTTTGGCTCCCAATACCTATCTTCAAATACCAGCCACTTCCCAAACCTGCCTGTACTTCTGAAGAACCCAGCTTGGCCACACTGGAAGGCGTCCTGACCAGTTCATCCATCCCAAGCCTTCTAAAGCACATACTGAAAGCACTCCTTAAATACGTCCTGCGTCTCACTGAAGCTCACGGATCACACAATGCCCACTGGATGTGCAACAGCAGTTCATGTTTGGAGAAGTTGTTTTCAAACGGATCTTGGGAGAAAGAAGTTCAGACACGCCTCCAAAGAGCATCCGTAATACCTCTGAAAATTTCTAACATAGGGCTGCAGAAAATGGTGTAGCGATTAAGGCATTTGCCTGCAAAGCCAAAGGACCCCGGTTTGATTCTCCAGGTCTCACGTAAGCCAGATGCAGATGGCTCATGCATCTGGAGATTTTGGCAGTGGCTGGAGGCCATGGTGTGCCCATGCTCTCTCTCAACCTCTTTCTCTAATGTGTGTATGTGTGTGTGTGTGTGTGCACACGCGCACATAAATTTCTAACATATTCGTGATGTAATATATTCTACCCCCACTAAAACCTTTTCCTAATAGGATAAAGGTAACCTTAGAAATACAATAGAAAGTTAAACTAATGTCATTTTCTTCCCTAGAAGTATGTCCTACAATATAATAATACAAACTAATGATAGGATGGAGTGAAATTTTCTTTGAAGGAGTTAAAAAAAAATGGCAACTCACCTTAAAATGAGTTGTAACATCACATCTTCACAATGTAAACCAATCAGAGTTCTGAATAACGCCAGGGACACCACGCAAAGCTGCGGAAACAAGCAACACACTCGGGTTCAGACACGAGGATGGCAACTCTGCTCCCGCAGATGGGCACTAAGTCAGCAGTACAGAACAAAATGGCCCTTCGTACCCAGCAATGGTGGTTTTTTTCTTTCTTTAATTTATTTGATTGACAGAGAAAGCGGGAGAGAGACAGAATGGGCGCACCAGGCCTCCAGCCACTGCAAACGACCTCCAGATGTATGCACCCCCTGTGCCTCTGGTTAACGTGGGTCCTGGGGAATCGACACTGGGTCCTTTGGCTTTGCAGGCAAATGCCTAAATCACTAAGCCATCCCTCCTGCCCCCTCCCCCCCCCAGTAGTTTTTACAGAAAGCACAATGCCACCAGAGAGAATGGAGATTCAGGACATGGGTTAGGAATTCCTATAGGAGTTGGCTAGAAAGCCAATACCTAGAAAATGCTGGTGTTCGTACTTCCAGCTCTTGAACATGCAGATAAATACAAACAAGGCTGCTTCAGTTCCCCAACATATGCACGCACGTACGTACACACATCCCCATCACTTTTTTGGGTAAGCTTGTTTTAAGTTCTTTTCGAATATGACATGGGTTATTTATGAGAGAGTTCACAGAAAATGACAATCTGGCCAACTCTCTTCAGACTTTTCAGCCCCAACACTCAGCTCCTGTCTTGGCTTTGGGCTACATTCTCATTGGTTCCATTTCCTATAGTGATGAGGGTAGGATAGTGTGCTTTCCTAAGAAGCTCATGTAAAAAAAGAAAAGAAAAGAAAAGAACTTTCAATCTCTGACTTCCAAAAGGAAAGATAAGCTGTTAAACAGGAGAGATACCCAAAAGTACGCTGTAAGATCACTGTGCCCTTTCAAGAATAAGCTTTTATCAATCCAGCAGGCCACCTGGGTGATTCTAGTGGGCATTCTTTGTAGAGGAGAGTATGGGCTGGTTTATCTTCTAGGTGGGCTGGGCATAAAAGCTATCAATGAAATATACAAAAGTGTTGTAAAGAAACAGCTGTAATTGACCTACCAACACCTCCTTTGCTCAAGACAGGTCACATACTTGTAATTAGCCCCAAAGTAGCATATTCTTCTGTCCCATGACCTGGAATGCCTCTTCCTACCTCCTTCAAGACTCCTACTCATTCTCAAAGGCAGCTGAGGCATCATCTCCCCTCTGAAACCTTTCTGTTCTTTCCCATAACGTTACCGCCCAACAAATCCTTTCTCCGTCTCAAGTAGGTACCCTTATCTATTACCATAGTAACCCCTCTGCAAGTCACTGTCAAGGGGTATCATCAGGGTATATGACTTTCTTTTTATAATCCAGCTGTAGGAGTTCTTTATTCTATCTACACTGTGCCTGATCAGATATATGATTTATAAAAGTTCCCAACTGTTTTGTGAGTTGCATTTAAAAAAAAAGAATCCTTTGTTTCTTTTTCTTCTTCAAGACCAGGGCTTAACTATGTTTATCCAGGCTGGCCTCTTGTGCATACACAACCACTCCCGGCTTCAACTTCCTGGTGTCCTTTGAAGCACTGAAGTTTTTCCATATGGATTATGCCCAGTTTATCTAATTTTTTCTTTGGGTGTTGATTATGGTTTTGGTGTCATATCTAAAAAGCCATTGCCAAGACCACAAGAATTTACTTCTGTGTTGTAAGTCTCTTGCAAGCAGATCATTGATCCATGTTGAGTTAATTGTGCACAATGGTGGGGTAGGAACTCAATTTCATTCTTTCATAGGTGGATAGACAATTGTCTTTTAAGAGACTGCTTTGGCTCTTCTGGAACCTTTACATTTCCACATGAATCTTAGAATCAGTTGATTAGTATCAGCAGAAACCAGCTAGGAGTTGTACAGAGAAACACATTAAGCCTGCAGATCTGGGGAGCAGCCTCATATTGCTAATGAATACCAAATTTTCCCATCTATGAACAGAAGATATTTTCCCATTTATTTAGGTCTTTAATTTCTTTTAAAAAAATATATATATATTATATGTAATACATATACTTTGCAGTGTAAGTTTTACATTTATCTTGTGAAATTCTACCTAAGAATTTTGTTCTTCTTAATGCTATTGTAAGTGGAAGTAACCTTATAATTTGATTTTTGTGTTGCTCAGTATTGAATAGAAATAAGATTGATTTCGGATGTGAAGCTGGTACCATGTAACCTTGTTGAACTCATTATAAGTTCTAATAGTTTTTAGCATATTCCCTGAGTATTTTCTGTATAAAAGAGGTCATCTACAAATGCAAATGTTTTTTATGCTTATCTGGAGAGTCTTCATTTTCTTAATTAATATCCCTGGCTCCAACTTCAAGTACTATGCTTAACAGAGTTGATGAGTACAGTATTACATTATTACTTTTCTTTTTTTTTTTTAACATTTATTTATTTGAGAGACAGATAGAGAGCGGCAGACACAGAGACAGAGAAAATGGGTGCGTCAGGGCTTCTAGCCACTGTAAGTGAGCTCCAGACATATGTGCCACCCCATGCATCTGGTTCACGTGGGTCCTGGGAAATCGAACCTGAGTCCTTTGGCTTTGTAGGAAAGCACCGTAACTGCTAAGCCATTTCTCCAGCCGTTTGTATCTTTATTAGTGGCTTGTTTTACTTAGTGTAACTTCTCACTGCCCTTGTGATTTCTTGCTTGACCTACCAGTCATTGAGAAATATGCTATTAATATCTGTGGCTTTCCCAATTTATGTAAGTTTTAATTTTAATGCACAATAACCAGACAATACTCTTTGTATGACTTCAGTCCTTTAAAACCCACTGAGCTTTGTTACTGGCCTGGCACACGGTCACCCTAGAGAATGGGCACCCTGCTGCTTGCAGGCGAAGTGGACGACTTTCTCAAGTGTTAACGTTTTAATTCCGTTAATGCTTTTCACCTTTAAAAAACTGGGACAAGTTCTTGTTTTGTAGCCCAAGCTGGCTCCAAATTTGCGATCTTTCTGCCCCTACCTCCTCAGTGCTGGCACGAACTGAACTGTATTTGATGATCAGGGCTGTCAGAGCACTCACGTGGTTTCCCTCCACCTGTGCTACCATGCCTGGCTTCTGGCTATATTTTAAAAAATAATTTTCAGGGCTGGAGAGATGGCTTAGCGGTTAAGCGCTTGCCTGTGAAGCCTAAGGACCCCGGTTCGAGGCTCGGTTCCCCAGGTCCCACGTTAGCCAGATGCACAAGGGGGCGCACGCGTCTGGAGTTCGTTTGCAGAGGCTGGAAGCCCTGGCACGCCCATTCTCTCTCTCTCCCTCTGTCTTTCTCTCTGTGTCTGTCGCTCTCAAATAAATAAATAAATAATTTTAAAAAAATAATAATAATTTTCAGTTGGACATGGTAGTACACACCTTTAATCCCAGCACTCAGGAGGCAGATGTAGGAGGATTGATGTGATTCTGAAGTCAGCCTGGGACTACAGAGTGAGTTCCAGGTCAACCTAGGCTAGAGTAAGATCCTACCTTGAAAAACCAAAACAAAAAAAGTAATAATAACTTTTTTAGCACTCATTCTGAGTTTTCCAAAATACTTATCAAGCTTCACTTCATATTTATGCTGTTGGTTTCAGTACAATACAGAAACAACATTCCTTTATGATTCTATTCCCTCCTCTCCCACTATGCTATAATTGCTAAATACGTTACATGTATATATGTTATAAACTCAGACATACTATTAGCTTATCTTTTGTTTTTAAAATAGTAGGTAGAATTAAATAGATACAACCTTTGGGGAAGGTGCTGGGATGGGGGTGCTAATTGGCATTTAGAGAGTCCTCAAAGTAAAGCAGAGCTCCACACAAAACAGAGAGCTCCTAAATTCACAACTGCCCCAGACTTCACTTCAAAACACCTATAGACAGATGTGACCTCAAATACACATACCACATGTCCTGAGATTCCCTGGCTTTACTTGCCAGAAATCCCCAAGTCCTTCCAATTCTTGCCCCCTGAGAAGTGCAGTTTGCAAGATCTACAGAAGAAAGTGCCAATATAGACAAACTAAGCAAAAAAGCACTTTCAAAGGCAGTGCCACCTCCTTGATAAGATCCTGATAGAAAATAAAATGTTATCTAGGGCTAGAGAGATAGCTTTGGAGGGTAAGGCGCTTGCTTGCAAAGCCAAAGGATGCAGGTTTGATGCCCCAGGGCCCAAGTCAGCCAGACACACAAGGTGGCATGTGTGTCTGGAGTTCACTGCAGTGGCTAAAGGCCTTGGCATGCCCATTCTTTATATGTGTCTGCTTCTTTCTCTTTCTCTCTCAAATAAATAATTTTTTTAATTAAAAAAGTTACCTAGTTCATCTCTACCTGAATAGAAAGAAAGTAATGGCTACACTGGGTAAAGACAAGATAGGCAATCTCATCCCCCCCAAACAATCCCTCTTGGATCTGATTTGTAGAGCTCCTTCCTCGGGGACACACCTTACCCGGAACGGGGTGTTGATCCGGCTAGTGAGCGTGTCGAGAATGTGCACATTCTCGTGCTGGTGCAACAAGATGAAGCGGAGGAAGATCTCCAGCAGCGCCGGCTCAGAGATGCTGCGCAGGAAAAGATCCAGGTATGCAGTTGTGGTCATGACCTCCTCCACCGTGACCTGCGACCAATGACAGTGTGGCACAGGTGGTCATCCTCAGTGCTGCCTCACAGGCCCCCAACACCAGCCTCACCACAGGGACGCCATCCAGAGCACACCTGCCTTACAAACGCTTGAGTGCTCCTGCTAAAGCCCCCGGCACCTCACGCTGCTTCCGGCCTGTGACTCAGTGAGGGAAAAGCCGGAGGGAGAGAAAGCACTTGAGCGCTCTGACAGCGCTGATCATCAAATATAGTTCGAACTCCATAAAGGTTTTAGTGCGTAATCAAAAATGGGAGAAAAAGATTACGAAAAGTATTTACATGGTTAATAAAGGATTAATTAGCAAGCCTGGAATAACTTGTTTCATGGTTAGTCATTCAATTAACATTTATTGGGACTTGCTGTGCACAAAGACCTGGAAATATAAAGACATATTTAATGCGCAGGAGGATGAGCTACAGCAAGTGAAACGATAAAGGAGAGGTACAAGCACAAGCACTGCAGATGTTGGTTCAGATGTGCTTTTGAAGAGCGGCAAGCCCACTCTTTACAACTGAGTACTACACATAAAGCATTATTTATAAAGTGCTATAAGAACTTACTGCTTAATAAAGCAACTAGGGCTGTTTTATAATACAAATTAATAGTTTCTTCCTGTGTGCTTTCCCTATGCAGTCAAGTGTCAATCTTGCAGTGAACAAGACTGAAGAGCCACATTTTTTGTTGTTGGTGTTGTTTATTTTTATTTATTTGAGAGCAACAGACAGGGAACAAGGCAAAGAGAGAGACAGAATGGGCACATCAGGGCACCTAGCTTACATGGGTACTGGGGAATCAAGCTTCGACCTGGCGTCTTTAGGCTTCGCAGGTAAGCACTTAACCACTAAGCCATCTCTCTAGCACCAGAGCCAAGATTTTGAAAGAGCTGAAGAGTTGATGCTTAGAGTATCATTAAGCATTTTTAGTGGAAATATAATAATAATATACTATATATAAACATAGTAATAGATTTGATTGAAAATATAACAACAGTTTTTTAGTCTTTCCAAGTAGAGCTCATCAGCACAGTCACTGATTTCTCAGGTATAGACACCTCACCCTTGAGAGCATCACGATCATCAATGGAACAGGCCAAGTCTGGGGAGTCCAAAAGCACTTTCTAGAGATGTTCCCACTCCTGCCCAATTGACTTGATGCCAAATGAAACAGATGGACATACTTTCTGAATGATTATATTTTCTCTTTCCTGGTTTTCAGCTTTCTTTTTCTTTTCTTTCCAAGTGTTAGCTGTCATTCAATCATACCATTAGTATGCCACTCCTTTTATACTACACTCCTTTTCCCCTTTTACTTTTCAGCTTAAAAAAAAAAACAAACCCACAGATCAGTTTAGAAACCAGATGTCCAGATCTGCTAGATAAGTGCAGATAGGCCCTGAGCGGATGCATCTGTGCGTGAAGGCTTGGCACTATCTATTTTGGCGGCTGAAATTACTTTTTATAAGTTCTCAGAGCTCAGCTGTGTTCTGGATAGATGCGTCCAGGTGGATATGATATTACCAAATCAACTATCTGTTTTCTTTATACTAAACAAGGCATGCTAATAAAGTCCATGTGAATTCACTGTTTCAGAATCTACTGAAACTCCCATGGCAGGGCCCAGAGTGGCTGGGCAGCGAGTCCCTCAAACATTCAGCACAGCATCCTGTCTGTCCTCTGACAACTTCCAGGACCTCCCTATGGCCCAAGCATAGTAAAAGAAACAGTTATGTAAGCACCCGCACAGGCAAATAATGACAGTGAGAAGACCGCATCTCACAGTTCACTCCTTCTGAAGCAAGCTGCTTACATTTTTTAATTTATCTATTTATATGGAAGCAGAGACAGAGAATGGATGTGCCCTGGCCTCCAGCCACTACAAACTCCAGATGCATGTGCCACTTTGTGCATCTGGCTTTATGTGGGTACTAGAGAATCACACTCCAGTCATTAGGATGTGTAGGCAAGCACCTTAACCACTGAGCCATCTCTCCAGCCCTCCCCTCCAAAGAATGGTTTTAGAACACATTTCTTGCCAAGCAGGATGGCGCACACCTTTAACCTGAGAGCTTGGAAGACACACGGAGGATCGCTGTGAGTTTAAGACCCATAATGAATTCCAGCTTAGCCTGGGCTACAGTGAGACCCTACCTCAAAATCTAACCCCCCCAAAAAAACCCCACATTTATTCATTTATTATGAGTAAATGTTTGGTTTGCATACCTATCTTATATACCTACTATTTTGGTTTGAATGTGCAATGTACCTCTACCCCACCCCTGGGTGCTTGTGTTTGAACACGTGATACCCAGCGGGTGGTGCTGTTCGGCAAGGCTCTGAAACAGGAGGGGGGGAGAGAGTGAAGCACTGGGGGCAGGCCTTGAGGTTTTATACCCTGGCACCACTTCCTGTTCATTCTCCACTTCCCGTTTGTGGAAACAATGTGCTCAGCTGCCTCTAGCCCCTCCTATACCATGCCTTCTATACCATGATGGGCTGAATTCCTTCCAGAACTATCAACCAAAATAAACCCTTCTTCTCCCACGTTGCTTCTTAGAAGGGATTTGGTCACAGCAATGAGAAAAGTAATATACCTGTAAACCTGGAGTTGTGTAAACATTTCTCCAGCAAGAGGGGTCATGAGTAGAAAAAGCTTAAGAAGTTGCACGCTACACGTCCGTCTACTGATGGCTGGGGAAGGAAAGCATCCTTGACTGTGCTTTTAATTATTATCGTTGGAGAGGTGTTTTTTTTTTTTTTTTTTTTTTTTTTTTGGTGGTACTGTGGAAGAAACCCCTGGCCTCACGTTTGTTAGGCAAGTGCTCTACCACTTAATCCACACCCTAGACCTTGGTTCTTTGCGACAGGTATTCCTGAGAAACCTAGGCTGACTCATAATCCTTTTGCCTCAGCCCCCTAGGTGACCAGTATGAGCCACCACCCCCATCCCTAAGGAGACTTTTAATGCAGACCTCTGGAATAATTGATGTCACTAAGCATGACTACAGGGAAATGACTCACAATTGCTCCAAACTGTGGAATCCTATTAGTTCATAGGCACTTGACCACTGCAACCTTGGGGTCATTTAATAGGACTCTCAGCCAAAATGATTTAGGCAAAAGGCTAATTCCCTGACGGCTTTGATCACTAAAATAAAGCAGTGAAGTGTGATCCCTCCAAATGGCTCAGTGTGTAACTCTTGTTTGCTGAGCTGATGGGCCACACAAAATCCAGGAGCTCCGCCGTGCTGGTGCGGCATTAGCTTCTCCCCACCACTTACACGTGGCCTTAGTAAGCTCCAAAGCCCTGCAATAAACTCCTTAGAATACAAGTCGCCGTCTTCAGGGGCTAACGGGAAAGGGGGCATTAAGCAGCCATTGTTTACCGGTCTTAGGATGGATAAATGAGAAGATTTTCTTTCTTTTTTAGAAATCAAAGCTGTCATTAATAAGCTAAGAGGATTTAAGGAAGCATTTACATAACTTGCTATAAATATTAAAAAGCCAATTCTATCAAGAGCCAAGTTGCAAACTCTTTTATAAATTAAGGTCACATTCACCTTAAACTAATTCCCCAACCAGGAAAATCTGGTTCCCTTCTCCTTCCATCTCTTCTCCTACCATAGCCATGGCCTCTAGAAGCCTTTTATCCCAGGAAATCTTTTTCTGCCCCAACACTGTGCTTTCAGAAACTTCTTCTAATCCCCACAAATATGCGACGTCCTTAACAAGGATGAGACCAGGGCCTGAGCGTGCTCAAACGATGAATCGCAGAGGAAAAGCTGCGCGGCTGTTCGGTGTTGTGCTGAGGCCCTCGGGCAGCATTAACACCGTAAGGAAGTGAGCAAGTGCCCTGTTCAATGATGGAGGACGACCAGCTGTGTGTGAGGAGGGACTATGTGGGCCTAGGAGATGATCAATATTTACTTACTTTGCTGCACAAGGAAGAGCAGGTGCTGACCCACTGGTTCAGAAACACTAACCAGTCAGTGAGGCGGGCTCCATGTCAGCACCGGGTCAGTTACACAGAGCAACAGCGGTACGGATGCCGCAGCCTGGGAGCGCCATTCCATACGGAAAGCGGCCACACTAGCTGAGAAGGTCTAAAGAAAACTGTTTCTACTCCCCCCCCAAAATTTGCTTTTGACAAGATGAAAAGAGCTACTACCCTGAAGAATGCATTTGCACAGCTTGCTTTCCAGCCCACATGACCCCAAACTTGATTTTACTAGTGTTAAGTTTATTTTTTAATATTTTGTTAATTTATTGGAGGGGAGGCAGGCAGAGAGAGAGAATGGATGTGCCAGAACCTTCAGCCACTACAAACGAACTCCAAACGCATGCTCCACCCTGTGCATCTGGCTCACATACTGGAGAATTGAACCTGGATCCCTAGGCTTCGCAGGCAGGTGCCTTAACTGGGAAGCCATTCTCTCCAGCCCCTTGATGTTAAATTTAAGTTAGGCCATCCTTTGAAGTAAGTCATGGCCCACCTTCTCCACCCTCTGTTAGCTCTTGCCCGGGTCCCTCTGTGCCACCTACCTGCCTTCACCCCCTTACGTGGAGGTTTATGAAAGTATAGCTTGAGACCCAAGAGTGGATGAGTGAATTCAATTTGCTGGTTCACTAATGGTTATACCATTATACCAGCCAAATAGAAAATTTTAGCATGCCCTGCATGTAGCAAGAATAAGTACTATTTTATGAAATGTAGGCATATGTATTTTGTTGTTTATATATACAATGCAACATATCATCCATTCACATTGTGTGTGTGTGTGTGTGTATATATATACACATACATGCATATATATACATACATATATATGTGTATGACTAAAGCGTATTTATATATATATAAAATATTATATATATAAAATATATTATATATATATATAAAATACGCTTTAGTCATATATCCAGTAAAGTATGTATTATGTGTATACACACACACACACACACACACACACACACACACACACACATAATATGTCCAGGCTAAAGCTGGCCTGCTACAGCCAGAAACAAGCCAACGGACAAGGGTCTTGTCTACCAAGGGCAGACAGACAGAGAGAGATACATGTGCCAATGGATTGTGAGTAGGGGCTGAGCTAGGGGTCATGCAACAAGGGCAGAGCCATCCCTGGGTGGTTCTGGGAGGGCAAGGGCGGCACAAGAGAGGCTGAGAACAGGTCCATGCTGTACGCCGTTAAAGTGGCAAGAACCGAGGACAACCAAACCCTACCATCAGGACAAGGACAGCTGACTCCCTAGCAGGAGATGAACCACCCCTTACACAGCAGCCAGGGCCCAGGCGAAACCACAGAGGAACTGGTGAGATGAACATGGGTGCGAAGTGCTTCCACGGCGAGCCTGACAACCTGGGCCGGGTGGTGGAGACACCCTGACACTCTAAACGCACCAAAGCAGAACGCCGGGAGCTGCTGAAAGCTTAACACTAAAGTAGACATAGAACACACCCACCAAGGTTCAGGGAAGTTTGTGGAAGAGGCAGAAAGAATGCAAGAGCAACGGGTTGGAGGGACTACCCAGAGGCATTGACCCCACCCACAATCATGGACTCGGCTTTTACAACGCATAACCCACAGCTCCGTAGTGAATATCAGCAGTCCCACTAAGGACAGACCTCAGCGGAGTGGGCCAGGCAGGAGGGAAATGATGGTACCAACACATGATGTGTCCACACAGAGTTTCTACTTAATAAGAAATAAATAAAGTTATATGTGCCAATATATGGAATACATTTCTGAGCAGGAGAGGCACAGTCACCTGACAAATCCTATGCTCACCTATAGTAGCACCAACCCCAGTTGCCTGTGCCATCCCATGACCACCAGCTCCCTGTCCTTCAGGCCAAAGTCCCGCTCCCCCCGCCCCGCCAGGGAAGCCTGGCCTCTAAGAAGTCACAGAGTTGGGCTGGAGAGATGGCTTAGTGGTTAAGCGCTTGCCTGTGAAGCCTAAGGACCCCGGTTCAAGGCTTGGTTCCCCAGGTCCCACAATAGCCAGATGCACAAGGGGGTGCACGTGTCTGGAGTTTGTTTGCAGTGGCTGGAAGCCCTGGTGCGCCCATTCTCTCTCTCTCCCTCTGTCTTTCTCCCTGTGTCTGTCGCTCTCAAATAAATAAATAAAAAATGAACAAAAAATATTAAAAAAAAGAAGTCACAGAGCTGACATCAGTTTTGTGAACAGGATAGCAACTGAATTTACGAGTCATCCTGCTTCTTTTAATCTTGGCCCAAGAGTTCTGGGAGGGTCCTTGTATTCATTTATTTTATGAGAAATTCAAGTTTCGCAGCAATGGACCAGATGGACGGTTTATTTTGTTTTAAAAAGGAAGTGAGTGAAGGAGGCGATAGCATACCTCACATTCTGCTTCTTTAAAGTCAAAACTCTATAAAAAAGAAATCAAGGCCAGCACCAAACACAGACATCGTGTCCGCAACGTAGCTGCACATTAACTTGATGCGTGGGAAGTGAAATTGAGCATACAGACACCCTGACCTTTCTGTAATCAGCTCGAGTTGGGCAATTCCATTTGCATCTAAATTAGCACCACAGTCCCCCCTGTGATGGCAGGTTTATATGCGTCCTGAAAAATAAATTTCCCACCCGCTAATTGTTTCTTTGTGATCCTCTCACTACCACAAACAGATGGATCCTACCTTCTGTCACTCAGGTAGGTGGCATGCAGTGGGGGTCAGGTGACTGTGGCACCCTCTCCAAGATAAAAGCCATCTTTCCTTGGCTTTCTTCTGGTGCCAGAGGAGGAAGCTAGTTAACAGCTAGTTCTGTAGGTCAACAAGGTGAATGCTTGGACCTAGGGGCTTCCAGAATAAGAAAACAGTAGGACCAGGGAGGACATGGCCATAGCAGCAGCAGAGGGTGAGAGGACAGTGGACTGGACTCAGAAAATAGGAGTGTTAGTGACCATCCTTACTGAATTCAGGCCAGAGCTGGCCAGCTACTGTCAGAGACAAACCAATGGACAGAGGGCTTGTCCACCAAGGGCAGATGAAGACAATACATGGACAGGCCATACCCCATCCCCTTCTTCTTCTCTCCAAGGACACAAGACGCCCAGAAAAACACTCAAACACAGACCCCACTTCCCAGTGAGCAGCCCCGCCATTCCAGCCAAGACTTTGGGACAGAAAACGTTCAATTATTCAAGGTCTGAAAATAGCGTCTGCAGTTGATGAATCAGACTCCCTTGCTCCAGGCCCCCCTCCTGCCTCCCTTCTGCTCTTCCACCTCCAGGCCACACACCGCCACCAGAGGCAGGCTAGGGAGGGTGGAGGTGACATTCAAAGTTAGTGACTCGGATTACTTATTGCCGAAATATGTGAGGAAGGAGGAGATGAAAGTAATGGCTACCATGAGGACTTCTGCAACTTAGTCTAAGGAAACTAGGTTAACATAAAAGCTAGTCTCTGCCCCCCTTTTCAGTATTTCTTCAATGTATCTGTAATATAGTAAACATATTCATAGAATTAACTTACACAGCCTGGGAGACGAGGGAAGAAGTGAGCAACTTCTGGATCCTGAGTAATGAATACTCTGTATGACTCAGGTGAGGCTGGCCTCTGTCAGGTGGCAAGCAGGCACCAGAATCACATTCCGGGGGACAGTGGTGGTACATCCAGGGCTAGAGGCTCCCTGGCTGAGGCTGCTCCCCACCCTCAAGCCTGTTTTTGTTTTGTTTTTTTTTTTTAACTTATTTATTTGAGAGTCACAAGCAAAGACAGAGAGAGAGAATGGGTAACCAGGGCCTCCAGCCACTGCAAACGAACTCCAGACGCATACACCACCTTGTCCATCTGGCTAACGTGGGTCCTGGAGAACCGAGCCTCAAACCGGAGTCCTTAGGCTTCACAGGCAAGCACTTAACCACTAAGCCATTTCTCCAGCCCTCAAGCCTGTTTTAAATGCACTTTACTTAGCCCAAAGCAGAAGCATGTGACCATTGCTGCCCCACGTGAACCTGGATTATTTGGGATTTGATCAACTTTTTCTCTGTTTTCAGGGCAAAAATGACCTTGTGCATGCTGCTAAGCATCACGGGTGCTGATCTTTTGGAGCTGCATCTTTTCCTACACCTTCTGGTGATGGGAACATAGCCAAATGGTCCCACTCAACCAGCCGTGGAGCAAACACACCACACTGAACGCCAGGAACAGAAAGGTGAAAAACCATGCTCAGCACTTTGCTGTTGCTTCCAGAAGACAAAGCATCAGAACATGGTAAGACCTGAACCTCTTCAAAGTCTTTTCCAGGGGGAACATTAGTCCCACAGAGACTATGATTTCTGGCACTGAGCAGAATGGGGGTTTGTGGAAAGCAGGAGATAACACAGAATGGCTTTCAGAAAGAGCACAAACTTGGTAGTTAAAGAGATCTGAGTTCAAATCCTAATATCACTGTGCTATTCAGTTGCCACTTACTTTGCCAAATGGGGATAACCCACTCTCATTAAAGTATTTCACAATTCAAGATAACAAACAAATCTTAATGCACAGAAAGATGACTGCTATTTTCTGAGTTGTGGTATCAACTGAACATAAATCCGAGCTGGTAGGAAAGGTGCCAGGAAGTTGATGGGAGTGTTGGTGATAAAAGAGCCAAACACTCCTGTCCAAGTCTGGAGATGGAAGATGTCAGCAGCCCTGACAGAAAATGAATCCTTTCACTTCCCTTCTTGTCCCCTATCCCCTTGTGAGGAGGTACTGCCATGGTTACAAGAGATGGATTCAGAGGACCCCCCCAAAATAAATGTGTCCAAGGACAGGTAGTAGTTAAAGGGGACACTGGATTCTCTAACAACAGTTATGCTTCTGTATTTGCCGGTGCTCACCCGCCTGAGCCTCATTCTAATCCCAGAAGGCCAGCTGAACAATAGAATAGAACTACAGCTGTCTATTAAAATGGACCAATGCCCATGGGGCCCACGCTGCCACTAGGGCTTTCCAAGCTAAAAAGTCCCTGTGCTTGGGCTGGAGAGAAGGCTTAGAGGTTAAGGCGCTTGCCTGTGAAGCTTAAGGGCCCATGTTGGACTCTCCAGATCCCACATACGCCAGACGCACGAGGTGACACACTTGCACAAGATTTACAAATGCACACGAGGTGGCACATGCATCTGGAGTTGACTGCAGCAGCTGGAGGCCATGATGCACCAATTTTCTCTCTCTCTCATTCTTTCTCTCCCACAAAAAAAAAGCCAGTCTGTTGGGCTTGCCTCAAAAAAAAAATTTTTTTTAAGTCCCAGCTCTTACACACCAATGCTTTTTCTCTTCTTGTTATAAACCTATCTCTATCTCTCTATCTTTCTATCTCTCTCCCTCTCCCTCTCTCTCTCTCTCTCTCTCTCTCTCTCTCTCTCTCTCTCTCTCTCTCTCTCTCTTGGAGTTAGCAAATGGACACTATTAAAGCTTCCTGTCCTGAATACTATTTGCATACTTTGTATCCTATAATTTCATAATTTATCCAACTTTTGTTTAGTAGATGGCTCATATTTAAATTTCATCTAATAGAGCTTACCTACTGAGATACTACAAGCCAGATATAGTAGTGTGTACCTATCATTCCAGTACCTGGGAAGTTGAAGCATGAAGATCCCCAGTTCAATGCCAGCCTGAGCTACATAGTTCTAGGCCAGCCTTCACAGACTAAGATCCTATCCTGGAAAAGCAAAAGGAAGAAAGGAAGTAGGGAGGGGGGAGTCAAATAATATATAAGAAAATATTTCATGGATGGAGAGATAGCTTAGTGGTTAAGGCACCTGCCTGCAAAGCCTAGGGACCCAGGTTTGATTCCCTAGTTCCCACATAAGCCACATGCACATGGTGGTGCATGTGTCTGGAGTTCATTTGCAGTGGTTGGAAGCACTGGCATATCCATTCTCTATCTGTCTCTTCTTCTCTCTCTTTCATTCCCTCTCTCCCTCCCTCAAATAAATAAATAAGTGCAATACTTTAAAAAAGAAGTGATTTCATAGTATGCCTTAGCAAAGAAATTTGGGCAATTTAGCTTAAAAGCAAAGACAGAAGTTAAAGATCACTCATTCATCCCTTTCCTGATTACTAATAGTCCCAGAAAAACTTCCTTTTGTATTCGAACTTTCCAGTTACACTATGAAAAGTGATTTAAAATAAAACTGATCTTCATGTTTCCATTGTTCTTCAGCTAAATGGAGTGGTTATGCCCATAAAAAGCTTCTAAATGTATATTTATTCCCTTTGATTAATGTTGTCCTCCCTCTTGGTTAGAGAACCTGCCTTTTATAAATGGCAGTGAATACCAGGGAGTCCCGGGACTCTTCAAGATGACAACAGAAAGCTGAATGAGTAGCACTGAATAAGTCATCTCTACCACACCCACCAGGGCCCAGGGAACAGTAGAGGAAGTGCAGGGTTAAACATGAATGCTACTTTCATTGCTTGCCTTAGAACCACCACTATGGAGATTACAGTAGATACTGAGGAGACTCAAAACTCATCAAGGCAGAAAATAAGGGGCCGCTGAGAGCTCGACTAAAGATTTCTAATACACATGCCAAGGCTCATAGAACACTGCAAAACAGGGAACAGAATGAATATAAGGGCCACAGGATGAGAGGGAATACTGTGAGACCTTGTCTTTCCCCCAAGAACTGACTGGTGCATTCATGGCCCCACAGTCTTACCAATACCCCCAGTGAGGAGAGGGCCTCAGTGGAATGGAGGCAAGGGGAGGAGACAAAAGAGGATAACCTGCTGGGGATACAACCAAGTTAGAGTATGTACATATATTAAAGTTCTCAATAAAAAATTTTAAAAAATTGAAAAACACCATGGCTGGTTGCTGAGTATCTCCTATGCATTTAAGAACTCCACTGAGCATACTCGTACTGTTTTCATTTTTGGGAGGATGAAATCATTTTGGAACTGAGCCGGATGACACTGGAAGGATGGTGGAAAGCTCAGAGAGTCAGCAGTGGGCTGGGAACACTTAGAGAAGAAAAGAGGTCTGAATGATGCTGGGCACCCAATACACAAGAGTGCAGTGCAGCCTCCTCCACACGGACTTCCGTGCTGCCTTAGCCTCCACAATGCAGGCTCGAAAGGAGAGCTTGCCTGCTGCCTTTCAGGGGTTCCCACCATGCTCTGACCTAAAAACATGATGATGGAAAAAGGATGTCCCCCAACACAATTTTTTTCCTACTTAAAAGTCTCATCAAGCTGGGCATGGTGGCCTATGCCTTTAATCCCAGCACTCAGGAAGCAGAGGTAGGAGGATCGCCGTGAGTTCGAGATCACCCTGAGACTACATAGTGAATTCTAGGTCATCCTGAGCTAGAGTGAAACCCTACCTCGAAAAACAACAACAAAAAATTCTCAACAATGCCCTCTGCTTCCACTTTTCCGGATTCAGTGAATTTCATCTCTCAGTTTTCTTTAGGTTTACCCATCCTTCAGGATTTCCACCTTTCTGCAGAAATAAGCACATGTCATAATAGAAGAAATTTGAGAGAAACCAGACCCAGATGATCCTCCGAGACATAGTGTCTATGTTGTAAGATAGCATGACCCTTTTCCAGGGAGATAGCATGACCCTGAGTCTCCTTCCTGTCTAAGCAGCTGCTCCCTGCTTGTATGTTATCTAGTTAGTGCAGCCATAGGCAGACTCCCCTGAACTTCTGTAATTCTCTGCTTGTAGTCCCCAGGCACGGAGCCCAGAAGTTTAACCCACCAGTAGTATATCAAGAATTCGAGATGATGTCAGATTGCCCACCATGCTGTCTATAAAAACTCTGAGCCATCAGAGCTCAGCACTCAGGCCTTGGAAGTTACTCCTGAGTCCATGTCAAATGCATAGATCATCTGACCCTCCACTCTTGTCTCTGATGCTGGATCCGTGTGCCTCAGTTTCCTGTATCTACGCGACCTACCCTGTAAATCCTCAAAGGATCTAGAGCACTATCCAGTACTCAAAGCAAAACTAATGGAAGTGTTAAGATAGAAACCAACAGCCCTGTTTAAAAAAGGGAAAAGGAGGGAAGAGAGAAAAGAAAGAAAACTTAGTGTTCAAAGCCCATGTGAGAGTGGTTTTCATTAGCAAATTAGTTAGATTAATCTGAACACAGCAAAAAGGAAAATTTATCTTTATAGTGAGTAACACTTCATTGAAAAATACAAAGCCTAACCTGTCATGCTCTTGAATTATAGTAGCTTGAAAAAGTGACCCACTAGGGAAAATAACTGCTTCCTTGGGCTCCCCACACACAAGGTCTCATCCTGGTTAATACTGACAGTCCTGCTGAATTCTGATAATCTGACTTCCAACCCCACAGTGGTAGGGAATGGCTCATGGCTCAGTATCACCCAGCAGCTGCCTGGCACGGACTGTGTGAGCAAGGCCACGGGGAGACAGGGCCTCATCTTATGCCTGCCACTCCATGCCCCCAACTCAGGCTACCTGCTCGGCTAAGTACATCATTTAGGGTGGCATTTTATTTTTTTTTATATTTAGATCAATTTTCCCAGACACCAAAACCCATACAAAAACAAGCTCTGATGACAAAAGACAGTTTTCACTCCTGGCTTATTTTCTGTGAGCGACAGGAAACCCTCCACACAATGGGAAAGACAGAAACCAGGCAGGTGTCTGCCAGAACAAATTCAATAATTGTAGTGATTTCAGTTGTTTTCCTCAGCCCTCCTCAAACCCTGCTCATCATCTGGCGCCGGGTAATCACAGAGGAGCATCTCATCCGACTGCAAGTCACACACACACACACACACACACACACACACACACACACACGTGGAAATGAGGAGCCGGCGGCTCGGGAGAAAAGTGAGCGTGGGGCACAGGAGAACGACAGCAAGACGCAGCGAGCAGGCAAGCGTCCCCACCGCTTCCTGGAGATAAAACGTGTGCGGTGCTTGCTGTGAATGTTCTCTTAGCATGGGGCAGGGGAAGCATAAGAGATGCGCACCGAACTTCACACCAGATTGTCTTTTTCTCCCCTGTGTCTGCATTAGTTTCCGAGGTGAACAGCGCCTGGCTTCCGCAGATAAAGTGTGGTTTTGTGTGAGTTATTTTCCCCTATCTCCTGATTAAGGGCAGGCGGGGCCTCGCCTATCTTCTCATAATTCTGGGGTGCAAGAACTGGATCCTCTGGTACACTATTATCTCCCTTGTGCACTTGTTGAAATTAAAGAAAGAAATCTAATTTTCCATTTCAAGTAAGAGGCAACTGGAAGCTTAATTTATAACCCTAATTTCCTCTTGTATAAGGGGACAGGAGGCATGGTTGCAAAGTCAGCTCTAGTTTAAAACCAAAAACAGGCCAGGCGTGGTAGTGCACGCCTTTAATCCCAGCACTCTGGGAGGCAGAGGTAGGAGGCTCACCATGAGTTCGAGGCCACCCTGAGACTCCATAGTGAATTCTAGGTCAGTCTGGCCTAGAGTGAGACCCTACCTTGGGAAGAAGAAAAAAAAAAAAACAGGCTTCCTTTGTGTCCAGATGAGGCTATCTATGTCCTTGTCCATGAGCTATATGTAACTAGAAGTGATGTGAGGAATAGAAAAAGATTGCTAAAGGGAATTTTCTGTTATCTACAGTTAGATCTATGCAAACTAACACGTGTTTTCCTAAAAATAAGATGATTTTCTGTGTCAGTTTTGACAGAGATCTCCTCCTTAGCAATGCCTCACATATGTTGGGTGCTCCAAATATACGTGGGAAAAGAATTAATAAGCGAAAGTTTCACAACAAGAGAAGACCTGAGAACATTTGTGGCTCATAATGGGCAGTGACCCATTCTCCAAGTAAAATCCTCCAAAGCATGACACCAGGGTTTCCAAGGATGTTTAACCCCGACTCACCACAGGAAATACATTTAATAACATGCAGCACTCACCAGTACTAAGTACAGGGCATTCTAACAATTTTATATATTTTTATATTTTTGCATTAATATATATTTATTATATTTTATTCTATTTCAAATGCTAATCATGACCTACCACCAAATTGACTTCATAGCTCACTAGCATAAAGATTCAGAGTTTAAAATATATGTAAACTTCTCTATTAATTCTTCTCTTATAGTCAGCACTAATATTTAGTTTTCAATTAGAATTCTAAGGTTTTTTAATTTTATTTTTTGATAGAGAGAGATGGAGATATTGAGAGTGAGCATGGGCCTGCCAGGGCCTCCTGCCACTACAAATGAACTCCAGACGCATGTGCCACTTTGTATATCTGGCTTGACATGGGCATTGGGGAATCAAAACCATGCTATCATCAGGCCTTCAAACAAGCACCTTTAACTGCGGAGCCATCTCTCCAGACCCTAAAAAGTTTTAAATTTAATGACAAGAAGCAGTGATGTAAATAAATAACCACAACACTGTGCTTGGGTTTTGCCTGAGGTTTCTGTACAGAAGTCAAATACGGTCACCACCGCCACAACACAGTACAAGTGAGGACACTGTCCTGGGACGGCCTTCCTGGCTTGGATGGGCTGCGAGCCGGCTGGCCAGCCATGCTGCTCCGTACTACCCCAGCTCCTATTTCCTGTCTCCATCAGCGAAGGGCTGCCTCCTCTCTCAGTGCCCGCCTAGGCAACTGTCTTCTTCCGGAGCTTCGCTTATAAACTCCTCTCAGGTGGCTAAGTGCCGTGTTACCCATCCTTTCTCTTTGCTGACCAGAGAATCACTAAAGTGCTCTCCTTAGCCAGGGTGCTTTCAGGGGCCCTAGATAACAACAGAAGGAAGACAGAGGCATCCTGGGTTAGTATGAAATGACCCACAGTGAGAATATGAGACTCTCAGTTGAATCCTTGGTATTTTCCGTGGACAAGTCAATCACTTACTGGTGTCTCGGCTGCTGCAGGTGCAGGACAAACCTGATGCTTGGGGCTTTAGAATCCTCCCCAGTGGGTTCCCATGTGTGATTAAGAAGGGTAATAGGGCTGGAGAGATGGCTTAGTGGGTAAGGCACTTGCCTACAAAGCCTAAGGACCCAGGTTCGATCCCCTAGTTTCCACATAAACCAGATGCATAAGGTGACGCATGTGTCTGGAGTTCATTTGCAGTGGCTGGAGGCCCTGGCGCGCCCATTCTCTTTCCCTGCTAAATAAAATATTTTAATAAAAAAGGGTAATAGTTGTTGTAGAAGAGAGCATGGAAATGCCTTTCTCTACAGATTTTGGTGAAAATATAAGGCAGTAAGCGTCTGTAACAGAAACATACCTCAGAACACATACAGCACCACTGAATGCAAACATAAAGCCACCACTTAGGCCTTCCATGACTAACCTAAGAAGATGGATCAGGCACAAAGTTGTAGCCTTATTCCTCTCACAACCACTAAGAGCCTGTGTTTTCTCAGCCATAAATGACGGGGCTGAAGGAGATGGCCTTCCCTCCAAGAATCTCTGGTTCTTAGTTTCAAGCCAGTGACTTGAGACTCAGGGCTGATGTGAGTTCTTTAGAGACTCCATGGTCTTATTTCCCACCATGAGCAGCGCTTGGCCAGTGTCGTGAGAAGGGTGCTCACTGCTGCTTTGGCTACACTGACTCTGCCACTGTGAGCTTGCCGCATGTGTACCGACACCCGGAAGCAGCAGCACTCACGGCACAGGCAGACGAAGCTCACACACTGACACAGCGCCAGGCTAAGCTCGAACTCCTGACTCCGTGTGAGCAGTCAGTGTGGACTCAAGGGTGAGGCGTGAGCCCAGGCAGCGCAAGTGCTGGGACTTAGAAGCTCACACTTGGGGTGGACAGACAGGACCCAGGAGGGGTGATCCAGCAGGAGCATGAGCACAAGAACAGACTGCAGAGGATGAGGACCCTGATCTGACCTGCAATTTGCATTTGCAAATCACGAGGGCAGCTGGCAGGATGGGGCCGGGTTAGATGAGGTTTGCAAGGCCAGGTGTGTCTGTGTTATCCTCGGCAGGAATGGGGCCACCATGGGTTCCTGGGAACGGGAACAGCATTTAAAGTAAACCACACGTGTGTTCTTTATCAATCACTACTTGAGAACTTGCTAGAAGTAAGGTTTTATTTTTGAGTACCCAATAAGGTGAGATGAAGTCCCCCTGTTTTCTCTCGTGTGCATGTTTACTCCTAGCTGGGTGCCCATGGCCCCTCTACCTCCCCCAGCCATCTCTCCAGGAGAGAATGAATAGCTTGCCATATTGGTGACCAGAGGCAGAGCCGTCCCTTTCTCTCTTCTGTTCTCTGGAAGCCAGGTTTCTGGCAAACAGCACAAACTGTTCTGTGCTCGCTCGTCCATTCCACAGCTTCTACGGCATGCCCAATTCTGGCTCTCTCTGTTAGGAACTCTGGTCCACAGACCTAAGTCCCCAGTGTCCAGCACCAGTTACACTGGTAATGCAGATGCTCCTCGGGCAGCCCATCCGCTGGACGCACCTTCCGTGTTTCTGGGTACCTCAGAGTGCAGGTGGGGCACTCTCAGAACTCAGGTGATACTGACTTTTCTGCAACGCCATTTCAGGTTGCCTTGGCTTCCAGTGATTCACATACTTGCTTTCTACTGGAAGGCTGAGTGTGTCTATGAAATGGAACCGCCCTCCCCACACTACTGTTCACCCCAAGTGGCACTATGACAAGAAAAAATCCTGTTGGCACATGGGCAATCCCAACAGGGAGCCTGTACCGACTCCAAATTTTTAATTTATTTTATTATTATTTTGGTTTTTCAAGGTAGCGTTTCACTCTAGTCCAGAATGACCTGGAATTCAATATGTAGTCTCAGGGTGGCCTCAGAGTCACTGTGATCCTCCTACCTCTGCTTCCTGAGTGAGTGCTGGGATTAAAGACATGTGCCACCATGCCAGGCCTGATTCCAAAACTGATCACTGTGAGATTGGAGCCCACAACATCCTCAGTCACGTCTCAATTTCTCAATGCTCCTAAATTTCCTGGGTGCCCAAAGCCCATACTACCCTCATGATACCAAGCACAGCATATCAAAATAATAGCAGAAATCATATTTTCCTTTTTTCCACACTGTTGACATAAAAATCTGTACTCTGTCCCCTCTGAGTTAGCAGAAAGATGTACACAACATGAGAGATCAGTGAAATTCCTTGTAAAAAAATTTAGTTCTTTATTCATTTGAGAGAAGAAAAAAAGAGGTAGAGAGAGAGAATGGGCACACCAAGGCCTCTAGCCACTGCAAACGATCTCCAAGCACATGTACCACCCCATGCATCTGGTTTACATGAGTAGTGGGGAATTGAACCTGGGTCCTTAGGCAGGCAAGGACCTTAATCTCTCCAGCTCTGAAATTAACTCTTCCAATGTTAACTGAAGGCTTCATGTGCTGATCTCCAGCTGGTGATGCTGAGAGGTGACTCTCGTGAGGGCAACCACCTTCAGACCAGGTACTCATCAGTGAGGACATCCGCTGACACAGGTGAATGGGCTATTGGGAAGTAAGGCATGGTCGGAGGAAGCTGGTCACTAGAGGTGTGTTTGAAAGGTATATCATGTTCCTGGCTCCCGTCCTGTCTGTTCTCATTCTCTCCCTCTACCTGCTTCTCTGCCCCTCTCTCTCTCCCTCTAATGATGCAAGTTACTTCCTGTTAAGGTGTAACATGTGATGAGATTGTAAATGTAGCATGTTGATGATGTGGAATGAATGCTGTGAGCGCACCTTTCCTCACTGGGTTCTCGATACCCTTTTGCCACCCTACCAGAAGGACAACTGGACATATTCTAACCCTAACGATGACCAAGCCCACTCTTCAAGGAAAACTCAGGTGGAAGAGGCTAACAGCTATTTCCTACCACAGGCAAACTGGTATCCATTGGGACACATACTGCTTTCTGCCAGTTTCCACCTAGCGCAAGTATTTCCCAGAGCTTGTGAAAACACTGAATATCTCTATGGCAGGAAAACAAAGGAGTAATTTGGAAACACCTAAAACCTCCATTTATCCAATTAGGTAGTCGAATGCTGCACATTCTTGAACAATTGTCATAAAGAACACGAGAGGAATTCTTGGGAATAACAGGCCTTGATTGATTTCCAAGATGGTGGGAAGGCCCATTACAAATGAGGGAAGGTTTTGAATTACTGATCCAGCCCTGGGAGCAGACCGGAGGAGGGGTCGGGGGGCTGATGCAGTCCCCCTGCGGAACCTCAGTCCACCATTGCCAAGGGGCAGGGGTGGCAGTCAAGAGTAAACCGCATTTTCAGTGCTGCGAGGGACAAAGTAACCCACGAGCATCCTGGGCTGTGAAGGCTACTCCAAGCAAAGATTTTCACAGGAGAGGGCACAGGTTCCTGACATAAAAAGACTTCTTTCTTCTCTTTGAGGGCCACCAAAAAATTAAAGCTGAGAGCCTCTCCTTAGATCCACTAGGTGGTGCAAGCTCCCCTTTTGAGCAGACTACCAGGAGGATGGACATGAATGAACAAATCATCATCGGTGTACCCAAGCAGCCCCTGCATTACATACACAGCCTACAGGGGAAGAGGGTTCACTCTTCGGAGAGATCCTTCTACCTTATGGTTAGCCAAAGGTGGGAGGATTGTTTTTCTACATTCCACTTAGCCTGGCAAGAACCATGGACCTAGGACTGACTTCCTTCAAGAGTGCCAAGGCCAGAGGACAGCACTGGAGGCCAAGGTTGGGTTCAAGGTTGGTTAGTGATCAGCTGTGTGAGCATGACGAAGGTGGCTGATCTCCCGGGTCTCCAGTGCGTGAGAGAAATCTCCAGATGTACGTTCAGCACTAACACTGTGTTATGTTTCCATCTCCAACGTACTCTATCTGGGTTTGGTAATAACTTTAAACACAAGAGTGTATTTCATGAAATCCAAACACTCTGACTTTATTTATCTGTTGTTATTTTTATTTTTATTTATTTATTTGAGAGCGACAGACAGAGGGAGAAAGAGGCAGAGAGAGACAGACAGAAAGAGACTGGGCGCGCCAGGGCCTCCAGCCACTGCAAACAAACTCCAGACGCATGCGCCCCTTGTGCACCTGGCTAACGTGGGTCCTGGGGAATTGAGCCTCGAACAGGGGTCCTTAGGCTTCACAGGCAAGTGCCCAACCACTAAGCCATTTCTCCAGCCCTTATCTATTATTCTACTGTACTGAGAATTGAGCCTATGGTTTCGCACTTGCTAAGCAAGTGCTCTACTAGTGAGATATATTACCATTGTTCTTTTTCCTTTTTATGTTGAGGCAAGGTCTCACTAAGTTACCTAGGCTGGCCTTGAACTCACTCTGTAGTCTAGGCTGGTCTTGAATTTTTGTTCTTTATGCGTCTTGAACAGCTGGGATTACAGAGCTGGAGCATGTGGTCCAGCGTTCTGTGACATGAAAAACTAAGATATTACTCGTCCACTGAGAAACACTCCCAGAAGACCCGCTAGGTACCAAGCACTGGGTGAACACTGTGTGGGGGAAGAGGCCAGACACAAACAGGAGTCCCTCACCACTGCTTCACACACTCTTCCTCCAGGAAAGTTAATCTTAACAGAGCCCCAAGTTTTAAAGCCCCTTGAGTCTCACAATTAAAGAAGCTGGGCAGCTAAAATAACCATAGGCTGAGTGTCAGTCACCCAAAATGGAGCCCTGCACATTTGGGGTTTTTAGATTAAGCCTGTTCCACTTCCATGCCCGTAGTTATACCAAAGCATTAGCCATGAATGTAAATAAATGTATGGCTTTTCCAGAGAGCTGCTGTCTTTATAAAAACTCAGGGCAATTTCTCTCAACTTGGTATTTCACAGGCAACTCAACCCAAAAATGGTCAAGTTTACCTCACACAATTCACTTCCATATTTCAAGCGTGATTCTTTGAGCCTTTAAAGATCCTTCAATAAATTTTCCATTCAGCTTCTTTCTAGAAAATATCTTCCTCTGCATTTTTTTTTAACAGCAACAACTGCCTTAAATCTGGTTTCCTTTTGGACTTGCACAACAATCAAGTTTTATCTCACTTTGAGTTACAGCCATTCCAAGTCCCCTCACCTAAAGGACCTCCACTTTCCTCCCATTCCAGGTGATGCTTGATCATATTCTGTGACACACACGTCACTGGTGAGTGGTCACTACTGCCACCCCCACGCTGACACTTCCATTCAGGAGTGTTTATGGTGCTGATGTCACTGCCCACATACCACCCAAGAGAGCAGAATTGATTTCACAGCAGTTGGTGGAACGTGCCCAGCAACCTACGCAATGCAAAGGGCCTCACTCAATCTAATGCCACACACACATCAGGGCAGAGCCACCCTCAGGGCATGAACCATCCCTTTTACCCTGCATCTTTGATAGCGCTACTACTGAGGGCTTAAGTTATGCATTGCTTTGACCTGTCTTGCCTGCTTTGAGAGATAAAACAGCACCAAAAAGAGGCAAGGAAAACTTATCCCATTTTAAAACCTGGCTTATTTCTCAAAGCCCTTCTCTCGTGTAGTTAATGTTGGGAGGTATGCAGAGCAGTGCTCACCACAGATGACAACGGGAACCCTCAGCTGGGTGAAGACCCCTAGAGATTACACATAAAGCTCGAACCCATGTCTTTGGAATCCTAGTTGAATGAAAGAGCGAGCACTTCATAGGTCAGTATTTCTCCAAGTGTGGTCCTTGGAGAACCCGGCTGTGGGCTAAGGCACAACAAACTCCCAAGCCTCTGCCTGCCTGTCAGATCTGGAGCTCAGGAGTTGGCACTCAAGATATTCAAAGTAACTGTACTTGTTGGAGAACACTTGCTATTAAGAATTAGAATAAACAAAGCAGTAATTCTATAACAACTGGATGAATACCACAGCCTAAAAAATAATAAAGCAGAAAAACTAAAATTTTGCTATGAATTAATATAAAAGTATTATAAAAAACAAGAAGAATATCAAAATGCCACACTGACAGAAGTGATATAAGATCTACTGGCTACTACTAACACTGTGTCATGTAAAGATGTCCTGTTTTAGACATGCAGCTGGTTAATAAATAACAACAGGTGGTATGTGTTTAGTACTAAGTGCCGGAGATAATGATAAGCACTTCAGATACATTATCCATTTATCCTTCACAAGAGTCCAAGAAGGTGTGTAGTGTTACCTATACACACTGATAAGAATACTTGCATAGCCACATTGCTAATTAACGCAGCCAAAGGCCACACTTCAAACCAAGGTCTCTCTAATCTCAAAACTCATTTTTGCTAGGCCATTTTTGACGTGGGGCTACCCAGCTTCCCCAGGCTCTATTAGCTCAATACAATGCACTAAATGGACGTGTTAAGATGGCACACTTAGTTTTCAATTAATAAATCAAGCATTTCCGAGACAAAGCCTCTCACATTTGTCAGGAAGATCTTCTGGGTCTATTTAATAGCTGGCTCTCGCTGGACAGAGCAATTATTTAGTCTGTGTGGAGCTGGCCTGCTGAATATGAATTTCTCAGTCCTCTGCTGTTCCGTGCCACATGGCTGCAGGCCTGCAACAGGGCTGGCCCTTTAATCACCTCGTCCCCCTGCCATGATTGACTGACCATGGGGAGCCTTACATCCGGCCACTCGGCTTCCAGCAGACTCTGCTGTTGAAGTCCAGGGTCATTGAGACAGAACCAGTGTCTGGAGCCTTCCCCTCTTACGGCAGCTGAGCCGGACCCTTACCAGTGGCTCTTCAGTCACAACTGGAGCTCCGCACTGCCCAAGGACACAGCACGATCCAAGTGGTGATGGCAGCAGGTACACCACGCTCAGGAACCCTCAGCTGACTGCTTCCTTATGTGCCAAGGGATGCCTGCCTGTCCCAACTAGAGATGGCCTGTGAGGCTGTGGAGGCAACAGCAGCCATTTCCTTTTTTTTTTTTTTAATGTTTATTTATTTGAAAGTGACAGAGAGAGAGAGAGAGAGAGAGAAAGAGAGAGAAAGAGAGGGAGAGAGAGAATGGGCACGCCAGGGCTTCCAACCATTGCAGACGAACTCCAGATGCGTGAGCCCCTTTGTACATCTGGCTAACATGGGTCCTGGGGAATCGAGCCTCAAACCGGGGTCCTTAGGCTTCACAGGCAAGCACTTAACCACTAAGCCATCTCTCCAGGCCCTATTTCCTTTTTTTAAAAAGTTATTTATTTACTCAAGAGATGGAGGCAGATAGAATGGGCGTGCCAGGGCTTCTAGGCACTGCAGACAAACTCCAGATACATGTGTTACCATGTGCATCTGGCTTATGTGGGTACTGGGGAATCAAACCTGGGTCCTTAGGTTTTGCAGGCAAGCGCCTTAACCGCTAAGCCATCTCTCCAGCCTGACAGCAGCAATTTCTAGTAAGAACGATCTCATTTCCCCAAATCATGGGTAAGGCTGCCTTCACAGGCTCATCATTTGGGCCACAGAGGACAGACTCTTCAGGAACTAATTCACTTTAGTCATGATTTAAAAAAAAAAAAGTAGAGCTCTACATTATTATTATAGGAAAAGGAGTAAGCAGCTAGTAAAAAGAAGACAGCACGGGACTGGGGAGATGGCGCAGCAGGCAGAGTGCTGCCTGTGATGCATGAGGACCGAGTTTAGTCTCCAGCAGCCGCACAGGAAGCTGGGCGTGGTGACACAAGCTGCTGTCCCAGGCCCCAGAGTGGTGGGGGAGGGAGAATTGCTGGGGCTTGCTGGTCAGGCAGTTTCATGAAGAAACATAGCTACTATGGGTTCAATGAGAGGCACTGCCTCAAAGAAACAAATCAGAAAAGTGACACAGTGGGGTGGAGAGATGGCTCAGCGGTTAAGGCGCTTTCCTGCAAAGCCAAAGGACCCAGGTTCCATTCCCCGAGACCCACGTAAGACAAATGCATGAGGAGGCGGTACACCTGGAGTTTGTTTACAGAGGCTGAAGGCCCTGATCCACCCATTTTCTCTCTATATCTACCTCTTTCTCTCTCTTCCTCAAATAAATAAAAATAACTATTTTTTAAAAAATTATGAAGAACTGACATTCTACTCTTGCATCTGCACCATGTACATGGGGTACAGGCATCAGTATAAAAAAAATATATATATATATGTAAAATAAAATTATAAATATAATTACATAAAAATCATATATATTAAACATATAATAAACTTCACAAGCCTTTATAGTGTAGAGAATGAACTTGAAATGTTAATTTACTAAAATGCATAAATAAAAATATACAATGTAGAAGGCAGAAAATTTACCTTGCTCTAATTTTTAACATGGTTTACCTCAAAGCTGGAGCCTCATGTTTGGGGGTCAAGTAACTCAAAAGGGAAACTGCAAAGACACAGCAGAGAATCACCAAAGAAAACAGATATATTTATAGTGAGAGAGAAGAGAGGAATGGGGGAGAGTAGCTCAGGAAAGTGTTTGCCTCACAACCCTGAAGACCTGGGTTCAACCCTTGTTTTAAAAAAAAAAAAAGAAAGAAAAAAGCCAGTCAGACTGACCTGCTTGCTTCTTTTTTAGATTTAGAATTTTAATTCATGAACATACTATAATTTGGTCATGTCATGTTATACTGTTTTGTCCCCTCTCTCCCACCCCCATTCCACACAGGCAGTCCTTCCTCTGTTATGTCATCTTGTCCCTTTTGTCCTCCTCCATCCTCTACATCAATATTTCAGAGCAGTGCAGGTCTTGTGGGGTAGTAACAACCAGCATGAGGTCAGAACACCAGTCAGTCAGTTCATGTCCATAAGACAGTGCCCGGAGAACTTCTTCCCAATTGGTGGCTCTTACACTGTTCCCATCCCCTCATCCGCAATGTTTCCTGAGCCTTTGAGGTTGTGATGGACATATCCTTTAGTGTTGAGCTCTTGGCAGCTCCTTATTTTCTGCTTTGATGAGTTCTGAGTCTCCTCCATGTCTACCACCATCTGTACAGAGAAGGTTCTCTATGGCCGGCGCTTCTAATCCCAGCATTGAGGAGGCAGAGAACGGCCAGCCAGGCTAGCCTAATTTGTGAGCTGTCTACCCATGACAGACCCTGTCTTTAAAAATTAAAAAAAGGTGAACAGTGTCCTTAAGATATGGCTCTTAAGGTTGCTCTCTAGCCTCCACATGTGTATACACACACACACACACACACACACACACACACACACAAAACCTCAAGATTCCAAGACCAAGATGCTAAATTCTACACTGTGAAGTCCTTCTTTCTTTCTTTCAACTCTGCAATGAAAGAAATGGCTCATCAATGAAATCCCACAGTGTAGATGGTAGGATTCAGGTGCCCCCTAAACTTAGGGGTGCTGGATGCTAGGTTCCTTCACTGATGGCAATTGGAAATAAACACCTCTTGGAGGCGGTGTATTGTTGGGGGCAGGCTTATGAGTGTTATAGCCAGTATCCCCTTGCCAGTGTTTGGCACACTCTCCTGTTACTGTTGTCCACCTTATGTTGACCAGGGGGTGGTGTCCACCCTCTGCTCATGTCATCATTTTCCCTGCCATCAATGGAGCTTCTCCTCAAGTGTGTAAGCCAAAATAAACCTTTTATTTTTTCCCAAAAGCTGCTCTTGGTTGGGTGATTTCTGCCAGCAATGTGAACCTGACTGCAACACTCAGCATTATTGGAAACCAGACACAACATGTCAAAGTGTTTTGCATCAGGAAGTAGCAGGGCCGACTGCAGAGTAGGAGAGACTGCAAAACCTGTGAGGCTTCCATAAAGATGCAAGGATGTCTGCCCAGAGAGTAAGCAAGGGATGTGATCCTGTCCCTCCTACCCTTGAGCCTTCTCTTTCATCTTCCAGACGTACCCCCCCCGCCACATACACCCACGGAGAAAGGATGTAGGGTGAGATGGAGGTAAATAATTACATAGCTACCACTCTGCTCACTCACTCCTCCTCGTGACACAACGGGACCAGTATGTTCTACCTGTAAACTTGGCACCCAATTATACCTTGCCTGTGAGAGCCAAACCAGGCACGCTAATGGAGCCCCAGCCCACCCCACCCACATATGCACCAGGACCAAGAGGGAAACTCACTGGCTGCACCCTGCTTCTTAGAACTTTCCATCTTTTCTTCTCAAGTCCTCAAAAAATTTCCATCCATCAACTTCAGCCAATAAGTCATGAATTATTGAGCTTGCAGGACGCAGGTCATGAATATGTATGCGTGTGTTTGGAAGGCGAGACTGTAAAACAAATGGGCTCCACAGTGGCCTAGAGGAGCCCAGCGTGCACGCCCCTGAGGAAAGATCTGAAATTATTCTGCCCATGCCTATCGTTAAGCACAGTTTTAGTACACAGATGATGGTGGGAAAATTGTTTATTCTGGTGGATTTCTTGCTTCTGTTTTTCCAAGCACACTTGCAGGGAATCATATCCTGAATGAAATACAGCTAATTGCACAAAACAAAGGTACAGCCTTTTTCTCCCAAGGCCACCGTTCCCACTGCCGACACCTGTAGCTGGCTGCGGCACAGGCGAGCATGTCACGGTTCTCCCTCCTGTCGCTGTTTCTTCAGCACACTCCTCTCGGGGTCTCTGTTTGCACCTACCAGAAGAGTCCCAAACTTCTGCTCTTGTTTCCTATGCACCTGTAAAGAGGGCTGGAGAGATGGCTTGGCAGTTAAGTGCTTGCCTGTGAAGCCTAAGGACCCTGGTTCGAGGCTCGATTCCCCAGGACCCACGTTAGCCAGAGGCACAAGGGGGCGCACGCATCTGGAGTTTGTTTGCAGTAGCTGGAGGCCCTGGCGTGTCCATTCTCTCTCTCTCTCTGCATCTTTCTCTCTCTGTCTGTCACTCTCAAATAAATAAATAAAAATAAACAAAAAATTAAAAAAAAAAACAACCAGTAAAGAATGGAACCCAAAGAACCCAGAAAATGAGGAGCATCCGACCCTGCAAGTCTCTTGGACAAAATGCTATCTATGACTGGGTCAGAGTGCCACTTGGACAAACCTTTCCCATCCAAACACCCACCGGTTCTCTTTCTAATGAGTCAGGACAAGCACTGAAGCCAGCTTTGGCCATTACTGCCAACCACCTCCTGGTCTCCTGCCAGCCCAGAACCCCAGTACCACACCTGGTCAGAGGCTTCTGAGCTGGTGGCAGCCAAGCTGCTTCCCTGTTTTAGCCTACTGCTCCTGGGCCTGATCTTTGCATCGAGAGAAAAGGGACCCTTCATCCTATCACAAGGTCACCTCCTTCTATCTTGGGACTTTCTTCCACTATTCCCATCTCCAAAACCTTACTTGTCATCTAACATGTAAGTCACTATGCTGCCCCATACAACATGGGTTGGCAATTTTTTTTGTTTTGTTTTGTTTTTTTGAAGTAGGGTCTCACTCTGGTCCAGGCTGACCTGGAATTCACTATGTATTCTCAAGGTGGCCTCGAACTCAGGGCAATCCTCCCACCTCTGCCTCCCAAGTGCTGGAATTAAAGGCATGCGCCACTACGCCCAGCAACTTTTTCTATTGAAGATCCAGGGAGCTTTAGTAATAATAATCATAATAGTTGTTAGTCATAATATTTTGGTGTTAGGGATGGAACCCAAGGCCTTACACAACCTGGGAAAGTGCTGTACCACAGAGCTGTGTGTTAGCACCAGAGAGCAAATGTTTTAGGCTTTGAGGGGGTATGGTCCGTGCCATATATTTACTTTGACTTTAAAAAGAAAAGTGGGTGCTAAAGAGATGGATCAGTGGGTAAGAGTGCTTCCTATACAAGCATGAGAGCCTGAGACCATCTGAGTTTGATTCCCTAGCACCCACATAAACATCTGGGTGTGGTCACACACCTTAACCCCAGTTCTGAGGAAAGCAGAGACCAGAGAATTGCTGGGGCTCATGAAACCAGCAAGCTCTGGAACCAGGCACAAACTCTGTCTCTAGGAAATATGTGGACGAGCCATGGAGGGGACACCTACCATTCCCCTCTGGCCTCTATTGATGTACATGTGGGCACATGTAATACACATGTGCATATAACACAGACACACCACACCACACATACTACAGGACAGGATCATGCAAAAAAAAAAAAACCGAAAAATGTAAAACAGCTATTCCACTCTTTAAAATTATATATAAAACACACATAAAATGCCCCAGTCTTACCATTTTTAAGTATACTCTTGAGTAGTGTTTAAAAACAAAACCCAAAACGTTCATATTGTTGTTGAACCAATCTCCAAAACCTTTTTCCTCTTGCAAAACTGAGACTCTGTACCTAGTAAACAATAATTTGCTATTTTCTCCTTCCTCTGGCCTCTGGAAAACCCCTTTTAATTTCTGTCTCTGTGAATCTGACTCCTCTAAGCACCTCAGATAAGTGGAATCAGGAAGTCTGTGTCCTACAACAGGCTTATATTTCAACTAGCAATATCCTCAAAGTTCATCATGCCATAATATGTTAGAATGTCCTTCCTCTAAGGCTGAATAAGTTCCATTGTGTGAACCACACTTTGTGTATCTGCTCATCCACTGATAAGACATGAAAGACCTTCTGAACTTGGGATATACAAAAAACGGTCCACAGGCCGATTGGGCCCACGAATTCTGGTTTGCCAATCCCTGCCCTAGAGGTGTGAAATACACACAACATAGACCAGAGGTTCCAAAACGTCTCAGTCCCAAGCATCCCCAGTATATCAGTGGTATCTTTCATAGGATGCCCAAGCCAAAGAGAACATCCAGTGCCATCATACTGATTCTTTAGGTCCCCTTGGCACAACGTAATTAAGTCCTGACAACCTGCTGGACATTCAACCTGGTTGAGAAACATTTTCCCTCTTCCACACCAACTGTCTTGTGGCAAGTACAGCACCTACCAAAACCTCACCTGGCCACACTAAAAGAAATGCACATGATTTAAGGCTGAAATTGCAGGCCATTTTGAGCTAGAACGCCACCTGTATCCATAGATGTCACTGTATTTCCCTCATACATTTGAAATACCTCCCAGTACCCCTGAGTGTGCTGATAAACCAGGGCTCCTTGGTACAGAGCTTGGCAACCACTGATCAGACCACAGACCCACAGACCCACAGATCCTGGCCCTTCCAGAGGCTTCAGAACAGAGTGAGGAAGAGAGGGTGGAACACAAAATAGGCCTAGAATTACAGAGCCATATGAGCTCAGCAATGAAGGATTGAACATGGGCCCTGGGAGTCATACATTCAGAGCCTCCCAAATGAGGGAAAGCAGTAGTGGAACTCAGACTGGTCCTTGATGGCCCTGACCACAAAGGACAGTGGAAAAGAACATTCCAAGCAGAGGAAACAAGTGAGCGCAGGGAAGGTACTAGAAATAGTGAGAATGGCATGGGGAGGGCCCTTAGCATACCCTGTCCACTGAGGAGACTGAGAAGCAAAGCCGCTGAAGGTTTTAGAAAAGGGGGATGCAACTAAAGATGTGTTTATAAAATATAATCCAGGGGCTGGAGAGATTGCTTAGTGGTTAAGGTACTTGCCTGCGAAGCCTAAGGACCCAGGTTTGATTCCCCACATCCTACATAAGCCAGATGGCACAAGGTGGCACATGCTTCTGGAGTTTATATGCAGCAGCTGAAGGCCCTGGAGTGCCCATTCTCTCTCTCTCTGTATCTGCCTCTTTCTCTCTCTCTCTCAAATAAATAAATAAATAAATAAATAAATATTTTTTAAAATTATTTATTTATTTATTTATTTGAGAGCGACAGACACAGAGAGAAAGACAGATAGAGGGAGGGAGAGAGAATGGGCGCACCAGGGCTTCCAGCCTCTGCAAACGAACTCCAGGCGCGTGCGCCCCCTTGTGCATCTGGCTGACGTGGGACCTGGGGAACCGAGCCTCGAACCGGGGTCCTTAGGCTTCACAGGCAAGCGCTTAACCACTAAGCCATCTCTCCAGCCCAAATAAATATTTTTTAACAGAAAATATAATCCAGCCCTGGGAGACATGCTGATAAATGAAGTTGCTATTCTAAAGGCTCCAGAGGTCAAAGCTGGACGTCTTCTGTGATCGCTGTTCACCTTATTTTTGAGATAGGTTCCCTCATCAAATACAGAGCTCACCAATTTGTCTAAAATAGCATGCCAGCAAGCCCTAGTGATCTTCTTGCTTTGCATCCCTGGCAGTGGGATTACAGGGGTGTGCCACCACACCTGGCTTCTATGTGGGTGCTGAGGATCTGAACTCATGTCTTCATGCTCACACAGCAAGCATTTTACCCACTCCCAGCTCCCCACTCTTTCAGTCTTCCCATCTGCTCATCTGGGCCAGGGTTCGTTTTTGCTACAGTGTCTCATTGCTGCAACATCGCCTTTGAGGTCCGAAACCTCAGGCAGTGACTATTAAAGCTGTTCTTTTTTTTTTTCTGCGGGGGGCAGGAGGCAGTAAGGCACAGTCTCACTTTGTAGTTCACCTGAGCTGGAATTCATTAGGTAGCCCAGGCTGACCTCTTGCTCATCCTCCAGCCGCAGCTTCTGGAGAGTGGGGCCTACGGGAACGAGCTGCCACGTTGGCTAAGAACGTTCTTTCAAATGCTAGTGTTTCTGGGCAAACGTATCTTCATTGAGGGCTCTGGGGAGGAAGAGGCTGGACTGCAGGCATTTGAATCATTAACTGTTTCTTTATCCCCTTCTCTTCCTCTTGAACCTTCTTGCTCTCCACAGAGTTGGTCATTTGCTGTGCTGTATTTTGTTTGAGTTTGAGCTGACAGCCTGCGAAGCAAAGTGACATGGAAGCCTACATAAGGCCACCTGTCAGGGCCGAGGACCCACAGTGTGCAACACACTGGCAGGAGTCTCCACAGCAGCCTTGAGCCCAGACTTGAGGTTCCCTTTCCCATGTCCAAAGACTGCAGGAAGTGGGAAGTGGGCGCTCCCACTGGGAGGGACTGGAGATGCCCCCACTCTGAACTTGTCACTCCTGCTCATCTTCCCCCGTCCCTGGGCTGCTGCTGAGCATGGACACCCTTCTTTCACCAACCAACCTCTGAGGCAGCAAGGGCCAGAGGAGAGGTTAGTCCCTGCCTTGCTACCTTCCTGACTCTTTCAACCCTAAATGACAAAAACAGATTGAAAATAGGGAGAAAAAATTAATTAAGGTGGAGAACAATCCCTCTTTGTTCTCTCTGGTTGCTAAATGAAGTCACACTGGGAGAAATTGTCTGCAATGGATAAAAGTTAGAGAACCTTAATTAGGGAGTTGCGAATTAAAATCTTAATATAGTAGCATTCACTTTTCATTTCCTATATTCAATACTGGCTTTTTATAATAAACATGTATTAACTTCATGGTTTTTAAATCTCATATTTTAAATTTTGGGCATAACTAATGAAATCAGCTAATATATACAGCGTGGCACCTAAAATGTTAGTTAGCTATTATTCACTTATATACCAGTGTCTGAGAAGGTAGCAGCATTCTGTTAACACTTTAACAAACATTCCACTTCTGTGTGTTGGTGGCTTTCACTTCCTAAGTCTATGGGGCCGTGGAGCTATCCCAGCGAGCCATGCCCACAGCAAGTGTGCATTCCTCTATGGGACAGACCTTAAGCAAGCGCCAGTTAGTGCCTAAATTCTGCTCGTATAAAGTGCGTCGACGCAGCAGAGTGACTGGGAAGACCCTCACAACAGCTCTCTGTGACGGACAGAGCTGCACTCTGTCCTTAGGACTAAGAAGCTCAGCTGGGCTATTGCACAGGACAACTACAGATAGCAATGAGGTGCTGCACATTTCAAAAGGCTAGAAGGAAGAGTTTTGAGGATTTTCACCATAAAGAAGTGATAAAGGTTTAGGAGGATATGTTTAACCTAATGTAAACGTTATGTAATACATACACGTATAAGTGTGTGCGCATGCATATGTGTGTCTATAAGTACTTCATTCATATGAAAAAAAACTTTCTAATATTTGTAACAAACTATATTCTTTCTAATATAAATCAGCCTTAAAATAGTAATTATAAAAATCACCACTCTTATGATAATTATTTTATGTGAATAGGTCAATGAGAAAAAATGGAAATAAATGACAAATAAAGCCTAAATGTGTGAACGAGTATATGAATGAATAATTTTCGTTGTATTCTGCTAAAGGGGAAAATTCCACATACAAACTTGGACCTTCAGCGTCAGACAATCAGCCAGGCACAAACAACAGAATACCAACAAACAGGAAGGCAGCTATGGTAGTTTCAATATGATAACTTGAATGTATGGCCCCAGAGCCTCAGGCGTTTTATTAAAATTGAGCTTGTATAGCCAGGCATGGTGGTACATGCTTTTAATCCCAGCACTCGGGAGGCAAAGGTAGGAGGAGGAGCTCCAAGAGTACGAGGCCACCCTGAAACTACACAGTGAATTCCAGGTCAGCCTGGGCTAGAGTGAGACCCTACCTCAAAAAATAAAAAAATAAAAAAATTGAGCTTATAACTTGGATCTCCAACCACCGGGCTGGAGGAGGTGTCGCTGCAGGGTAAGGTTCCTGGAGCCCAGCCCTACGGCGTGTTTGGGTGGATCTGAAGTCCAGCCTCAAGGTGTAGAAAGAGCAGTTTGAGCTCTGGCTACTCACACTTTGTGGGTTCAGACTACTGGTGAGGTCTCTCTGCTTGGATCTATGAAAGGAAGTCCTCCTCTTCTACTATTGATGGTGTTCCCCTAGAGTCTGCAAGCCTAAAATAAATTCCTTCCATCAACTGTTTGGGGTTGGATGTTCGTCCCAGCGATGTGACTACAACAGCAGCACAGCCACACATGCGAGGCAGGCCGACTCAAAGGTATGCCCCGGATTTTCCAAGACAGATCTACTTATACGCACGTGGTCTCTTTGTGCCTATAAACCATTCAATAACTCAGTATTTTGACATTTTAAATCACATCCAGAGATACTCTCGAGCCTCAACATAACATAAACCACAAATCCAACCAGGTATAGTCTATTTTGCAAAGTGTGTCCACTAAGCTCAAAAGGCAGTGACAGGCAGTGGCTCCAAGAGAGAGAAACGGCTCCATCAAGACCTGCTGCTCTAAACCAGAAACCCCACAACTTCGCGGTTGCTATATTCCAAAATCCTGGGACTTTAGAAACGAAGGAAGCATATACATGGAAAGTAAATACATAGAAAGGTGAGTGTTTCATCCGGACCTCACTGTGAGTTAATTTGTGCTTTCTTAATCAGAAGTAGCAATTCCAAAAATTTGACAAAAGAAAAAAAAAAATCCTCTGGACTGAATATAAGTAAGTCTCTTTACTCTGTTAAAGAGCATACTCCTCGAAATTAGAATTCCAGGTCCATGGGCATCTCGTAGATGCTCACAGTGGGAAAGCTACCCACTGATTTATGATACAAAATGAGAGTCATAAGGGATTCAGAGTGGTGCTAATGAGACAGCCAACCTTTGATGGAACCTTGACTTGGCTTCACTCTAATTTTTGCTGTCACAAAACTGTAATAATAGAAAATCATGTTCCATTAAGAAGACAGCAGAGCTATGGTACTTGCACTACCCCTGCCCACTCTGTGCCCACAGCAGCCCATATTTTCTCTGGAAAGATCTGGCCTCAGAGGACAGCTTAACACTATGCTCCAGAAACACCCCGCCCCTCCATGCTCTAAAGTAGGCAGCCCATTCAGACACTGCTCGCCCCCCCATAGACTGTCTTATCTTATTTGATATTCATAGTGCTAAACTCAATGACATCCGATGGATCCCATTCAACTGATGTTATGCCTATTTTTAAGGTCCATATTCAATAGTGCTAACAAGTATGAAATGAAATTAGAAGAAAAAGCTGGGTGTGGTGGCTTACACCTTTAATACCAGCACTCGGAGGCTGAGGTAGGAGGTTCACCATGAGTTCAAGGCCACCCTGAGACTACACAGTGAATTCCAGGTCAGCCTGGGCTAGTGTGAGACCCTACCTCAAAAAACTCAAAAACCAAAAAAAAAAAAAACCAAATAAGAAAGAAATTAAAGAGAAGTAAAGATGACACACACCACCAAGTCAGTGACACCATGTTTACCTTTCTCATCTTCTCTTAGTTGTCCTAGATAGACAGAAGCTGACCTTAGCCAATCACTGACCTTGTGGAGGGCAGGAGCCAAGACGGGTACCAGAAATCCATTGTAAATGTAGTTAACAAGCTGACTGCGGATCAAGGGGTGGGCCACCTAGGACAGATGCAGGCAAGAGATGGGGATCAATCTCTAGGTTGCCTGAAAAGCAGACTATATCCACCTTCAAAACTGAAACCCACATTTGGATCATTCAGTTGTTAAAGCCTACTTCAGACTTGTGCTGGAGTGATGGCTCAGCAATTAAGGCACTTGCCTACAAAGCCTAAGGACCTGGGTCCAATTCCCTAGTACCCACATAAAGCCAGATGCACACAAGTGGTGCATGCATCTGGAGTTTGTTTGCAGCAGCTAGAGACCTTGGTGTGCCCATTCATTCCCTCCCTCCCTCCCTCTCCCCCTTTCTCCCTTCCTCCCTCCCCCCCCCTTGTAAATAAATAAAATATTTAATGAATACTTCAGACTCACACTGCCATTTATTATAGTATAAACAGGATGGCTAAAGTTGTACTTCTAAATATAGAAAAATGGTAATTTTGAAGAGTTGGTATTATAAAAAAGACAATAAACAGACTGAATATGTATAAGGATTTATTAATTAAAATGAATGTTAGAAAGTGTAATTTTTGCCCATTCACTTCCTCTAGATACCATCTCAACATATGACTAATCTCTTAAAAAAGAGTATAACTATCAACATGGACAATTAAATATTCTTATTTTGCTGGCAGAGAGAATTTTGAAGATGTATTTTCTGATGCTGCTATTAAGGATGAAAAAAATTTTTAAAAACATTTTCACAAAAAAATAGACAATAGTCAAAAGCAGGAAACAAACTAGAAGCAGAATGCTTCCTGTACTTGAGTTTTAAAATGCAGACAGCATGGGTCACCCTTCCTTCAGGAATATCTTGAGTAAGTAACCTTTCCAGGAGCTCCCCTCACACAAAAAAATTGCCAGAAGTATACAGCTTCAATTTCAAAATATACGACAAGATATATAATTTCCCCATTCTTCACTATGCCCATTGACTTTACTTCCTCTTCCAAAGAATAAAAGAACGATCCAGTCAAATAATAAAGTAAAAAACAATTCCGAGAAAGTAAGGCTAGCTGCTTAAATTACTGATAATCTTTCTCTCTGTGCATTTGGAGAAGAACTAATAGTAATTTTATCGTTTTTATTTCCACACACTTCTACAAGAGAATGTTGATAGACGGTAATATTAAAGGAAAAAATAATTTAAACTGTAATCCATTTATCTTACATATAAATAAAACCTCCTTTGACTTAGCAATAAAAATGAGATGAGAACTAAAGTAATTTACTTTCATTTTCTTCCAGGAGCTATTTCTTTATTTGGTAGATAAACAGATTAAAACTAACATTTTTCACCCTAAAATCACCATAAAATAAACCTGATTTCATAATAAATACAATATTAAGGCAATATTTATGCTGTATAGAAGAAACATTTGATGAATACTTAGTATACCCTTAAACATATATAAACTCAGATTTTTATTGAAAACAGTAACAAGAAATCAGAAGGTAGCAATTTAATCAAGAAGCCAAATATACAAGAGTTCAGTGGCTGCTTATTTCCCCCTCCCTAAAGCAGGCCAATTTCAAAGCAAATTTAATTTGTGTTGCTAAGAAGATGGTTAACTTCTTCCAAATTCAGTTGCAATAACAATATTCTTTATGTAGTATGCACCATTAAGCAAAATAAAGTGCTTTCCTTTGTAAACTCCCAAGAAGACCTTGAAGTAACAGTGTTATCATTTGGAGTACTCAGAAGCCTAAAAATATCTATTTAATGATTCAGGCACTGAACTTAATTTTGATGGTTAAGTGGATAATCAAAACAGAATTAACACTTTTTATGGAGAAAATAAAATCTTTTCGGTTTTATTTTTCTCTCAGTTTAAACTCTTCAAAAAAACCTACCAACTAACTTCCCCCCCCCCCCCCCACTCATTCAAGGACACTGTATGGGCTGCAAGCAGACATCACTATTCTACAAGCACTTGCTAAAGCACGCTATTCCCGGTCAAGGATGAAGCTCTGGCCAGGCCCCAGCTTATCCTATCGCCCGGTGGTACCTGGATCACTGCGTTGCAGAACTCCAGAGAGTTCATGAACTGCACAAGGGCCGGCAGCAAGAGCCAGTCGTCTTTCAGGAGGCAGTGCCACTCTTCGCCCTTCTCCTCCAGCTTCGTGGGCAGGGAAGAGTAGAGACCACTGAGGCCGGTTGCAAGCACCTGCATTTGGAGATAAAAGCAGAAACATCTCTCATCTCACGTCTATGGCTTACGCCGAATGACTCACAAGGATACTCGTGCTGCTGAGCCAAAGACTGAACTCTGAGTGGTGGGGTATGCAGAGCAGTGAGGAGAGATCCGCTAGTAAGAAGGATGCGTCAGATGGAAAGTAGGGGAAGACCACTCCAGCAGAGAGAAAAGCAGTACCTCTGCTACTTGACTAAGATGCAAGTGATCAAGATGGTTCCTCTCAGGCTGGAGAGATGGCTTAGCGGTTTAGGTGCTTATTTGCAAAGCGTAAGGAAGCAGGTTTGATTCCCCAGTACCCATGTAAGCCATATGCACAAGGTGGTGCAGTCATCTGGAGTTTGTCTGCAGTGCCTAGAGGCCCTGGTGCACCCATTCTCTCTCTATTTGCCTCTCTCAAATTCACAAATAAATAAAATATATTTTTAAACATCTTATTTTTTTTAGAGAGAGAGAGAGAGAGAGAGAGAGAATTGGCATGGCAAGGCCTCAGCCACTGCAATTGAACTCCAGACACTAGCACCACCTAGTGGGCATGTACAACTTTGTGCTTGCCTCATCTTCGTGCAACTGGCTTTCATGGGATCTGGAGAGTCAAACATGGTTCCTTAGGCTTTGTAGCAAGGGCCTTAAGTACTAAGCCATCTCTCCAGCCCTAAATTTTGTTTTTGAAAGATGGTTCCTCTCTTGTGTGCCAGGCACGAATGTCTGGGAGTGGGGCAAATGAGCAAGCTAAGCATAAAAATGAATGAAGCCCAACTCTTCGAGACACACACATGCGTTACTTTGAGTGCCAATACAGAGAAGCACTTCAATGCAAATACCCCAGTCAATGGAAGAATTTATGGGCATGAGGTGACGTGGGACAGCAGGTCACATGGGTAGAGACCATAAGAAAGACCTCCTGCAAACCCTTGTATGTTAAAGAGCGTGATTCACATTCATAGTCTTATGGGTTAGAAAGCACTTTCACACATACTGTCTCATCCAACCACAAACAGTATAACAGGATGAAAGAACTGGGGGAGGGGCAGAGGTTAGTTAAACACCATGACAAGAGTTCAAACAGAGCTAAAGTGCGTCTCCATGAGAAGTGGACAGGAGGGTGGTATCCTAGGGCGTACTTCCTCCCTTAGTGCCCTGCTCCTAAGACTAAGCTGACAACATTTGGGCTTGGGAAGTGAGGATGAGTGAGAACTCCAAACTGCCAGGTGAGACAACTTGATCATGAAGGAAATAGCGATGGGGCTGGAGAGATGGCTTCGTGGGTTAAGGTGCTTACTTGCGAAGCCTAAGGACTCATGTTCGACTCTCCAGATCTCACATAAGCCAGATGCACAAAGTGATACAAGGTTGCACGTCTGCACAAAGATGGCACATGCATCTGGAGTTGGATTGCAGAGGCTGGAGGCCCTGGCCTGGCAATTCTCTCCTCTTCTCTCACTTTCTCATAAAAAAATACAAAGAAAGAAAGAAGGCAGGCAGGCAAGCAAGCAAGCAGGGATGTCTTTAATAAAGAAGAATACACTGATACAAGGGCTGGTTGGTTTTTCCTGCAGAGCATGAGACCAAGGCAAATAGTGAGTCTCATGGGATGAACGCTATCGCAGTCAGGTTCGCGTTGCTGGTAGAAATCACCCAACTAAGAGCAGCTTGTGGGAAAAAGAGGTTTATTTTGGCTTACAGCCTCAGGAGGAAGCTCCACGATGGCAGGGGGAAATGATGGCATGAGCAGAGGGAGGACATCACCCACTCATCCACATAAGGTAGACAACAGGAACAGGAGAATGTACCAAACACTGGCATGGGGAAACTAGCTAAAAAAACCCACCCATAAGCCCGCCTCCAACAATACACTGCCTCCATGAGGCATTAATTCCCAAATCTCTATCAGCTGGAAACCTAGCATTTAGAACACCTGAGTTTATGGGGGACACCTGAATCAAACCACCACTAAGGCCTTTCGCACTGGGAAGCTACACTAGCTGGGCAGCAGCTTGGACATCGTGACATGGCAGAGGCCTACAGGACAGACAAGAACTGCACAGACTGGACACGAGAAGTCAGCCAGAAAAGATACCACTCTAGCATAAACCCTGAGGCTAGGAGGAACTCAAATGGAACACAAACCCTCAAAAACTGTGCTAGTCAGGCCCAGGAAAGAAACAGTGGCATACTTCATGGACCTCCCAGTCTAACAAGGGAGGAATGGCCAGTCATAATAGTGCTTACATGCATGTTCAACGCACTCCGAGCACACAATAGAAAATACAGGCTACTGTGGGTATACACAAAGCTCTTCACACAGAGGGGTGGAAATGGGAAATGTTCTCAGAAGTGATGTCCAAGCTGCTGAAAGGGAAACAGAAGTCAGCTGGAGGAAGAGTGGCAGAAGGCAGACCATTTCAAGCCACGGGGACACATACTCAAAGGACAGTGAAGAGACGGTGATCCCCCAGGACGGAAAGGCACATCACTCTGAGCGCAGACATCTACTCGGGCAATGAGGAAGGCCTTAGAAATATGAGCCAAGTCCTACAGGGCTTTTTAGGCCAGGATGAAAAGCTCATGGAACTCCCTGATGGAGAGACCTATGAACAGCTATGTGGGTCTGATGGCTAGAGAGTGCCCAGGACTGGAGACAGCCATAGGGAGCCATCGTTATGGAGGTGGTGCCTCCATCATGCAAACCAGAGAGACGGGTTAGACAGAGCTCAGCATGAAAAACAGACAGAGGAAGGTTTGGGTTCAGGAATATTAAGCTCAAAAAAAAAAAAAAATCTCCATGGATCTACGGTTACCTCTCCTTCCTCCTTGTCCACCTGTCAGTATTCTCTCTATCCTTTGGGGAGGCAGTCCCCTCTCTCCTGGGTATTAGTTTACTGTCTTCTCCATCTCTCACCATCGGACTTGTTCACTCTGGTGCACACTGGAGGCACAGTGAGGTATGCGGAGCCTCAGACATGACTTCCCAGGAGTGACACACCAAAGTTAGTAACAAAAGCACGTCCTCAGGGATCTTCGCACCAAGAAACCAGATGAAACCCTTGAGGGACTGGGAAGAGTTGGGAGCTAGAATAGGACCCCATGGTGTAGAATCAAAGGCAGTGAGGGTAAGAGATGAACTATTCTAGCACCAGAAATTAAAAAAGAACACTGCATAAATTTCTCTATTTCCTAGTAACCTTTACACATTCACTCAGTAAGGAAACTACCAACTATTTCGCTTCAGGTCAGGTAAAGTACAGGACTCAGAGCACTAAGCAATATTGACCCTTTATCTCGCTTTCTGTGGTCCCAAAGGAAAATGTTCCCTATTTGAAGTACTTAACTCCTTGTCAACATATGAAAACAAATCACTTGAATTCAGGCATTGACTGTGATCCAAATGAGTGTCTACTGTAAATGAGAAACCTCTGGCAGAGGTGAACAGAGCCCAAAAGTTCTCCTTGAAGAGAGGTCTACTCTTGATGCCACATTCCTGAAATCAATTACACTTGCTAACTCATGCTAAATTAACCACAGAACAAAGGCTTTAATTCTGTGTTCTCGTGGTTTCTGAACCACTTTTTAGGCTTTGAAGATGAATTCATAAAGACAGGCTTAATTTGCCTGACTAAAAAGCTGGGAATAACTTTCTGGTATATCAATATAATTACAGCAACATTAATTTTCAAATTGCATACATCAGTGACAGTAATTAAAAATCACACATACCTAATATTCACTTTTTTTTTTTTAAAAAAAGGGAGGATTCTGAAAGGGCACAGGTGAGATGTGAACCCAAAGAAACCCGGCCCAGACGGAAGAAACAGCCCATCCAGAAAGATCCTCCCAGGGCACAAGTGACAGCTGTGGAGTGTGGGAGGGCATCTCCCCACCCATGCACCTGCCACTAGCAGGTGGGACTAAGTAATATCCCTGTTATTGTCTTCAGACTGGTGAAGAAACACAGGAGAAAAACACTCTACGTGGTAAAGAGCACTGCATTCTCATGGAGACTAGGCTCCAGATCTCCATTGCCATTTTACATCCTCCCACCCAAAGGCTCGGTACAGGTCAGACTCGGGTACCATGATGACACACAGTTCTCCAACTCAGACCACGGACAAGGGTGGCACTGGGAAGGATACTCCAGAAATGAATAAATGCAAGAAAGATCAGGTGGTTACCCTCAGGAATACAAAAAGGACTATGGATTCAAGCCGGAGGAAAAGGAGGAGAAAAAAGCAGGTTTGTGGGTGATTTTTCTAGGTCCAAGAATTTAATAATATAGTTGACTTACTTTTTAATTTCACTTTTTAATTTTTTTATCTTTGTTTAAGACAGAGAGAGGAAGAGAGACAGACAGACAGAATGGGCATGCCAGGGCCTCTAGCCACTGCAAACGAACTCCAGACGCATGTGCCACCTCATGCACCTGGCTTTATGTGGGTCCTGGGGAATTGAACCTGGGTTTTTAGGCTTCGTAGGCAGGCACCTTAACAACTAAGCCATCTCTCCAGCCCTAAATTTCACTTTTTAACTTGAAAACTAAGTTAAGAAACATGCAACTACACCTGTACTCAAAAGCCAACTAAAATAAAACGCCCACTAGTTTAGCCCTTTATGATTCAGACCACAAAAATAATTGTAAACATGATGTTTATTCCTAACTTGTTAAGAATTAACCAACTTTTTTTAAACTTATCTTCCTGCAAGCATATCCTTAAGATAAATTATCACCATATAGGTAACAATGACAATAAGTGAAGATCTTGCCTGACAGTTTGGGGCCAGATTCTGCCACTTACAAGTAGTTATTAAATCTCCCTAGATTTAAATTTCTTCAGCAAGCTACTGGAAGGATTAAAGAAAATGCATGTGACAAGATTAGCATGATGGTTTCCACATATTAATGTGAGGCACAGAGCGCTGAGCAAGTATTGTCAATCTTTAAACATCTTATGGCGCTCAGTTAATTTTAGTGAAAACAAAGATTCTTAGCAGATGGCTTTAGTCTGACGCTAGCAGCAAAACACCTGGTGGAGCCCATGTGCTACAACTTGCCAAAATAAAAAGCCTCATAAACCTGGATATGGGAAAAAGAACTTCCTACCTGCGGCTGTGTACCTAAAGGTCACCTGCTTCAATTTGCATGTCTTGATTTATTTGTACTAGGTTGTTTTCCGCCTTTGCCAACACACAACATACAGCCTAGGTGAACTATCAACATTTGGTTTAAGAAAAAAGAAATCACAAAAGAAAGGAGCATTTAGTGCCCAGCCATTGGTTGGCACCACATTGTTCTCTGGTGGATCCTTACTCTCCTTTTCTTGGGAAAGGAAAGAATGAGAAACAGCAGAACCAGCCAGTTCTCCCTTTCAACTTTAACAACAACAACAAAAATAAAATAAAATAAAACTTTGGAAAACAGGTCTGGTTTCCTGAAAAGAGTCATTACTCTTCCAACAGCCTGATGCTAACACACTTTGACAATCATACTAATTAGAGAAAGCTTTTTGTCAATTGTGGCCCTTAGCTGGTTGGTTAATAGAGTATGCTTTTATCTCTAACATAAAGGGGCTTTTTTAATTTTAATTATGTTGTCAGATGTAATTATGGAAAACTGGGTACAAATGAGATTATGGGATCTGTCCTGAGGGGCAACTTAATACAAGAAACTCATTTTCCATTCTAGCAAATAAGGTCAGCTGGTAATGTTGTCTTCCTTCCAGCTTTAATGAACTGTACAATAATTGTTTTAAAACATATTTTTTATAAAAGCAACAATTACTCAGTGAAATCTGCTTAAACACAGTTGTGGAAATTTAAACATTAAAAATGTACCCCATTCTTGTCCCAATACATTTAAATGTTTTAATTATGAAATATTACAGATAAAAAGAAACATAATAGAATTGAAACCCATCAGCGACTTATTAGATTTTAACATTTTGCCATAATTTCTCCAAAGCACTCTGTATGTTTAAAAAAAAATGAAGCTTCATAGGCTATGAGTGGAGCTGAGTGGTAGAGCCCCTTGCACAGCATGTTCAAGGATCTGGGTTCAATCAATGCACACCCCAGCAGAGAGATGAAGAAAGAACTACAAAAGGAACAAAGCCTTACTCTGACCCTGTGATTGTCTCCCTTTCCTTCTTCACCCCATAAACTACCTATAGTCTTGACCTTCATACACACACACACACACACACACAGTCCCTGTGCTTACTTGTTCACTTTCACTGTTTATGTGTGCACATCCAGGAAAAAAAAAAAAAAAGTAGGTAGACGCTGTCGTAAAACTTTGTAGAAATACTATATAAATACCAACGTGGTATGTAACCTTTTTCTACTTAGTCATTTTACTCAACATGTTTTTATTTGGTGGTCTTTATATGTGTGTGTGTGTGTGTGTAGTTATACAGTAAAACATGTGACTCATTTTGAATGCTAGTTTTGCATTGATGTTTGAATAAACTGCTTTACTTGATCTTTCCTGTCATATACTTTTCTTAAAATCAACATTTTATTGTAATTGGGTAATATCTTTTTAAATATGTGCCCGGTTTTTCTAGGGCCAATTTCCATACAGAAAACTGAAGGATCAGATGGCGTGCCATTATTTGATTGGAGTAAATATTGCTATAAGGATTTCCTAAGTTGTTCTACAAATTTATATTCTCAAAAATTCTCATGAAACCAGGAATGGTGGTAGCCACCTTTAACCCCAGCACTCAGGAAGTAGAAGGATTGCTATGAGTTTATGCCAGCCTGGGACTACAGAGTGTCAGCCTGGGCTAGACTGAGAACCTACCATGAAAAAAACAAACCAAAACATAGTTCTTGTATTTTCCATACTCTTGAGATTATGTAGTGGTCTGTGACCATGAAGAGTGCTCGCTGGGGTCTCTGGGAGTACAGTGCACACTCCCCTGATTCTAGAAACCAGGATCACGTTGTCATACATTTCCTGGGTTAGATGTTTTCTCCAAGTTGTCCATTCACATCCTCCAGTCATTGTTCAAATGAGATGTTGCATTTTTTTTTGGTGATTAATTTGCAGCAATAAAATATTTTCACATATTTGGACACTGATCACTTCTAGTTATGTGTAATTGTGAATATATTCTCCCAATCTGTTTTTGTTCTCAATCCCAGTCTTTTCTTTGCAGATTCTACTCTTGCACATGGGCTCTTGAGTCAGACTATTCGGAACCTAATCCTGACCCCACCTCTAAGTAGCCAGGTGCCTCCAATTCTTCCTCTACAAAAAGGGAAGGATCCCTTTGCCTACAGCTGTGAGGATCTAATGAATCAGCACATATGCAGCACTGAGCACAGCATGCAGCACACAATGAGCTCACTGTCAGGACAAGACAGCATTGCTGCACTGTGTATAGTTACCTCACCTATTTTTGGGCCTTCCTACACTGTAAGAGACTTCTACCACAAATTTGTCGCATTCCATAAAGATCCAATTGGGATTTTTATTTAAATGATATTTATACTCCACAAACTACACCTCACAACTGCAAAGGGATAACTTACACCTGTGCCACGGAGAAACCCAGTAGTCACCACCTTGACCAATTAAGCATCTCCAATAGTGGGGAATCCAAGCCAGACTTCTTGCTATAACAGGGTAAGAAATACCTTGTTATAGCAAATATATATTTAAATATAGCAAATATAGAATTGCAAGGTATTCTTGCCAAAATATTTACCCTAAACTTAATCAAGTATCTGGCTTTGCAGGAAATAAAAGGGATAGGAACAAGTCAATCTATATGAGAAACAATCAAACAAATACAGAATGTGATATGTTCTTAAGACAATGACCTGGTCCCTTAAAAAGTCAGTGTCAGAGGGAAGAAAAACAGCAGCTTATTATATATTAATAAAGGTTAAAGAGATATGACAACCTGATGCATACTTTCTACTGAACTCTATTTTGGGTAGGTAGGCTATAAAAGTAATTTGTGGCCTAATGGAAGAATGATATATTGAAATCATATTAATAAATTTTGTATAATAGTATTATATTTATATAGGACAATGCCACTTGTAAGAAATTCATACTAAACTGTGCTGGAAAGATGGCTCAGCAGTTAAAGGCACTTGCTTTCAAAGCTTGATGACCCGGGTTTGATTCCCTAGTACCCAGGTCAAGCCAGATGCACAAAGTGGCACGTATGTCTGGAGTTCATTTACACAGGCAGGACACCCTGGTGCATCCATTCTCTCCCTCTCTCTATCTCTTTTTCTCTCTCAAATAAATAAATATTTAAAAAGAAATTCATGCTAAACTATTTGATGCATGCTACTTAATTTTAAGTGGTAGAGCAAAAACAAAAGGTACAAATGAAAAATCCATAAATGAATACCAAAACATTAACAATTTAGATATAGGTGATAGATAATAATATTTTAGTATCCTTTCAAGTTTTTAGTACTTAACTTTTTCTGCAATATAAAGTTGTAAAACATAAACTGTGATAACTTAATGAACTGGTTCTGCGAGAATGTTCTATTTATACATACAAACTATGAAGCTTTCTGCTTTTTAGATCTCCTTTATGTCCCTCAGTAAGGTTTGATAAATCTTCTCAGTAGAGGTCTGATGTACCAACTGAATACTTTGATAACTTGTTATCATGTCCACTGTCCATTGGCAGCAGGACAAATAAGCAAACCCCAATTCTGTATAACTCCCTCTCATACCTGCCTGTTTCTTAAGATGTAAATTTTTTTGGAGCAATGTAAAATTTGCAATGAAACTAAAAAGGAAGTGAAATAATATTCCATATACACAGTATGTGAATAGCCTCCCTCGACTCTACCCCCACCAAAACAGTGCATTTTTGCCATTGACGAACCTACATTGGCACACTAGATCTATCCAACAGCCACAGTTCAAACCAGAGTTCACTCTTGCTCCATATGCTTCGTGATATGTGTCTGCCATGCAGTATTGTCCTAGCCCTAAAACTGTCTGCTTTGTCTGTCCAGCCACCCCCTCGCCCTGCTTTGATAACATGGGTCATTTCATTGTTGCCAGTTTGATCTTCTCTCGAATGTCATTAGATGGAATCCCATGGCATGCACCCTTTCCAGACTGACTCCTTCCATTTAGTAATAAGCTCTGAAGGTTCCTCAGGCCTTTTCATGGTCTGATATCTCATTTCTTTTTAGCTGCATAAGAGTCACTGGATATATCACAGTTTTTATTCACCTACTAAAGAACATCTTCAAGTTTTGAAAAATATGAATAATGCTGCTACCAATATTCATGCTCAGGTTTTTGTGTGGCTCTAAGTTTTAACTCCTTTTGGTGGGTGTCAAGGACTATAATTGGTGGACCATATGATAAGAGCATGTTTCATAGGAAACTTCCAAATTGTTTTGAAAAGTGGCCAAAGCATTTTACATGCCCACCAGTGATTAATAAGATTTCCTGTTTCCACAACCTCGCCAGCACTTGGTGTGGTCAGTTAAACCCCCACCACCACCAACTAGCTTAACTAACTCCCTACCACCTCACATCTCTATGATAACCAACCAAACACACCCACATACATTTCTACATGCCCTCTAGGGAGCGTCCTTCCCCTGGTCAAAACCTACCTGCACAGTGTTAACAATGAATTAATCAACCCATGACAACTTGCCTTAGCCTGTTCCAACAAAATTCACTAAAGGTGTCCCACACCATTCCACATATTTAGGGCTATACAGCTTGTAAAGTCTGGTAAAAAAAAAAAAATAGACCATGGAAATGTCCATTAATCTGGGAAAGTATGGACAGCTGTTACCCCAACAGCAGAAGACATCAATTCATAAATATGTCATTCAAACCCCCTTCTCAGGGCAGAACATCCCAAACACCCAAAGACCCCTGCAAATGGCAGCTTTTGCCCATTATTTTCTGGAGCTGAACGGGCTTCTCCAGCATGAGCCAAGAACCCTGCACTGTATTTGCCACTGCATTGTGGGATCATGAAACTATACAAAGTAGAAAACAATCTTGTTACTGCATACACACATTCATTTTTTCAAAATGAAATCAACAGGCAATACCTATGACTAGCAGTCATCATTTTGCCAGGGAACAAATTAGTTTGTTAAACTGGCTGCGAGGGGGTCTTACCGCATGCCTTGAGTCCGTGGAGCAAAATCAACCTAAAAGGCTGTGAATTTTTAAAGTGCAGCTTTTACCCACCTCTCAGGACACGCTCGTAGAGAAAAATGAACATTGTTCCCAACCCAGTAAGAAAATGAATCGAGAAAAGGAAGTACAGCTTGTTTCCCCTGCAGGCTTATTGTGAACCATCGCTGCTCAGCTGAACAGCACCTCAACTTGGATCGCTCTGCTTCCCGCACAGGGGTGTCTCTAAACATCTTTCCCCTGAAGGGACAACTTGGCGTAAAAGCACCCAGGATGACCACAGGAGAGACGGGGGGGCGGGGCAGATGGAAAGCATGCCAAGGAGAGGGACTCACTGGGCAGAAGTAGGTGTTCTCCACGATGTGATGGGCCACCACACTGTTCTCAGCAGAGAGAGACATGATAAACAGCAAAGCGTCCCGAGCCTGCTGGCCTACTGTACCCTCGCGATGGATGAAAGGGATGAGGAGAGAGAAGATGAGGAAATTGGCGGCTCCTTGGTCCTCACTAGTGTGGAAGAAGAGTTCCAGAACGGACGGGTCTCTGGCAAGGATGGAACAGAGCTGGTTGAGCAGGACAACGAGCTTCGCCTCCACAGCGGGGGTGGCGGCCCCGGAACAAGAGCTCAGTAACATCATCAGGGGCTTCAGAATGGGCTTGTGGTGCAGCAGAGGCTGGTGGGACTGCGTCACCAACATCTCGTACATCTTCAGCTGCTCGATTTTAGTCTCATCTGTGAATTCCCGTCTCAAGCTCCAGAGGAAGAGCTTTTCCATGATGTTCTCAGAGACCACGAACTCCAGAATTGGCCCCATGGCAGCGCCTTTGGCCTGCTCCTCAATGAGCAGGAAGAGCATGTGTTCCACATAGTTCTGCACGGCACTGGCCTCGTCCGGGGGGATGGACCCATGCTTTGCCTGCGCGTTTTTCAAGGGGTCATGCTTCTCTAAGATCTTCACCACCTGGAACCAGAGCACACATCTGTCATCTACCTGCCATTTAGCAGAACCACCAAAACACTACTATCATTGATTTTCACCCAATTGCCACCAAAAATGCAGCAGCCGTTGCATGCAACAAGATGTATGTTAGACCCATCATCAAATATGTCAATAGTATAAAGGTAAAAAGGGGTAAAAACACCCCAAATTAATCACTTTGGGGTCCAAACAAATAGTAAGCTCTTAAGTTTTTTTTTTCTAAACTATCTTTCATATAATGTAGCATTTTTATTTTAAAATGTATCAAACAAGCAAAAGTAAATCTGACTACCCATATCCACCCATATATGGAATTTTTTTCTAGATATTTCAGCAGAGGAATACAGCTCCTGAGAGGCCCTTGACAAACACTATGCCTCCCGTCTCCACTTGCAGGAGGACCTTCACCAACCAAGTGCACAGTAAGAAAGAAAACTGACAAAGACTTCTCACCAGCAGGATCAGTTCTAACAAGCTTTGTACATTTCTCTCTCTTTTTTTTTAATTTATTTATTTGCAAGCAGTGGGGAGGGGCAGCAGAGAGGGGGAGAGAGAGAATGGATGTATCAGGGCCTCCAGCCACTGCGCATGAACTGATGAACACCACTGGGCATGCATCTGGCTTTACATGGGCACTGGGGAATCAAACCTGGGTCATTACGTTTTGCAAGCAAGTGTCTTACCCACTGAGCCATCTCTCCAGCCCTGAACATTTAAGCCAATAAAAAGGAAATGAAAGGAAAATATACCTCTGGGATAATGTATTAAAAAATAAATACCTGGGCTGGGGAAATGGCTTAGTGGTCAAGGTGTTTGCCTGTGAAGCCCAAGGACCATGGATCGATTGCCCAGGACCCACGTAAGTCAGATGCACAAGGGGGCGCATGCGTCTGGAGTTTGTTTGCATTGATTGGAGGCCCTGGTGCACCCATTCTCCCTTTCTCTCCATCTGCTTCTTTCCCTGTCTCTCAAATAAAAAATACATTAAGGGCTGGAGAGATGGCTTAGTGGCTAAGCGCTTGCCTGTGAAGCCTAAGGACCCTGGTTCGAGGCTCGGTTCCCCAGGTCCCACGTTAGCCAGATGCACAAGGGGGCGCACGCGTCTGGAGTTTGTTTGCAGAGGCTGGAAGCCCTGGTGCGCCCATTCTCTCTCTCTCCTTCTATCTGTCTTTCTCTCTGTGTCTGTCTCTCTCAAATAAATAAATAAATAAATTTAAAAAAATAAAAAAATACATTAAAAAATAAATAAATTCCTAAAGTTTGTAGTGATGAAAACAGTTCGGAAATAGGGGTATTAATGATGAAAGCAGTTATGCAGCTGAATAAATGCCCATTAAAATGGTTATGGTGGCACATTTTATTCCATATACTTCACCATAAAAAAACTAAGCCAACCATATATGATAAGTATGGCTATAAATAAGTCATGTCACAACCTATTCTGTTTCCCTTCCTTCCTACTGCTGGGATTTGAATTCTTCCTACCTCTTTGGAAATTTAAACAACTTGATATATCCATTTCCATTGAACTTTATAACCTAAGGTTTCTGTGATATTCCCATTCAATTTACTTCCTTGAAACTATGCCCACATGATCAATTTTTAACCACCTGACATTTTATCAATGACTTTATCTTCGCTTCTCTCAGCCTTTCTGAATTGTACAGAATGTGATGTTTGCTTCCGGCAGCATCCTCCTGGCCCAGATCTATAATGTGCTGCTGTTACACGTTCTGCATTTAAGGTGACGGAATTTTTGTGAGTCACTGGGAAGCTGGCAAACATGCAATGCCACGTCAGCGTGCCTGAGGAGAAAATCATTCTTCAGGAAAAGTTCTTAGTGTTCTCCTGTCAGAAGCAGGAGGGAGGAATCTTCATGGACCAGGCAAGTTCATCCCAACAGAATGAATGCATTTCCACAGAATCTATCATCTCCATCATTACATTCCCATTATGAAATTGGAAACGCTGGTGTCACAAAGAGAAAAGTCACCAAAATATCCTCGATTTGACACTTTTCAGGAGGAAGGCCTTCCATGAGTAGCTGCGCAAGAGGGACGTGGCCCACCAACAGTGGCCCTAGGGCAGCCACTGGACATCCTCTTATTTTCCGCTCACCTGTCCGCCAGAGCACACTCGCCACCCTTCAGCTCCCCTGAGCACTGCACAGTTCCTCACTGATAGCAGAACCCCTCTGCCTTCTGCTCTGGCTCTGGGCTTTGCCTGACAACTCCCAGAGCAGGAATGCAGTACACACTGGTCCTAGAAAGTCCCTAACTCCACACCTTCTAGTCCCACAAATCCCTGCCTTCAAGACTCCACATTCTGAAGGACCAGTCTTGGTGGTTCCATGGTATAATGGTGAGCACTATGGTCTCTGAAGGACCAGTCTTGCTTTGCCAGTTCCCAATTCCAAAGTCCACATGCTGAGTTCACTTGAGAGAGCTACAGCTATAGGCATGTCCCAGGGAGAAATGTAAATTATGCTTTTCATCATGCTCAGGCTGTCCCAACTGCCAAGAACTGGGATTATGCCTTTACATCAGTAGTGGCATGGCAAATTACCTCAGTCTTTCTGGAAAATAATCGGGCAATTTGTAACAAAAGCTATGAAATTGTCCCTGTGCTTTAATGGGTTAATCTGACTTGGGGAAAAATGCCCCAAGGGGGCTGGAGAGATGGCTTAGTGGTTAGGGTGCTTGCCTGCAAAGCCAACGGACCCAGGTTCAATTCCCATGACCCAAGTAAGCCAGATGTACAAGGCGGCACGTGCATCTAGAGTTCATTTGCAGTGGCTAGAGGCCCTGGTGTGTCAATATTCTCTCTCTGTGTGTGTCCTTCTCTCTCTGAAATAAATTTTTAAAAATAAAATATTATTTAAAAATTACCCAAGGAAATAATCTCAAAATAATGTTAAAATGTTGACAAGAATGTTATTTTCTAATAATGAAAAATAAAAACACTATCAAACCAAATGGTCAAGAATAAGAGAATTATAATTAAGATGTTATATCACTATACAATATTACTGTTGTACACATAAATCATTATTACACACAAATTAATTCATGAAATAGTTTGTTAAAAAGCAAATACAGGGCTGGAGACATGACTTAGCAGTTAAGCACTTGACTCTGAAGCCTAAGGACCCAGGTTTGAGGCTCGATTCCCCAGGACCCACTTTAGCCAGATGCACAAGGAGGTACACGCATCTGGAGTTCGTTTGCAGTGGCTGGAGGCCCTGATGCACCCATTCTCTATATCACTCTGCCTCTTTCTCCCTCTGTCTGTTGCTCTCAAATAAATAAATAAAACACAAATACAAATCTGGGCACAGTAGCATATACCTATAATCTCAGCACTTGGAAGGGGTATACTGAGTTCAAGGTAAATTTGGGCTACAAGGTGGGAAGGGGAAAAGATATAATTGAGATTTTAAGGTTAATTCTTATTACCAATAGTTGTTCTAATTTCTTGGCCTCAATGGAAAAAAGTAAAGCTTTGTGCCTATGTCTAAAAAGTAAGCAAAATATTCAGCTAAAACACTAGAAATTTTAATTTCAGAATTATCCAAGAAATATAATTTTTTAAAAGTATTTATTTATGTGAGAGAGAGGAAGAGGCAAAGAGAGAGAGAGAGAATAGGCACTTCTGGGCCCCCAGGTACTGCAAACTAACTCCAGATGCATGCGCCCCCTTGGGCATCTGGCTTACATGGGTCCTGGGGAATCAAACCAGGTTACTTTGGCTTTGCAGGCAAACGCCTTACCCACTAAGCCATTTCCCCAGCCCAATATAAATTTTTAATATACCTATATATTTATGCCATATAGGTGCAAATACTTCTTACATATGTTATATATGTATAATATGCAGCAAAACTACTTATATGACCAAAAATTACATTTTTCTCATGAATTAGCCTTCACGGGTGTTATCGCAAGCACTCTACCACTGAGCTACATCCCCAGACCTGCTAGACGACATCTTAAAAACAGAACTGAGAAGTTTATATAGAATACAAACTATTAAGCCACTGAGTTATCTCAGCCCTCCTGATAGCAGCTCCTTTATACTGTCTTCTGGGTCAATGGCTGTCAGAGAAACGTGAGAACAAAGTTGCAACAACCCACAGATGGAAGGCTTGTTATCTTCTGGAACAAAGCAGAACCTGGGTGGTGATCTGGATGAAATGACCCCCAGAGGCTCATGTGTTTTGAATACTTGGTCCCCAGCTGGTGGCAATTTGGAAAAGTTGTGGGACTTTTGGAAGTTGGAGCCTTGCTGGAGGAGTTGTGTTGCTGTGTGCAGGTTTTGGGGCAATTTGACCTAATTCCAAGCCCAGTGCTATTTTCTTCTTTCCACTGTGGAGATGTGATACCCAGCTGGCTAGCTGCTCCTGCCATGATGAAACTTGCCCTTGAAACTGTAAGCCAGAAATAATCCTCTGTCCATACGCCGCTTCTGTTCAGGTGTTTTGTCCCAGCAACCCCTTTCCTCACACCCAGCAATGTCTACCTAGAAGTTGGGTGTGTGTCAACCAAGGCTGTGAATCACAGAGCATGTGAGCTCCATAAATGCTGATGGTGCCCATGTTGCCACATATCCTAAGCCTTGTTCTTCAGGTGTCAGAACCCTCCCACATTACCTCCTCTTCCCTGCTCGGCAGACACGCCCATGACCTGCTTTTCAAGTGGGTTCTGAAGCCACACCCTGGGACTGGTTCTGATCCTGGCAGTAGTCCAGTCCACACTGAGATTCCAAAGAACTTCTTCCCAGGTGTCCCAGGCCTTCTGCCCAAATGGTACCATCGGTCTTCCTAACTTTCTCCCTATGTTCTCCTTCTCACATCATCTCCATCCACTGCCCACATTCCTGTTCCCATTTCTGCTTGCAGCCTAGTTGCACCCACTTACAAACTTTAGCCTTTCAGTGCCAGGCTGCGAGGCTGCATGCAGGGCAGACCTTCTCGAATTATCTATCTGCTATGTTCAAGTCACCTTGCATTAGGCTTCCCATCTTAGCTCTCTACTGTCAGTCTTGGGGATTCCATTCAGGGGGAAAACCACAACTATTAAGGTTTTTGGGGTCATAGTATAGGTGAGAGAGTAAAAGCAAGCAAAACATACTTGGTAAACATTTCCTTGACCAAACAAGTTTGCTTTGTTAGGTTGAAAATAACATTCAGTAGACCAAACACATGATAAAACCCTGCACTTAGGAGACTGGGATAGATTTTTTAAAATGTCTTTCTGATAATAACTAAACATTTGTTCATCTACAAACTTTACAAAATACAGAGGGTGTGTGTGTATGTGTGTGTATCATAACCATGAATCACACTTAATTCCATATATGACAACACAATTCTAAAAAGAAACATAAAGCCGGGCGTGGTGGCGTACGCCTTTAATCCCAGCACTTGGGAAGCAGAGGTAGGAGGATCGCCGAGAGTTCGAGGCCACCCTGAGACTACAGAGTTAATTCCAGGTCAGCCTGGACCAGAGTGAGACCCTACCTCAAAAAACCAAAAAATAAAAATAAAAATAAAAATAAGAATCAACAGTGTGAACAGTGGTTTTAAAATTACCATCAGACCAAATAGCTAACTGTAACCTAATTTCAAAGTCATTTGACCTAGGAACCCAAGTGTCACTGGGGATAAATAAAAGTAACAAATATCCCACTTCTTTCATGAGGAGTATTAGATGATCTATCCTCATCCCAATGATGGCCCTGTCAGTCAGTGATAATGGGCCTGAACTGTAGAGTCACAAATTTTAACCAGGAAATCAGCAAGAGATCCATATTAATCACATAATTGCACTTGAGGCTAACAAACGATGATTATTCCTCATGACAAACATACCTATTCCTCTGTCAGGAGATGTGCTTCAGTTCCATCTCACCACGTACGGTGGGGTGGCAATGCGACAGAGTGGCTGAGGTGATGCACCACTATTGTTCTGTGTCTTACGTACGTAGGTGACTATGCCACCTTGGCCAGAGCTCGGGTACTTCAAGAAAAATCACATGAGTCACACTAACACTTTCAAATCCTCTGGAATGTTCATTTAACGTGGCAATTGTGGAAAACTCAAGTTACTAAGCAACGTTTTTCCACTGCATCGACAAAAGGCAGGATTTAGCTGTCATGGGGCAAATTCCACTTCGTGTCCCAAATAACTAAAACAACATTAAGTTTCCACCCAGTCCTTGTTCACTGCTTAACAGCTGTGTCTTTCTATTTAGGGAATTCCTTCCATACCTATCACTACAGGCATCACAGCCTCACCTGAATGTGAGCCAAGCTGGTTGCAGGAATAGCTGCCCCTGACACGTACTGAACAGCTACTCTCCTCCATCCACGTTGTCTGCGATACAAGCCACTCATAAATAGTGCCACGGAGCCCATCCAAATGCAGCCAATGACGGTGAAGTTGGACTGAAGGGTCCTAACAGATAAATTCTGGATGCCACAGACCTTTGATGTTTTCGTGTACAGCCAATAGGACGGTGGTGGCAGCCCGGGACCAGCTATGGCTGTGCCTTGCAGGTTCCTTGGGGCTGCTGCAGGGGAGCAGGTCTGCAGTCACAGCAGACCCAGGAGCAGATGTCAGATTTTAGTTTGTTTCCCCGCCCTCCAGGGGCTCTTGTCACCCACTTCCACAGGTGTGACGCATAGCACAGAGCTCATACATGTAACTCTGGAACGATGACGGCGCAGCGCTCAACCCTGTACACTGAACCCTCACCTCTGTCTTGTCCTGAAGTTTTTGCCTTTTCCACCTTTTTGTGACCATGCAAAACAAGCCACAATTGCACATCTGTTACATATCCCTTCTAAAATGTTCTCTCCTCTGCCATCAAAACCTTTTTATCCACAGGCAATTTGCCAAAAGTACCACTTTCTCTACCACTTTCATCCACAATAGCTCTCTCTCTTAATTCTGCAGTCACTAATGTTCATTTTGTAATAATATGTCTTGAATGACCATCCTAACTATCCTTAGGCATTGTTTAAAGACCCAGGCTAACGTTCATTCTTTAAATCTCCCTTGGGATGCTACAGAGGTACACCTGAACTGCAAGCTAAACAAACTTCTAGTGACCTCTTTGATGTGCATATGAATGCCGCAGCCAGTATTTTCATTCATAAAGGTTAACAGAAAGGCCACAGAGCCTTTGTAGACAGACACTGAGGGCATTTTCTCCATTTACTTCAAGGGAAAAGTCAAAACAAAAGACAGCAATGAAAAGGTCTTCCTTGTTTGGTATATGTGTGGTGTGGTGTGAGGGGGTGTGATGTGGCAGACTGTTGTGAGGGTTGTGTGGTGTGGGGTGGGTTGGGGTGAAAGGTGTGCTGTGGTGGGGGAGTGTGGTGTGTGCTTGGGGGTATATGCATGTGTGTGCAGATGTGCAGAGACGTTCAGGTGTCCCTCTGCCTTATTCATCTGCACACTTCCTTGACACACAGTCTCTCACTGATTCTGGGGCTTGCCGTTTTCACTAAACCCAATGATTCTTCAGTCTCTGCTCCCAAATGGACTTTTGGGGTCACGGCCACATGTGGCCAGGCCCTATTGTTTTATAGGGGTACTGGAGAATTAAACTCAGAAGGCCTAAAGTCCTTTCAAACCCTCATACCTGTGTGGGAAGCTCTCTTACCTGTTGAGCTCTCTCTTCAGACCCTCTTTACTTTTCTTTCTTAAAGAAAACCCATCAAAGATTAAAGAAATAGCTGAGGGCTGGAGGGATGGCTTAGGGGTTAAGGCACTTGCCTGCAAAGCCAAACGACCCAGGTTCGATTCCCCAGGACCCACGTTAGCCAGACGCACAAGGGGACGCACACATCTGGAGTTCATTTGCAGTGGCTAGAGACCCTGTAGTGCCCATTCTCTCTCTCTCTCTCCCTCCTTCCCTCCTTCCCTCTCTGTCTAATAAATAAAAAACATAAAATACTTTAAAAAAAATAACTGAGCCAATACTAAGACCAGCTCACATTTTACAAAAGAAATGTTTAATGACTAAGCACCACTCCTTCCGATAAAGTTATTGTCATCTTTAATCTAAGGCACTTCCCTGTGCTGTGCATCATCTGGATAATCCACGGGCTCCAGTAATGCTGAAGCCATCCTTACTGAATATGGAAGTGAGTGGCTGGACTCTGAAAACAGTATTTACTCTCAACAATGTGAAGAAGGATTGGCAAATGGCCACAACAGGACATTCAAACAGCAGCCCAACTGCTCTGAGGAATGCTTGCAGAGACACAATTGACCCACCCACCACAGTCAAGAGACAGATGATGCTTCTTGCCTTTTTTTTTTTTTTTTTTTTTTTTTTTAACAAGGTCTTGCTCGAGCCCAGGCTGACCTGGAATTCACTATGTGGTCTCAGGGTGACCTCACACTCACAGAAATCCTCCTACCTCTGCCTCCGGAGTGCTGGGATTAAAGGTGTGTGCCACCATACCCAGCTCTTCCTGTCTTTAACAGCATCACAGAATAGCAAATGGATCACATCACAGCTATCCCAGAAAGAATGATTATAAGCAAAAGTATTATAAACAAACACAGAGGAACCCCAGAGGAAGGAAAGAGCCTGTGGTGATTTGAATGCCACATGTCCCTGTAGAGCCTCAGGAGTTTGTAAAGTTTCTGCCTTAGTCCTCAGCTGGCAATGCCTCTGGGAGGCGGATCCTGCTGAACAGTGTTACCAGGGCAGACCTTGGGCTTGGTGAGGGCAGCGCCACTGGGTATGGAGCGTCAGCTTGCTTGTGTAGTGCTTACTCGCTCGCTCTCTTTTTCTTCTTCTCTTTCTCTCTCTCTCTCTCTCTCTCTCTCTGAGCTGACTCCCATGCTTTTACCCACTGTGATGAAACTTCCCCTTTGAGAGGGAGTCCAGTAGCTCTGTTAGGCAGTTAAGGTGACTGAACCCCTGAAAGTATCCTTGCAGTTTCCACTTTGCTAGAGAGCAAAGCATGATGTGACTTATCTCTTCCCTATATCTGTTTTCCCCCGGGAGGGAGATCTTCTTTCCTAGGATTTACTCCTGACATGGTGGTTGGTCAAGTTCAGCCCCAAAACTTGGTGGGATGGCTAGCCTCTTCCTGAGACAGTCTCTAGCCCAGACCAGTCTGCTGTCTCTCTGGCTCACCTGAGCCACAAGACAGGGCCCACCACCATAAGGTTATGCTGAGACGAGGGGAGAACCCCCTGGCTCCTACTTCTCACATGGGTTCTTTACCACCCCCTCCCCGCGCCTTTCTGCCCTCCACATGGCAGGAGCTCTTTGTATTGTCATGTTTTCCTCTCTAATTCTATCTTTTTCACAGTCTTCCAGGCCCACCATGTGGGCTCTCAGACCACATGGGTGTATTCACTTTCCTTCCCTTGGTTCTGTTCTTCCCTCCATAAATATTGTAACAATAATTTTCCTTCTCAGTTTGATTTACTCAATTCTTTGGTTAAATACAAACGTGAACCCAGGGTTTGGGGTTCAAGGACCTTCCTGACCCCCTAATATCCCTTTTCTCCTTGAAACTATAAGTCTGAAATAAACCCTTTCCTCCCACAAGCTGCTCTGGTTGGGTGACTTGGACCAGCCACGGGAAGCTGGGGCAGCAGACCCCGTCACCTACACGGGATGATGAGCAGAAACACCCCTAATGTGGAGATGCGCTCCTAACCACAGAACGAGAGCATAATGACTAAACAGTTTAGCAAGCAAGCATGTCGTGACATGCAGACATAGTGTGCACATGAGAAGCGTGAAATGATAGAAAATTCAAAAAGGCAAAGCTGGAAAGAGGCCTTCTTAAATATTTTCCCACACCCAGTGGACTCCTAACCACATACTGCAGTCTACGCTGGAACCACTGCCTTAAAAAGGGAACTTTTAAAGTACAACGCCAAAGATAACCTTCGATTACTTTCTTCCTTTCATTAACGCACACATATGTGCCTCAATGTACACAACAAGCCTATTGAAACTTGAGAAGTCAAGAGAATGGGAGATGCACAATCTTGGGTGCTTTACACTGGAGGGTGAAAAGAAGCTGTGAAAACAAAAACGTCTCAGAAGCAGAACTGATTTTGTTTCCTTTTGATCTAAACCATGCCCCTTATAATTGCCGTGATTTACAGGCCGGGGGCTTTAACCCATGTGTTGTTTCTGGGCACAGGAAGTAACATGGTAGTCATTAAAAAACTGTCACATAAACAGCCACCTACCAGCTCACTTGGGAGGCGTAATGTTGGGCAAGTAGTAAAGAAACCCTATTTTGTTTATTTTACTACCTGCTGACTCCCTGAGGAAAGAGATGGGCTGGTAAATTTTCTGAACATTCAACCCTTAATTATCCACACCAGCAGATCAGAGAAGAGCCACCGAGAGCCAAAATAAATCATCAAAATAAAAACACATGTGTTTTGTAAAGAAGACAAGATTTTGGGCATAGCCAGACAACTTCTTCTCTTACTTAGCACAGGGTCCACAGGCCAGACAAAGGCAGAGCCTATGGGCTTTGCAGTCAAGAGACTTCACTGTGAGCAGTAGCTTTCTAATTCACAGGCTATGGAGCCTCAAAAAATGTAGTCAGTCTATAATTATCCATTCCTTTATCTAAGAAGTAAGGGAGTTAGTACTAACTACCTACCTTACAGGGTATTAGAGAAGATTAACTGATAGAAGGCATTTGAAATGCTCAACACAATACTTCGTAAGTACCAATAAACAGGAATATATTATTTAGAGTGTGAGGACTGGATGGATTCAGTAACAAAAGTGGGAAGAGGAAATCACTGTGGGCAAGTATACTGGAATGTGATATAAAAGTCACTTTAAGAAACAATTGCTATTCTTCTGAAAATACTAAGAAATATGCACACTCCCTAACTGCTTTTGGGAACACCATGGCTTTAGTGAGATGCCTATTATAGAAAGGTAAGAAGAGAAAGCTAGGGCTGGAGAGATTGCTTAGTGGTTAAGGCACTTGCCTGTGTCCTAAGTACCCAGGCTTGATCCTTCAGATCCCACATAAGCCAAATGCTCATGGTGGCACATGCATCTGATGTTCATCAGCAGTGGCTAGAGACCCTGGTATACCCATTCTCCCTCTCTCTCTCCCCGCCTTTCTCCTAAATAAATAAATAAAAAGAAAACTGCCTTTCTTCCTATCTGAAAGAGTTCCCTCACCCAATGTTTTTCAGTTACCTGTCACAGGTAGGACACCCTGGCCTAGCGTGACAGAAGCCCCTAGGACCACTGTAAAGACAGAGGTGCTGTATTACCTGTGCCCAGTGGTTCTCAAACACAATCATGCATGTTTGTGGGTCAACTCCCTGCAGGCTCACAGCCTGCCGGAGTTTGCTTTCTGTTGAAACCGATGACATCATAAAACTTCTTCAACGCTTCTAAGTCATATTTAATTTTCATGGAAATGTAGTACGCAGTCATTAATGCTCAAGTATCATATCAGAAATGTAGTTTCTTCGGTCTTCATGGTCACCTTCCAAAAACCTATAAGGACAATGACAAATAGTGAATCTTGTTATGTTCACGTATTAAATACGATGCTGACTGTTAAATTTAAACAAAAAGGTAGACTTTCTCAAAGTCCAACACAGAAAAAAGCTACAAAATGTATATTAATACTCGCTTAAATGTTATCTTATTTTTTCTCACCTTGTTATAAAAGCTATGAAGCAATGTCATTACTACAGTATATGTATTTATCAAAAAAAAGTTTCTTTTTACTACAAGCAACCATAACCTACAAATTATTATTCTAAATCACTCAGATGTATTTTCCATAATCAAGCAACAAACTAATATTCATGTTGATAGAGTTAAGAAATACCTAATAACAGGGCTGGAGGGGTGGTGTAGCAGTTAAGGCGTTTGCCTGCAAAGCCAAAGGACCCAGGTTCAATTCCCCAGGACCCATGTTAGCCAGATGCACAAGGGGGCACATGTGTCTGGAGTTCGTTCACAGTGGCTGGAGGCACTGGTGCACCCATTCTCTCTCTCTGTTTATCTCTCTCCTTTTTTCTATCAAATAAATAAAAATAAAATATTAAAAAAAGAAATAACTACTAACAAGAAAACTAAGAGTTAAGCCAGGCATGGTGGCACATACCTTTAATCCCAACACTTGGGAGGCAGAGGTAGGAGGATCACCATGAGTTTGAGGCCAGCCTAGAACTGAAGAATGAGTGCTAGGTCAGCCTGGGCTAGAGTGAGACTCTACCTTGAAAAAAAATACATTATGTATGTATGTGAATGTCAAAAAACCCAACATGAGTTAATAGTGACATAAATAAATAGCTTAACACAACTTGGGGGAGTATTCAGACTCCAGGGACCAATACAGTTGAGTACTTTTTTATTATTTTAATTTATTTATTTGAGAGAGAGAGAGAGACAGACAGAAATAGGCAGAGAGAGAGACAGAAAGAGAGAAAACGGGCACACCAGGGCCTCCAACCACTACAAACAAACTCCAGATGTGTGTGCCTCCTTGTGCATCTGGCTTATGTGAGTCCTGGAGAGTTGAACCAGGGTCCTTTGACTTTGCAGGCAAGTGCCTTACTGGCTAAACCATCTCTCCAGCCCTTGAGTACTTTTAAAAATATATATTTATTTATTTGAGAGAGAATAGGCCAGGACCTCCAGCCACTGCAAAAGAACTCCAGAGGCATGCACCACCTTGTGCATCTGGCTTACGTGGGTGCTGGGAAATCAAACCTGGGTCCTTAGGTTTCACAGGCAAGCACCTGAACCACTAAAACAATCTCTCTAAATCCCCCCTTTTTTAAAACCAGTGATTTTCCTAATGAAATTAAGGGCCTACGGAGATAACTCAGTTGGTAAAGTGCTTGCTTTTAAAGTGTAAGGACCTGAGTTCAATCCCCAGAGCCCATGTTTTAAAAGCCAGGAATGGTGGCACATGCCTCCCACCCCATCACGGGGGAGAAGGAGATAGGCAGATCCCTTGAGGCTCAATGACCAGCCAGCCTAGTCTTACTGGAAAGCTCCCAGGTAATGTGAGACCCCATCATAAAGAAGGTATGTGGCTCCTGAGGCATGATGTCCAAGGTTATCCTGTGGTCTTCAGGACACAGGCACACATGTGCATAAACATATGCAGAGACAATAAAAAATTGAAAACATTCAAATTGAGACACTTTTTTTCATAAAAAGGTTTTTATTATTGTCATTATATGTAAAAACTTTATTTATTCATTTATTTATTTTGGTTTTTTGAGGCAGGGTCTCGCTCTAGCTCAGGCTGACCTGGAATTCACTACGGAGTCTCAGGGTGGCCTCAAACTCACAGCAATCCTTCTGCTTCTGCCTCCCAAGTGCTAAGATTAAAAGTGTACACCATCATATCCAGCATGAGACTCTAAAATCAAAAGGGAAAGGAAAGGGAAGAGAGAGGGAAAAGAAGAAAAACATTCCAGTCATTTCACAGTTATAAACTAGGTGAGTGAAGGTTTCTATTTTTTCTTTAAAATAACGGAATTCCAAATAACCCCGATAAGTCAGAGTTTAAAACAGGAGAGTGCTTATTCAGTATGAGTACACTACGGTGGACTCAAGTGATGAATTATGTGGATAAAATATGTAGAAACATTGACCATGTCACCAGAAGGGTGGGGGGAAGAGATGGCAAAGACCCCGAATGTGCCCTGAAGATGACTCAGCTATGTGGGGGCTCTCCAACAAAGCAGTTAGAACACTCCAGAAAAGGACTGAGTAGAGTTCACATTACTTCTTCCAGTATACAGATTGGAAACCATCTAGGAAAAAAAATAAAAAAGTAATTGCAAGTAACAGAAGAGTGGAAAGCAAAATTCATGATGAAAGTTTGAGGACCTGTGCCGGGGAGGGAGGGGGAAAGGCATTTTCCAGTAACGTGAAGGGTATCTCAAGGACAACATTGAATGAAGTTTCTCCCCACCACCACCAAGTGAGAGAGAAGGGTCTAGACGTGCTGATTCTGGGTGGAGTGAAGGCTGATGATTGTGTGGATGTAAATTTAAACAATGGAAAACATGAAGTTTATAAATGAGTACTTCTGGAGAGGGGTAGCTATCCCAAGGGAAAAGATCCTCAAAAGGATTTTAGAATGAAAGAACAGAAAACTTTAAGAATTCAACACTCTGAGGAAAGAAATACTGGCAAGAGTGGAAGTGTACTAAGGTGAGCAGAAAGAAGGGATTATCAGGAAGACTGTATCAATCACATACCTGAGGAAAACAACTTGTGTGCATCTTCTGTAGATGTATTTATCATACAATTCCTGATGCAAGCATGCTATTTTTAATAAACACTGCCCACCAGCAACCATGGTTCTTTGTAACTAGGAGTTGTCCAGCCGTCCAGTTAGCAGTTAAGGCGCTTACCTATGAAGCCTAAGGACCCAGGTTTGATTCCCCAGTACCTACATAAGCCAGATAAACATGGTGGTGCATGTGCTTGGAGTTCATCTGCAGTGGCTGGAGACCCTGGCATACCTATTTTCTCAGTCTCTGTTTCTCTCTCTCTCTCTCTCTCTCTCTCTCTCTTTCTGTGTAAATCATATTTAAAAAAAAATGGAAGTGGATATCCTGAATATCAGGTACCCAGGCACATATTCTCCCACCCCCAGACCATCTGTGATCTTTCTGCAAGTGTCCTCTTGCTTAAGTTTGCAACTCTTTTTAAGTAACAAGAGGTAAAGCAAAATTCAGAGTCAACTTCCTCACTGTATTTATAAAACACAGCCAATGCCTTTTATTCAGAAGCTGTAGAGATAATAATGAAGAAATTCAAAAGTTTTGGCTTATCCTAGAGTTTGAAACTGTAAAAGCCTTCTTGAGCCTCCTTCTCACTACAGGGTTTTAAGATTTTCTTCAAAGGAAAGAGAGGATCATGTATCCTACAAACTGCCTTGAAATAAAAAAATAAAATAAAAGCTTCAAAGAGCCTTTAAGGTAGCTCAAAGACAGCTCACATGAAGTCTTCTCAGAGATGCAAGAATATACTTTAACAGTATAAATAGATTAGCCAATGTCATGAACATACAAGTTAGTTCTTTCTTTCTTTTCTTTTTGTTTTGTTTTGTTTTTCAAGGTAGGGTCTTACTCTAGCCCAGGCTGACCTGGAATTCACTCTGTAGTCTCAGGGTGACCTTGAACTCATGGTGGTTTGCCTACCTCAGCCTCTCAAGTGCTGGGATTAAAGGCATGTGCCACCACGCCCGGCTTACAAACTAGTGTTGATGGAAGTAGAATTTATGACTCTGGGTTCCCAAATCGAGAGCTCTTTCTAAGAAATTACATTCATTTTCTCCTGGCTACAATATAACTCTTGGCCTCATTCCTTTAAGGAAACTGTATCTTTTCTAGGAAAAAAAAATGCATCTTGTTGAGTTCATACTGATCCAATCACACTCTGCGTGACAGACGCCTGCAGATTCTAAGTACATCATGAACATGGAAGGTAAAGCATAAAGAAAACACGGGACAGACAAGCTAAGGTGGAGAAGGGAAAATCTATACCAAAAAAGCTCACCACCCAAAACACTACTGAACACAACCAGACACCCAGAGTTGAATATGTCCATTCCCTCTGGCTTGTACAGTACGAGAGCGCTGCTCTATCCCCAGGGCAATAAAAGGCGGAATGAGACAGTTCCATTCTCATGAGTGATGTACCAGGGCTCATACTCTTGAGTACTTTGCTGTTCAATATATTGGCTGAATTTTCTTGGTTATCTACATTATTTTTTAAAGCCTGAGTCCTGAGCTTTGATAGCTCAGGGTTTTGTGGGGTTTTTGTTGCTGTTGTTATTTATTTATTTGACAGGGAGAAAGAGAAGGAGAGAGAGAGAATGGGCACACCAGGGCTCCAGCCTCTGCAAACAAACTCCAGATGCATGCACTCCCTTGTGCATCTGGCTTACGTGGGTCCTGGGGAATAGAACCTACATCTTTTGGCTTTGCAGGCAAATGCCTTAACTGCTAAGCCATCCCCCAGCCCTAACTACATCATCATCATCATCATCATTATTATTGTTATTATTATTATTTGCAGTCACTTTGTCACTTTGAGCATTTTGCTAAATTCTCAGATCACAGCTAAAGGAACTGAGTGAATACAGGACAAGGCTAAGCAAAAAGCCTGCAGCAGGTGACATGCTGCAGAGTAGTAAGGGACATTTCTCCCTGATGCCCCCTTCAGTCTTTGTCCTCCTCCATGTGAGGCATGTAGTGTGGGGATGGTGACAACCTAACTTGCCACTCTTAGCACACAGCTGCCCTGTTCTTCCCATAAATACGCATGTGCCCAGTGACTCAGACTTCACGCTTGAGAAAGAGCTCATAGACCATTTAGACCTTAAGAACTGATTTTTTTTTCTTTCTTCAAACAAACCACTGACACCAAAAAGTACCCAAAAGGCCCTGTTTGCAACAGTGGTGTGATACATGGTTCTATGGTGCAATTCATCGGGGGGTTTTGGCTGGCAGAAGAGGGGTGGGGAAGAGATCACCTGTCAGAGGACATGTATTTACAGCCTGATGGTACAGCAGATTCTTTGTGGTAAAGACAGAGCCATCTGCGTAATTTCCAGAGACATTACCAACTGGTTACATTTTATTTTATATAGAAGTAGTTTCTTTCCATCAACAAGGAAAGAAAAATTCTATGAAATTGCCTGTATGCTTCCATATCACAGAATTGTTACAAGATACCAGATAATGATAAAAGTTAAGATTCTAAAAGTTGCTCTTTCTCCACATCCTCAGAAGGGGGCCAGCAAGAGTGGGGTGGGATGAATAACTAAGCACACTGATTTATGTGTAGAAAAATGCCGTGTGAAGCCCATTGTGTTGATGCTAACTCTAGAATTATTATTATTATTATTATTATTATTATTATTATTATTATTTTTGGTTTTTCAAGGTAAGGTCTCACTCTAGCTCAGGCTGACCTGGAATTCACTATGTAGTCTCAGGGTGGCCTTGAACTCATGGCGATCCTCCTATCTCTGCCTCCCGAGTGCTGGGATTAAAGCTGTGCGCCACCACGTCTGGCTAGAATTAATTTTTTTAAAAGAAGAAAAAACTTGAGATTCTAGTGGTCCAAATCAGACATCTTGCCAATGTAAACATTTTTTTCAACCTCATTCCCAGTCTAATTTCAGACTCTTTAGAAATCTACAATTAGGAAAGCTATATACATGTGTCAGAATCACATTTTTCAGTAAGTGTCAGTAATCACTTTGACTTATCACTCTGTAACTAGAAAAGTAAATCTAAACTATAAATATTGTGGCATTTAGCTGCAAAAATTCTCACATCATCCTTCAAATGTTCTCTCTATTTAAATATAAATAGCCTTTAATGTGAATTATTTTTGAAAACCCCCTTAAGGGAAACAATGGAATGGCCCGCTGTATCAGTTACTTTCTCAGTGCCGAGACAAAATACTTGACCAGGAACAGCTTACTGAAAGAAAGGGTTAATTTTCAGCTTCCAAGTTTTGAGGGGAAGTGTCCATTTTGACAGGAAAAGGTGTGGCAGGCTGGAGCAGGAAAACTGTGTCATGCCTTCACAGTAGCATGAAGGAAGCAAAGGAGAAGGCAGGGCTGAGCTGTGACACCTTGAGGCCTATCCCCAGTGCCACGTTTCCTCCAGCAAGGCTGTACCTTCTAAGGTCCTATAACCTTTCCCAAGAGTGTCACCTTGCTGGGAATCAAGTCGTCCAAGCCATAAGGCTATGGGGGTCATTTTACTTTTCAAACAACCACACCACCACCCTTAGGGAGGAGGAATTGTCTTTTATTTTATTTTTATTTATGAAAGAGAGAGAGAGAGAAAGTGGGGGGGGCGTGTCAGGGCCTCTAGCTACTGCAAACAAACTCCAGATGCATGAGCCAACTCATGCTTATTGTGGATCCTGGGGAATTGCCTGGGTCCTTTGGCATTGCAGGCAAGCACCTTAACAGCTAAGCCATCTCTCCAGCCTTCATGAGGGATTCTTATTAAATGAAAAGCAACCCTATTTTCAGTCCTACTGAGAAGAAACCAATGTCGAAGGGAAATTTGTACATGAAGTAAAAGAGGATTTTGTTGGAGCAAAAGAAAGGTGTATTTCTCCTATCAGAAGAAAGAATTGAAGAGTTCCAGATAAAAAGGAAAGCAAAGCCACGACTTTTGTAGTGAGTTACAAGTCAGAAGCAATACCTGGAACTTGATGGAAACACACACCAGGTTCCCTTCCCATTTCTACTTCACCCTCCTCATAGTTCCCTTGTTGACCTCAGAAGTAGTGAGAGAACCTAGACAAATTGAAAGTATGGTGAAAACGGTAAGATCTAAAAGTCTGTAGCTCACGGGCTGGAGAGATGGCTTAGCAGTTAAGGTGCTTGCCTGCCAAGCCAAAGGACCCAGGTTTCATTCCCCAGGACTCACATAAAACCAGAAGCACAAGGTGGTACGTGCATCTGGAGTTCATGTGCAGTAGCTACAGGCCCTGGTGTGTCTATTCTATTTGCCTCTTTTCTTTTCCTTCTCTCTCTCTCTCTCTCTTCTCTCACAAATAAATAAATAAATTTTTAAGAAAATTAAAAAAAATCTTAAAAGTCTGTAGCTCTTCTCTCCATGCTTGGAAGTCTGAAAGTAAAACTGTCTTAAGAGGACTTGAGTTTGAGCTAGACAGAACCAAGGGCTCTATTTCCACCTCTAAGAGCTAGGAGATCTTGAGGGATGTAAACAAACAAACCAGAAAAAGCTACTCATTTAGAACTCACTTGGGTAAATGGGATTAAATTATGATTTATTAAATCTCTCCCAGCTTAAGTCATGACTTTATGCCCTGATTGTGATTGTTGTGACCAGATGATCATTAAAGAATGATAATGGTCTATGTACAGAAGACTTTGTAAGAACTCCAGTTACATGGGCTGAGGCAGAGGCTCAGTGAGCACAGTACTTGCCACGCAAGCCCCAGGACCTGAATGTGGACCCCCAGCCCCCATGTAAACGCATGGCATGTGGCATGTGTCTACAATCCCAGCGGCGGAGAGATGGAGGCAGGAGGATCCTTAGGGCTTTCTGGCTAGCTAACCTTGAAATGATGAGCAAGGTTCAGTGCACGACCCTGTCTCCAAAAAGGAAAAAAAAAAAAAAGTGCTGTGTGTGGTGGTGCACGCCTTTAACCCCAGCACTCAGGAGGCAGAAGTAGGAGGATCACTGTGAGTTTGAGGCCACCCTGAGACAACATAGTGAATTCCAGGTCAGCCTGGGCTAGAGTGAAACCCTACCTTAAAAAATAAAAACAAAAACAAACAAAAAAAGGTGATGGGGATAAAGAGATGGTTCAGCATGTAAGTAACAATGAGGGCCCAAGGGGAACTTGTTCACCCTGAGTTTGAGTCTTCATCACTCCTATAAACAGCTGGGCATGGCCACACTGGAAACCGAGACCTGTGAAGAGGAGAGACCAAAGAATTGCTAGGGCTCACTAGTCTGACCAAAACGGGAAACCCTGGGTTCCATGAGAGACTCTGTTTCAAGCACACACATGGGTGAGCAGTAGGGGAGGTCACCTGATGGTCACACATCTGCACACATATCTATACACACGCCCCACCACATCGCACAGACAGTGCACCCTATATGCACAAAAAAAATGGGTTGGAGAGTGACTGAGGAAGACACCTGATATTGACGTCTGGTCTACATGCACAAGCATATATGCATGCACATGCATGTACTCATATACATATTAACATGCATACATGCATAAATACCACATGCATGTACAAAAACAGAACTCTGGTTGAAAATGAGATTCTACCTGTAGTCTTTGTATTAGTAAAGCCCATTTCCTTTAAGGAACTCATAACACAGAAATCAACCACTCAGGGCTGGAGAGATGGCTTAGCAGTTAAGGCGCTTGCCTTCAGAGCCTAATTGCTAGGGTTCCATTCCCCAGTATCCATGTAAATCCAGATGCACAAAGTGGCACATGCATCTGGAGTCCATCTGCAGTGCATGGAGGCCCTGGCATACCCAGTCTCTGTTTCTCTACTCTCTCTCTCTGCTTATAAATAAATCAATAAATAAAGGTTTTAAAAAATCAACCACTAAAATGTTAAATCTGTGCGTTTCTTTTTATTTTATTTTATTTTTGTTTTTTTCAAGGTAGGGTCTCACCATAGCCCAGGCTGACCTGGAACTCACTATGCAGTCTCAGGGTGGCCTCAAACTCATGGCGACCCTCCTACCTCTGCCTCCTGAGTGCTAGGATTAAAGGCATGCGCCACCATGCCCGGCCTTTTTTAAAATTTATTTTTATTTATTTATTTATTTGACAGAGAGAGGGAATGGGCACACCAGGGCCTCCAGCCACTGCAAATGAATTCCAGATGCATGGCGCCCCCTTGTGCATCTGGCTTACATGGGTACTGGGGAACTGAACATGGGTCCTTTGGCTTTGCAGGCAAATGCCTTAAAGCCATCCCTCCAGCCCCTGAGTTTCTTTTTTGGTGTGTCTTTTTCTTTTCCTCAGCAACTATCAGTAGAAAGATGCACTGTTTTAGAATACACATTAGAATGCCCTGAATTGGCTGTTACTAAATACATAACAAGTCTATTACTGTAAGTGTGCTTATCACATAAAATTCCATCTAAGGGTGACGACTCTTCAAATATTAGGAACATCTGCAGAGAGGAAAGCATGGTGCCCTCAATTATAACTAATAGCACTGTGTGTGTGTGTGGGGGGGGGTAATCACTTTGGGCCCAGCTACCTCAAACAACCTCTTCTTGAAGCCTAATAAAAATCTCATTAAACCAAAATCCTCCCCGTGTGCTAATCCTCTGGCCCAATTTCCTTTTCTGTCTCCTACGGTACTGTGTGGATGTGCCAGGCTATAAGAAATCCAGCAAGCATCAAACGTCCCCCAGCTCTCCTGGACCTTGTCTTGTGCTTCCCTCCATGTGCCAAAGCCTTGCTCTGGCTCATTCACCACTTATGTCCATCAGGCCAGTCAGGCAGGAGCCTGTTTTGTTTCACCACCTTACAGGTCACCAGTTAATATATACAGCGCGCACAAAGAAAATTCTCTCCATGCACACATTCCAAATGGCTTCAAGCTGTGATAAATGCATGCTTTGAAAAGTAACAAGATTGCAGAGCACTGTTAACAAAGCCAGGAAATAATCCCATCATGGTTCACACCGTGATTTCACAACAGCCTCCCAACTAGGTTACAGTCAAGTACAACAAAATGATAAGCAACATCAATGGCGAAAGAAAAATCAAAATTAATATTCAAACTCTTACCTGAAATTTCGTTTTGAACTTTTAAGGCTATTTAAGAAACTATGTTATTTCAACTGCTCTCCTTCAATAAAATGTAAAAGCCACTTCAAAGACACATTCATGACAAAAATCATTTGGAGCACCAAAACAGAGCTAAAAGCTAGTTCAGATTCTAAAGAGATTATGGAAAATGTAGTCATGGGATTTTGTGATTTCTATGATTAAAAAAAAAAGTCCTGTTATGAACAGAGAGGAAACATGTCTAATCCAGGCAGCATATACGTGCAATCTGAGATTGTCCAGTCATACCCCAACACGGTCCCTTGGCCACCCGTTCCTCTCTCACTTCAGTGGCAGCCTTTGTAGCACTGTTTCAATAGTAAGCACTGGGAAAGATCTTGCATATTCATGAACAATTGTCTTGTTACATAAATTATGGCATTTCCATATAGGGGATATTATGTCACAATTTTTTTTTTTATTTTTTTGAGGTAGGGTCTCACTCTAGCCCAGGCTGACCTGGAATTCACTATGGAGTCTCAGGGTGGCCTCGAGCTCACGGCGATCCTCCTGCCTCTGCCTCCCGAGTGCTGGGAGTAAAGGCATGCGCCGCCACACCTGGCAATGGCATAATATTCTTGCTGTTGTATATGTATACGTATCCTGCCACCCCTTCCATAGATGTACATTGAGAACTGTCTCTTAAAAAATTGTGACATAGGCTGGCGTGGTGGCGCACGCCTTTACTCCCAGCACTCGGGAGGCAGAGGCAGGAGGATCGCCGTGAGCTCGAGGCCACCCTGAGACTCCATAGTGAATTCCAGGTCAGCCTGGGCTAGAGTGAGACCCTACCTCAAAAAAATTAAAAAAAACAAACAAACAAAAAAAGAATATTATGCCATTATTTGTGTAAGAAAAAAAAAAAAAGAATGGGCCATTGTTGTAACCCTCCCTGGGTTCCAGTCTAAGCACTCTGCTTCCTGGCTATCCCTGAGATGTGACCAGCTACCTCATCCTCCACCTGCCATGGCTGCAGGCCATTTTCTCTGTGCCCGATGGGCTTTGTCCCCTGAACCAGGAGCTTAGTATAAGTCTTCCCCTACGGTGTTTCTGCTGTATGTTTCATCAAACGACAGGAAAGGGTTTTAATAACAACTCAGTAAAACAAACTTTAACGAAAAAATGAGGAAAAGTCCTCAGTTCAACTGAAGTATAGCAATAATAACATGCTTGAAATCTCTTTCGAGTCCCAGTATAAAAGACCCTGTACAGTGACAGCAGTCTGATGATGAGTAGCTTAATGCAATATGCTCTCTGACTTGACTATGATGCCCACAAAGTATTTGTAAGCTGCTCTAATATAAATACCTGTAAGGGAAAATCAACTACCCCCGTCCCTGAGGATACTTAGGACCTCTGCAGATACCAAGATCTACATGCGATCAAGTCATATCCTTCTGCTATGCAGTAAATCATCTCCAGATCACTTGCAATTCAAATCCTGCATGAACAGTTATTGAACAGCATTGTTTGGCGAACAAAGACAAGGGACAACATCTCTACATGTCTGGTACAGATGCAACATTTTAATTCTCGAACATTGTGCAACTGTGGATATGGAACCTGCAGCAAGGGGGCCAATGATACAACTGTAGTTACAAAGTTGTTAACTTCCAATGAAATAAATATGGATAAAAATCACATGCCAAGAAAGGGTAATGGAGTCAAAATAGTGGCAGTCTTATTTTTAAGGAGCACCATTTTTAAATATTACTGTACAATAATGCTAACTGAATAAATGTCTTACAATTTGCTCTCAGCCGATAGAATTCCTAGCTCTAAGAATTATAATGTTTGCTAAACATTTTGTCAAGCTAGATCAGTGAATCTCCAAGTACAGTCTGAAGAAGTCTAAGCCCCCCCACCCCAAGACCATTTTCATGGATTTTCAATAATGTTTTTCAAGGACTTCTTTTTAAAAAAAAATGAAAATCACATGCTCAACCATATTTATTGCTGCTCAATTTATAATAGCTGGGAAATGGAACCAGCCTAGATGTCCCTCAACAGATGAGTGGATAATGAAGATGTAGCACATTTATACAATGGAGTTCTACTCAGCGGTAAAGAAAAATGAAGTTATGAAATTTGCAGAAAAATGGATGGACCTGGAAAGTATTATACTAAGTGAGGTAACCCAGGCCCAGAAAGCCAAGCGCCACATGTTCTCTCTCATATGTGGATCCTAGCTACAGATGATTGGGCTTCTGCGTGAGAATGAAAATACTTAGTAGCAGAGGCCAGTAAGGTAAAAAGGAGACATAAAGGGTAGAGAAAGGAAGGGAGGAGGATACTTAATAGGCTGATATTGTATATATGTAATTACAATGATTGTAATGGGGAGGTAATATGATGGAGAATGGAATTTCAAATGGGAAAGTGTGGGGGTGGGGAGGGAGGGAATTACCATGGGATATATTTTATAATCATGGAAAATGTTATTAAAAATTTAAAAAAAAATGAAAATCACTGCTGGGGAGATGGCTCAACAGGTTAAGAGCACTTGCCCCTTAAGCATGAAAGCAACTTGGGCCAGAGACCAAGCTCAACTCCCCATATGCCACTTAAAAAGCTAAGCATGGCCATGCACATTGTAACCCTCACCCACAGGGGCTGGAGAATGGAGAATTGCTGGGACTTGCTGACTGACAGCAACTCTGAGCTGGGCAAGAGGCCCTACCTCAAGGAAACAGACAAATGGCCAACAACAGAAGGACAGACACTTGGTGCTCTCCTCTGGTCTCCACATATACATGCATGGGACGTGTGCATCTGCACAAACACATCCATACAGCACACATCACACATCACACACACACACACACACACACACACACACACACACACGCACGCACACTCTACACACAAATGAAAATCAAGCTGGATGTGGTGTCAGACCCCTGTAATTTCAGCACTTGAGAGACAGAGGCAGGAGGATCATGAGTACAAGGACAGCCTAAAATACACAGTAAAACTTTGTCTCAAGAAAGAGAAAGAAAAGATCTTTTAGATGCTTCAAATCCTAGTAGTCACAACACTCACATGACACACATCAAAAATCTTAAGAGCTGGGCGTGGTTGTACCTGCCTTTAATCCCAGCACTCGAGAAACAGAGGTAGGAGGATCACTGTGAGTTCAAGGCCACCCTGAAACTACATAGTGAATTCCAGGTCAGCCTGAGCTAGAAGGAGACCTTGAAAAACCAAACAAAACAAAAAAACAAAAAACAAAACTTAAGCAAGCTGGGTGTGGTGTTCCATGCCTTTAATCTCAGCATTTGGGAGCCAGAGTATGGGCGGGTTGCTGTGAGTTTGAGGCCATCGTTGGCCAGAGCAAGACCCTTTCTTGAAAAACCAAAAACAATAAAAATTAAAAAAAAAAAAAAACAAAGAAAGGGCAAAAACAACCAAGCAATGTGAATCTAGTTCACTATAAAGATCTCTTCTATCTAAACAAATTTTCTGTATTACAAATTACCATAGTTAGACCTGAGTAATTTTACAATTTCTAACTCCTTTAATTTGTTTTTTCTTTTGGATATTTTTTATAACCTTGTATAAAATTTATTTTTTCAGACTAAGATTTGATCTGCAAACCAAATCATGTTCCTTACATGTTCTTTTTAAATTTGTTTGTTTGTTTGTTTTTCAAGGTAGGGTCTCACTCTAGCCCAGACTAACCTGGGATTCTCTCTGTAGACTCAAGCTGGCCTCAAATTCACATTGATCCTCCTACCTCTGCCTCCAGAGTGTGCTGGAAATAAAAGTGTATGTCACCATGCCCAGACTTCATGCTGTCTTTTTAAGAGATCTATATATTTATTTGCAAGCAGAAAGAGACAGAGAGAGCATGAGAAAGTATATGGCTATACCAGGGCCTCTTGCCACTGCAAACGAACTCCAGATGCATATGGTAGTTTGTCTATCTGGCTACAAGTGGATACTGCGGAATTGAGCCCAGGCCAGAAGGCTTTGCAAACAAGCACCTTTATCTGCTAAGCCACTTCCAGCCCACCCTCTCTTGTCAATGCATTCTGGTCACAGCAGCAGATCTGCCTGTTCTGAAAGCTTTGTCTTGCTGCAGGTATCATTCTGTGGAATTCCAAAACAGCCAGGCAAAGCATGGTGCCAAGCCCGAGTGCAGGCCGCTGAGCTTCTCAGGACGACACACGTCCACACGCACATCCAGCTCTGCACACAGATGTGGGGACCAGCCATCCAGTGAGGCCTTTTGGAGACCTGTCAGTGGAAGGCCCACGTGATGTGCTATGACCAGAAATGGAAGCTCACGTGTTATTTCAACAGCTAGAACTCAGGTCTCCAAGTCAGCTTTGCCAAGATATAAAAGCTGAAATGGCTTATATAAGCAATGTCTTTGCTGCAGCAGGGCTCGCTTGTTGATGTGACAGCTGCCACTACCACCCGCCATGCAGACCTACAAAGAGGCTGCTTCGTGGGGAGAAAGTTGACCTATGAACCTCCAAAACCAGCTGGGTGGATGACCATTCTCCCACGGTGGCTGCAGTTCGTTGCACTTGCCTCTAGAGTGACTTGAGTGCACCTTAGTGGTTCTAGGCCATCAACGTTTCTTTCATTAAAGTGACTCCACTAAATTAACAGATGAATTATCCATGTCACTAGTGCGAGGGAGAAAGTAAGAAAATACTCAAAAGACAGTCTCGTTAAGTTTGGCTCCAGATGAACTTTGCCCTTGTCACAGTGTTTCTCCCTAGAGTTGGTGCTTCGGGCAGAAAACAAGGAGCAAGAACAGACACGGGTTTCCACGTCCTCCTCGGATGCATTCGGCACTTCAGACCCAGTGAAGCACTATGCCTCAAAGGAGGCCCAGGAGTGCCACCCAACAGCAGAGCTCTTGCCTAGCAGGTGCAAGGCCTCGGGTTTGGTCCCCATTACCACGAAATAAATGAGCAAATAAATCAAAGGAGCTATGAAAGTGGTATGGGAGCCAAGAACACAATCAGTGTATTGCTTTTCTTTTGCAAAAATAATTTTACATAATATTGACACATAGTTAACCCATTATATGCCCTAGAGACTTAGCAAAAATGGATGATCTCATCCCATGCTATTATAAGGGAGCTTCACCTTTACTGGGAATTATGTTCTAACAGCACAGAAGGCATGAAAATACTCTAAACCTGACCATACATCTCTCAAAGAAACACAGAAGCTACAAGACAACAGCTTCCTCATTAAGTTGGGCAAATAGAAGAAAATGCAACAAAGCAGTACTTCTGTGGGCTAAGACACTTAAAAGGAATGTGTGCCATCAGATATAAGAATCACTTTCAGCAGAGAGAAATGGGAGGTAGAAACCAGGCCCAATTCAGAACATGGCATCTAGACATCTGTAATTCAAGAAGAAACTCAAAAGGACCTGAACCTTACTGGCCTCCCTCTTTCTCAGTCTCTTGTCTTTTTAAGGAGGAAGAACAAAGGAGCCAAAGAAATATAGAACAAATGAAGCAAACTCCACGGAGGCCCTTCACAAACAGCAGTGATACATAGCAAAACCTGCACAGCGCTCTGTAAATTCTATTTTCCTGCTTTCACACAAAAAGGACGTAATACAGGCAAGCCATCCATGAGGCCATTCAAGGAGCAAGTTAAAAAGAAAGATGTTTCCATTAAGAAAACACATTCTCAGATCCTAAAATTTTGAAATTTACACCCAGAAATACAGCATAAAAACACTGCCAATTAACCGGACATGGTGGTGCACGCCTTTAATCCCAGCACCTGGGAGGCAGAGGCAGGAGGATTGTCGTGAGTTTGAGATCATCCTGAGACTACATGGTGAATTCCAGGTCAGCCTGAGCTAGAGTGAGTCCCTACCTTGAAAAACAAACAAACAAACAAAATGAAACATTGCCAACTAGAAACAGAAACATGGTTCAAAAGTAAGGAATGGATAATGATATGACAAGAGCAAACAAATGTAAGCATCTGCACTTTAGGCAAGCCTGATGACTGCAATGATAATATTTATCTAAATTATAAAGAAATTATGAGCAATAGCTTCCAGTTCATTTCTAGGTTATTTTCTGTGAGAAATACAAATAGAACTTTGATCCTAAATCTGACCATGTTTGGGTCTTAACGTTTCCAAAAATATGCTTATATTTAAATTACATGAAAAATATGAACATTTAGTTAGCACTGGAAAATATTTTATGCAACCATAGTTTATTGAAGGGCAAAAGTGACTATCTCTAAGAAATTGGCACAACCCTTTCTACCATATGTTCTTAGAATTTAAGCTATAAAATAAGAGGAAGTTTTAAAAAAAAGCATGCTGGTATTAAATATCTGACATGATCATATCACAGTAACAACTTTTCTAACCTAATCAGTATTCTATATTTATTGCCTGCACAAAAGCATAATTGTTTGTTGATTTGTTCAAAATTACTAGTTGATTTGAGTAACCAACCAAGTCAGCCAGACAGCCTTAATTAGTCAGATCAACACTCTATCAAAGTGACCAATATGTTTCTGAATCAGGGATTAAATTCAACAACATCCCCACAACCCTAAGTCCAAAGCCTTGATTGGTCTTGTTTAACTCAGATAATTTTCACAGTGACGCAACGCATGCAATGTTGCAAATGCGCGGGGGTGCATGCATCTGCAGTTTGTTCGCAATGGCTAAAAGCTCTGGTGTGCCCATTCTCTCTCCTTCCCTCCCCCCCCAAAAAAAAAATCAATGAAATCAGATACTCTTGTTTCCAAAAAGATAAGAGGAAGTAGGGGAGGAGAAGGAAGAAAGCTGTGTTTGCTATTGAGCCAAGGAGAAAGAAACAAAAATGGATTCTTACCAATCAAACCACCTCTCAGAGCCTCAAATTCCATTAAAGGCCACAATTCTGTTGATTTGATGCCAAACGCCTCTAACATGTTCTTTCTCAAGAAGAGTGTGCTTTCAGAAGAACAAGGAAAGCAATACATTTAAAGGCTGGAGAAAATGTTCTTCCATTTACTGGGGTCAGTGAAACATCCATCATAGGGAAACACAAACACCTTACAGAATAAAAGATCAGAGGAGCTGCACGAGGAGATCAAAGAGCCAGCGCCTCTGGGAGAAGCAAACGTGTAACTGTCTGAACAGATTCCCCCATCATTCTTCTCCCAGATCTAGCTGATGCGATTACAGGGAGTGCCACAAAGCAGAACATACTACCCTCCAACAAAAAAAAATGTGATTAAAAATCATTAATTCTATTTTGGCTCACTCACTCTGTAGAAAGAATTTTTTTAAGTCATTAAATAGAATAACCATATAATGGAAAGTTTTAATGAAGCAAAAGCATCCCCATTAGCTACATGCACTACAAGTATGTGTATGGCATTGCCATTCGCTTGACATAGCAAGTGCACACTCAGTAAATGGCTTCAGGGAGCAGAAGGAACTGGACATATTCAAGTGACACCCTTAGATCTAACTGCGCCTGCTTCCTATCATGACAGCGCAAAGAGCTTGTCACTAAAAATTGGAAGAGTAGCCAGGTGTGGTGGTGCAAGCCTTTAATCCCAGCACTCAGGAGGCAGAGATAGGAGGATCGCCATGAGTTGGAGACCACCCTGAGACTACATAGTGAATTCCAGATCAGCCTGCGCTAGAGCTAAATCCTACCTCAAAAAGCAAACAAGGGCTGGAGAGATGGCTTAGTGATTATGGCATCTGCCTGCAAAGCCAAAGAATCCCAGTTCAACTCTCTGGAATCCACGTAAGCCAGATGCACAAGGTGGTGCATGCGTCTGGAGTTTGTTTGCAGTGGCTGGAGGCCCTGGCGTACCCATCCTCTCTCTCTCTCTCTGCCTCTTTCTCTCTCTTTTATACACACACACACACACACACACACACACACATATTAACTAAAGCAAGAGGTAAAATTCAAAATCAAATGAAACACGCTCAGCATAATTTTAGCAAAAAAGTTTTCTCAAGTTGCCAATGTCAAAAACAGGTAGCATTAGATGCCTACAAATGCCAGCCTTGAACCTGCCTACTATCTCTCTCCTCTCTAAATCTGTTAACTAAACTAGGACTCTCTATGGCAATGTGAATTCTGATGAAGCAATTTCAGGCATTCTGCAGGATGAGGATGACATCTTTTGTTATTCATTAGTTGACTCAAAAGGCATTTAATCCAAGTGCCCAGTGGGGCATGTGACTAAAATGCAGCCTCAGGGAATGGTCACCTCACTGTGGGGAGCTGTTTTATCCTGCTAACAGCAATGACCACCGAGAAAAAGGGCATCCACTGAGCATGTGTTCTGTGCCAGACACCACCCTTAAACTGTCCATTCTCACTACCACCCAAGGTCTGCCTCTCCCATTTCACAGATGAGGAGCTGAGGCTTAGAGAAAGTGGCTGGCAAGTCGGAAGGACAGCATGGAAGGGAGCTGGAATCGGTCTGCAGCTGTGATCAAGAAAGGCCGGTTTAGAATGGCTTCACCAAGACATAGCTCCTTCCTCAGTGCCACCACCACAAGCCCACAGCTGAGAGGGACGCCAGGAAGCAGAACCCACGTGAGCAGATGAGAGGTGTGGGCATGCAAACAGGCAGTGACTGATGCCTGAAGCCCACCCGCCCCTAATGAAAGAGCTCCATCTGGTTGTTGGCTTGTGTGTTTTGCCACAGGATCAACAGAACAGTGTGGCAAAAACTGTATTTCGATGATTGAAAGCAATGTTCAGGGAGATGAGAAAGCTGAGAACAGGCAAAATTATGGCCTGGAGAAGCTACAACCCCTAGCTAACAAGTCACTGCTATACCATCGCAATACATCAATCAAACAATCTAGAAAGTAGAGTTTAAGCCACTATGGATGTTGTATTTTCCTGTTGAAGTAAGGACCAACTATACCTTACTTAACTATACGAGGTCCAACTGGTTACCATTCCAATAGATGGTATAAAGATGAAAAACAAAAAACCTGATTATTCTGTCAGCAAAAAGAAACAACACTAAGTATTAACCATTTATTATATCCTAATTCATCACTTTATCTGAGACGGTACACATTAATATCTATAGATTACTGTCAATTACCCAAAACGCAATTTAAAGCACATTTTTATATTTAAAAAAAATTGTTTATTTGTTGAGAGGGGGCAGGTAGAGAGAATGGCTATGCCAGGACTTCTAGCCACTGCAAACAAACTCCAGTTGCATACACCACCTTATGCATCTGGCTTACCTAGGAACCAGAGAATCAAGCCTGGGTCCTTAGGCGCCACAGGCAAGCTCCTTAGCTGCTAACCCATCACTCCAGTCCATGAAGCTCTTTTTCATTTTCCCTTTCCTACAGCATATACTGACCAATGGTGGAAGTAACAGTTCTGTACATTTTGGAGTTTTCTTTTCATTTTGGAGTTTCAATTAACACGTTAAAATGTAACCATATGTATTGCTCTGACATTGTTTATAAAATGCAAGACCAGGCAATCTTTTCAATATGTATTCAGATCATTAATTGCACTAATCCTTACAACAAATCCCCTGTGGATCAAATGCTGTAATTTGGCTCTCTCTCTCTCTTTAATAAAATTTCTGTAGACCATCCTCTTGTTCTCCAAGCTGCATAGTCCCAGACTCTTCTTGGGATAATTATAATACAAAGCACACTCCTGTGTGTGCAATTTAAGAATCTGTGACTTGCCAGGATTGGACTTTAATACAACAATAAATCATATCATGAATTGGGCAAATTGTCAGAGAAAGACAGTTCTTTTTCACAGGTTATATACCAAACCTTCAGACACACAGGCACACACATGCATACGTTAAGAAAAAAATGATTTAATAGATCACATCTTGTACGCCTCAATACTATATTCAACACAGAGAAATCATCCCATGACCTTCTTTCCACCTTCCTCTACCCATTCACTGAATTTCAAAAGTTAACAGCATTGTAATGGATAGCAAAACATCCCTGTCCCCTCAGGACTAAGATTTATTTTCCCAGCTCTGAGGAGCAGTGTTGGCTCTCGGTCCTGTTCTACTGACGGCAGCCCACACCTACAACAAAGCGTGGGTGTGACTCTGCCTCTCCTTTCAGCACGACTCGGGATGCCAACCCAGCTTCCTCAAGGGCCACTCCGGGCCCTGGATAAGACTTCACAGCTGCCCACCGTCGTCCTCCGCATAGTCCCACACCAGGCTCAGCACCCAGACCCTAGCAATCCAGTGCCTGTAGATACCCACCTCACAGTCTGTAGCTAGGGCAGCAAGCAGCAGCTAACTACCACCACGGTCAGTCACCCAAGAAAATAAAAGAAAAAAATTTAAGAACTAGTAAGTGTTCTTTTTAAATGCTCCAACCCTTTAGACAGGGAAAGAACACCGCCTCTTGCTAGGAAACTGCCGAACATAACCCAAGCCTGCTACTGAGTTTAAGATAGCTGCTTCTGCTGTGCACCCTTCCCAGCAGGTGTGCCCTGGACCAGACAACCCCTACCCACTGCTAAGGAAACTGCCTAAGCCTCATTGCCTCGGGATCCGTTTGAGGAATGAGACCTTCTCCCAATCACTACCTGTGGCCCTGGGTAAGGCTGTGGCAATCTAAACCTCACTTTCCTGAAGGAGCTTTTGCAGGCACTCCACAGGATCCTATTAAGTGCCCATAAAATCCAGACCCAGCAAAGGAATGAGTCCCCCCCACCCCACCACCGCATAGACACGCTCATGTCACCTTGAGTCACGGGTACTCAAGCCCTTCCTTTGCAGTGCAGTTCAGCCCCTTCCGCTCCCTGAAAGCTCTGAAAACCTCCTTCCTCCCCTTCCTCTGGGTTCCCAGGCCTCCCTCTCTTTTGCTTTGGGTCCCATCAGTCTTTCCTGACATTGAGTAAAACCTTGGGCCTAAGAACTGTCTGTCTCGGTCCTCTCTCGTGAACACCAAACCTGACAGGTTTGATAAGCGCAACCAATGTTTTCCAATATTCAGCTGTTTACAGTTCCCAAACCATCTTATTTATGAACTAACACAAAAAGTGCATTTTTGTGTTGCCTAACACATATTTCCATTACAAAAGCATTTGTCCCTCATCATAGGCTGATAAGTAATTTGGCTAATTTAAAGATAAATAAATACCAATAAGGTGGAGAGAAAGAAAAATAAAGACAGCAACTCACTTTTTTTCTTTCAAACCCTTCTCAGAGCCTCAGTGTACCTCAGTCCCTACCAATGTTCTTCAGTGGTAGCACACGTGCTTAGGGTTCATGAAGCCCTGGGTCAGAGCTCTACATCCAGAAATACCTTTCAAAGATTTTTTTTTTCCTAGTATTCAAGTTATAAAAGCTACAGAGTAAGGGAGAAAGAAAAGACATTTTTTTCCCTTCTATAATGTTACTCATCATCCTTTTTCTTTTTCTTTTTCTTTTTTTTCAGTTTTATGAGGTAGGGTTTCACTCTAGCCCAGGCTGACCTGAAACCCACTATGTAGTCTCAGGGTGGCCTTGAACTCACAGCGATCCTCCTACCTCTGCCTCCCAAGTACTGAGATCAAAGGTGTGTGCCACCAGACCTGGCCTATTACTCCTCTTGATAGAGATTAAGAACTGGTAGCGTTATTGTACAAGTCATTATTTGAAGACACAGGTCCCAAACAACACAGATGACGGCCTGCCCTGGTGAGACTAGAAGCCAACTCCAGTCTGAATGTAAACTTGACTCAAGATGGCGACCAGGAACAGCTTCCTCCTCCTTCCTCCTCCTAGGAAATCTTCTCTAATGCCACTTCTGAGTCTCACTCACCTTCCTAACCCATCAACCAATGAAGGCACTCCATACACCTTTGCACTTGGCCAATGAGTTTCATCCCAGCTGGGTGCCTATTTCACATCTTTAGGGTTACACGAAAATCCCATCCAAGCAGCTGTGAGGATTGCCCATCTGGCTTGAGACCCCTCTCAGTCTGAGAGTTTTTCTGCTTTACTTTCCTAAACTAAATTATCTATAACCTACCCTAATCGTGTCTATACTTTCCTTGTTACCTGTAAAACAAAAGCTTGAGAGCCACTGGCTTGGGAAACAAGGGTATTCTAACCCTAAACTATGCCTGCCCAGAGCCTTTTTCTATAGCTCTCAACACCAGTCAGTAACAATCTCTTTTATGAAAGACTATCCTTAAGCTAAGTGTAAGGGACTTGTGTCCTACTCAACATTTCCTTTCCAGGGAACTGTGTCTCCAGGAAAGTAGCTCACCTATCAAGCCTCTCTCGCTTTCACCCACTGCCACAGAAACATCAATGTGTGGCAATGGAGCAGGGTCAGAATTCCTGGATTCCGGGAGCTGCTGCAGGGGTGGACACAGAGCAGTGGTCGCTAGTGATGCAATTCTAACGGACTACTAACTATGAGTGTTGGTTGGTTGGTCACAGAGGCCTAGATTCAAAACCCAGCTCCACCCCTAATTATCCATGTGACCTTGAGCAGGACATTAAATCTCTTTAAGCCTAACACCAGCCTGCAAAACAAAGATGGCAATGAGACTGCCCTCTTGGGATGCAGGGGACATTAAAAGCGACGCTGTAAGTGCTCAGCAGTCTTTCTCACTATAAGCACTAATGGAAGTGAGCTATTACAACTAGCCATTTGTCCACGTGGCCTAACAGAATACAGGAGCTTTGGGGAGAAGCTGTGCTACCAGCATTCAAAACATAATGAGTATTAAACCTCTCTGAAATGTCAAATGCGCACACTGGAAGCTATATATAGAGATAAGGACTTTCTGAAAGGATTCCAACAGCACAAGAACTAGTCCCAAGAATCAACAAAATTGATGCATGAAAGAAAACACGGAGTAAGAAGCCGGGAAGAAGGCGGTGCTGAAGGAGGAGGAAGGAGCAACTGGGCAGTAGGGGCAGAGGGAAGAGGAGAGAAGGGAAGCAAAATACAAATTTCGCTTGAAAACACCGTAATAAAACCTAATTCTCTTAAAATATAAAAGGTATCAATGGAATGCCTTTTATCAGATTTTTATCCTGGATTTCCATAGAGAAACTCTGTTCAAGGCGGGAAGTGGAAGGAGGACATCTGAGAAAGTTCCAGGACCATTTGAAGCCTCAGCTTTCTGGGACCGGCAGCTTTTCCCTTGGAGCTGCCATTACACACAGAGGCAGAAAAGCCTGCGCTGTTGCAGAGGAGTCAGAGTCTGCAGATGTTCCTGCCACTTCCACAATGCAAGCAACGGATGGCGACAGCGCTTGACGACGGCTGTCCCGGAGACAAGACTCCGCCGATCTGAGCACGGCGGTACAAAGGCGAGTCGCAATATTCTCTTCCGCCTCCTCACAGGAACGCTCCACTCCACAGAGTGCCCAAGTGACAGCAAGAACAGCGACACCATTTTCAAACTCACAAGCAAGTGGCAAGACAGAGAATGGCAGCTGAGGAAGTGGGGACCATTGGGACGCCCTGTGGGTGACAGCTAGCTCTTCAAGCCTGAGCATGTACAGAAACAAAGCCTAGGCTTCTATAACAGCTCCACTAAAGCCCAGCATGCCTAAGGCCCTGGGTTACATCCCCAGCACTAAAAAAATAATTGTTTTGTTTTGTTTTGTATGTGTATGTGCATGTGGTATGCATATGCGTGTTCGTGTGGGGGCCACGCGTATGTGAGATGTGGATGCATGTGCACGTAGAAGCCAGAGGACAGCTTCAGGTGTCATCCTCAGGAACACCGTCAATTTCCTTCCAGATGGCCTCTCTCCCCCCACTTCCCCTTATCTCTCTCAAATAAATAAATTAAAATATTTTTTAAAATAAAAAAGGGCTTGGTGTTGCAGTCAGGTTTACATTGCTAATAGAAATCACCCAACCAAGAGCAACATGTGGGAAAAAGAGGTTTATTTTGGCTTACAGGCTCAAGGGGGCACTCCACAATGGCAACAGCATGAGCAGAGGGTAGACATCACTGCCTGACCAACATCAGGTGGACCATAGCAACAGGAGAGTGTGCCAAACACTGGCAAGGGGAAACTGGCTATAACACCCAAAAGCCCGCCTCCAACAATACACTGCACCCAGCAGGTGTTAAATGTCCATCAGCTGGGAACCTAGCATTCAGAACGCCTAGGTTTATGGGGGACACCTGAATCAAACCACCACAGTTGGAGAGTGGTTAAGGTGCTTGCCTGCAAAACCAAAGGGCCCAGGTTCAATTTCCCAGGACCTGCATAAACCAGATGCACAAAGTGGTGTATGCATCTGGAGTTCATTTGAAGTGGCTGGAGGCCCTGGTGCATCCATTCTCATTCTCTCTATATATCTACCTCTTTCTATCTTCCTCCCCCCCCCTCTCTCAAATAAATAAAAATAAAATATTTTAAGCTGGGCATGGTGGCACACAACTTTAATCCCAACACTTGGGAGGCAGAGGTAGGAGGACCACTGCGAGTTTGAGGCCACCCTGAGACTACATAGTGAATTCCAGGTCAGCCTGAGCTAGACCAAGACACTACCTTGGAAAACCCAAAATTAAATAAATAAATAAATAAATAAATAAATAAATAAATAAATAATATTTTAAAATAAAAAGACAAAATAAATGTAAGCCTGGTTGTCGCTATCATTTCCATGGGTTGAAGCCACTGCAAGCTCTCCAGGATAAATGTGTAACTAGTAAAAGCACATTTGGTTGGTCTTTTTGCACAAGGAGGGTTAGTTTGTTTTTTGAGATGAGCTCCTGTTATCTAGTCCAGGCTGACTCAAATTCATGCCCCTCCTGCCTCAGCCCCCTGCATGCTGGGACTACAGATGTGTGCCCCCAAACCCAGCCACAGATATACGACTGTGAGTCCCATCCAAACATATATTAAGCAGTATTACACCATTAACCTTTCCCAAAAGTGAGAAGTTTTTCAAAGCATGTTTCCCTTTTGATGAGTTCTGTTTATTGGGAAAGTCAATCCATCAAGATAGTTTTTAAGATCACTTGATAACATCCTTTGTTGTTGATTAAAGACGGACCTTTGTTCTTTATTAAAGATGGAGATAAAGGCAGGAAATACTTTGCCTTGGCAATTTTAGTCAGTCATATTGGCAATAAAGGTGAGATTGGAATCTATTTAACATGTTTCCAGCTTTGAGACTGTTAACCTTTTTATAGTTTACTCATCACAATACCAAAAAAAAAAAACAATATTGAACAGCAAAAAGTCAGTGCATGTTTCATTCTAGAATACTGGTGCATAGAAACACTAACATGCTCCAGACACTCCTGGGGAGACAGGCCTATGCAACTCACAGCAGGGGTGTGTACTCCTGGACCCTGTGAGAGAGCAAGGCTGCACCAAGAAGCCCATATGGAGAACTGGCTCAGGGACAAGGCCAACTCAAGCTGAGCCCGTCTCCACGGCTTGGCTCCATACCTCATGGGAGAAAAGGCCACACAGCCAACACTGCAACTCCCATGACCCCAAGGAAAACCCATGAGCAGATAGCACAGAACAACCTCAGAGGTTCCAATGCCTGTGTATGAGGGGCTGCCATATTTAGGTCCCTAACATCACCCTCTTACCCTGTGGTCTGCGTTATGCCCTAGCACCTGAAGCTCTCCTTGGGAAAGAGAGGAATTAAACAGTGGCAAAGCAGTAGCAACAGAGTAGGTTCACCCATATGCCTTTACTTTAGCCCCAAAGAGTTGAAACCATTGAACAATTTGTTCTATGGTGTAAGCTATACCTCCGATTGTGGCCAGCTGTGTTGGGCTGTGAGTGAAGACAGACAGTTATGTGGACAGACAAGGTAAATGAGAAGTAATGGGGCACAGCAGAATCACGGTAACTTCTCAGACTAGAAAACCAATACACATTTAGTCCTAACGAGCCATATGGATTCAGGCAAGTTACTGAGCCTCTGTCTTTCTTTCATTTTCCTTCAAACCATGGGCTTTGGAGCTGGGAATAAGCTCAGGTATGAAGCATTTATCTAGCATGTGTAAGGTCCAGAATTCCATCCTCAGTGCTACCAAATAAAATATATTTTGATAAATATATTTTATCAAATATGTGATTTTTATATGTGTTTGATATACATATATGAATGATTGAAATAGACTCTTCCAGTTTCTAAAGTTTAGAATTTTAGAAGACTATCACACCACTACTGAAAATCAACCACATAAATACTCATGGAATACCATGTCTTATAACTCTAGTACTTTCAGACCAATGCCATTCAAACCAGGACCCTTGCTCGACATCATGTATCAGAACAAAGATTTGTCAAAATTTTAGGTTCAACAACTTCTGTGACAACTCCCGAGCATTCCTACTACAGAGATAGCAATGTTTGTATAATATTTTGAAAGGCAATTTTGTATTTATACCAGAAGTCTTTTTTATGACCCTTGAAGTATTTCACAATAGAAATGTTTGCAATCATTAAAAAATTGGAAGCAAGTGGGCTGGAGAGATGGTTTAGCGGTTAAGCACTTGCCTGTGAAGCCTAAGGACCCTGGTTCGAGGCTCGGTTCCCCAGGACCCATGTTAACCAGATGCATAAGGGGGTGCACGCATCTGGAGTTTGTTTGCAGTGGCTGGAGCCCCTGGCATGCCCATTCTCTCTCTGTCTCTCTATCTGCCTCTCTCTCTCTCTGTCACTCTCAAATAAATAAATTTTAAAAATGAACAAAAAAAATTGGAAGTAAGGGGATGTGGAAACAATTCAGCTGGTGAAGTGCTTGCCTATCAAGCATGACAGCCTGAGTTCAATTTCCAGTACTGGAGTAAAAGTGCCAGGTATAGTTGTGTGTGCTTATACCCCCACTGCTGGGGAGGTGGGAACAGCTGGATCCTGGCGGCTTGCTGGCCAAGCCATTCAGCCTCATTGGTGAGCTCCCAGACAATCAGAGATTGTTGCACAAAAACAAGAATGGCCTTCCTGAGGGACCACACCCAAGGTTGTCCTCTGGGCTTCCATGTGCATTGTACCCATGCACATGTACCTTCACATGCATGCACCTGTACTCACACAGATACACACTCATATAAAAATCAGAAGTAAACTATATATTCCCTGTAGAAAACATAATGAAATTGCTCACATTTAGCCGGGCGTGGTGGTGCACGCCTTTAAACCCAGCACTCGGGAGGCAGAGGTAGGAGGATCACCATGAGTTCGAGGCTACCTGAGACTACACAGTGAATTATAGCCTGGGCTAGAGTGAGACCCTACCTCAAAAAACCAAAATAAATAAATAAATAAATAAAAATGAATTGCTCACATTCACTATCATGACCTAGAACAATTTAATGATGCAGGCAAATTAGCAAGTGAAGGAACAAGTGCTTGATGTGACTGCGATTCTGTATTGTGCATATGCATATAGTACAAACAAGACTCAGGTGACAGGTAATCTGCAAGGAGCAGTTTTCTCCAGGTATATGTGATTTCCTTCTTTTGTGTTTCCATACAACACCCACCCACGCCCACACCCACCCCTACCTTTAGCAAATACTAAATACTTATTCCACCTCCCAAATGCATTAGGCATTCAGATAGAGAAATGCCACTGTGGGCTGGGATGGCGAAGCAGAGCGTCTCAGAAAGCATTCATCTAACAGGACCTTTACTGCATAATTTGCATGTAATGATTCCTGTATAAGAGCACAGCCTCCAAAGATAGATTTCCCAGGTTCGTATCCAGCCCTGCAGTTTCACCTGCAGATGAACGCAGACAAGTTACTCAAACTGTCTCTGCCTTGGTGTCCTCGTCTACCGATAAGGGAGTTGTGATCAGTTCTTTCCTCACACAGCTCTTATGAGGATTAAATAAATGCATATAAGGAAGGATACATAATAAACACTACGTAAGTGTAAATGTAATCATTAGAAGAACATTCATGCGGCATTGCTGTGGTGGTTTGATTCAGGTGTCCCCATAAACTTACGTGTTCTGAATGCTACATCCCCAGCTGGTTACAATTTGGGAACTGGAGCCTCCTGGAGACAATGTATTGTTGAAGATGGGCTTATAGGTATTATAGCCAGCTTCCCCTTGCCAGTGTTTGGCACATTCTCCTACTGCTATTGTCCACTTGATGCTGGCAGGGAAGTGATGTCCAGCCTCTGTTTATGGCACATTTCCCCTGCCATCAGGGAGCTTCCCCTCAAGTCTATAAGTTCAAATAAATCCAAGCTGCTTTTGATTGGATGTTTTCTGCCAGCAACGTGAAGCTAATTTAACAATCATATTTCACCCTTTTTCAGGTTCTTACTCTATTTCAGATAAACTGACAACTCACAAGTTTCAGAAGACTACCATCTCCAACTTACAGAGGAACAATCTCAGGCACAGAGCAGGAAGGGGCTGAAAAAACATCTGGTTCCAAGCCCAGTGACTCCAGAGCCCAGGATCTTCCCACGGCACCATCCTGCACGTAGTAGTAAACCACCTTCCCAGGACACAGGGTTTGTTCTTGAGAAGTACAGGAAGTACCATGGACAGAGGTTAGAGCCCCAGTACTGGTGGCCACTCAAGGGAGTTGAGTCTAATTCACTGGGCAACTGCGAACTCAAAAAGAACTCTGAGCCAGGCGTGGTGGCGCACGCCTTTAATCCCAGCACTTGGGAGGCAGAGGTAGGAGGATCGCCGTGAGCTCGAGGCCACCCTGAGACTCCATAGTGAATTCCAGGTCAGCCTGGGCTAGAGTGAGACCCTACCTCAAAAAAAAAAAAAAAAAAAACCAAAACCAAAAAAAAAAAAAAAAGAACTCTGAGCAAGAGGTTTCAGGACAAAGGAGAAATGTGAGGATATTGCCTGACATGAATAAACCTGGAAGAGGAAGAGCAGAAAGGGAAGAGGAGAGAGCCAGGAAGAGAATGAGACTACATTATAAGACAAAGCACTTAGGGTACTGCTGACAAATGATAGCAAGAGACAACAGAGGGAGGCAAATCAAAACACTTTGAAGGGAAAATTAAGAAGAGTTACAAACTGTAAATATTGGGAGCAAAAATAGGGATGGGGTGGGCCAGTCACATCTTAAAATCCACTGATGAGTGGATGAGAAATGTTTCTTCATATTTTGATTTCTGCGTTTGGTGAAATGTTTTGTGCCATCACATACTTCCAAACCTAATGACGGCAGCTCAAATGAAACATCCACAGCCCGGTGAACCTGGGGAGTCAACAGGTGGACTGCAGAATGTGCAGAAGTGACGGAAAAGGGTGAGAGAGCACCAACACATGTGGAGTGAAGGAGGTGGGCATCTACAAAACCCAGATAAAGGACTGACTGAAGGCTGACGCAGAAGAAGAACCTATCTTTGAACATCTCCCAGCACAAATGCCATCTGATCTACTGTTGTCTTAAAGAGGCAGCCCAAGCTTATCTTGCCAACAAAAATTCATGACTGATCTAATTAAGAGTACTGAACTGAGGAAAACAGAGGGCCAAAATCCTCGGCACTCCCCAGACAAAGCAAAAGTGCCTAAAAGCCTAGCCTTCAACTTAGACATCGGCACTCATTAAAAGGGATGAAACCTGCCGCTACCCAGCATGCAGGAGCCTAATGAATATTACTGGATGGTGATGACACATACATAAGTCTCCAAAGAATGAGCTCTCGTGGTGGAAAAGAGGAGGCATAAAAGACTGTAAAAATGTATGTGCAGTGGCTAAAGTCCAATTACCAGCTCGGGCAGGCAATTTCCCTACATTATGCCTACATTAACATCCCCACTCACACTTCATGCTTTATTAACGAAACCGAGGGTCCCTCTCTTCACTTGGGGTTATTAGCAAACACAGGCCTGTGGAGACTGGCAAACTACTTCATTCAGTCAACAAATATCCTCAAGTATTTACTATTCACAGGCAATAAAAGACTCTCTTGTCTTTTGTTGCTAATGCAGTGGATGGTCTAAAAACTGGGTTGGTATCAGGGGAGGGGGAGAAGTTAATGGGGAGAAAAGAATCTAGCAAAAAGAAAAGTGGCATTACATACCATCTAACAGCCTTCTGGTCACAAGGAGCAGCTGGCTCACTGGTTACCTCGAGGAGGTGCCTACACATCCATACAGCAAATACTCTTTTTTTAACTCAATTTTTTGTTTTATTTTTACTTATTTATTTGAAAGTGACACACAAAGAGGCAGAGAGGGAGGGAGGGAGGAAGGGAGGGAGAGAGAGAGAGAGAGAGAGAGAAAGAGAGAGAGAGAGAGAGAGAGAGAGAGAGAGAGAGAGGGTGGGGAGAATGGGTGCACCAGGGCCTCCAGCCACTGCAAACAAACTCCAGATGCGTGCGCCCCCTTGTGCATCTGGCTAATGTAGGTCCTGGGGAATCGAGCCTCGAACCGGGGTCCTTAGGCTTCAGAGGCAAGTGCTTAATCACTAAGCCATCACAGCAAGTATTCTTGTTCAATGAGGAAAGTACTCAACTACGTGTTGCTCACGGACTCAGGCCAAAGTCATTACAGTATGGAGAAAATGGGATATAGTTGTTGATCCAGATTGCCTTGCCTGCTCTGATACAGTGTCACTGCCTGGAGAGAACCTTAGCCAGGGAGGCCTGGGAAGCTCTTGCCCTGGAGCCCGGAGATGGGAGGACAGGGAGCCCCAACAAGCAGCCAGGCACTTTCCTGAGCTAATAACCAAGGCACAGGCATGGCACACAGCGGATGTGGAAGACAGGCCACCGTGCAAGCAGGACAATGATGTGTTTCATTTGCTAAAGTTCCCATGCTCACCACTAACATCATCTCATAAAACTAAGCCATCAGCTCTGAAGTAATGATGGTTCGTTACCTCGGTTTAATGGCTATAGAGCACTTTGTTTTAAATCCTGGAACTTGAACAATAAACCATCTCATATCACTTAATGCCGAGCGATACACATCATGTATATAAGAAATTTTTCATTGGGAATACAAACATGATGGTGATACTCTCATTTTGCAACACATAATAATTACTTGTATTTAAGTATTTGAAAAATTAAAACAAGACAGGACTGTGGTATAAAGTGAAAGAGTCAGACAAAATTTCAATGAGAATTTCTGTGAGGTATTTTTAGACAGAGCTTTCAGAGCTGTGTGCCTCAAGACCCCTCTCCGCAGCTTAGCTGCAAAATAGTCTTGGTCAACTGCTCTGTGGGGCAGAGCAACTGCAGAAATCTCACTTCAAGTGATATTATGGTGGGAAGGTATATATTTATATAATTTATATTGTATATATTAAGTACCTTATCGTGAAACATGAAGAAGCAATTTATTCATTGATGTTTTCACATTTACTAAAACAATTTCATCAAGTACACTTCTTGTGTAAGCCATACCCATGAAATGCAAAAGACAGTTGCAATGTCTTACAGCAACTTGACTTTATGGAAATAAACAACTGTTCATGGAAATAAACAACTGTCTTTTCACATATTCATTTCTAAGCCAGGCATGGCGGTCCCAGTACTTGGGAGGCAGAGGTAGAAGAACTGCCTCGAATTAAAGGCAGCCCCCTAAAACTACACAGTGAATTCTGGGTCAGCCTGGGTTAGAGAAAGACCCCACACCTAGAAAAACCAAAAGACAAACAAACAAACAAAACAACCAAAAACCAAACCCTCATTTCATCCCCTTGTAAGTTATACCATGAAAACATGTAATTCCTGCAACAGTGTACACTGTTCAACAATGGGAAGAAATTGGGGTGCTGACAGCTCACTGGAAATAGCCCACTTAAGGAAGTCAAGGTGTTTTGCAGAGAAATTGGAAAGCACTGGCAATCCAGGGAGCCCCTCAGTTAGGTTAAGAGAACCTCCACTGTATTGTACAAATAAGTCGGTTATGTTCTCAACAGGCAGTGTCGACTGTAAAAGGATATCTGCAGGCAAGGTTATTCTTGTTTAGGGGAAATGTGAATCAAAACTTCTGTCTGTCTGCCATGCTTCAGAGCAGAACACTATGGAGCCCTTCTTTTTGAGAAGAGATGTGTGTATTACTCCACATACAGCCTAAGGCTCTCACCACTTTAAATTTGCAGTATTTGTACTGAGCGATAATCCATAACAGCCAGGAAAGTAGAAAAATTACTGGCCTTGAAAAGCCTGTTTATAAGAAAATCAAGTCTCCCTTCTGACCCCCCCACCCCACAGACATTACCCTCTACCTTCATAAGGCCATTACAAATTGGTGGTCAGAACACTGAATTAAGCACACAGACTTCATTACTGTCATGTTCAAGACCTTAGGGTTCTATAATCATGTTCTGGCTTGTCATCAACCCTGCCACTCTCTATGTTCTCCTAACCCTAGTGGGCAGGCTACTGACCCAACTAGATATATAATTCCACCATCACCTGATTTTACTGGTTAATGCTGGAAATACCAGGCGTATTCTTAAAGAGAAGGTGCTCATCTTAATAGAAGTACCACCCCATCCGTAAAGAGAGACCAGAGAGCTCACTGTCATGGAGAAACAGTGTTCCCAACAACAAGGTGGGAGCCTTGCTGAAGAAGCACATTTTGGGGGGACCATCCCTTCAGGTTTAGTTCTGTGGGTCTGAAAGTGGAAACCCATAAATCTGAACTGCAACGAGCACCCAAAGTGATAGTGTATCAGGTCCTGCTTTGAGCATTTTACATATAATGACTTCATTTCTGGAACAACCATATTAGACATCCCCATTTTACAAGTGGAAAAAAAATAAAAAACAGAGATTAAGAAACATGGGCTAAAGCCAGGTATGGTGACACATGCCTTTAATCCCAGCACTTGGGAGGCAGAGGTAGTAGGACTGCCATGAGTTCAAGGACACCCTGACACTCTATAGTGAATTCCAGGTCAGCCTGGGCTACAGTGAGACCCTGCCTCAAAACTACAAGAAAAAGAAACATGGGCTGGAGAGATGGCTCAGAGGCAAGAATGCTTGCCACTTAAAGCATGAGGGTCTGAGAACACCTGAATTTGATTTCCCCAGCACTCATGTAAACAGCTGGACATGGCCACTCGTGTCTGTAAACTCAGTCCTGTGGGGCGAAGGAACCAGAAAATCACTGGCGCTCACTGACCAAAAATGGCAGCTGGGGTTAAAGAAGAGACTCCATTTCCATGGAAATGTGCAGATGAGCGACTGAAGGAAAGATGTCTGATGTTCTCTTCTGGCCTCTGAACTCACGTACCTGAAGTATGTACATCTGCATATACATGTGCAGATGCCAAACACACATCACATTCAACATAAACATACATCAAGAAAGAAAGAAGGGAAGGGAAAGGAAAAGAAAAGAAAAGAAAAGAAAAGAAAAGAAAAGAAAAGAAAAGAAAAGAAAAGAAAAGAAAAGAAAAGAAAAGGAGGGAGGGAGGAGGGAAAGGGAAGAAGAGAGGGAGAGGGGGAGGGTAGGGAGGTTATGCTATATATAGCTAGCAAGGGGAAGAACCAGGACGAAAATCCAGGCCACCTGGATAAACAGTTAACATTCAATTGCCTCCCTGTACAGGGACCTAAGGAAGTCTGTTAAACATAAACTCAAGATTTGGTGCTCCTGCCTCAGATAAAGCCCTTTACCCGAGAAAAATTCCCACTGTCATATGCACAACTACACTTTATGGCAAGGAGGAAGAGTTCATTTTATAAGTTACAAGTTGAGAAATTGAGAAAGAATCAGCAAAAGATACTGATGAGAATAAATGCCCAGGACCCAGCAGCCCCAGTCTGAAGCAGGACTGAACATTTTATGAACACTCTGACAGTGTGAAATAAAAAGGGGGAGGGGCTTTCCATTCTCCCAGGTACAGATACGGGAAGGGTAAAGACAGTACTGGCTGATTAGCCTAAGGATTCTGGTTACAGCTGTTACTGCACAGTCATCTGACATAAAACTCCAATCAATGGCTCTCTAAGGAGGGTACCAAAAGCCCAGGCTGGCTAGGCAGAGTTCCTAGACTTAAACTTCCACAGCATAACCTGTCAAAGGAGACTCTGACTACCTGAACATCATCACAGTTGCAAACTTCTGTTCTAGAAAAGCTTCTATGAGGAAAATACAAAGACAGCCAGGCATGGTGGTACATGTCCTCTAATTCCAAAACCTGGGAGGCAGAGGCAGGAGAATTACAAGTGTACAGTCAGCTTAGCAAGAGCCAGGTTAAAAACAAAACAAACAAAAAACCTTATGAAGAACATCTATAAACCACGCAGCCGATGAATTAGCTTTTCATCACTGTCATAAGAACTTCAGATATAATAAACTTCTGAGGAGGAGAGCAGTTTCAGAGGCAGCTGGCCCATTGCTGTGGGACCCCTGGTGAGGCTGAGCATCACACTAGGATGCCCACGATGGAGCAAAGCATTTCCCGTGGCAGCCAGGAAGCAAAGACAGAGAGTACGAGACCACAGAAGGGGTTCTAGCATCCCCTTCAAGAACTCGCCATCAACAGCCTAACTTCCTTCCAATAGGCCCCACCTGTTAAGAGTGTCCCCCACCTCCTGGTGAAGGCCAGGCTAGGGGCCAAGCTTTCAACACGTAGCTCTGGGGAACATTCCAGATCCAAACTACAAGGCATACACCAAAGCATGAGTGTCTAGAATACTGAAGAATGCTCAAAATGTATGAATTTTAAAAAGTTCAGGGCTTAGCAGTTAAGGCACTTGTCTCAAAGCCTAAGATCCCAGGTTTGACTCCACAGCATCCATGTAAGCCACCTGCACAAAGGTGGCACATGTGTCTGAAGTTCATTTGCATTGGCTGGAGGCCCTGGTGTGCCCATTATCTTTCTCTATCTCTCATAAAATAAATAAATAAAAACAATATTTTAAAAATCAATTAGAAAATGAGGAAAAGTGGCCACTGCATTCATGATCTCACAGTAGCTGTTATTATCTTCATAAGACCTGCATAATATTGTGCTCAACATGTTGTCATGGATAATGAGGGAATGCAACAATAAATAACACCAAAATAAAAAAGGGAATAGTTGGAAAGAAGAGGAAGGTTCAGCAGAGGTGGAGGAGGATAAAGGGGGGTGGATGGAGAAGATTATGTCATTTTAATAGTCCAGGCAAGAACAATGACAGTAGGGAATGCAAATAATTTATTTTTCTTCAAAATAAAAAAAGAGAATGGGCAACCAACATGAACAGACATTTCACTGAAGGCAAATAAGCATGTAAAAACATGTTTACTATAATTGGCTATAAAGTAAATGGCAAACTAAACATAGTAGCATATTATTCTACACCTAATGTAAAAAACCTTGATTAAAAATAAAGTGACAACACAGGCTGGAGAGATGGCTTAGTGGTTAAGCACTTGCCTGGGAAGCCTAAGGACCCCAGTTCGAGGCTCAATTCCCCAGGACCCATGTTAGCCAGATGCACAAGGGGACACATGCGTCTGGAGTTCATTTGCAGTGGCGTGACCATTCTCTCTCTCTCTCTGCCTCTTTCTCTCTGTCACTCTCAAATAAATGAATAAAAATAAACAAAAATTGTGACAATACTACATGTTAGTGAAAAAACTGCACCACTTATACATTGCTTGTCAGAACATTAATTAGTACAGACACTCTGAAAAAACATTTGGCATTTTCTTAAAAAAAAAAAAAAAAGCTAAACAGGTAACTATTATATAACCCAGAAACTGATCTTCTGGGCATTTATCCCAGAGAAATGAAACTCACATTAACACAAATGCTCACAGTAGCTTGATCTATAATTGTCTCAAAATAAAGGCCTTCAACAGCCCAGGGTAAACCAATGATGATGCCTCCACACTATGCAATATTCCTCAGCAGAAAAAAAGTAGTCAAGAGTTCTGACACCAGCAGCCACTAAGATGGCACGCCAGGGAATTCTTCTGAGTGGAAGATGCCAATCGTAAGTGGCTGTATATTGTATGATTATGCATATAAAACTTTTTTGTGCTTTTAAAAAATTTATTGGCAACTTCCATAAATATAGACAATATACCATGATCATAAGCATTTCTTAAGTGACAAAAAAATTAGAAATGGAGGATGAACTAGAGGTTTTCAGAGCTCTTCTATGGGAGGATGGCAGTAGGGAGGGCAACAGGTCAGTTTGTCTTACAAATAAGAAACAGCAAGGATCCCTGAAGCTTAGAATGACTTAGTATCTTGAGTGCCATAGAAGATCCACAAAGTTACGCAGCCGAAGTCTTGCAGCCACTCATGACAACTGATCTGAAATGATGGCCAGGGTACATTTGGCTGTTCCACAAACATGAGTTCAGTTCCTACTGTGTAGGGCACTGTTCTTACATTGGGAATGACAGCAAGGTCTCTGTGCTCATTAGAACACATAGTCTGGGGGACAGTCTTCCACTGGTAAGCGAAGAAAGCATATGAGCAACTCTCATTCATGTTTTTCCATGTATAAATTCATACAAACATACGCACTCACAGACACGTATGTGTACATCTGTGTGTGAAAATAATCTAAACTTAAAAAGGATACAACCCCAAATATCAATAGTGGTTACTTGTAAAATGCAAGATTATATGTATGTTTTACTTAATTTTATTAGTCTTGATTATGTCTATATCATATATCATTTCTACAGCAAGTGTCACTGGTATGGCATTTTCTTTAATTAGTAAAAGAGGAAAAAAGGCTATGTAAAAGTAGTGCATTATTTTTTTCTTCAACAATACTTGCCATTTTAATGACATACTTAACATTAAGCACATTCATGTGAGAAATCTGCCAGGGGATGTATAATTTGCTTCTAGGTCTTTCAGCATCAAAATCCACATCTCCTCACTTAACATTAAAGCCACAGCCATGATTCCAGCCTTCAGTTTTCAGTTAAAAATCACAGAGTAAGCCAGGCATGGTGGTGCATGCCTTTAATCCCAGCACTGGGGAGGCAGAAGTAGGAAGATCACCATGAGTTTGAGGCCACCCTGTGACTGCATAGTGAATTCCAGGTCAACCTAAGCTAGAGTGAGACCCTACCTCAAAAAAAACAAAAAAAAAAAAAAATCACAGAGTACAAATGTCACCTCAAAGGCACAGACACCTGGGAGCTTCCATTAAGTGAGCTTCCCGCAAACTGCACCACTGCCTATACCCAATCATGAATGGCCCATTCTATCAGAGCTCACTTAGGCTACTAACAATGGGGCTAACATGCTCTTGGATTGTCTAGAATTTTACTTTTGAGAGGGGGAAAAAAGAAAGACTGTTTCTAACAGCAGATCAAAATTCAAGAATAATTTGGTTGTCAGTTAAATTAGAAAACTTGTCAGATCTACTAAAGTAAACCAGAAAAAAATCATCTGTGCTAGACTCTGTATTCGTTTCAGGGATCCTTGTTCACTAATCACTGCAGATCCACGTCTCCAATCTGCAGAGGTCAGCCTCCCTGCCGAGATCTCCAAACTACAGTGTACAGTCAGGGCACCTGTGGTAAGTGACCCACCTTCAGTCCAACACAGTGAGAGCTTCAACAGCAGAAATTTCAAATTATCTTCACTTTCTGTACGGGAAAAGTGAGCTTAGCAGAGCTGGCCCTGGATCTCGGGCTCTGACTTTTTCTCCTATGCTATTCAGTTGATAAGCTTTCCACGTGCTGACTGGAAGCCAGAGATACCTGACTTCTCACAATTACACTTAATCAGAGCAATCTTCAATTTGAGATTGAAGTCTACATGCTCAAAATATACTTGGTTTTTATAGGTATCTGTCTGGTTACATAATAATTCCCTAAAGCAGATATTTTAAGTTGCAAGCTAACAGCTAATGGGTTTATCTCCACCTCAGAAGACGATGAATGGCTGATTGTAAATCTGTCCTCTGATATAGGGCTTCTGATTGCATTAGAAGGAGGGCATGAAGACTAATTAGAAACGCTCACACATTCATCACCGCTGATTGTGCATAATCCACCGCTGCAGGGACAAGTGTGGCACCTTCTCCAAAATGACAGAGGAAAAAGATGAATTTCCGCTCTGTGCCCCCACGGCTGAGCTGTCTCAATTCAGCACAAATGGGCTTTCCTTAATAACCTAAATCACAGGAAGAATGACAGGTAGAAAACCCTAGGCCAAATTTTACTATTCTATCTGAGGAGGGACTGGCCAGGCTTGGGTCACGTGGCATGTGATCAATAAATAATTACGGTGGGTTGGTAAACAAGTCTGCAGGCAGACTTGAGGGATTTCTCGAAACTAATTTTTCTGGATGCCTACATAATTGCAAGTCATGGGTTCTAGTGAGCTAAGGAAATACATCCTACGTATCACCTTAAACAGCCCTCAAGCTGCCTCCCTCATGTGGGTTCCACCCCATAATCTCTCTCAGGGCAACAATTACTTTATGACAGTTATGGGCCAAAATACCACAAGTGAAGACACTGCCTTTCCTTGTTGAAAAGGACCTGTCATCTGGTCTATGGAACCTTCACAAAAGAGAGAAAAGAGGGAAGGAAAGAGAGAGTTCAAAATCTTGAATGGAAGGTCTGAGTGCTACTTTTCCATCGGCATGATGTATAAAGGGTCTGACAGATTAGAAATCACCTATCTATAAGAACAGCAAGTTTTCAAATTAATGGAATTCAAGACAGTAATTATAAACCTAAGGTGAAATGGAGAAAATTAATGAAAACCTGGAGCTTGAAGCGCCATCCTGGTTTAAGTAATCAAATAACAATGCCAAGAAAAGATGTACTCAAAATTGCCAAATGGTTATGCAGTTACTTCTTGAAAATTTTTGTTCTTTGAAAAAACAAACTGTAGCACTGATTTACAAAATGGTATATATCCACAGACTTTATTTTTCCTCCGTATTAAATTATTACTGAGAAAAATTAACATTTTTCTTTTTTCAACTTTTTCACACATTCCTGAACAACTCCTAATGCTGATTTTCCCCCACATTTTTACCTCCTTTCTCTCACTCCCCTCTTTGCATACTTCTTACTAGGCCCAGGAAATCCAGGTTCGGTCACTGTAGAAACGAATGTGATTTCAGTGGGCCTCCATCCATTTAAGTGCAGGACAAGATACAAGGAAAACAACACTGAGCAAGCCAAGCACTGTCCCCATCTTCTAAAAAATTATTTATTTATTTATTTAATTTGCTTGCAAGAAGAGAGAGAGAAAGAGAGAGAGAGAGAGAGAGAGAGAATGAGAATGGGTGTGCCAGGACCTCTAACCACTGCAAATGAACTCCAGATGCATATGCCACTTTGTGTACCTGGCTTTACGTGGGTACCAGGGAATCAAACCAGGGTCATTAGGCTTTTAAGACAAGCACCTTAACCGCTGAGCCCTCTCCCCAGCCCCACTGCCCCATCTTTACGGGACTCCATCTATAAAAATGCACTTTACATATGAAATCAGCAGTCCTCTTCAGTTCCCAAGTTTTTATCTCATTCTTCCTTTTTGTGTGTGTTTATTTTCATAGCACTAACTTTACCTTTTCATTTACATTATTAGCTCTAGCACCCACAAAATCATCATTGCCATAAGTGATGGTTAATCTTTACTGGCTAGATCTGAAATTACCTTGGAAACAAACCTCTGGGTGTGACCTTGAGAGTATTTCCAGAAAGGCGTAAGTGAGGAGGAAAGATCCACCCTGAAGGTGGATGGCACCATCCCAATGACTGGCATCCTGAGCCAAATAAAAAGAAGTGGGCTGGGCACCAGCACTCATCTCTTTCTGCTTCCTGACTGTGAACATGTGATTAGCTGCCTCACCCTCTTGCCACCAGGTCTTACAAAACACCATAAATTACATCTCCCCGAACTGTAAGCCAAAGGAACCCCTTCCTCCCTTAAGTTATTTCTTGTCAGGTCTTTGGTCACAGCAACAAGTAACTAATGTGTCATATGAAAATCTTTATTATTTTGGCTTTTTAAAAAATTTTCTGAGGCAAGCCCAACAGACCGGACTTTTTGTTTTAATGAGAGAGAGAAAGAGACAGAGAGAGAGAGAGAGAGAGAGGAAATAGTGCTTTGTGTGCATCTGGCTGACATGGATCTGGAAAATGGAACACGGGTCCTCAGGCTTTGCAGGCAGGTTTTTTTTGTTTGTTTGTTTTTTGTTGTTGTTATTGTTTTGTTTTTAAGCAAGGTCTCAAGGTGTTTCCCAGTCTGGCCTCAAACTTATTATCTTCCTTCATCAGTCTCTAGTGCCAAGAATCCAGACATGTACCATTACATATGGCTCTGAAATTTTATTTTCTAACACAGACACATACCCAAACTAGTTCATAAGGCAAAGGGAAAGAAAATGCAATAGTGGGATTCTACAGAAATCAGGACCTTGATAGTAAAAGTATACAACAGTCTTGTTGCAGGTGAACACAGACTATGAATAAAGGCTATTTTAAAAGCAGACAGGGGAGATCAGCAAACATAGCAAGCTATTCTACCTCAAAAATTGGAACCTGATCCCATATAAAAGCATGGTCACTGGGTCATTCAGTCCTGATTGCTTAATGAAAGTGTGCAAATCAGCAGACATTATGCCGGAGCATTCCAAATGTCCCTAATTATGGCCAAGTAGATGAAGGCCTTAAGAATCATACTTCACCCTATTTGAAAGGGTGTCTGGCACATCATTAATTAAAACACCCCAGCTCCCCACTGCATTAGAAGAACGATAATTATCCTCATACAAATTTTGCTTTAGAACACTTGAAATGCTTCAAACCCTAGGGTGACAACAGAGTATACACAAAAAAGACCCTGAGGGCAGACACCTTCCCTCACTACACTGCTGCAGATCCAGGTGAAGAGTGCCCCCTTTGGGAATAAAGAACATCGGCAGGCCTGAGACAGAAATGCAGTAATCCTCATGATTATAACAGTATAAGCAGCACCTAATTTTGCTTGGGTCATTACATGTACCATGCATTGCATTGAGGGCTTTTCCACGTGTTCCAAGCCCACAGACACAGTAATGTGTCACGGACTACCCAGCCAAAGCATGTCAGAGTAAAGCACTGACCCCGAGTCCAGCTGGCTCCAAAATCTATAGCACTAATCAGTATGCTGCCATCAAAGAGGTGGATTCCGAGGAGGCAGGAAGGAGGAGCTGTCCATTGTAAGCATGCCCTCCCCAGAGCATAGTCTGAAACTGAAAAGCAGAGTGACAGATGTTGAGTGCTGACCCACTAGAGAAGCCCAAACAGGCATTGGGAAACAGTGTCTTCTCTTGGCAGGCTTGTGAAGTCTGAACACAGGACAGCAGGCCAGGCAAGGTGTGAGGACAGGGTAGTTCACACATGTGACCACCGTGGGAGACCACAAAGGTGCCCAGTTTTCTCTAGTCGCCTCAACAAGCGTACACTGAGCTTTAATTACTTCTCAATAACTCAAAACGAGGAATCATTCTAGGACCTTTTCCTAGAGGTAAGACGAAGAGACCCTATCTTAGTGAGCAAGCACCAGGAAAAATGGTTGGGAAATTGCCCAGGCCCAGTGCCTCTGAGAACAAGAAAGGGCCAGCGCCACCGTGGTGATTCAACCAGCCCTGTTTCATCAACATTTAAAAACACACGGGGGCTGGAGAGAGATGGCTTAGCGGCTAAGGCGTGCATGCCTGTGAAGCCTAAGGACCCCAGGTTCAATTTTCCAGGTCCCATGTAAGCCAAATGGACATGGTGGCACTTGCATGTGGAGTTCGTTTGCAGTGGCTACAGGCCCTGGCGTGCCCATTCTCACTCTCTCTGTCCCTCTCTCTGTCTCTAATAAATAAATTAATAAAATCTTTTAAAAAAAAAAGAAGCGTCCTGAGAATATTAAAAACAAAACACATTTACAGCCTAGTGGGGCCAAATAAATATGGCCTTATATTCCCGCTCTGCTCCCCAAGTTTGGCTGTGGGCAAAGTACTTAGTCTTTTTGGCCCCAATGTTCCTCAGTTTCAAAACAAAGATACTAAGCTCCACCTTACTGGCACCTGGTGGACATACAGCACGCTCTTCACGGTGGATGTACATACCTGCCATGGCCCTTCTGAGGGACAATGACCATATTCCCAGCTACTGCTTGGGGTCAGCCTTACACAGTGATTTTCTGTACCACATCACCCCCCCCCCCACACACACACACACGGACACCATCAACCTCTAGTCACATGGAACAGAATCCAAAAGCCAGCTGAGGCTGACCACTAATCCATGATGCTCTCGGGCAATCCCACTTCCATTTCCCACCTATCAGGTAAAGCAAGCCTACGACAGACAGGGAAGTTGACAGCAGGTGTCCCAGGTGCCAGTGACAGCAGCATGGACAGGAGCTGAGCATGAGAGCTGCCTGCAGAGGTCATGGGTCCACACAGCCTGCATTCCAGCTGCTAGGATCGCTAAGCTCCATTACTACCTGAGGTCACGAAAGGCTCTCTGTTGTCTGTGACCAGAAACAAGGCAGGCGGATGCCTATGCCCACCAGGGAAAGAGGCCACAAGGGGGCAGAGAAGCATTCACCAAGCTGCTTCATGGGACCTCAATGAACAGACTGGCGGCGGGGGGGTGGGGACAGGACACAGGATCCTGTAGCTTTGAAATGCTCCCATGCCTCCTCAGGCAGATGGAGGATCCTTGGCAAATACCACTGGGGTGGGGAGGGGTCACAACACCCCAACACAAGTTACATCCTTGAGACTTACCATGCAGTGCAATGCCAAACAAAGTCCAGAGGCCCCTCTGCCACTGTTAACAGCATCTTTTAAACGGAAGCAAAAAATAAAAATAAAAACAGCAGCATGTTTCTTGAAATAGAAACGAAACTGAATTTGGCTGGCTTTATCTTTGTAATTTAAGAAATGAGAAAACAGAAGACTATTCAATCCTCAAAACAACAAAACCCAAACAGTAATCAAACCAAGGAGTAACATGTCCCTCCATCCCCCATCCAAATGATTGTACAAAGTGACAATCGAAATGACAAGCTCCTGAATCCTGCAGGTGCCAGTCCATGAGACATGCCCCCCAATGCCCACCTCCTGACCTGGCCTTTGCTCCCACATCTGGGGTCACTTCTCATTGAAATCCATTTTATTAGAACTATATTCTGTTTCACATCTTCTGGTTAAAGCATATGAGCTGTGTCTGGAGGCTGAATGGACAGTGGCTTTTGGTAGATACTGCGGACAGGCCACCTGCTCCAGGGCCTCTCTCAAATCCGCATGTAACGGAGAAGATGTGGCTCCTGTATGTTCAAGGGGCAGCAGAGAGGCACTCCCGTGGAAATCAAACGTGGCAAGGGAGATGGCATACTCCAGCAAGCCTTTTGTCAAGACCCCCTAACTCGGCTTGGCCTGAGCTCTGTTGTTCCCGCTAGCTTTTCCGTCAGCTACCAAAAGAACTGAGTTCAAAAGCAGCTGCACTCCTAATGAAGCACTGGCCTCCCTGGGGACTGGGCAGGCTGGGTAGCCCTCATAGGTAGAGCCCCCAGTTATGAGCGGTACCCGAGATAACAAGACCTCCTCTCCCGGTTCCGTTGCTCTGCGTTCTCTGGCTGAGCAAGATCTGGTTCCTTCCTGGATTTGAGTGGCAACAGCTCAAGGTGATAAGCAGTGAGTCACAACCAGCTTCGCAGAGTAGCTTTCTTGCAGCTTATAAATAAAATCAGAATTTTTTTTTGAAGCTAGTAAGCCCAAATCTAACATCTCAAGGCTACTCATTTCGAAACCTCTCGGGTAAAGGTATAAACACAAAAGAAAATACGGTTTATGTTTAGCAACATCTCCTTCTACACAAAATCCCACATTTTAATCATCAGAGCCTTATACAAAAGCACTGCGGGCCTTTGACTTCTCCACACTTATGTGAAGGAACAAAACAAACCTCATTTTTCCCGTAGGGTTGAGAAGTATAGAAGTGAGCAGAAAACACCAACTTCAATAAAAAGCTACAGATCTGAATTGCTTTTATATGACACCATTGGCAAAATGGCCAGAATAAATCTAATTCCTCACACCACCAAGAGATTTCAAAAGACTGATCCGACAAGAGGCGGACACCCTTTAAGGAATGCGGGCCCCTGTGAGTGGGGACCTTGGTTGCGAGTATTGGTGAAGGTTATCTTCTGTGCCCAAGAAAAACTCCACCCAGAGATGGAGCCTGGCAGTCATCTGCATATTCTCCAAGCCTGCCTGTCCCACCTCAGGCCTGGAGTGATTGGGCCACCAAGGAGACTGAACCAAGCAAATTTCTTCCCCTAGGAATTTAAGTCAGAGTTGGAAAATGTTCTGTGTGCTTCTCTTCTCTACTTTCTTCAATGACTGGAACATAAGCCCAGGGGTGGGGGTGGGGTGAGAGAAGCCCAGCTCAGCGACATAGAATAAAAGCCACGTGGGTGAGGCAGAAGGCAGAACAGGGTGCTGCCTGCCATTCCAGGTTCTGATCTGAGTCCCGACTTAGCCTGGCTTCCAAAGCCAGTCGCTGACTCTGAGAGGTGTCTCTCAATGTTGATCTGTTTTAATCAGGGCTTATCATACTGTAAGCTAAGCAATGCAGAAGCAAGGGAGAATAATCATCATCAAAACTCACAGCCAGGGCTGGAGAGATGGCTTAGCAGTTAAGCACTTGCCTGTGAAACCTAAGGACCCTGGTTCCAGGCTCCATTCCCCAGGACTCACATTAGGCAGATACACAAGGGGGCACACATGTCTAGAGTTCATGCATCCATTTTCTCTCTCTCTCTCTGCCTCCTTCTGTCTCTCTCAAATAAATAATTAAAAATAAACAAAAATATATAAATATATATACATGTGTATGTATGTATGTGTGTATGTATGTGTATATGTGTGTATGTGTGTGTATATATATATATATATATATATAAACTCAGAGCCAGAAAGCCCACCTTGATCAGTTGTATCAATTGAGAATTTGATTCTGTTGTGTATCTACTATGATATCTTAGTTCAAAACTCCAAGAACCCAGGGTTGCCATGTGTCAAACAGTTGCCTTTCCAGAGTACCTGTAGCTGTCTTCTCTGCCCTCAACCGCAGGCACCTACAGTAGCAAGGGTCCTGGCTCTCCTCCAGAATGTTCATTTGTTCAAGTTAAATTTCTTCTCAGAAGCCCACAGTGGCCCCCAGTAGTTTGATGTGTTACATCAAAACTCCTGATAAGTGCTACGTACATTGTTCTATGTTTTCTAACCACTGTCATGACCCCATGTGCCTAAATTCACAGTCATTCCAGGGTCACAAGACTCCCACTCCAAGGGGACAGTCTGGCACCTGCTGGGGCCTCCTTTCAGAAATGGGTCAAGGAGAGCAAAGAGCTCGTGGGGAGCAGTCGCCATCTTTTTATTGTCACTCAACTCTTTCTGTAAGAGGTGCTAGGGCTTCACCACTGGTTGTGTGTGTGTGTGTGTGTTAAGCTGCCCCACCACAACACTTCTATAAAAGGAATAATAAAAACACACGAATGGGGGTCCTGGGAAGAAATTATCATGGTTTATTGTCTATTGTTGTGGAAGTTGTCAATAAGAAGTTTAAAATAAAACCCATGAAAAGTTAATTGATGCCATCAAAGAAAAAAACAAGTAGGACAGCATATGGAACGCCAACTAAGTAAAATACCATAAAGAGGCTTCTGTGAGCTTACACGGTTATTCCAGTGACAGAGCAGTGTACAGATGGGAAAGGTGAAGGTCCTGGCTCTGCCGACGTCACTGGCGCTCTTATTCGGTGGCATGCTGGTTGCTAAAAGTGGTACTAAGACCACTGGGAAAGCCAGGTGTGGTGACACATGCCTTTCGTGCTGGTGCTCAGGAAGGAGAGGCAGGAGGATCAGGTCAATCTCAGACACCAGCAAGTTGGAGGCTAGCCTGGACTACATAAGACCCTGTCTCCAAAAAAGTGAAGGGAGGGAGAGGAGGAAGGAGGGAGAGAAGGAGGGAGGGAGGGAGGGAGGGAAGGAAGGAAGGAGAGGAAGATGGGAAGGCAAGTGGGCTATCGGAAAGCTACAGATCTGGAGGTGTGCCTAGTGTGCACAATGTCCTAGCTTCAGTCCTCAGCACCACAAACAAACAAAAACTACCAGGAGAATGACGCATTAAAGATCTACATAGGAAAGGGAAAAGAAGGTATTTTCAGGTTTTATCAAACGTATGGTGATCAAGCCCTCTGAAGCCAAGATAGCATTAACGGGGAGGAAGAAAACCAAGTGGATGATGGCCACGAGCAATTTCCCTCTGCGCGGCAGAGAAGGCAGATGCTCCGTGCTCCTCTAGGATCAATGCCCAGCTAAATGCTCAAGGAGCATTTGCTGAGACAACACACAAAGCCCCTGCCTTTAAAGACAGGTGAGAATAAAAGGAAAGATATGCAGCCCTTTCCCTCCAGAATCCTAACAAAGATGGCGTCTGTTTCACTTACTGCAGGCGTTCCTAGAGACAATAGAGGGAAGAATGTAAAACTCATGCAATAACCACTTGCTACAATAAATTATCGACCCCCACCATGGCAGCGCGTAAACAAATCTGTCGCTCCACTCATTCTGTGCTGATGGATCAGCTGAGAACAAGCCATTTAGTAGAACAGAATAAATCATAAATTAGCCCATTTCCTGATTATATATATTATATATTAATAATAATATATACATATATATTAATTTCTTCCAACATGCCACCTCTTCAGTTGATTTCTCCTTCAACAGCATCAAGCACAATTATGCCACATGTGCCAGATCCATGTGGTCCAAATGATACACTGCCCCCAGAACCAAATGCATCCCCATAGCAACAAAGCACTGGCAACTCTCTACCTGCCATGGCCCCATCAATTATTTAACATGCCTATACTACAGTGACATGGTATAAATGATCGTGTTCGTTAGCAGCAAGAGTCAGCCTGAGAAAAATCACAAACACCAGACAGAAAATTGATCACAAAACCAAATACATTCTCCTTGAGGGTCATGTTAAAGATCACAGTGTAGGAAAGGAGGGTGGAAAAAAACTTCTTAATTTTAAGCTTTCACTTTTAGAATTACATGAGCATTCAATCTCCAGCTTTTATTTAGGGATGGAGGAAAGAAGGGAAGAGGGCAGAAGGGAGGGAGGAGAGAAAGGAGAGAGACATAAATTGACACACACATATTTTATCACCAGTTATGTAAACACAAAGAGCCACAGGACAAAATGCAATCTTAAGTTCTTTCATGGGCCTCATTTTGATTTTGGTTTGGGTTCTGGCCCGTTTTGTTTTTTGCTGGATAGTTGGGCAGTAGCAGGGCTGCCTGGGTATCCTCAGCCAACTATGACTATCCTCTTTTCTGTCCTGGTCAAGTCTTCACAGATATCTCACCAGGAAATTTTTGAACAGAAAGCCACAGATGCCCTGCTGGTGCCTTAAGAAGAAATGTTCACAGCAAGAATAAAGGCAGACCAGTGAAGATATTCAACAGTGGACACTGCAAGCCTTATAATTGGCCAGCCAGGCCAAATGAGCCAATGGGTGCAATAGTGGCACGTCTGTCATGGTGGAAACCAACTGCTCTCCAACTGGACTGGAGGCCTGCTCCATGGGGGGGAACACATCCCTGACACTGAAAACTTAAAACAGCGGTAGTCATGAGCCCTAGGGGTATAACATCTGCTGATGTCTGGATAAGTGTATATACTATGCTTATCAAACTGCACAGTAAGCACTTCTCTTAATATTCATACCCTTATATTAATGCTACTCTCACTTTGGGTAGAGAATCTTCTCTTTTCAGATGGCAGTGACCTTGGGACAACTCAGAAGGTATCATGGTGCTGGAAAAAGTGACTAGAGTACCGAGTAACATCTCAATCACACCTGCCAAGGCTCAGGGTCTAATGCAGAAGAGGTGGCTGAAAGAATGTAAGAGCCAAAGGTAGGGTAGGACTCCTTACAAGGTGCTCCCTCCAGACATAAAATGGCCTCGATATCCATGACCTCATAGTGCCTGACACTACCTACACAAGACCATCATAAGAGGAGGAAAATATCACATCAAAATAGAGACTTATTGAGATGGGGAGGAGATATGATGGAGAATGGAATTTCAAAGGGGAAAAGGGAGGGTATTACCATGGGATTTTTTTTTATTTTTTTTATTTTTTTAAAAATTTTTATTAGCATTTTCCATGATTATAAAAAAAAAAAATCCCATGTTAATTCCCTCCCTCTCCCCCCACATTTTCGCCTTTGAAAACCATGGGATTTTTTTATAATCATGGAAAATGTTTTAAAAATTTGAGAAAAAATGAAATAAGATTAAAAAAAAAGAATAAAGGCAGAAGTAGGAGGATTACCGAGAATTCAAGGCCACCCTGAGACCTGAGACTACATAGTGAATTCCAGGTCAGCCTGACCTAGAGTGATACCCTTCCTCAAAAAAAAAAAAAAAAAAAAGAATAACCTAGGAATGGAGAGATGGCTTATTGGCTAAGGCACTTGCTTGCGAAGCCTACGAACCCAGGTTCAATTCCCCAGTAATCATGTAAGCCAGATGCACAAGGTGACATATACATGTGGAGTTTGCAGTGGCTGGAGGCCCTGGAGTACCCGTTCTCTCTATCTTCCCCCCTTCAAATAAATAAAATAGTTTTTGAAAAAGAATAACCTCAGGGGCTGGAAAGACAGCTCAGTAGTTAAGGCACTTGCCTGCAAAACCTGATGGCCTGGGTTCAAATCCCTAGTACCCACATAAAGTTAGATGCATAAAGATAGTACATACATCTGGAGTTTGTTGGCAGTGGCAAAAGGCCTGAGAACGTCTATTTTCTCTCTCTCTCTCTCTCTTTGTGTGTGTGTATGTGTGTGTAAATAAATATATTTTTTTGAAAATGGAATAACTCAAGATTAGCCCAGAGCACCTGAGATATATATACTGGAACATACCTCAGAATTTTAAGGCCAAAATAACAAAACCCATCTCACAAATTTAATTCAGATTGGATCCAGTTTAGATTGTCCCCAGACCTTGTACCCACAGGGATCCAGAAACTGGGACAGCACTGGGACTAGATGAAATAAATGCCTTTTGTGTACTTTACTGTACTCTATGTCACCCCATAGAAAAGAGCAAAGAGAAAAAATAAAAGGTAGTTCTCAAAAAGTTTCTAATTTATTTGTGATAAGTAGATCATAATCAGATAAAAGTTCCATGGGGGGGGTGCAGAAGAGTTTTCACTTGGTTGAAAATAGCTGTCACTGGGCTAGAGAGATGGCTCAACAGTTAAAGGCACGTGCTTGCAAAGCCAGCTGGCCTGTGTTCAATCCCCCAGTACCCACATAAAGCCAGATGCACATAGTGGTGCATGAATGTGAAGTTCATTTCTACATCCATAATTTCTCTTTCTCTTTCTCTCTCTCTCTCATTCCTTTTTTTTTTTTTTTTTTGGTTTTTCGAGGTAGGGTCTCACTCTGGCTCAGGTTGACCTGGAATTCACTATATAGTCTCAGGGTGGCCTTGAACTCTCAGCGATCCTCCTACCTCTGCCTCCCAAGTGCTGGGATTAAAGGCGTGGGCCACCACACCTGGCTTTCATTCCACTTTCAAATAAAATTAATAAATAATAAAAAAAACAACTGGCACATTCCAAAAGAAAAGTCTCTGATTTACTGACAAATTAAAGGCACATGCACAAGGTCTATAGAAGTCAATCCTACCCAGGCGCACACCTATGGCACTATTCTGGGTACAGCTCTCTGCCTTCCTGCTTTGCCCAGCCCTAGCGTGCCACAAGTTACAGCTATCAAACCTTGATTAGACTGTAGAGATGACTAAATAATTTATGAAAACTGTAATTTTCTAGCCCAGTAGTCTTTCCATCATAGATATTAATTTTTATTATACTAAATGCAAGAAATCCTCTTAAAAGATAACGATGCACAATTATTTCACTGTGCATGTGGAAAAGGATGTGAACAAATAGTAAATATTCACCCAAAATACCAGTTTCTCCCTTAAAATCCATCTCCCCTAAGAAAAGCTTCACAAACACTTAAAATGAAATCTAGGGTGGCCTTTCCAATGCAAATTGCTCCTCTAAATGGATAAATGATAGCATAGAGGAGCAGGCTATTTACAAACAATTTACACAGCGGTATAATTTTATGTATATGCCCATATAAAATAAATGCATGTACCTCAGGAATCACACAAGTAAATGTCTTCCTGATTAGTATATAAAATAGCTTAAGACAGATAGCGTTCCACATCTGACAGTATACACGGGGTGAACTATGACTGCCGTTTTGTTTCCGTAATTGAGTGAATGCCAGTGGACAACTGGTCAAACACCTACCTCTCACTTTCCAATGGTTGTCATGTCTGCAAATACCTATTCATCACATGTATTCATAACGTATTACGAGATCCATGGAGAACAGCGGGCTCTACAAAAGCCCTTTTGAGGTTTTCAGTTTTTCTAACAACTTTGATTATCTGTATAAGGAAAACCATACTAAAATGGCATAAAGATGCTATGGTTTGAATAAGTGAACCCTGAAAGTCCATGTATTCAAGGCCTGGTCTCCTGAATGATGATATTGGGAGGCGGTGGAACCTTTAAGAGGTGAGTGGAGCCAACAGACAGGTCCATAGGTCACTGAGGTCGTGCCTTTGAAGGGTAGGGGCACCTCGTATTCCTGATGTCAGTCTGTGCCAGCCACCATGTGCCCCATCATTGCTATCTAGCGCTCCTCCAGACATCCAAGGCAGTGGATCTACCCAGACCTGACTGGAACCTCCAAAACCGTGGGTTAAAATAAACTTTTCCTTTTAAATTAATTTCTCAGATATTTCATTAAAGTCGCACAAAGACAACCAGAAGCAAAGGGAATTTTCCTTCCCAAGTGGTAAGAATGTCATAGATGCTGAGCCCGGAAGTCACTATATTTTTCTAAATAGCATGCTCGCTTATTTGTTGCAGAAATAAGAATTAGACCATTCTATATAAAAGTAAATAACAATATACACTATAAATATTTGCTCTGGGTTTTGTTTATAAATTTTTCCTGCCACTTACACTTAAATATCAATAACTAGATAGACATAACTATCACTTTGCTTTTAATAGCAAAATTATAATTCTGGAGATGGAGAGATGGCTCACTTGATAAAGGCATTTGCTTGCAAAGCCTGCTAGCCCAGGTTTGATTCCCACTATCCACGTAACGTCAGATGCACAAAAGTGGCATGTGTATCTGGAGTTCAGTTGCCGTGGCAAGAGACCATGGAGTGCCCATATACTTCTTCTCTCTCTCTCTCTCTCTCTGATAAATAATAAATAATATTTTAAAAACTTATAATTCCAAATGGCCCACAACAGGAAAGTAATTGCATATGACTTTGGAACATCCACCTGTACAATATACAACTATCAAAAATGGCAGCAGATGAGGGGCTGGATATGTAGGTCAGTTGATACAGTACCTGCCTAGCATGCACAAGGCACTGGGCTTGATTCCCAAAATTGTATAAGTTGGGTGTGTGGTGGTTTGAATGGATGTCCCCAGTAGATAAAGGAGTTTATTAAAACTTGTAATTCATTAGATCTCCAGCCTTCTGGCTGGAGGAGGTATCACTGTGGGCACATGCTAGGGTCCAGCCCTAAGTTGTGAAGGGTGGATTTGGAATTCTAGTCTAAAGATATGCAAAGTGACATAGTTCTGCCTGGGTTCCTACAGTGTGCTTGTTGATGTGTTGGTGGTAGCTTCTCTCTCTGGGCATGGACCCATGAAAGTGGGCCAGCTTCTTCTGCCATTATGGAACTTCCCCTGGATCTATAAGCTTCAAATAAATCCCTTCCTCCCATGACTGTGTCTGGTCTAGAGTTTCATCCCAGCAACCTGAAGCTGTTTGCTAAAGGATGTGTTGACACACACCTGTAATCCGCATCACTCTGTAGATGGAGGCAAGAAAATTAAAAGTTCATGGTCCTATGCAGTTAGACAGTGAGTTTAGCTTAGGGTGTATTAAGATTCTACCTCAAAAAGAAGTTATAAGACTAATAAAAGAACATCTATGGAACAGAATAGAGTGTCCCAGAAGCAGGCTCCCACAAAAATGCCATGATTTTCAACAAAGCACCACTAACAGATAAAGAAAATAAGTGTCAACAAGTGTTAGTGGAACTATTGGACAGCTATATGGTGACACAATAACCTTCACCCCTACCTCACATCACACAAAACCTGACTTGAGATGTAATACAATTCAAATGTAAATGATAAAGCCATAAAGCTTTTAAGGAAAACAAAGAATTATGTGGAATTGAGCAAAAGTATGACCATCAACGTTTCAACATTTTCATAAAAGTCACAGTTAAGAAACTGAACAGGCAAGTCACAGAGTAGAAATAAGGAGCTATAAAACATGTATTTGACAAAGGACTGGTATAAAGCCATTTAAAGAACTCCAAGAGCTCAACACAATTTTAAAAATGAAAGGTCTGAACAGACAACTAAAAAGATATACATAACAGCACATGGAAAGGACTCAAAGTCATTATGCCATGACACATCAAGAGAACGACCAAAATTTTAAAAGATGACAATCCAAGGATATGGAAAACAGGAATTTTCATAGTCTCTTGGTATAAATAACAAACAAAAACACAATCACATT